>NW_026294562.1:112746062-113346062 GCF_007827085.1 Peromyscus californicus insignis | reverse complement strand
GGTGGTGGTGCACACTTTGATCCCAGCACTGGGAGGCAGAGGCAGGCAGATCTCTGATGTCAAGGCAAGCCTGGTCTTCAGAGTGAGTTCCAGGACAGCCAGGGCTACACAGAGAAACCTTGTATTGAAAAACAGATAAATAGATAAATGGATGGATGGATGGATGGATGGATGGATGGATGGATGGATGGATGGATGGATGGATGGATGGATAGATAGATAGATAGATAGATAGATAGATAGATAGATAGATAGATAGATAGATAGATAGATAGAAAATAAAAAAGCTAAGTACAATCTCAGATAATTTATAATGCTCGACAATAATCCCATTTACCAAGAATGTGATTGCTGAGTTTATGTCAAATTAGTTTCCTATTAAATTAAAAGAACAAAAGATCTGTGTCATATATTCTCAATACTAAGCTAGATGAGAAAACTGACATAAATTACTTAATACAACAAATGTACTATTATTACTGTTCTAAGTATATTCCTGCATAATATAAAATCCTATTTTATACTTGCATGATTGCCACTGTCTGTCTAGTTGCTTAGGTAAGTAAAAATGAAAACTAAGTGATCATAATACAAATACTTTAACAATCTTCTTAAAAGCAAACCCAAGAGTGTAAGCATACATACATGTGTACATACTATTAAATCTCTTATCTTGTCTATCTAATAAAATGCAAACACACGACAAATTTCATAATACAATAATACATATAAAATACCTCCTTTGCCATATTAATGGTCCTACATGGCTTAACTCAATTGTGATATTAATAAAATTTACCAAGCTATGTGATGGTTTTCATCTTTCACATAATGCTATTTTCTTCAAATATCAGCTTTCTGAGAGAAAGATGGGGAAAAGACATATTATGCATGATTGAAATTTACTCCTCAAGATTCCCCAAAACAAGTCAGTTGGGGTTTTGTTGTTTCTTTGTTCCTCTGGTTTTTACAGTGCCAGGAACTGAACTTAGAGCCCTCCACAGCTAAACAAGCACTCTGCAGTCCCAGCTTAAGGCTAGTTGTTATCATACTAACTCCTGCAGCTTTGGAACATCTCAGCAATGACCTCACCAATCTGTATCCACTACATTCACCAGTTACATCAAGAAAGATACAACACTTCCAGAAGAGTCGGAGAAAGAGGAGAGCCAAGGCTCACATTTACTGAGTGAAAGCAAGCACATGATCTTCCAGGACTCAAATCCTGGAAACTTTGTAACTCCTGGCAATATTTTCTTTGGAAAGCTGTGTAACTTCTCTACATTTCTTATGTATTGCCAAGCAGAAATATTTCTACTTCAATAATGAAACATGAAATAAAGAATGAAAAATAAGTCTCTACAATGTGAACTTTCTTCCCTTTACAAACCAAAAGAACGTAGCTCATCACTAAAGACTATAAGCAATCCGGCCAGTAAGGTGGAATGAAGTGTACTGTAACTTTGAAATGTTGCTTATAAGTTGGATGTAGTAATGGATTCCTGTAATTCCAGCACTCCAGATGCTGAGGCAGGAGATTGCTTCAAGGGCAGTCTGGGCTACCTAGTAAACACCTGTCCAACATAATAAGACCCTGTCTCCAAAACATACACCACCACCACCACCACCACCACCACCACCATCACCACCACCACCACCACCAGCAGCAGCAGAAGTACAGGAATATGACCTAAATATCTTAAATGCACATTATAAACTGAAAGAAGTCACTGTAAAAAGCTACATACAGTATCATTCCCAGATGTAACAGTCCAGAAAAGAGCAAACTACAGAGATAGTTAAAGATCAGTGGGTCCCAGGATTGGGGCAGACAGAAAAATGAACAAGTGGATCACAAGAGAAGTTCATGGCAGTACAATACTTTGTATGATAAAGCAATGGGAGATACACTTCTTTGTATATTTGTCAAAACCCTTAAGAAGCCCAATACCAAAAAGAAGCATATTGTAAATATGGACTTTTGTGAGCAATGACATATTAATGCAAGTTCTTTGGCTGTAGTAAATGTACCATTCCGGCATTGTATATGAAGATGGAGTAATTTGTGCATGTATGGAGGCAAAGAATACAAAAAGAACTTCTGTTGTGCTCCACTCAATTTTGCTTTAAAGTTTTACTCTAAAGCATAATACACGTTAATGACAAGAAAATACTAAGTTTTAAAATAACCTAAAGACTTCAGAGAAATCATATAACTTTACCCATCTTAAATTCTAAGACTCTCAAAAACCTATTATGATAATTCAATCAGCCATTTAGATTACTTTTCCACTAAATTTTTAATGTACTTTAGACAAAGTTCAAAGCCTGGGAATTTCCATGCTAATTACATATAATTTGAGTAAGATATTTCCCTTAAAAAATAAATTAAATATGATTGTATAATTTTAAACATTATTTTATTTCTGCAACACAAGTTATTGAAAAAGACTACTAATGATTTCAAATTTTATGAATGCTTTTATAGATACATTAGACTTAGTGGAAGAAGCAAATTACATTGAAGATTAAAGTAAAATTCATTATAGTCAAAAGGGCCAAAGAAGGATTCAAACGTTAATAACGGCAAATTTCTCTCATGGCTTAAAAACCGAAGTTCTTTTCTTTTCTATTCTCATTTACATAGATGGACTCCAATTTGTTCAAGGCCTCAGAAGTCATGCCCTACAAGCTAGCTAATTTCTCTGTACTACTACTGTATACTCTATTGGGTAAATGATTGTTCAGTCAAGTTCACAGCAGTTCCGAAGTGGATGCTTGCACAGGAAACAGAGCTCTGAGTAGGGGTCACAGCTCTCTATGTTTATAGCTTCTCCACACAATTAATCCTGCAGCTGCACTAGATTAGTTTTGACATGAATGAACTGTCTCAAAGAGGCCAGTGTAAGGAGGTTCCCATCATTTGACACTCCCTCTAACCTGCCCTATTCAGAAACGTTAAACCACTTGTAACAGCACGCATGAGGAGGTCCCAGCGTCTAGACTTAAGAAATTTCTGTCTTCAATGCTGAAAAAAACAGCAAGTTCTTCAACTAAAGGCAAATAATTAGAAAGGGAAAAGGAAGCCCATTCGAGCCAGAGCACTGAGTGCAGTTTAGACTGAACATGTCCCTTCTATGCATAGCTCTTTGAAAAAGCAATTTAAAGTACATTATCTAGTCTAAGCCAAATTCCCGGTGATAATGTTACAGCATTTCAGCAAAAGTCGAACTAACAGAACAAGGATCATGCTTGGAAACAGAGAGCTTGAGGTCATATTCTCCCTTCCTTCACCAGAGTAGGAATGAAAATGAAGAGTTATTTACATTAACAGCGTATTACACCATCAAAATAAAGATACCCGTGCCTACAGGAAATGTGATACAGGACTCAAAGCCCTTGGAGAACTAAATTCCAAATTAATTTCTCCCAAAAGGGGTTTGCATTGACTTCTATTATTATTTATTTTTTGTCAAATATAGAAAATAGAACAAAGCAGTGCTAGCACTCCAAAGCTTGTGTGAACTGATGCTTTTACTGAGAAAAATACACAGACACAGAAGGATCACATTGTGGTAAATGATTACAATGAGGAGATATTTTAAAAATAAAGACAATTACCATACATGGAACACATACACATGTAAGTTTTATTTCTCTCATAAAATTAGCCATACATGCTGATGGAAATACGTCTTATTGCAAAGACTTTCATCTTGCTATGATTTAAAACAATAGTTTAGGTCCACTTGCCGAGTTTAGACACAGACTCTTAATGGAGTAAATAAAAGCATTTTCATTACCTAAGTCTTCATATGTGTTTTCAAATAAGGCATGACTTTAAGTGATCTTAAATAACCTACACTTTTCTTGTAAAGCATTCTAGGGTCAATATCTGTAAAAACTGCCACCTGCTCTCTACTCTGCTGGTGCAGGGGTTTAGTATAAACTTAAGGAGAATCACTACTTTACTTGTTGTTTCCTGCTTCTCTGGTTATTATGTGGACAGAGTTATAAAGACTTCTAGCATTGCTACTAACTTCAGAATTTGACTTTTGGACACTGCATTGTGGGTAAAAAAGGACAAATAAATAAATAAACAGAGATAAGTAAATAAACATATGCATTGCTAGTACTTGGCTAGAATTCCTGTCTTAAAATTCTAATTCCCTTCCTAATTATTTGTCCTTAGCCAAATAATTTGCCTATTTTATCATGATTGTCCATTTGTTGCCATTTATAACAAGATTTTAAGTATTTTTAGGACTGATTCTATATAGCTGCATTTAAAAATTATTAGTACCAAGAAATTGCTGCCTAGATTAAGTTACTTTAAAAAAATGGAAGGACCAGATAAAAGTCAAAATGTGTCAGGCTTTAAAGTATTTAAATAAATTCTGCTTCTCAATCCACCCCTGGTCTTTAGTTTTGCTCTGAAAAGTGGGGAAGCTTTAAGGTTAGGAGTGAGGAGTGTCAAAATGTAGGCAGGACATTTGTAAGGTTTACCATAAATGATAAGTGTTCACCACACAGATATGCCTAGACTAGGCATACATGAACACACAGGCATATGGAGAGCAGAGGACAGATTGCTGGAGTAGGTCCTCTTTCCTCTCACCACCTGAGATCCAAGGATCAGACATGGCAGCAAATGTCTCTACCTGTTGATCGATTAGAAATACTCTTCCAATTCTAAGATGATTTGTTCTCTATATTCCTTTGATGTTTTACACATCACTGTAGTACTACAAGATGTAAAGTATGTACTGCTTGAGAGCAAGGAAATCCCTGGAGCCTATCACAATAAACAGATAAATATGGAAATATCTGTTAAAGGTATTTTTTAAAAAACCTAGGAAGTCAATGAATTACTCATCTCTAGGAATCTTCTAAAACTGTATTACTTGCTGAGCATAGTGGCACACAACTTTAAATTATAGCACTCAGGAGGCAGAGGCAGGTGGATCTCTGTGAGTCTAAGCCCAGCCTGGTCTACATAGCGAGTTCTAGGACAGTTCTAGAGAAACGCTATGTCAAGAAAACATAAAACTAAACTCAATAAAAAGAAAAGCCCTCTTCTCCCTACTATCTGATACAGTGCCTTCATATGGTGCCTTCAATAATTTGCTGCATTTAGGGGCCAAAGCAAAAGCAGAAAAGAAGGAAAACGAAGGAAAGAAGTGAGAGAAGAAAAAAGGGGAGAAGAAAAGAGAATGGGGAAAGCAGAGGAAAGAATGGAGAGCAAGAATGAAAGCACAGGCCAACCACATAAACTGAGGCAGCCGATACCTGCCGATCAGAAAGCACCACACTCACTTGGCTTTGTCATCGTTTGCTTTTCCCTAAACATCAAATATCTGCAAAGGTCCCATAGTTCCTGCTCTACTGTATGACACTCTTTCCACACATTAAAAAGAGGTAGCCCAATAAAAATAAGTAACAAAACATTGTTAAATAGATTCTGAAACAGTTAATTTATGGTTTACTGATTTCCCCATAAGGTCAAATGCCCATTTTCTTCTCTGATAATATATAAATGATTCTTACATGTTTTTCTCTTGAATTAGCATTAGAGTTATAAGAACCCAGGTAAGTCAATTTGTTTCAAATATTTTGAATAATTAAATATGAACTCAGAGTTCATGTTTAGAGCCATGCTAACCCTACAGCTCCAACTGCCAGTTTGACCAAACTAGACATTAAAACATGCCACAAACAAGGCACAAAATACTAAAATTGCAGTAGAATTGGCAAATATAGTCATAAGGTAATCTACATGCCATCAATAGCAAACTTTAACAAGTTATACTTAGTAACCCAGAGACGGCTCTCTATCAAAATGTCAAATTACAGGACACCGTCTCCAATCATGACTCCAATACACAAATATTTAGCTATTCTATAGCTTGAGGAAACAGTGACTTGGGTTTTATGGAAAAACACAACAAAGGAACTTTCCCGTTATACTATTTAATAATAGTCTGTAGAGAAATCAAATCCTTTCCCACTTAAAATGAATTGGAATTTTTTTACATTAAAAAAGACTATAGACTCACATAACTGTTGCACTTCTATTAACAAATTATTATTAACTATTAACAAATGTAAAAATTTTGTTTGTCTAAAGACCTAAGTCTTAAGAAAAAAAGAAAAAAAACTATTTCTGCTCTTTGGGGATTGCAAGTAAATTTTACTAAATTTTCAGTTTGGAGAACTGCCATGCATCAATACCTCTTTAAGGATGCAAATCTCTCATTCATAATAGTCACCAATATTTAACCAAAGTTAATATGTGTCCCAAAATATGTTCATAAAGCAATTTAAATTAATCCAAAATAATATTTTTCAATTTCTTCTTCATATTTTAAAGGCCTAGAGAATAATATATTTCCAAATAAAGGATTACGCATTAAAGTCTGAAAGGTCAGACTTTACTGGAAATTTAACTCAATTGGAGATCTTATCTAAAACACAAGAAACTGAATCAGTGGCTAACTGTATTTGGAAAATTCTTTCTGACAGAGAGATCTTTTAGAAGCCTGGGTTTCAGGTTCCCTATCAAATTCCCTAAAAAACAGTTAATCTACAGCATCAAAAAGGAGAAAGCAAACATCCTCCCAACAGCACTCAGACTGGTATAAACTAACATCAACTTCTAAGACAGAAGGCTACACAGTCTGAAATAATCAAACATGAACTTTGGTGACTTTATAGTTCTTTAATTTACTTCCTCAGAATGTTCCAGAAATAAATCAACTACTGTGCATATGTTTTTTAAGTATGTTTTTTAAATGATAATGTAAGTTTAGTAGTGTTCAGTTTGTTCAAAATCTGTAACAGTAACCTAGTATTTAAGGTAATAATTTGTAAAAAAAAAAAAAAATTCATCACTGCAAAATCTGCTTAAAGTTACAACTTTTTAACTGAAAAAATTCCTAAACATTATTCAAAAAATTGCCACAAGTATTCATTTCACATGCTTTTATCCTCCAACCAAAACCACAAAGGAAAATTTTGAAAATTATTTTCTTTAATAATAATTCTAACCAATAAAACAGTATCAGTCTACGAAGTCTATGAGAGCCATAAGAAAACTTGTGCAGATAATGAAAGCTGTTTGACAATATTTCAATAATACTATCGGGCAAATGTCCCACATTTTTGAAATGTCTTCTGATCTGACTCAACTTCAACACTAAGGAACATTAACTTTGAGGGCACACTCCATGCAGCTATGGGTTGTCAGTAACAGACAGGTGAAAAGAAGTCTTTCTTTCTGTGCAAGCAGGAAAATGACTTCTAAACTTATCCTCTGACAAACCGCACTCAGAAGGAGAAGAGAAAGAGGAAGGAGAGGGGGGAAGGAAAAAACAGACATTCAGCGAGAAAAATAAACCCCTCACAAATTTCAGGGTTGTATTTGCATTTGGCATGTTGCAAAGACATTCGTGTTTCTGTTTTATTTACTTATTTATATACAAGGGTGTGTATCTGTGCACATGCACATATGTGGCTAGTGAACGTGGATGTGTGTGTGCGCGTGCACACTTGTATGTGGAGATCAGAGGGCATTATAGGGTGCCTTCCTCAATTGCCTTTCCACTTTATTTACTGAATCAGCATCTCTACTGAACCTAGTGCTCACTGATTCCGCTACAGTAGCTGGCCAGCAAGGCCCAGGGATCCCCCTGTCTGCTTATCCAGCACTGGGGGAGTTCAGGTCTTCATGTTGACATGCAAGTTCTTTACTGACTGAGATACTCTAGACCCAATGTTTCCATTTTAATTTCAATTAAAACTTAGACTTTAGCAAATTTCCTTCAAATATAAATAGATATTATGTATGTATCATATATATCATAATCATTCTGATAGATCATATTCAAAAAGAAAAAGAAGGGGGGAAGGACAAATGAAAAAACAAACATTGTGTCCTAGAACTATTTTAAAGTATAATTCAAACTCCAGTCAGATGGCATTGTTTGTTTTTAAAAAACAAACTGAATAATACTGGCAAGGTCCAGCCCCAATTATGCTGGCCACATATAACTTGCTATGTATCACAGATGATCAAATGCTGCAAAGAAGGAGACACCTGTTTAGATCTGTGTGCTTTGGCTCTAAACACACTAGCTTGACTTCCCCCCATGCTTCCTGTCTGTGCTTGCAGCCACACAAAGACTACTAGAAACTAACTTTATCTAAGCTTTCTATATGTACAACTGAGTGGTATATACAGACAAAAATACACACAAAAGTATGTATGTATTGAAATGTGTGTACTGAATATGGACTGAAATAAGCAAGTGGGCTGATCAGAAAGCTGAGGCAAGAGTATCATTTGAACCTGGGATTTTGAGTCTATCCTAGGCAATAGAGTAAGAATCCCATTGTCTTAGTTAGGATTACTTTGCTGTGATGAAACACCATGACCAAAGCAACTTGGAGAGAAAAGGGTTTATTCAGCTTACACTTCCACATCACAGTTCATCATCTAAGGAAGTCAGAACAGGACTTCCAGCAGGGCAGAAACCTGAAGGCAGGAGCTTAGGCAGAGGCCATGAAGGGGTGCTGCTGATTGTCTTGTTCATCTTGGCTTGCTCAGCTTGCTTTCTTTTAGAACCCAGGACCACCAGCCCTGGGGTGGCATCACCCACAATGGACTGGGCCCTCCCGCATCAGTCACTAATTAAGAAAATGCCCTACAGGCTTGCCTTCAGCCAGATCTTATGGGGACTTTTTCTCAATTGAGATTCCCTCCTCTCCAGTGACTCTAGCTTGTGATAAGATGAAATAAACTAGTCAGCACAGCTAAAAATAATTACAAAATAATAAGAAGGTAGAACTATAACATGGACAAGCAAGTGAATTCTAGAAGCCAATAGTTAACAAAGCACAATGCACATGGCTGAGTATGCACAGTAGGGTGAATTCTTTTTTTTCCTCTCACCAAATCTTTATTTTGCATTTATTTCTTTTTTTTCCATTTTTCTTTATTAAGAAATTTTCTACTCACTCTACATACCACCCACAGATCCCACCTCATCCCTCCTCCCATCTCCCAGCCCTCCCTCCCAAGCCACCCCACATCCCCACATCCCCCAAATCTTTAGGCATGTGCAGAGAAGTGGTATCGCTGGCTCATATGGTAACCTATTTTTAGCTTTTGGAAACTTCACTCTAACTTCCACAAAGGCTAAACGAGTTTGCAATCCCACCAACAGTTAAGTGAGGGTCCCCTTCCTTACATCCTCACCAACATTTATTGTCTGGTTTGTTTTTTATTAATTTTAGCCATTAATAATGGTACCATGAAACTGCAACATAGTTTTAATTTGTGTTTCTCTAAGCTACAGCTAATTAATGGTTGCTGAGAAAGGGAAATCAGTCTTATTAGGGATCTGCTATCCCAAAAGGTCAGCCCTAAATACATATAAGTAACATTAAATGAACTCAGCATGAAGTATTTACAACTTTCTATGTATGTAACAATAATACTTAAAGAATAAGAGGCCAGGAATTTGAGAAGGAACCAGGGGATGGGGAGAGAAATTGGAGGGGAATAATGTCAACATAGCACTCACATAAAATTCTCAAAAAATAAAGAATATTTTAAAAAATTTGTGACAATGACCTCATCTATTCCAGTAGGGAAAAGTACGGAGCTATTTCATGCTAACGGATATTTGAAGTTAAATTCTGCACCACAGTATACAGTTAACTGGACTAAGACACTTCAGACTTCAGCAAGCAGGGACAATATCTGCTGGGTGAGCCACAGGTGACAGCTGTCTTCTGGCAGGACAATGGCGATTTTAAGAACATGTGCAAGACACAGCAGCTTTCCCAAGGCTTCCCTCAACAATGGTCTACATTTAACTTCCAAAAAGAAAGATGTTTCTTTCAATGTAAAGTCACAAGTCCCTTTCTCACTCAGTGAAATGAGAAAAAACTATTTTAACAACTTTTTTTAAAATCACACAAAAAACACCTTAAGATATGCTTAACTAATTTAGAGTATTTTATAAAATTTAAAAAAAAAAACAGAATGAGAGTTTGCATTGGTCTTCCTATCCTATGAGAAAGAGAAAATGGTAAGATGGAGTAATAAGAAAACCTGAAGCCAGGCAAGGTGATGCACATGAAAACCCCAGCACTGGAAAAGTTTAAGGCCAGCCTCAGTACATAACAAATTCAGGGTCAGCCTGATCTACATGAGACCCTCTCTCAGAAAACAAAGACAAATATGCATACGTACATGCACATGTAGGGTGGGGGTGTCTAAAAACCTGTATCAATTTAAAAGAAAATTAACGAAAATTAACAGAGGCCAAACTATTTAATCATCCATACCTTAATCCAGGAGAACTGTAAAGAAAAACTCTCTTAAACATTCCTAATAGCTCCTAAATGTTTCTTAAGCATTTAGTCTTTCTACCACAGCCCAGTTTTGAGTATGTATTAGACTCAAGCATGAGGCATGTTCTAGCCACTGTGGTTTATCACCCAGTCTTAATAACGGACTATAATATTTCACCAAGAAATGACGAACAGTGGAAACCTAAAACCAAAATGTTTATTTAAGAGTCTGCCTGGGGCTGAAAGGACTCAGGTGCTATAGGACTTCCAGGGCAAGCCTTCATAGGGGCTGGAAGGAGTTCAGATCCCCAGAAGGTAATACACAGCGGGTGGGTAAGGTAGCCTTGCTGTAATTCCAGTCTCAGAAGACAAAGACAAGGGATCCCCAGAGCAAGCTGGCCAGTGAGACTAGCAGAATCGCTGAGATCTGGTTGACACATTAAGACAAATCTGTGGCCGCTTTAACACTGTTAAGAAAAATAGACTTCCTACAACAACTGGTAAAGAATTAAGAGCTTCCTGTTAGCTATGAGAAGGCATTTTAGAAGCCAAAACCAACTCCAATCAAGCCTTGATTACAACCTTGGCCAAAAGTTTGGTCTGCAATCTCATTAGAACCCTGACTCTCCTTAACACTATCCTCCTTACTCAAAGGAATTTCTATGTATTTGTTAAATGGCAAGTTTTCAAAATATTAAATCACCACCAAAAAAAAAAAAAAAAAGAGAAAGCTTACTTGATTCTTATTAA
Source organism: Peromyscus californicus insignis (assembly GCF_007827085.1). Classification (NCBI taxonomy): domain Eukaryota; kingdom Metazoa; phylum Chordata; class Mammalia; order Rodentia; family Cricetidae; genus Peromyscus; species Peromyscus californicus. Next base: position 113,334,953 of record NW_026294562.1, on the reverse strand, counting down.
AACCTGCTCTTTCACTTCTCTCTTCTCCATCAGTCTGTACCGTAATCTTCTATTTTACATGGCATAATCTATAACATCTTCATGGACAGAGCCAAAGATGCATTGGGATTCAGTAGTGACAGAATTCACAAAGATGGAGATCATGTTTATCAGTAAGTAGTAAGAGCTTTGAACTGTAGATATATCTTCAAACAAGCATGAAAGCATTTGAGGAATAAATCAACTTTGGTCCTATCTGACAAGGTTATGAAACAAAAACATACGAAGGTTTTGTAATACACTTCTCACCATATTCAAAGTTATTATAATAGCAGTTCCCTGTTCTTTGCAATGGATTTTAAAAGGAAACACTGACTTTACATCTACTAATTTCTCCTTGACCTCTGGACCAGTTTATAGTATACAACCCTAATAACCTAGTCTGAAATTCAAAAATGCTTCCTGCCACAGCAAACCTAAATATGGCAACCTGGGGCTAGGGATGTCTCCTGAGTAAAGTGCCTGCTAAGCTAGGTTGGGGACCTGAGTTCAGAGCACCAAGAAAGCATATAGGATTGCTGTGAATTTCTTGAGCATACCATAAGTGATATAGGAAATAATAGTATTTAAAATATCTGACTATTTCAAAGCAGTCAGGGTTATTAACTGGTCAAGTCTTGAAACTGACTATAAAATACTTCACAAAAATAATCACTTGATTTCCAAGAAAGTTAGCAATATTTCCATGAAATACAATTAATTCAAATGTCATTTCTTTACATTTGAAATTTTAAACACATGATTACTGAATTTATACAAAGCAAATTTGAATGTCAGATACATTATATATGACAATAAACAGACTACACCAAACTCATTGTAAAGACGACTACAGATTGAGTGAAGCAGAAACAGTGGAAGGCATGTACCCTGTCCTAGAGAGCAGATCATCTCTCTATCCTAACTAACCCTCAAATAGGACCCACAAGTGTTTTCAAAAAAAAAAGGACAGCTAGTCTATTACACTTTATCAAATTCTGAAGATATGTTATGCATTTCTTACTTTATCACTATTATAAAATTAATCTTGCAAAATCACAAACTCAACATAAATCCTAAAGTTCTCCAGTTTAGCAAATATGGCATAATTTTCATACTTTGCATGAATGTGTCAGGTTCAAAGTACATGAGAATAGAAATAAATCCTAAAATAACAGACAGAAGGCTCCCTGCTCATCAAGGGGCTTTATCATGGTTACATGTTCACTTTTTTTTTTTTCATCAGAATTAGCAACTATAACTTTTATTTTCTGAATGTTTCACAATGTCACAAATCAGAAATATAATTCAGAAAACCAAAAACCTTGAATTAAAATGGGGAAAATAGCATTTTTCAAACTATTAAAAGAATCAAAGCCGGGCGGTGGTGGCGCACACCTTTAATCCCAGCACTCGGGAGGCAGAGCCAGGCGGATCTCTGTGAGTTCGAGGCCAGCCTGGACTACCAAGTGAGTTCCAGGAAAGGCGCAAAGCTACACAGAGAAACCCTGTCTCGAAAAACCAAAAAAAAAAAAAAAAAAGAATCAAGAGTGCTAGTGTTGATAAAGGAATTAAAAAAAAATGATGATATGCGCTTAACTCTTAGAATGGCAATTTGCCATATCAGTTTTTTTAAGGTATCCACAGCTCTTGACCTAGCAATTCTTCTTCCAGATATCTATTCCACCTAAGAATATACAAAAGTACCAATGAGTAAATGCATACGAGTATTAATTTTAATATTACTGAAAAAATAAAATATTTCAGATAACCCAAATGTTCACCGTAACAGAATGAACAAATAATTTATGGTGTATTGACATATACAGTACCTGGAAAGATATTCTTGATTCATTTCATATGAAAAATTATATTATGAAGACTCTGTGCTCATTTTAATAATTATTAAAACAGACACATTTTTATAGTGACATAAATGTATGCATATATGTAAAGAGTATATGTAAATAAAAACAGTTCAGGTGAAAACACGTCAACAGTGTTTTCAGTCTGAAGGGGGAGGATGAGAGAAGAAACAAAGGCAATGAACATATTTCACCTTACACACTTCCATGCCCTTTGAAACTCTGTCAAGTAGTTGGTTTCAGTAACTTCAACAATGCGATGGAAACCGTTAAAAAAAAAAACGGGATAAGATGAAGGTAATTAAAACAAAAGCAACACAGAAGAGAAGGTAACGTTTGTTATCTAGCAAGAAGGGTGGAGGAATGTGATTTGCTTTTTTAATCAAAAAAAGAAGTTGCTGAAACAGCTAGACATTTTGCTGGCTAGATATTTTTCAAAACAATTTTATAGTCTGGTTGAAAAAAATCGTTACAATCTTTGAAATCTAGAATTATAAATGCCATCAAAAGAATCAACACAAAATACTTCAAGAGCAAAGTAAATTAAACATGAAATAAAGGCACGCTCAAACACACTCATACTCAGAGTATTTGGTCAGTCTTACTACACTTGTAACAACAAACCACAATCTAATACAGCTCAAAGCCAAAGTGTTATTTAAGAAGCTAGAGTAGCAAAGGTTAAGATTCCCCAAGCATGGGGGGTAGGGCAAGTGTGCTCAGTGAGTTCAATGGGACAGTTAGAACTGGCAGTGAGAATTCCAATCAAAGCACAGAGCTTCACAACAGACCGTAACTACTTCCCCATGCCCTGCTTCCTTCTCATGTGAGCTCATTAACCAGGGCCTGGCCACAGGTTAGTAGGCTTAGTATACATACTTTGCACTGCTAACCCTGGTGATCAATTACTGTTTACATTCAGAGCAATTCTGTGAAGTTCTGCTATATAACCTCTGACATTTGTTGTAGCTAAGAACTGTCTGCATGAGATAAAGCGTAGAAGTTTTATGAACCAACTCTTACTTGATTTGACTTATCTCCCTAGGAGACACAAAACTACTCACAGACAGCACTAGCCTAGGTTGCCAATGAACTTGCAATCAAACTGCCTCATCTTCCAAAGTAGCTGCTATTACAGGCCTGCGCCATTAGGTCTGGCTTAGCTAAATATATAAGCATCTGGACAGACGATTATTTTGGCTAAGACCTATTTAACTATAAATTATAAAATTACAGCATTCATACTATTATACAGAATTAACTATTTTTTCAACACATCATGTGTAAACACTGCTTCTTGACTGAATCATCTTGTTGTACGTAACAACTTTCTATTAACTCTTACTACTCACCTAAAAAGTGGCATATGACTGAGTAAGCACACAAGATGAATTCAAAACACCTTGCTTACAAAAACATTGCTAGGATCATATCATAAGGATTTAGAACCTAACTTACAGAGGCATCCCCTGGCCAGGAAAGCCCAACTAATGATCAAGAAGAACCACAAAAGACTGAATACAAAGAACGCTCCAATCTACAACTTCATAACAACATTTCTAAAATCTAATTATCAACTATGAATGATGTTGTAGGTCAACTCTGAATAGAAGTAGCTCATCATTTCCAGGACTGGTAAACAAGGGAGAAAAACTCAGAGTTAATCTTCTTATATTTCCATATGAAAGGCAAACAAAAGGACATGATTCCCTTTCCACAAGTGTTTAACTGAAAAAAGAAACAATAAAAGAAAATCTCTGTTTTTCATTTCTAATAAATGTCTTGACAGGAATGGTCATTAGTCACTGCTAACAAGACATACAAAGTCAACTACATATTATGTAACTCAATGGAGAAGCAAACAAAACCAACTATGAAGTGTTTCTGGATAGAGAAAAAAACAAAATAAAACCTCACACCTGGATTTAATCAAACCACTCCATCTATTATTGACTTTCAGGAAACACACACACAACAATATCAAAAAAACAAGGCAACAAATACCATAGGGATCAACAAAATCAGACTGTGAGAAACTTTACAGTCTCATTTCTTCAATAAATGAATTTCTACTAAGCTAAAGAGATGAAGGGAGGGAAACTAAGCAATGAACGTGAGACTTTAAGATGTGTTTAAGCACCTGGACTGGAGGTCCTTGTTTGGATTCTGATTTTAACAAACTCTAAAGAGAAAGAAAGAAACAGAGGCATGAACACTGATTACAAGGTGGTGACACCACTGAAAGGGGGCTCTGTGGCTTTATGGAGTGTTCCTTCAGTTTTATGGGTGCTTTCTGTTTGTTTGTTTAGGGTTTTTGTTGGTTTGTTCTCTAGTGCTAAGGACTGAACCCATGCCTTAGGCATACCAAGCACACAGTTCTACCACTAACCACCACCCCTAGCCAGGGAAAAAGTTTTACGTGAGAAAATGGCAGTGTTTATACTGTTAAACAAGAGCGTCCTCGTCATGTAATAGCACAGGCTGTTTTGAGTGATGCAAATTATTTCAAAATTACTGAAGGGGATATCCTAGTTATATGGCTAGGGATATGGACAAAACACTGGCAATACGATGGTAATAATTAAAGCTATATTATCATGAATTTGGGATAATTATCCTCTTATATAGTTTATAAATAAAAAATATCCCATAATAAAAATTAACTGGCATATCCTTTCGAAACATAGGAAACAGCACCCAAAACGTTAATTTAGCAGAAAAGACATTGACATATTGACTTTCAATATATTTTATTACCTACATCTTGAGCACATCAATGCCTGAAAAGCTAATACTTGCTTACAAGGCATACTTAATAGCTCCTGCATCCCAGGCATAGAACTTGAAGCTACACGTTTTAACACATAAAGTAATAACACAGGAAGTACAATAACTTCCCATATATAATATGTGGAGAGCCAAACTGATCCAAGACAAAAGGACAAAGGGAAATTTTAGCACTGTATCCTTGTCCAGGAATGGATTTGGCAAGGCTGGTCTGGGGCTAAAGCCAGTGCCTCACAGGATTCAAGGTTGCAGCTTCCGGGTCCCTAACTCTTCCCCCTGGGCTGCAGTTATCAGTCCATTGGCAGCTATCTAAAGCATCCCATGTTCTCTTTGCCAACATGTTCTGACTTAGCTCTCCACTGATCTTGGCCATTTTCTCCCTGCAAACAGTACATATAATGCTGTACTTCTTAATAAACTTGCTTGGCATAAGTCATCAGCTTATGCAAGATCTCCTGGTCCCAACAATTGCTTTTGTCTTCTTTATTTCTCATCCCTGGTCCTCCTACACAACTCCTCACCATTTGAGACCCTAATTCCTGCTGGTTTGCATCCATAGTGCACACATATAAATAGGAACACATATACACACAACAACTAAAGAGGACCCACTGACACTGTGAAATATACCCAAAGACCATGGAATTTGCCATTTCTGTACTTTTAATAATATGCCCAGCACTAAAAACTCCATGTAACATATAGACTAAATAGTATTCTAAACCTCACTATTCAATTTATGTTGCTTCAAACAATATAAAGCAGTCAGATCCTCTGTCTTTTAAGGAATTCTTACTGAAAAACATGTACTCAAACAAAGATGCACATTAATTGTGCATGTTACACAAAGCAACATTTAAAGCAGTATTCCACTAAACTTGGAAAACTTTGTTGAATAACCTGAAAATTCAGGTAACACATGGAAAGGGGATCTAAACATCTCTTTGTAGAGCATACATGTGAGATCATGTAAATACTCAAAAGATTCTCATAAATTCACTGGATCACAAATGGCTAGAAAATAAGTGTAACAGAAAAGATCTCAATTTCTTAAAATAACTTTCCAAGAGCAAAAATACTACAGCATACAATGCTGCCTGAATTCAGAAGATTCTATAATATTTGAAAGATATATTAATTTTTCTAGTTAGAAATGCTCTTAAAACAAAAATGGTTAAGATTAAACTCAGAATTTTTAAATAGTGTTACTATTATACAAAGTGTATCACCTCACAAATTTCAGTCCCAATATACTACATTCTAATCATCTAAGAAATCAATCTGTCAAAAACATTTTGGTCTGTCACATGATTTGATTGTTAGGGGTTTTCTTTAAAAACTTTTACTCAACCAAATATCACATTTTCTCTCCCATGTGGAATCTCGATTTTTTTTTTAAGAAATTAATGTAAAAGGCACTATTTGAGGACAGAAAAGGAATGGGGAGGGAAGCCAGAAAGGGTAATAGAGGTGAATATGGTAAAGCACCTTATACACATGGCATAATGCAATCATAACACCATTCTTCTGTACAATTAATACACAAGAGTAAAGATGGTTTAAATTGGTTTAGGGATTAAGAAATTATTAGGAGTTACATTCTACTTGCCCTTCACTTCAGTGCAGACCATCTAAACAGCCACAGTCCCAGTGAGTAGTGATTTACATCAGCTGAGAAAAATCAGGCACCTACAATCCAGATAGAATCTAGAGTTTTCCACCCCACTTAGTAGCTTTCTCTTGTTGTCCTGCCTTAGCCTCAATTCTACAGGAGCACATTTTATAGAACTGAGAGTAATTAAAGCCTAATAAAAGCAACATAAAAATTTTGATGGAAGAAATTTTCCATCAAATGCTATAGCAAGAACAAATGCCAATTTTATTTACAATCTATACATCAGTATTCAATTTGACAAAGAAATGTTTAAAACATTTAACAGTAAGTGGTTAAAAGAGAAAGAAACACAAATGAAACTATTATTTCAAGCAAAATTTATGAAAGGAAGTCATATGTCATTCATCATTACCATTCGCTTGCATCTGGAAGCCAGTTTAAAATTACAACAATGTTTTAAAAAAAAGAAAGAAAGGAAGAAAGAAAGAAGGAAGGAAGGAAGGAAGGAAAGAAGGAAGGAAGGAAGGAAGGAAGGAAGGAAAGAAAGAAAGAAAGAAAGAAAGAAAGAAAGAAAGAAAGAAAGAAAGAAAGAAAGAAAGAAAGAAAGAAAGAAACTACTTCCTACAGCAAATATGGTCTTCCATTAGGTGAAATAATCAATAAGTAGTAAACAGAAGATGTCCCCACTATAGTAACACAAAAAAGAAATTGTTTTCATAATCAAACATTACAAAAGAAGAAAAGCAATAGAAATAGTTGCCATGTCTAGGGTGTTAGAGACCTTCACAGACTCAAATTCCTGCTCACAAACAGTTTCTCACCTTCTACAGTTCCTAGTGAACTCAAGATTCTAAGACTTAAATCATTTTCTCTCAGCAGGCATAGACAATTACCACAGCTTACACTATATAGAAGGGGCCCAAGAGCACAGGAGCAAGAATAATAAACACACAGACAAGAGAACACTGTTTTTTCCTCTTAAACAGATCAAACAACAACATGAAGGCAGCACAGTTTCTACCAACTATTAGTGAGAATCAGGAGGCTGCGGAGATGGCTCAGTGTGTTGATCACCTGTTGATGGCCAAGCCTGGGGACATCAGTCTGGAGCCCCAGCATCAACTTAAATGCACAGTGACCTCAGCACCCTACCTTTAAATCCCAGATCTCAGGAGACAAATCAGGGGATCCTTGAAGCTCTGGTTTCAAATGGAAAACTGCCTCAAAAACAAGGCAGAGAGAGATCAAGGAAGACATCCAACCTCAACCTCTACATGCACACATGTACTCACATGTGTGTGTATGAATAAGCATGCAAGTGCATGCCTGTGTGTGTGTGTGTGCGCGCGCTCACATTCACAGGTGTACTCATGTACACACACACATAAACACACACCCCACATACACAACAAAATATTTAAAAACTTGAAAGAGATACTTCGATAAAGGGAACCATTATAGGGTTAGGGAGAAACCTGGTGCCAGGGAAATGCCCAGGAATCCACAAGGATGACTCTAGCTAAGACTCCTAGCAATAGGAGAGGGTGCCTGAACTGGCCATCTACTGCAATCAGATTGGTGTCTACCCTAATTGTCATCAAAGAGCCTTGATCCAGTAACTGATGGAAGCAGATGCACAGATCCATAGCCGAGCACCAGGCTGAGCTCCAGGAGTCCTGCTGAAGAAAGGGAGGAGGGATGTAGGAGCCACAGGGGTCAAGATCATCATGAGAGAACCCATAGAGACAGCTGATCTAAGCTCTGGGAGCTCATGGACTGTGGACTTAAGGAGTCTGCATGGGACAAACCTAGGCCCTCTGCATGTGTGTGACAGTTGTGTTGCTTGGTCTGACTGTGAGGCTCCTAGCAGTTAGATCATGACCTGTCCCGGGCACTTAGCTGGCTTTTGGGAACCTGTTCCCCATGCTGGAGTACCTTGCCCAGCCTTGATGCAGGGGGAGGAGTTTGGTCCTGCCTCAACTTAATGTGCTATGCTTTGTTCAAGCCCATGGGAGCCCTGCCCCTTTTTGAATGGAGATGGAGGAGGAGTGGATGAGGAAGGGGAAGATGGGAAAAGGGGCATGCAAGGAGGAGAGGAGAGAGGGGAAACTGTGGTCAGTATGTAAAATAAATGAAAAAATTAATAAAAAAAAAGCAAAACAATAAAATAAATTTAAATTAAGAAAGTAAAACCTTTGATTTGGGCACAGAAACTCAGTAAGCACTCTGGATGGAAAGACAATAAACAAAGACTTCACATCAATATGGATAAACAGCATTACATATAAAATTTCTATTCTAAATGTCTATTTTTGGCAAATGCTTCCTAGGCCCTTTATAAGGTTCAACCAAGAATGATAAGGCTTGTTATGACTCCTTCCAACAGACTATGTACAACTCTTTAAAATCATATCATTCTGGTTTGAAAGGAAACAACACTGTAACATCATCTAGAAATACAAGCCAGGTGTACGTAGGCATCAGTAGTTCAAGATACTCAGAAAACAGACAGGAGACTTCCTTGAATGCAAGAGTTACCAACCTAGACAACGTAAGGAGATGGTTGTCTCAAGGAAAAGTCAAGAAGAGAAAGGAGAGGAAAGGGAGAAGAAATGAGATATAAACCATTGTTTTCCTTGAAAGAACTATATCAAAATAGCCTCCTTAATTCTGTTCATCATCAAAACCTCAGATGTTAAGAGCCAAGCGTTCCAATACTCTTTGCCAATACTTTCAAGAATTTTATCTTTCAATGTTTTACTTTATTAACAGGGAAATGCACTGTCTGCTGTATACTCCTATTAGCTTTAACAAGCACAAGCAGTCATGGCCACCTCATCAGTATCAGTAACAGTTTCCTCAGCCCCAACTCCTTGCTATCTTTTGTAATCAACCCTTCATCGTCTCCATTCTCTGACAAGCACTGATCTGCTCTCCACATTAAGTTTTTGTTTTGCAGAATGTCATATAAATTAACTCACAGGATATTTATCCTTGTGAGGTTCACTGAGTTTTATGAATCTGTAACTGCATGGCTTTCAGCCAAGTTGGGAGTTTTCAGCCATTATTTCTCCACATATTTTTGGGCAGCAGTCTTTATGTATGCTTTCTGAGTTTGTCATGTCACAGATGTTAGACCTTTTCCTTTGTGCAGCTTCTTCATTCAGTCTCCTCTCCTTTATAGCTCAGATTACACAATTTCTAATCACCTTTCTTTGGACTCACTCACTCTTTCTTGTCATCTCCATTCTGATACTGAACTCACATGCTCAATTTTTAGTTACTTCAGTGAGTTATTTTACTTTTTAATTATAAATTTTCTATGTGGTTCTTATACATTCTGAGAACTCTAGTCTTTGCATTCATCTCAAAAGTGCTACCCTGGCTTCATGGCAGAATTATAAGTGCCATCTAAGGACCCTGTCTTATGATTCTAACGTGAAGGCCATCTCATGGATAGCATATGTCAATTGGTCTATCCTGTGCAACAATTTATGATCTCACTGGTCAATAATATGTCAAATAACGTTAGTCTGCATCCTAGAGACGGCACTGCACTTTTACACTACTAATTCTGTTGAAGACTATTAAGAATTTGATTCGCTACTGCTTTTGTTCTTAATGTTGCAGTGACTATTGCTGCAGTCAACCAACTCTATCAGATTCAAAGCAAATGGCACAAACTACACTTAGAGGCTAAGATTTCATGTCAGTTCATTCATTCTCCAACTCTATTCAGTGCTGTTTAATACAGCCTCATATGTGTCTCCTAAGGTCCAAACTGAGCAAGGGCCAGGGATTCTGACTACACTTCAACTCAACTTGTAAACTTCATACTTGCTAAGATAAATTCCACACATGCTCAGCTCAGGGATGAGTCTGGTACTTTACAGATAGATTTAGGACATCTTTTTATTCTACCTCTTTTCTCTCTAGAATTTCTCCCATATTTTGTCTCCCAGTCCCATCTTGATTCTCTGTCTGCAAATGTGGCATTTTGACTCCGCACACTGTCATATGCTTCCTGAAACTGCATATCCCTCTTCACAGTCCCAAGGGAAGGAAGGAAGGAAGGAAGGAAGGAAGGAAGGAAGGAAGGAAGGAAGGAAGGAAGGAAGGAAGGACCAAACTAATCTTCTCCCATTGGCCTTTGAATTACAGGAGTTCCTTTTTCTAATCTCCCTTGTCAGCAAAAGAATCCTATACTTTAGAATTTTTGATTCTTATATTGCCACTAGGACCACCATTACAGAAGAATAGGCTGAAGATTAGGGTCCCCCAGGGTTCCATGAAAAGAGAAACACAAAACCAAAATACAAAACAAAGAAGGATCAGTAATTCCCCACCCAGGCAGCTCATGAGGGGCCATCCTTTCCAGTCCTCTGGCTGTGAACACAGAGAGGATTTCTCTTGCACACTTTACTCCTCTATCCATTGTGCAGAACAAGAATGGGGGCCACTCAGGAGTCAGGGCTGAGAGTTAAATGAGAGTAGGGTGGAAATTCACCAGCATTAGTGGCCCTCCAGCTTTGATGTCCCTCCTAATCCTTCCACTACTATTGCGTCTCAGGGACTTCAAACAGTCACTTTCTGTACTCTGTCCAGGGACTTTAGTTGTAATCCGAAGGATAGAGAAGCACTGTGCTTGCTCTACCTTACAGATCAGAACCACAAAAGTTCCAGAAACAAACCCTGACAATTATAGTCAATTGTTTCTTCACAATGGTGGTAAGGCAATGAATGGCAGTAAGCAGTGTTTTAACAAGCGTTCTTAGTAAAACTGGAGAGCTACACGCACTGGAGTAGCAGTGGTAGTAGTAATAATAGTGATGATGATAATAAAAGTGAACTTGCACTTTTGCTTCATACAGCATCCAAAATTATACTCCAAATGGGTCACAGGCCTAAATGGAAAATGAAATAAAAATCCTTTAGGAGGAAAAAAGAATGCTGTAACCGTGCAGTAGGTAAAATTTTTCTTGACTATGACATCAAAATATTATGCATAAGAACTTAAGAAATGAAATCTTTGTCAAATTTTAGAACTCTTCTTTTTCAAAGATCATTATTTAGAAAATAGGAAAAAAATTTCAAATCCCATGTTTACTTTTAATGTCTTGTGCTGAAATAAAAATTCAAAATCACCTCTTACAATTGAGGAGAATGAACCCAAGGGGGGTTAATAAAAGAAAGGTGATGGGCATCTCACAAAGCACACGCATGACCAAGCACTAAGAAAGGCCAGGCATCTTCAGCCACTGGGAGAAGAAGCTCTAACCACAATGACATAGCACGACACATCCCACAAGGAACACAGCAGCACTGAATGCTGCCATGGATGCCCACACACTTGACTACCTATGGATTGCCATGGGAATGCAAAACAGCATAATCACCTTTGTTGGAGACCTAGCAAACCTATTCTTCAGCATTAACCTAAGATGACATTAAGCATCAACGCAAAGACGGGACGTCTATATAAATGACTACAGTGTTGTTATTCACAATCGCTGGAAGCTGGATAAAATCCAAATGCCCATTGTATGTGCTACTTTTCTCATCTGTGTGACTGAACACCTGACAAGGGGCAGCTAAAGGAGGAAGGGTTTGTTTTGGCTCAAGGTTCGAGACAAGGGGGTATCTGGGCAGAAGGGATGGAACAGCTCTCAGTAGTGGTGGCTAATGTGTGAGGCTGTTGACTCACATTCCAGGACATCAGAGAGTAGAGAGACAGCTAAAACACTCATCCGCATTTCCATTTTCTCCTCTTTTATTCATTCTAGGCCATCAGCCCATGAGATGCTGCCACCCACTCCAGGGTAGACTCTCCTCAGTAAATCCTCTCTGGAAACATCACAGATCATTGCAGATGTGTATTTCTTTCATGAATCTAAATCCACTCAAGTTGACAATGAAAATTAGCCATCTCACTCATTAATACATAATAGACAAGTAAGATATCTATGGAATAAAATACTATACTATCACATATAAAAGAAAAGCCTGATACAAATGATCACAAACATTACAAGGAAGAATGTCAAACACAAAAGAGTACATATTATAAAATTTTCATCATAGTTACAGAAAAAGAAAGTCTACACATTATGGTATAAAGGGATATATTTGGACTTTGTTCTTGGCTTCAAAAACTCCTGTAATTCTTTGAGTTTTTGTTATTACAATGAGATTGCTCTTGGTGGTGGTGGTAGTGTTGGCAGTGAGAGTGGCTGGGGTGGTGGCACGGTGTAGTAATGGTGGCAGTGACAATAATGACAGTGGTGATGCAGCTGCTGGGACAACAGGGCATTTGAGGACAGAAGGGAGCCTGAAGGCTGAGTTGTTCAGTCAATTGCACAGCCAGTGATTTAGTCAATCAGGCCTGTATAATGAAATCTCTGAACATTGTCTAGCGGAGAATCAGAGTTGGTGGCTACCATAAAGTGATGCCCACTTAGCCTGCAGGATAAAGCAAAGAAGCTCAGAACCCAGACTCTATCCAGATCTTGTCCTATATGTAGCCTTAAAACTCTAATCATAAAATGTTTAGTGAATTCTGCAAATCATTCTAGATGATTACTAAACCCAAGAAAAGTGTGGAAACCTCCAAATTAACAATATCAGAATTGCAAGTATCTCCTAAGGTTGGTGACTAGCTGGCATCTGTAATGGGAGTAGTTTCTTAGATTCAAGAACGCTTCTGTGTGGACAATCTGATCTAACACTGGACAGACTATGTCAGTGCAGGAATGCAGTACCCCTTGTGGTGGGAAGGAGAACAAGCAACAAAAGGATGAGTGCTTCCTGAGCCTGGGGTACCGAGAGATATTGACAGCAATTGGGATTTTTAAGAATGACATCATTTTTTCCAAAGAGAATCCGATGATGGCTACACAACTCCACAACAGTACTAAAAGGGGACAGGGCAGAGGAGGGGGCTGGGGAAGAGACAACTGACACTAAGGATGATTTTACAGGGCATATGGAAGCCTATTATTCATAAGCATCATATATATTTCATATAGAAGTTTAACTGGACTTATCCTACTCAAGGGATAATGTTCCTCTCAGAAACCATAGGTTGCCAAATAAAAAGCCCAATACCAGGTGTAGAATACTTTGGCTAAAGTTGTTGGTTAAGGGTGTCCCAGAGATTCCCAAAACGATACCGGCTATTGCCATTATTCTTGGTTGCCCACCAGAACTTTATGTTAAGACCCTGTTGCTAAAGACACCACACACTTTGGTCATGGCACACAGAGAAATCAAACTGTTATGACCAGGAGGCTTATTTACTAACGAGATTTCATAGTACCAGAAGGTGCTGTGTAGGCTTAGGAGCAAGCGATAGTCATGAACAGTCTTACCCAGCTTGAACTCTATGAGTCACAATAATGACTGAAATGGTAAATGCTCATGAGTGCCAAAGTTGCATGAATATTGCAAAATAAGAAACCACTTCCTGCTTGGATATAAGACAGGATCCATGGGAGAAAACACTTACCAGGCACCATCAATCTAGCCAAGAACTCATGGTTGGGAAGATCATAGGCCCTAGAAGTGAGTCTGCTACTATTATTTTACTTAATGGGCACAGAAAACTGTCCTCTAAATATATACCGAGAGTCCACAACTTTCAGACCTTATCAGAGAATTTTTCTTATTAGTGGATAGTGATTAATGCAGAAACTCCAGACTAACTGGTCAAAGTGCAGAAAATAAGTGTCATTGGAGTGTTCAGCCATAGTAGGACATTTCTATCACTCTACCTACTCCCAAGGCTCAGGGACCAGAGAGGAAGAGACTGAAAGATTGCAAGAGCCAGAAGCTGAAGAAGTCCAGCCTAAAATACTACCTTCCAGACAAGATGGCAGCATTGCTGAACTCACAGCAGTGATGACGCACAAGATGAAGCCAGGCAACATTTGGACTTGGAATGGGATGAGTTCACAGACCTCTACCCCTAACTGAGGAGCTAATGACAGTTGATGGTCTCTGGGTTAGGGAGAGTCAGCTTTCTTTAAGAGTATTGTCCCTGGTAGGTTGACCACACTCCACTGAATGGTCCCATACCCATAAGTATATGGGTAACTCAATGGGATATAAAGTAAACACACAAAGTTGAAAAGAAGTGGGGAGGTGGGAAGTGAATCTGTTAGGAGTTAGGGGAAGTTTAGGGCAAATACGATTGAAATACGTTGTATTATTATGAAATTCTCAAAAAATATATTAAAATTTAAGAATCATTAAATTGTACACTTTCAAAGAAGGTAATTTCTACTGTGTTATAATTAGTAAATCCATTTGTAAAATCTAATCAAGCTTCCAAGATTACATGAGGCATTTAAAAAGTTGTGCTCATGACATTTCATCTTTCTATAGTCTCAGAATGAACAATGGGTATTTAATATATACTATAATCACCAAAAAAATAGCAATAAATGAAGTTTTACTACGAGAACACCCCATAACATATGAAAAAACTAGCACTGTTAAATCAGATCACCAACTCCACACATGCAGAATGAACTATGCCCACATTTATATTTTAGGACAAAGAAGTGGAGAAACGGTGGTAAAGTGGTTTGACACAGGAAACTCTGGGCTTAGACAAAGTCCTACACATCCATACAATCACAAGGAATTCAAGACTGATTGAGATTATTCTTTCCATATTCAGACATTTGATGCTCTGACAATCCCCATCAGCTACATCAGGAGTACTATTACACATAAACATATTATGGTGGTTTGAATAGGAATAGCCCCATAAACTTGTGTCTGAATGCTTGGCCCATAGAGAGTGGCACTGTTAGGAGGTGTGGCCTTGATGGAGGAAGTATGTCTCTGTGGAATCAGGCTTTGAGGTCTCAGACGTCCAGGCTGGGCCTAGTGTGGCATTCACTTCTGCTGCCTGTACATCAAGATGTAGCTCCTTCTCCAGCATGATGTCTGCCTGCATGCTACCATGCTTCCCGCCCTGGTTGATAAGGGACTAGAACTGTAAGTGAGCCCCAATGAAATGTTTTTCTTTCTAAGAGTTGCTACGGTCATGGTGTCTCTTCATAGTAATAGAAACCCTAAGACACACACACACACACACACACACACACACACACACACACACACACACACACAAATTAAAACCACAAACACACATACATATCCAGCAAATTTATATTCAGAAATTGTTGGTGTATCATGTCAAGTAATAGGCAAAGGAAAAGGAGAACATTGTATGTGGGACTTTATGTTTGATTTTTAACCCATGCTTCCTTCCTCTTTTGCTATCTGCCTTTCATTCTCTTCCAGAAGTTGCTTCCCGGAAAAGAGACTGCCCAATGTCTACTCATCCTCCCCACTCTCATGATCTCCCCAGCCAACTATAATCTAACTTCCAGCTACTGTGCTAAAGCTAGCACAGTCAAAGTCACTAATCCAAGCATTTTTAACATTGCATCATCAATTCAAGCTACCTAAATAATCTTTCTCATAAGCTTTGATCTCACATACATCTAAGTCATGGGAAATCTGTATAATTTTCTGTCTGAAATTAAGGGCACCTCTTTACTATCAAATCTACATCTCTTTTCTGACCTGCCTCCCCTGGACCATATCACACAGTACTTGCCACTACATACAACTTCACCTACAGAAGACAAAGGTAAGAATCAATAGAAAAAATTATATGCACACAAAATTGTAAAAATCATATCTAGATAAACATGTATTTCTTTAAGTCAAAAAGTTTAATTACTACTGCTGAACTCATTCTAATATTACATGCAAAATTATTTCCTTTGTACACTTGTACAAAGGGAACTTTTCTCTGCATATCCAAATAACTGAAATTTAAAACAAAGCCTGCATGTTTTAATGTTTACAACCATATTTACTTATACATGTATTCAAGTTTAAGCATAGAGGGTGGCTGGTTCAGGGGAAGTAATTGGGACTAGCTTTACCCGTGTGGAAATTATTAGTCTCCTGGCCTAAAGCTGGTATTAGAATCAAAACAAGCTGATATTATCTTAAGAATCCTTCCATCTTTTGAGAAGTAAACCTAACTACTTGATAGCTGGTCAGATATGGTTTGGGTTAAAAAAAATGTGTAAGACATTTATTTTTGTGTTTAAATCAAAAACACAGTTTGGTTTAATTAAGCAAATAGGAGTGTTTTATAAAGAAAGATGAGTATGGTGTCTGGCATACCTGCAACCTCAGCTTATTCAGATGGCTACAGCAGCAAGGTCACTGGAGCCCAGGAATCCCAGAGAACCTGGGCAAATGTGGAGAAGTTGGGAGCAGGGAGCATTACTTCAGTATACAAAGACACACTCACATACATTTTAAATACTTTCTCTTTACCAACTGTGTTCCATCCTTGGACTTCCCTGAACCAAAGTTTTCTAAATAAACTCTATGCATTTAATGTAAGAAGAGAAGTCACTGAATATAATTTGATGAGTTATGAGTTATTTATATTAGATTAAATGAAAAAAAAGTAAAATGTCTGACAAGAAAATTCAGGATCTAAATTTAATGTATGACATACTTCTGACAGGCACCATACACTGTCTGGCAGGGGTGATGAAACTATGAAATTCTAACCACTTACTCAATATAATATTGTTGGAGAAGTAAAGAAAGGATTAGTACATTAGATCAGTCAAAAAGTGAAGACATTCAGCGCCTATCCCATGCAGACTGCTGACAACAAGGTTTGTTTTCTACATAACTAGCTAGAAATCCATACCTTCACTGAGGCCCTTCTAACACTTCATTACCCAGATATGATGACCAGCAGACATCACTGACCTCAAACTTTCTCTTTTCCAATTAAGACTCACTTATTCCCAATAAATTACAGAGAGGTCTGGGAATTCTCTGCAGAGTATATCTTGCTCATTATGTATAGTCCCTTGACCACGACCTATATTTATTTCATCTGTCATTCTTTGGATGCTGTCAAAAATTATAACTTCTTTTTGATAAAAGCTAATAAATTACTGTACAGCTCGTCAAAAAATAAATTGGAAATTAGTCTGAAAGAAAAGAAGAATCATCATGAATAAGTTATTTGAGACCATTATAAAAAAGGTCAGAATTCTTGTATTTAATTTTCTTTTCTTGGAAGATACAGGCACATGAAAGGAAACTAATGAAATTACGGAAAAGATTATTTCCATGTCAGTGGACATATGTATGGTATCTTAATACTTTATTCCTGTTTATATACATATTTACACACACATCAAAGGTTCTGTTGCAAAACTGGCTGTCCAGTTTTCTTTGTTGGATCAATCAAAGGCCTGAATGGAAGGCCAGCCTCCCACCTCAATGGGACCTTTGACCAACCATTTGCACTTTTAGAAGAACTGGGTACTCAACATGCAGTAACTTTACCCTTTTCTGTGTACACTACTCTCTACATGTCGGTTTTTCTTCAGTCAAGCACTTCCTGACAAGCACTTCCTGGCGTGTTTATTACTTGTATAAAAACAAAGATATGATCAGCAGGATTTGGTTGAGTAATTATAGGAAGTTTGTAACTGAACACATATTGCATATACCACAGCATATGCCAATCTAAGTGGCATGACTTTCAAAGTAACCGACCACTCAGAAAGGAGCAGAGCACCATTGTTAGCAGTTATGGATCAAATCACTTAAACTCTGTCACTATCAACTCTCAACTTACATACTGTGAAAAATTACTGCAAGATCTCCACATAACTAAAATAAAATAATTACGATTTAGCATACAACAAATCTAATACATTTAATTCATACCAGACATTTTAGAGAAGCAGCTATGCATTGCAATGAGTCCATGCCTTAGATACACATGATCTGATTTCTCACAGTTCAAGACACAATGTTTTTATCTTTATTCACAGAAGACCCTGAGTGTACAGGTTCTATGTGACAAATTATTGGCTCAACTCGTGGACTCTAAAGTATCCTAGAAGCATTAAGCTGCTGTTGTTTGTAACTTAAAGGCACTGAGGACCTTACAAGCACACAATGGTTATTCGGAAGAAGAAAGGAGGAGACACTGGCTATTACTGCAGTGCCACAGGCTACATCTGCCAAAGAAGTTCTTCAATAAATACCTGCTTCCAGTTATTGCCATTCCTCTGCCATCAAACCTCAAAGACAGCCCTGTCTGGAATACTAACACTGTGTTACTTCTTTGGACTTGTAAGGTTTTGTCTTACGCCAGTCATAATGGCTAAGATTAAGAAAACAACTGACAACAGATGCTGGAGAGGATGCCAGGAAAGGGGAAACATCATCCACTGCTAGTGAGAATGCCAACTGATGCAGCCACTATGGAAATCAATGAGAAGAATTCTCCAACAGCTAAAAATAGGTCTACCATGTGACCCAGCTATACCACTCCTTGGCACACACCCAAAGGATTCAACAGCCTACTACAGAGATACTTGCTCAGTCAGCCATGTTCCCTGCTGTTCTCTTCACAGTAGCTAGGACATACATAATAAAAATGTAGTACATATACACAACAGAATTCTATTCAGTTGTAAAGAAAAATGAATCATAAAATTTGCAGGTAAATGGATGGAACTGGAAAATATACTCAGTGAGGTAACACAGATTCAGAAATACAAATGCAGCAAGTTCCCTCTCATGTGAATCCTAGCACAGAATCTTTGAAGTACACAATACTAACATTTAAACATGAAATATCAATAATAGAGATATTTATATTACTCTTTCTCTTGAACTAAAATAAGTCAGCATTTGCCACAGAAGCTCTGGGTACATCCATCTATAACCTGTCCTTCAGACACACTCAGATCCCTACGCTTTATCGGGCACCGGCCTCAAGAAAACAGCCCTATAACCAAGGAATTCTGACTCTCACTGTTATACTTACTCTAAAGCTAAGTATTCTACATTCATTATTAAAGTCAGGCTCCTAGAACATTACAAAAGAAAGGCTCTGAATAAACTATCACCTTACAGTGCTGCAATGCTTGTTTCTAGTTGTTAACATGACAATCTGTAATCACTGAGAAGGAGCCTCATGAGGGACTGTCTAGATTAGGCGGGCCTGTGGGCACATCTTCTAGAGATTTTCTTAAATGGATTAAGTGAGCAGCACCATTTCATGGGCTGCACAATGCACTGAATGAAAGGGGATAGGGAGCTGAACACTGGCATGAATGTATTAATTAGCTGCTCTCTCTTACTGACTGTGGATGTGACGCAACCAGCCATTCAAGTTCCTGCTTCCTTCAACTTCTATGCAACAATGGACCATAATCTGGAATCAGAAGTCAAATAAATCCTTTCCCTCTTAAGTTGCTTTTGCCAGGGCATTTTATCATGGCAACAGGAAAGGACACTAAGACATACAGCACAAGTAGATTCAGGGTCAGACTCCATAAGCACCTTGTGAAACAGCAACAGACCATGCTGCTGCATTCTAGTTTACACAGGAAAGCTTGAAAATACATGTTGTATCTCATCATTCCTTTATATCAACTTACCCAAAATTCCTTAAGTTCAAAAAATAAAAAATGAAAGACATCAGGATGTTTTAGAGAAGCAGTTATGCATTGAAATGAGTCACCATTTAAAAATAAGATGTATATACTAGACTAGCCCAACCACATCATTTTATAGCACATCACAGTGATTCTCATTCATGGGCAAGTCAACTTTAAAGTACTGGACAGACAGGACATATGCCTCTTCCTTTATGTTAAAGCTATCCAGAACCTTAAAGCTTATCTAATCCACATTCTCCAAATGCTGAATCCCAATTGTAAGAAATTAAGTACATTATCCCAAGCCAGAAAAAGAAACTAGTTATATTCAAATGCAGGTTTTTCAGGACAAGAGGCTGCCTAGCCAGCAAGGGAAACAGGGTACTAATTCCTGTACTGGGAGCTCAAGGTATGTATATAGTCTATATAGAGAAAATCTATACAGAGTCTATATATAAAGTCTATATTGAGGAAATTCTCAAGAAAACATGAGAGTTTATTTCTTTTTTTTTTAACCTCAAAGTCCTCCTTTTCAAAAATAATAGTGCTAAGTGCATAAAATTGATAATTTTTCTTCTAATCCTTAACTGATATCAAAAATTTAAAATTGCACATAGTAAAAAGGGTGAGCCATATAATGTTTCAATACATGACTGCATTGTCTAATTTTTAAATCAGATTAAATATTCATCTCTTCTCAAACATTAATCATTTTCTATGGTAATGACTTTTAAGATTCTTGCAGCTTTTTTAAATATACAGTATATTACTGTTACCAATAGCCACACTAGTATGCATTAGTACTCCAGAAATTCTTATTTAAATGTAGTTTAGTCTCCATTGTTCAAACTTTCCCCCATTCTTCCCTCTTCACTCGTCCCCTCCCCTCTAGCATCCACCATTCTATCTCAATTTCTGGATGATCAACTTTTTTAACATTAAACACGAGTAAGGCACATGTGGTACTCATCTTTCTGTGTCTAGTATTTCATTTAACATAATCATCTCCAATTCTATTCATGTATTTAAGGGATTTCCTTGATTTTCATGATCAAATATTATTCCTTGGTATATATGGACCACAGAGCTCTCATCCATTCATTAGCAGGTGGGAACTTCGGTGGATTCCATTTGTTGATTCTTACAGAGTGCTACAGTGAACACGCAGATGAGATGCACCTGACCCTTCCACATACCGCTTCGATTTGCCTTAGCTATTTAGCAAGGACTATGACTGCTGGGTCATGTCATTGTTTGGAGGCGCCTCTGTAGTGCTTGCCATGGTGTTTATAGTAATCTACTTTCCTACCTGTATAGGATTCATTTCTACCACATTTTCACTAGTACTCATCATACATTTTCTTTCGAAGCTTTTGTTGGTTTATCCCTTGGACAGGACTTCACTATGCTGCCCAAGTTGATGTGCTCTTCTGATTCTAGAGTTCCTTATGGATCCCAAGACTTTTGTAGCTTGGGGGCTTGAATAAAGTCTTTAGTCTACTTTGATCTGATTCTTATAACTGGTGAGAAATAGCAGCCTAGGTTCATTTTTCTGCAAGTGAATACCTAATTATTTCAGCATCCATTTTTTTTTAAAAGTCTGTCCTTTTCACAGTGTATATCACTCACATCCTTGTAAAAAATCAACTGGCTATAGGTTTGTGGATTTATTTCCAGGCTCTCCCTCCATTGGTGTACATATCTTTTTTTATGCCAATATTTGTTGTTCTGATGAGTATAGCTTTGCAGCATATTTGAAACCAAGTAGTACAACATCTCCTGCTTTGTTCATTCCACTCAAGAAAGCTTTGGTGCTCAGAGTTTTCTAGGGCTTCAACTGTATTTTAGGGGTTTTTGTTTTGTTTCACTTTGTTTGTTCTAGTTTTCTGAAGAATGTTAATGGTATATGGGTATTTCATTAAATCTGTGGAATGCTTGGGAGAGCATTAGTATTATAGCTGTTTTAACAATACTGGCTCCCAAATACATCAATATTAGTGTATCTGTGTCCTCTCCCATTTCTCTCAGTAACGCTTTGTAGGAAAAACTGTTTAGTGTATAAATGAGATTAACTATAATGTGCCTAGTAGAGTAATATAAACCCTCAACAAATGTTACTTCAGCAAACATTCATTCTCTTCTCATATTCTCTCTGGATTCACCAATTAACGTTATGTAGCCCCAGTGGTCTCTGTAGCTCTCCACCTTGTTTCTTTTTGTCTTGTCTCTTACCTTTTGACATCTTCACCTTCAGTCCTGCTCGTGCATTTCATAAACGCACAGTTTAAGATATATCTCCTTGGCAAATCACTAACTGAACCCCACTGTGATCTAAATACTTATACTTGCAAACCACACACTTGCTTACACTTGATTTTGAAGTTTGGTAACTGGCTACTTCCTGATCATTTTGTATGCTTGAATGTTCCTCCCTAATAAAAATAAGTTATTGCTAGGATAGCATGCATACTCCCCAAGTGCAGGACTGTTGCCCAACTCTGGTCACTGGCAGATGGCAGGTACCTAAAACAATGTCAGACATACAAAGTGCTCAATAAATGCCTCCTAAATAGAAGAGCAAGAATAAGTTTTCTTTCTCTTCATGAAATTCCTCCAATATTCCAAATGTAATGCCAACAAAAGTCTTTAAAGGTGAAATTTTTAATTATATTAAATAGCTAAATTTTTGAAAATGTAAATACTGTAAAAAATTAATAGAGCCACAATAGATTAATCAATTCAGCATGACTATAGACAATCACTATGCTTGTCCTCTGCTGTTCAGAGTGATACACTATCATTTAATTAAGGACTGGATATATGGTACCAGCTGACCAATAGAGATGAAGCATTTAACTAAAACTGAGAGTCTGACATTTGAACTCCCTGTGGTAGCCAGTCATTTAACTATTTCCTTTCAGAACTTTAAGAATGATCATATGAAGGTTGATCAGATGGCTCAGCAGATAAAGGCACTTCCTGTGCAAGCCTGGTAACCTGAGTTCAGTCCCCACATAAACGTGAAAGGAAACAACAAACCCCACAAAATTGGTCTCTGTCATTCACATGCTCCCTGCATACATGTTTGCTGCAGCATACTGCACCCCGACATACACAATAAATACCATAAAGCTTTAAAAATGTTATATCAATCATATAAAATACCAATCCCTGCTTTATTTTCATCGCAAGTTATAAAAAAAATAGGTAATTCTTTAAACATATAAATTTAAGAATGTGACCATCTTTAACACAGTATGGTTTTCATCTTACAGCCACTCACAACTGAATGGCAGAATACAGGATTACATCTTTCTTGAAGAATTATCAAAAGTTTCATTTTTGAGCCCATAACTATTTACTAATGTGAATAAACTCCACCATTCAAATAGACAAGCACACTGTTAAAAGCCTACCCAGAAAATGAGCTGATTTATAAGTTATATGATTAAATCCAGAAGCCACTACAGGTTTGACAAAGAATTCACCACGGTTGGGTGTTCAATGAGCTAACACATGTATAAGGAGTAAATACGTTGTTTTTCTATTTATGTTAAGCCACATCTTTTTCTATACACATGAAAAGTAATGATTCAGAATATATAAAACCATTTGCTGATTAATCTTAGAAGTTTTAGCAATAATACAATTTTAATATTCAAATCAGACCACTAGTGATCATAAACTCTTGTCTACAAGAATCATACTGAAACAAATTATATGGGGCAAAACATGGGTTTTAGAGACTGTGGTTCCAATATAAGCTCCTGTTTCCTAGCTATTTGACCTGAGGCAAAACACCTAACTTCCCTAAGTCTCTGTGTGTCTGTAATATGACCAATATAATTTCTCCCATATAGAGTCACCATGGAGCTTTGAAAACATACTGTAGCACTCCTCTGCATACTTTATTTCTTACATTTTTGGAGCTCTCAAAATGGAATGTGTCATTTAAAGTGTATCTTACTGGCTTTAAGAACAGAAGGCCAGAGTGCTTAAGCAATGGTCCAACTCTAATCCAGGTTGATCATGTGTAGTAACTCCCAGTAAGAAGGGAAGAATGGCTGGAACCCAGCATATTAGCTCCTGCCCATTCAGTAAAGTAAGGTCGTATACCCAGTGTGTACTGACACACTCAAATGATTGCTTATAAAGCCTTCCTATATAACAGGGGATAAAGTGAAAAAGTTCATTTTCCCCTCTGACAGTAATTCATAAAATC
Organism: Peromyscus californicus insignis; assembly: GCF_007827085.1. Lineage (NCBI taxonomy): Eukaryota > Metazoa > Chordata > Mammalia > Rodentia > Cricetidae > Peromyscus > Peromyscus californicus. The sequence continues at coordinate 113,310,926 of NW_026294562.1, read as the reverse complement.
TAAAATTCAGTGTCAGGCTTTCTTGGCAGATAAATTTTCCTAATTAAGTATTTCCCCTTATGTCAAAATGATATAGTCATTTGCCAACACACAATTAAATATTTAGCAACACATAGCTTTTTAAATGGATGATGTCATGGTTGTGCCTAGTGAGAAAACACACAAGCCAATCCAAATTATAATCATACAGGTATACAATTCCAATTACCCTGTCAATTCTATTGTTAAAAACTGAGGCTACTTAATTACAAGTATTAAAACAAATAACAAGGATTTAATTCCAAGGTAAGCAGTACTGTATTTCATCAATAAGAAGCATTTACCAGTAGAATAGAAAGAATCATAGAACAAAATATTACATTCTCCGGCAACCTAAATATGTCTTAGTGAGGAAGGCTACTAATGATTTTTGAGTGGAAATTTATTTCATGTGATAAAATATTTTTAATTGACAGGGAATTTAGAAACATCAAAATGTACAGCCTACAACTTAACTGAGTTGACTTAATAAGACAAAACAAACACACTTCTCCCTCTCCCACTTCTCTCTGTCAGTGAAGAAAGACTAAACACTTTAAATTTTATCCTAGGAAATAAGTACCAGCTCTGCACAACATAAAAAGGAACCATAGGCCGGGCGGTGGTGGCGCATGCCTTTAATCCCAGCACTCAGGAGGCAGAGCCAGGCGGATCTCTGTGAGTTCGAGGCCAGCCTGGACTACCAAGTGAGTTCCAGGAAAGGCGCAAAGCTACACAGAGAAACCCTGTCTCGAAAAACAAAAAAAAAAAAAAAAAAAAAAAAAAAGGAACCATAAATGACAAAGGATCTTTTCACTGAAATGTCTATGTACAAGTTATTATTAAAGAGCTGTCATTTTCCCTTAAAGTAAAAGAAATTAGGAACCAGAGATTAAATCACTCAGCAATTCATTTTCAACCTCAGTTCTGGTTCCAATGAGTATAAACGTCAATGGAGGTGCACATCAAGTACAGTCAACGTTGTGTCCATCAAGTATTTCCTTGTTACACAAAGCATCACCGAATTCCCCATAGTATATGTTGCAGACACTGCAAACCATGAATTAACAAGCAATAACTATATCAAGATTCCCATCTTACTTCTCCGTTTCTTAATGTTGTGATGGTTCCTCTTGCAACACCCATTCTAAATAGTGTTTCTGTGGCCTGTGAATAAATAAAAAAGTAGAAATAACTAAATGTATGATGGGTACACAACTATATATCTCACCCAAAACTGTAAAATGCCAACAGTATTAACACACCTAGTACCTTCAAGAAAAAAAGTTTAAGACACAAAAAGAATGACATGTTTTAAATTGTCCCCAGAACACAGTTTTCAAGCTTCTAACTTTGAAGAGCTCATGTGAAGTGTTCCTAAAAACTACTGACATGCTGGGTCCTTCTGTGCCAGCATGTCAAATACATTCATTCAGATAAGTTTAATCTTAGCAAAATTCAACATTTGTATTCAATTTAGAAGTTGCTGGCTATTCTGAATGTTATTTTCCAATGAATTCATTCAAACCAATTATCTGCTCTAAAATACAAGGCGGAAGTATAGTAATTTAGAAATGTCAGAGATAACAGTCATTGATCTCTACCAGCTAGCAAAAATCATGAAAGGTCATTAAGAAAACAATTTCATTTACAAAAGGCATTAAAAAGAAAAGTTTCAGCAAAAGAATTTAATAATGGAATTTTTAAAAAAAAGAAAGAAAAACCAAGTGTCCACTATGAACAAGAAAATACTGCTGGAAGAAAGTTTAAGACGTAAATAAATACAAAAACATTTTCTGGTCCCAGGTTTGGAAGACTTAGTACTAAGATATCAGTACTATCCAAAGTGATGTAGAGATTTAATCCCTATAAAATTCCAATAACTTTATTTTACAGAGAAAGCCTAAAACTCATTTGAAGTTTCTAAATATCGGTGAGGGGAGAAAAACTGTACACTGGCTCAGTTATAAATAATAGTTACAAAGTACATTTGAATAGGATCCTGTAAACATTAAATACTAATTTAACTACAATTTGTGTTTACTATGATGTGAACATCTTAACCAAATTCCCATTTTTTATTAGTGCAAAGACAATAGTATTCACAACTGAATGAAGAAGAGCAAATATGTGCATGATGTTGAACACCCACAATGCAATGCCAATGTTCAGAAGGCCAAGGCAAGAGTATCAAAAAGCCGAAACAATAATAATGATAGCAGTGTACATGGAAAGCTGCCTGCAGGTGTCCCTGCAAGAAAAGATGCAGCTTCCTATTTATTTAAGTCCCATGCAATTGATTTATATATACATAAATTTAAGGTTTTTGTTTAACTTTCAAAGAAGTGATCTTATCATCAGTGAGCAATTTTCAAAACAATGTCAATTGTCTCACAATTTAACTTCCTCCGTGTATATGGGAACAAGACTATGAAATGGTATCCATGATAAAATGTTTGACCAAAAAGGTAAGGAAAGAGACTGAGTTAGAGCTAGAATTATAGATGAGAAAGAGAAAAAAATGGCCACAGTATTTTTTAAGATATACATTTGAGTTTTTAGTAGTCAGGTAGGAATTGGTGGCCAGAAAGGAAGGAAGAACAGAGGGAGGAAAAGAAGAATGGGCAAGAATGATCCTACAGAGGATGGGGAAAGGAGAATGGGCAAGAATGATCCTACAGAGGATGGGTTACTAGTGTGCACAGCAATCTATAAATAATGCTAAAAGGACGTAAATAAAACTAAGCTCTCCCCCTCCTCCTCCCCCAGGACTGCTTTATCCAATCCACTTTGCTCCTCTTTCCTCTATGAATTAGAAGAAATAGAATAATCGTATGAGAATGACAAAAACACAGACATTAAGACGGGGGGACAATATGTAACATAAGCAAAGGAAAAACAAGGAGATGAAAGAAAGGTGGCCAGAGGAATGAAGTCCAACAAAGGCTGGAAAACATGCATTTTTGTTGTAATAAATCTAGAGTTACAACAATAAAAAGGGAGACAGTTTAGAAGTTGTCAAGGCAAAGCAAGTCTACATACGGGGCATATGGGAAAATGGGTAAGACCCTCAATTGGACTTAGCTGGTAAAGTATAGGATGCAATTTGTAAATAAGAACATTTTTTTCTGAAGTTGTTTAAATAAGAGGTCACAATCTTTAGAGTTCCTAAGCACAAGCCAACACACATAGAGCTGGAAGGCTGAGGAGCTGATGTTCAAGCATGGTCACAGAAAAAATTTAAAAACTAAAATATTTTAGGACAGTCTGCTAAGTTTTGAAAATGCAGCACAATCTCAAAACAATTTGATAGGAGATTCAAAATAGACCCATTATTTGGGAAGAAGTTGAGCTATTCACATACTCCAAAGTATACATCAATGAGTTCACCGGTATATTTTACTGAGGCACATAAAGCTAGCTGAAAGATCTACTTGTAAAACTGTCACCGGTGACGCCCATGCTTTTATTCTACTCTCAGTGATGGGCATGACACAGTGTGCCATACATCTTCCAGTTTCTGTTAAAACCAGACACAATTCAGAAAGGTGATTTTCATAGAGGAAGCAGGGAAAGGAGGATGTAGTAAGCAATCACTTGAGATCAAAGTAAGCAATGGTTTCTCAAAACCAGATCAAATTACTTTTATGTCTCAAACCACAGATAAAAGGGAGAGCTATCTAGGGAGATATGATTTGAAGAGGAAATTCTTTTTCTTTACTTTGTCTTTAGGATCCAAATGAACTGATTTACCACCTCTTCCCACCAATGTTTTAAGGATTTTGTGCCGCTCTTGTTTCGACTGGAAAGCACTGGAGTGTGCAACTTCTTCTGACCTCTACTACAGGGTTTGAATTTATTTGCATCTAAGCAAGTGCTAACAAGTGTGGGAGGGAAAGGGTTGGGATAGAAGACTGTCAGTACTTGTAACTACCTCACAACCAACTTTTAGAAAATGTCTCACTCCCAGAGTTTACATTCCACCTAGGATGATTAATACTAAGCGTTCATTTGACATTTCCTATGTGAGTGTGTGGGGGTGCATACCTACAAATTCCTGTTTAAAAACATTATCAAAAAAGACTGTTTTAAGAAGAATGTTAGGTAAGTGATCCAAGTCTCATAAAACCTAGGTGTAATAAATTCTAAGTTCAAGACAGTGAGTGTGTGGGCCTGTGTGTGCATGTGAGTGTGTCAAAAGCATCTCTAGACATGCATAGTGAAGGAAAGCAGTAATCTTTGGGGATTTTCTTTTTTTTTTTTTTAATCCTTGACATTCTAATATTTCTCCCTGTCCATATGGTAGTCTCCATCCAGGAGTAGGATATGTCCTAAGTCCCCAGAGGACAGCTGAAATTATAGATAGTGTTATGCCATATATGCAAACACACATAAAATGTTTTCATACATTTTTATGGAATTGTATAATTTCTAAATTAGGCATGGTAAGAGATGAACAAAAGTAATAACAGAAAAATTTAACAATATTGTCGACATATTACTTCTTGAGTTATATATTTTCAGAATTTTCTATTTAATGTTTTATAGTTTTCATAGTTAAATTTAAGCACTTTTATCTTATGCAAATACTACAAATAATTCCATTTAGTAATTTATGATGAGTTACTGACCACAAAGAAGAGCCAGTAGCTATTTTGGAAGGGGCAAGTTCCCGTGAGCCTTTCCTTTTCCAAATGTTTCTAATACTTGAGCTTTTACACTTTTTCTGTAGGAGGAATAATTTGAAGAACTCTCAACCCCATCATTATTAGCTGTTCTTAATGGGTCCCTCAAAATTACAAAAGGAGTATATGTGAGACAGAGGCCCTGGGCAGATGTTAAAGTACTGTTAAAATCAAAATAAGTGTTACTAAGTACTTTAAATACTTATTATAATCATTCCTTTTGACATTTATTTTCTTGCAAACATGCAAAGATGTTGTGAGGTGGAACAATCTGATTTCCTAACTAGCAACTGTTGGACTCTCCGCTGCTACCTAGCTGCCTCTGAACAAAAGGGCTGTCAGTCAAACAGCTAGCTGGACTACCAAAGGCGAGAGCCAAGTAGGCTGCTTTAGCATCCCATGAATGGCTTGAGACAACTCTGCAATGAGAGCAGCTGATGGTTGGAGATGCTCATGGTGAAGACTCGGGTAGTTTAAAACAATTTGTACTGTACTTTGTGTTGTCCCAAGCGTTACCGAATTCTAGATGACTCAGAAGAAAGCTGAAGAAGGGGCAGATAAGTCAAGGAAACACTGGGGTAGGAACAAAAAAAATGGTGGAAATAGGACAGAAAGCTTCTCAGTTGGTTAGAAATCTATATAGAGCCAGAAAAGAAAAACTTGGTCACGGCACTTGGTCAGAGAAATGGTTCCAGAGAACTATCATGCCTTTAGGGCCAAGGGTTGTAGATATTTCACACCAAGGAACTTTAACACTGGATCCTATCAAGGACTAAGGAATCTGAGGCTTTCTAAAAGATACAATAGCAACCTTTCACAAGGATAGAGGAATCCCAACTTCTTAGTCCTCCACAAGAGTTGTTGCTGCTCCTGCCAGTGGACATGGTATGTACAAAGGATTATAATGATAATGGTGGTGGTGGTAGTGGTGGTGAGGATGGTGGTGATGACAGAGAAAAAGAAAATGGACTAAGGGTGAACATCCTTTTCCAAAATGTTAAGAACCAGAAGTATTTGGAGTTTTTTTGTTTGTTTTTTATTTTTTGTTTGTTTTGTTTTGTTTTGTTTTAGCAGAGAAGAAGGGAGTAACAGAGGCTGGCCTTGAATTCTAATCTCTCCTTCACCTCCCAAGTACTAGATGACAGGCATGTACCACCATGCCTGTGGTAAGGACTGTTCTTTACCCATTGACTTACTTTGATGCTACTATAGAAAATTAGTTAAACGTTCATTATCAAGTTGTTAGTTTCTGGGCTGGAGAAATGGCCCAGCTGTTAAAGGCTAAGCCCAACTAAAAATACAAGTTGTTAGTTTCTATAGGTATGCCTGCTGGATTTTTACTGGACTTGCTGTGGCTCTGTGATCATTTTGGAGTAATAACAGTGACAAGATAGCTCCGAGGGTACAAGCTCTTCCCACTGAAGCCTGACATCATGAGTTTGATTTCAAGAATCCACAGTAAAAGGAAAAGAACTAACTTCTGAAAGTTGTCTACTAACTCCCATATGTATGGCACGGCACACAAGCACGCCTGGGATGTGTACCCACTCACACACACGCAATGATAATGATAACAATAAATTTTTAGGAGTTAGTTGGAAGCATATGAATTTCCTGTTTAGATTTGGGCTACATGCCCAATACATCTTCATGTATGTGTCTGCAGATAATCTAAAACTCAAGTCAACAACTCAAACAGTGGTGTTCAAAGTCACACACAGTCCACCACAATACCATGCAAAGATACACTAATTTGATGCTTACATTCTGAGGAATGATGACAGGCAAATACTCAAGTCTTTACTTTCCATAATTAAACCATTATGTCTTTGCCAAAGCGGAAAATTGTGTATAGTGAAAGCACTGAGATTCAAAAATGTGATACACTTGAATATGAGCAGACATTTCAGGCATCCTCTGTTAGGTTGTATGCCATATCATGCACAATGCATAATGTATGTTTATATTCAGAAAGTCTTGATGGGCAACACAAAAAAAAAAACTGCCAGAAATACCCTGGCTTCGTTAGGAATTGATTTATTTAAATTAAAAACTAAAGTAAATTTAATTTAATTAAAATTAAATTTATTTAACTTAAAAATTCATTATGAATGAATTTTCGGTCACTGAGTGATTAGAAAGCTGTTATGCTGTCTCCAGTTTTTTACAGCTTCCACATCCAGTCCCAGGTTAGGGATTGTGACCACAGCTTAAGCAGCTCAGCTCTGATGGGTACTGGATAATGGGGGAAATAAGCAGCACCCACAATGGCTGCACTTGCCAACGAATATCCCTGCTCTTGTTCCTCAAGTCAACATCTGTCCAGCCGGAAATGCAAGAGTCACACCTGAATCTTCACACCCTCAACAACTTACCACACTACAGAGCAGCTATTCATCAAGACTGCTGTTGAAGTCTTACATGAGTAAGCACTCAGATATTGGTTGTTTGGGGGATGTGTGGTTAACCAAAGTGTGAATAAATATGTCCCAATTGTATTACAGCAATTTCAAATGCTGAAAATGTAGTATGTTAGTCTTTCATGTTAATGAAATCAACTTGTTCTTCTCAGACATCATAAATGTCATAATCTGTTTTCATTCAGAACACCGGGAATATGTGCTACATATGGAGACAATGGGCTCAGCAGCAGTTCAAGGTTATGAGGAACATTACTTCTGTTTAGAGATGTGGGCTAGTGAGTTCTCCTGGAATGTAAATGATAAGCAGATGGTTCATTTCCAAACTGAGAGCAATCCGGCTTGAAGGAAGAGTGTACTTTTGTAAATACATGTTCTGTCATGTTCTATTCAGTATGACATGACCTAATCATGTACCTCGTTATGTTCCTGTCCTCTTTTAGCATAATAAAATGTATCAAAAGAAAAGCACATTTCTCCTATAAAGCTATCTTCTTACATAAATTGTCAATAGTGAACAAAATATTACAAGAAGCAAAGCTACAATCACTGAGATGTAGGGTTCTACTACTTCAATTATCTTTCAAAACAAGAGCTCAGTCAAATTATAGAACTGAATTTTTCAACCAGTAAATGGGGAATAATATCAAATGGTAGAGTAATTGGGTCCAGCTCAGAATTACCTAAATGTGGTCTCTAATTTGTCACTTAAAATATTTTTAAAGTATACAAATTCAGTTCATGTACTAATTGTTAGATGACTATTCAACAACCCTCCTCCTTCCTCTGCCCCTGTTCTAAGAAACAGTGATTCTATTTAGATAATTCATATGTGTAGCTTGAGTTTTCCTGCCTGGCCCACAGTCAGGACAAATCTCTCTCACCCACCAGTCCCACAGCCACTCAGACCCAACCAAGTAAACACAGAGACTTATATTGCTTACAAACTGTATGGCTGTGGCAGGTTTCTTGCTAACTGTTCTTACAGCTTAAATTAATCCATTTCTATAAATCTATACCTTGCCACATGGCTTGTGGCTTATCAGCATCTTCACATGCTGTTTGTCATGGTGGCTGCTGGCAGTGTCTCTCTGACTCAGCCTTCCACTTCCCAGCTTTATTCTCCTCCTTGTCCCGCCTATACTTCCTGCCTGGCCACTGACCAATCAGTGTTTTATTTATTGACCAATCAGCAACACATTTGCCATACAGAACATCCCACAGCACATATATTTAAAAAAAAAAAAAAATGGTGTATGTTATCAGAAATGTCTCCCATGAGCTCATATTTTCAGCACTTGGTGTCCAGTTTTTGGTGTGATTTTGAAAGCTATAGAGTTTGTAGGAGGTGGGGCCTGACAGGCAGAGTAAATACCTGAGGTGGCCTTTGAAGGCTATACCAGCCCTGGGTCTTGTCTAGGCTCTACTTCCTTTCTACTATCATGTTAATAAGAAATGTCCTTTAATTCCTATTGGGGACGGAGCATCCCCTGACTGCCATCCTGATCTGAGCTCTCTCTCAAGCATGAGCCGGCATAAACCTTTTCCCCACTCCAGCTCTTTTTGTTAGTCCTTTTGGGTCACAGTGCTACAAAAGCTAACATAACTTAAATGTTAGTTTAAATCAACGGTTCTCAACCTTCTGAATGTTGCGACCCTTTAATACAGTTCTTCATATTGTGGTGGCCCCCAACAAAAAAACTATTTTTGTGGCTACATCATAACTGTAGTTTTGCTACTGTTATGAATCGTAATGTAAATATTTTTGGAGTTAAAGGTTTACCAAAGGGGTCACAACCCACAGATTGAGAATCACTGGTTTAAATAAACAAGTAATAATTCCTTTTGCCACTGATGTGTTTTGATATATGAATATAATCCCAGAAATAAACGTCATTTCACAATAATGAATAATTCAATTTGCAAAAGCTATATTACACACATCCTACATCTAAGAAGGGAGTTTTCATTGGTTTTTAAATAGAAAGTGTTACCAGTAGGCTCAGATGCTATACTCTTGGTCCTTAACTGATGATGCTGTTTTAGGAGGTGGTTAAAAACTTTAGGAGGTGATGCCTACTTTTAAAAAGATGGTCATTGTGGGTGCAACTTTAAATGTTATACCATTCTCTACTTCTACACAGCCTCTGCCAAACACTCCTATCATGGTACATTATATTACTGCAAAGCATGAATTCAACTACCCATGGTGCAAACACTTGGAAACTCTTGGCCAAAATAAATCCTTTCTCACTTAAGTTGCTTTCTAGGGAATTCTGGTCAAAGCTAAAGAAAGTAAACAAGCCGGGCGGTGGTGGCGCACGCCTTTAATCCCAGCACTCGGGAGGCAGAGCCAGGCGGATCTCTGTGAGTTCGAGGCCAGCCTGGACTACCAAGTGAGTTCCAGGAAAGGTGCAAAGCTACACAGAGAAACCCTGTCTCGAAAAACCAAAAAAAAAAAGAAAGTAAACAAACTCCAAACTAAACAAGTTAAAGATCCACACAACAAAAACATCTTAACTGGCAGCTATTTACTTTCAGGGCTTGATGGACATTATTCCATGCCTTCTTGGTGTTTAGTGTTCTTGATGTGAGAACTGACATCATTCTTGAGGTGTATATCATTTATTGAGTTGATATTGTTTCCCTTACAGCTTTTAATAACATTTCTTGGCCCTGTAGTTTTGACACCTTGAGTGTCATGAAGAGGGTCTTCTCTGTCCATGCCAATTTGGAGTCCTAGATCCTTCTTATGTTGTAATGTCCATTTCTCTGTTTTCTATGACAGTTTTATGAATAGGATGTGTATACCTTTAGATGCTCCCTCAGCTTCTCTTACTACCCAATAACCCTTATTTTAACCTCTTAAATGTATCACAGAGTTCTTGAAATTTTTGGTTATGCTCATTGATTTTCTTTCTTTATAGATGTCAGAATATATTACCTAACACTTACCCTCCATCCCTAAAATTCATTCTTTTTCTTGGTCATATCCAATTATGCTTTCCACACTGTTTTTACTTGCTTGATTAATTTCCAGCACATGTTTGGCTCTTTTTTCAGCATCTAGCTTCCATGCTAAATTTTCTTCCACGGTTCTTAATTCCACCTCCAATTAACATAGCTTATTTACATTCATTTTGCTAGCTTTCTTGTTCAGGTCCTGAACTGATCCTGACTTCATTCATCAGCTTGAATGCCCATTTATCCTTTTAAATTCTGTATTTATTTTTATCATGTGTATGAGTGTTTGCTTACATGGCTATGTTTTTACTGCAGGCATAAGCAGTGACTATAGAGGTCAGAGAGCATTGGATCCCCTGAAACTAAAGGTACAGGTGGTTGGGAACTGAACCTGGGTTCTCTACAAAAGCAGCAAGTGCTCTTAAACACCGAGCCATCTCTCCAGCCCCTATCCTTTTTGAAAGTAGGACTGTGAAATATTTTTCTGGATTTTCAGCTAGCTCATTATCTTTGGATTGTAATACTGAAGAATTATAAAACTGTGGAATGGTCATAGTGGCTCTTGTTTTTTTTGTTGTTGTTGTTGTTTGTTTTTTTTTTAATTGGACAAAGGTGGCTCTTTGTCTCATAGTTTTCTGTTTCTCTGAAGTTTTATGGGTCCCACTTACTGTTTGCTGCATCTTACTTGACTCTTTCTGGTGAGTTGTCTTCACTTAAATTTGTGTTTTCTGCTAGTAGTTAAAAGGGTTGGTGAAGATCTTTTCCCATTCTGTAGGCTGTTGTTTTGTCTTGTTGACCGTGTCCTTTGCTCTACAAAAGCTTCTCAGTTTCAGGTGGTCCCATTTATTAATAATTGTTTCTCTCAGTGTCTGTGCTACTGGTGTTATATTTAGGAAGTGATCTCTGGTGCCAATGTGTTCAAGATTACTTCCTACTTTCTCTTCCATCAGGTTCAGAGTAACTGGATTTATGTTGAGGTCTTTGATCCACTTGGACTTAAGTTTTATGCACGGTGACAGATATGACTCTATTTGCAGCCTTCTACACATTGATATCCAGTTATGCCAGCACCATTTGTTGAAAATGCTTACTTTTTTCCATTGTATAGTTTTGGCTTCTTTGTCGAAAATCATATGTTCATAGGTGTGTGGATTAATGTCAGGGTCTTCAGTTCAGTTCCATTGGTCCACATGTCGGTTTTTATGCCAGTACCAAGCTGTTTTTATTACTGTAGCTCTATAGTAGAGCTTGAAGTCAGGGATTGTGATGCCTCCAAAGGTTGTTTTATTGTACAGGATTAACACATGAACTGTGAACCAATAGCTGAGGAGCCCCCATGGAACTGGACCAGGTCCTCTGGATAAGTGAGACAGTTGATTAGCTTGAACTGTTTAGGAGGCCCCCAGGCAGTGGAACTAGGACCTGTCCTTGGTGCATGAGCTGGCTTTTTGGAACCTAGGGCCTATGCTGAGACACTTTGCTCAGCCTTGGTATAGGGTGGAGGAGACTGGACCTGCCCCAACTGAATTTACCAGACTGGGCTGACTCCCCAGGGAAGACCCTGCCTTGGAGGAGGTGGGAATAGGGAGTGGATTGGGAGGGAAGGCTGGGGGGTTGGAGGAGGGAGGACAGGGGAATCCGTGGCTGATATGTAAAATTAAATTAATTATAAAATAATTTTTTTTAAAAAAAGGGATGCTAACCACAGTAACAAATATACTCTGACAGCAGTTCCACAGTTTACTTGCAGTAGAGCACATTTGTGTATTTTATTTGTGTCCCTAATAAGGTTCCCAGACAGTGGCACTGTGGTACTATTGACTGGTAGAAATGCTGTTTGTGGGGTGTGTGTGTGTATGTGTGTGTGTGTGTGTGCGTGCATGTGTGTGTGTGTGTGTGTGTGTGTGTGTATGTTGTTTGTTTTGCATTAAAGATACCAATAATTACATAATAAAATGAGAAGGGAATGGGAAAAGGGGAAAGCAGAAAATTATAAATGAAAAGACTATATGGGTTAAATATATGAAAAGTACTTTAAAAAATTGTAGAGGTGATTCAGAGAAAGTATAAGCATAAAACCCTATTTGGGCTATTTGGGAAGGATATAAGCAAAGCACTAAACAATTAAAATATAAAATAAAGATATAAATAAAAATATGAAACAAAAGCATAATCTCAGAATTTCTTCCTAGTTGGAATGTGGTTTCCCCCTCTACCATGACTATATCATTGTCAGAGTGAGGGGTGCTAGATTCAGTAATTCAAACACGTCACGTCAGTATGCCCTTCCTGGCCAAAGGGATTTCTATATGGTAACTCTACTTTCTACTAGGATTCTCTGATAAAAGGCACGCCATTAGCTACTTACAACTTTGTTTGAAAGAACATCCATACAGCAGTTACTTCAACAGTGGTTTTGAGAAGATGCTGAGAGGCCCGCCCTTTGTCACTAGGGAAGAAAGGTCTCTTTCCTTTCATGCCTGTTAAGAGACTATGCTCCACACTGAGCAATGCAGTGCTGCATTTCAATGCAGTTCACCAAGGTGGGAGGGTGGGTGAGTAGTTAGGCTCATGACTCCTGGGCATCCATAAAACATCTCAAATTCAGGTACCTATTTCTGGCTATCTCCACAAACTGATCTACTCCAGTCATCATCTCTATACAAGGTATCCATCAATGGCTGGATCTCTGACTATCAGTAGGTCTCTCTTCAGCTCGCTGCTATAGTGGCACCCATGTCCAAGAAAGAAGAATGCCACTCTAGTAATTACCACTGATCTGGGGCCAGTGCTAAGGAAGATCTTCAGTTGGTGGCTACTCTTAGATGTCCCTTTATGAAGTGAATCCCACATAGACACACTTTTTTTCTTCAGCTGTTTCCCTAATGGGCTACTGTTTCTCTTATCTTGACTCTTTTAGTTCACTGAGTTACACAGAAGTGACTTCCTTTATTTTTAATTGAAATAAATACTTCCACAAAATATGGTCTGATTACACTTTTCCCCACCCCAACCCAGATCCATCCTACATACCCAACTAATCTGCCATTTTACCATGGGCTCTAATACTTACAACAGAAATCTAATAAGTCTGAGCAAAGTGTCCCAGCATAGACTTATTAGATTTCTGTTCTTGGTGTAGGGAGGAGGGGACTGGGCCTGCCTCGGCTGAGTCTACCAGGCTGGTCTGACTCCCCAAGGGAGACCCTGCCTTAGAGGAGGTGGGAATGGGGGGGGGTGGATTGCGGGGGAGGGCTAGGGGGTGGGAGGAGGGAGGATGGGGGAATCCATGGCTAATATGTGAAATTAAGTTAATTATAAAGTAAAATAAAAAGAAAGAAAATACAGCATACACTAAAAAAAAAAAAAGAAAGAAAGAAAGAAATCTAATAAGTCAGAAACCAAGAGTTTCATTAGATTATAAGACCAGACCTACAGCCAATCCTCTATTAATTGGGGCGGGGGGGGACCTGGAAGTGGACATGAAAAAAACAGTGAGATTCTAGATCAAGCACAAGCAGGTAGCTGGGATACTCATTGGCACAGCTCCAGTAAAATTTGCCTATTTGGATTTAAGAAAAGCTGCAAGTTCCTCCCACCTCAACGCCACTTCCCTTAACCTACATTGCTTCTAACACGTCTGAAACCACAGTTACATTATTTCCTCTGCTGGACATTCATTTGTTTCATTAAATATTTATATTAAGTTGCAAATATGTCTAAACATGAGAAACTTATAAGGAGAAGCACCTGGAGAACAGAAATAAGATAGATGCTGAAGTGGGGCGAAGGGCGCGAGGGGGGAAATGAAACAAAAATTCATCTTATTGCTTTACTATATCTGATTCCCACACAGGGAGAAACTAAAGTTTCTGGCGCCCTTACTTGAACTCAAGAAAATTTACTTTACTGAAGATCAGTACCTTAAACTGTACTGTATACATATATACGTATTTGTTACTTAGCTACGCAATAATGCGCCCATATATTCTACTAAAGTATCACTCACTGCTGTGTTAAAGTAGCCTGTATATTAAATACCTATTTGTTAATTACTTAACAACTTTCTGGTATACTCTACTGAACTGCCACTCACTGCTAACTGAGGTAAAGAATTATACAAGTTCAGTTTTGTACAGAAAATGGGGAAAAGAGAAAACAGAGAAGCCCATAAAGAGAAAAAGTCAAGTTCCCAATACTTGAATACAGGTGGCAAAACCTGAAGACCATGAATCTCATTATCCCACCAGGTCTGGCTGATGGAGGCCAGATGGCTGCCCCCATGGCACAAGGAGAATGAATGGAGTCTTTAGTGTTTTGTAGTCATTGAAGCTGATTTGCAAGTGTGGCACTTCACTGGTTAGTGCACACTAACTGACCATAATGCTAACTATTATCCTCAGGCACCAATCTACACTGTTTCACAGCCTATAAAGAGTGCTGCAATAGAGAACTCTTTAGCTTAAGTCAAAAGGAACAGGATTACCTTGTTACAGACATAACAAAGTAAACAGGGGTTGGAAAAGACGGACACTGCTCCTTGCTGCGTCCTAAGAACACTCAGCCTTTTCCACCTACACCTGTATACTTGAGACATGGCAGCTCCAGTCACTTCCCCTAATGCCACAGCCTTCCAGCACATCCCCGGCATTCATCTTCCTTGCTGCTGATTTTTATTTCTATCATAAAATTACACTAGCAAGAATTTAGAATACAAAAATAAATTTTGTAAACACATACAGTACATATGTCTACTTAGTAATTAAAACCAATATTCTCTAAATACAATATTTTCTTCCAGTCCTATTGAATGTTCACACTCTGGAGTTGATAGGAACTTCACTTTGTTAATAATTTTTACACCAAAAAATATTTTTAATATCATACCCTAACAATATAGTCAATGAATTCCTTTCAACTGCAAGCATGCATATATATGTGTTTACATATATATACATACACATATATATACACATACAGAGTGTTAGTAAGGACAAAATGACTAGAATTTCTAAATCTATACATTTTTAGAAATAATTAAACTTACTTTTATTTTTAAAAAAAGCAAAACGTAGCATATAAACTTTTTCATTACAAAGTAATAAAATTATTTAAATTACAGTCAATTTTAAACAATGAATAATGTCATCAACTTAATAAAAGATTTTAAAATATAAGGTCAAAATAAAAATTACATTGTAATGCTACTTCATATCTAAAAAGAGACATTTTTCAGACTTCTAAAACACAGCTATGAAAATCAAGTTTTAATAACTACTAATAAAGATGTTATAACCTATTCTTCAATGTGAATAACAAAACATTTTATTGATTCTATAAATTAACATGCTATTTTTGCCTTGCATTATGAAAGTCCAAATCACATTCCTAAACTGTTGTAACTTCAAGATTCTGACTGTAATGAACATAAAATGGCTAAAGCGCATCTGGAACACAGTTACAACCTTCTTGCCTCATGACCCCTAACATGACCTAACAGGCACGCCCACAATTAGGAACAGCTAAGGCTATGCCAGCTACAATTCATCCTTGCTTTCCAACCAATAAGGTACTGGGATACAATTCAGGATAAATTTTATAAACAAAGAAGTTATTCTAATATTTTCACTACTACATGCAAAATGTGCTGGAGTGTGCTTTACTGCAGATTGCAATACAATACTGTTTCTTGAAAACTGAGAAGGGCATGATGGAAGTAACAAAGAGAGAAAAAGTATAAATTCCAGGAAATGACTGCAAAATTTGTTCTGTTAAAAATAAAATACAGGGGCTGGAGAGATGGCTCAGTGGTTAAGAGCACTTCCTGCTCTTCCAAAAGACCAGGGTTCAATTCCCAGCACCAACATGGCAACTCAATACTATTTAACTCCAGCTCCAGTGGGTTCTGACACCCTCACACAGACTTACATGCAGGCAAAAAACCAATGCATATAAACATAAAAAATAAACATTTTTTAAAAAAGAATAAAATACATTAATATAAATTTTACATGTTAGCCAATATGTATTTTACCTAAATAAACATGTGTGAAACTTAAATTAAGTTCAAGAGACAGTTATACGTACATAAACACTTTGGGTCTCTTATAATTCACAGCAGTAGCCTGAGAAAAGATGGACTTGGAGATCCCAGGACAATTGCTCACACACTATAATTACTCCTGCCCTTACTAGCTGGAATAACTGTTTTAAAATACAAGTCACATCACATCACTTGTATCCTTAATCTCCAATGGTCTCCTAATACACTGAAAAGCTAAACACTTCACCATGGCCCCCAATGCCTTAAATATGATTGGTCTTTTGCCTTTCTTTCCAACCCCAAGGCCTACCAGTGACTCTGAGCATAAACAAAATGAGCCAACTTCTTCCCATGTAGGACCTTTAACTTAAGTTTACCAATGGCTTTTTAAGATTTGGGTCCTAAGCCAACTAGATGGTCCAGTGGGTTAAAGACACATAACACCAAGACTGAGACATGACTCCTGTCCCCATGGTTGTCTCCCACAAGTTGTCTTCTGACCTTCACATGTACTCTGTAGCCTGGATGTACACACACACACACACACACACACACACACACACACACACACACACACACCACCACCACCACCACAAACACCTATCTCCTCCTATCACTGAGGCCTATGCAGTGTTACTTCCTCAGAACAACAAAACCCCAGCCTCTCACCAATGAGACTTGGCACATATCTGCTTATTTGCCAGTCAATGCCTCTTCTGAGTTTTTTTTTCTAACTTAATCTGATTATTGTTCTGTTTTTCTTTTATAATGTAAGCTCCAGAAAGGCAGGTACATTGACGACTTTATTTGCACCACAGCACAAACCTACAACAGTGTTGGGAACATACCAAATACTGAATAGATACTCCTGAAGTAAAACAAACAGCAACATGAAAGCAGCAAGATACAGATTCACCCTGGTGTGCTTTCTGTTCCAACCACTAGAAGTCACCTGGAACAAGGGTGAGATAGGAGAAAAGAAGGAAACGAGAAGAGAAGGACTGAAGGAAGGAGACGCCTGTTAGAGATCAATGGACTGATACTATGTAATCTGGAGAAATATTTCTATATTTGTTTGCTTGTTTACTGGGGGAGGCACATGCCACAGCATGCATGTAGAGGTCAGAGGACAATTTGTAGAAGACATGTGAGTCCAGAAGACTGAAGATGAGATTGGTGCCAGGAACTTTCTGAACCTAGAAAATATCTCTAAATGTTGATTTGTCTTTGTAACAGGCATATGACCAAGAAATAACAACACATTATATGTACGAAACATCTACATCCCTCCCAAGGGTAGAAATTGGAAGTAAAGGCAAGGGTGGCAGGGCAGGGATGGTGATATCACATAAAAGGTCTATGTGGCTATCCCTAAAATCCAGTTTTCTCCAGAACTGGCCATCAATTCTGAGTGCCATCGAAATACCCCGCCCTTAATTCCAACTTTTGTTTACACTACCTAAATGTGCTTCTATTTTAAAGCCAAAGCAACTACAAGAGACATTTAACACTGGGAATTTGAAATCATGCCAGTGAAGAGCTAGAACAAGACATTTAAGTTTATGGACTGTGATGGTTGGCATTAATTATCAACTTGACACAACCTAGAATCACCTCAGATAATATCTCCATTAAATAATTATCTTCGTCATTTTAGTCCATGGGCATATCTGTGGGAGTTTGTCTTGATTGTTAATTGGTATAGAAAGACTTGGCCCATTCCCTAGGCAAGGGGTCCTGGTCTATGAAGAACAAGAGAAACCTGGGAGCAGAAGCAAGTCAGCAGCATGGGCATTTGCTTCTCTCTGCTTTAGATAATGGATGTGATGCTTTGAGTTCTGGCCTAGACTTTACCTCAGCGAAGGACTGTGACCTGTTATTGTAAAGCAAATAAACCCTTTCCTCTCCAAAGTTGCTTTGGTCGGGATGTTTTATCACTGAAACAGAAATGAAATTAGAGCTGCACATACTGTAACTAGGACATGGACCTACTCCAAGCGCTATAGAAAGAAACCACACAGAGAGCAGGAAAGAGAGAAGTTCTGTCATTTGGTGTCAGGTATGGATTCAAATCCTAAATTCACCATTTGCTGCTATGTAGTGTGAGTCGGAGTGACTAAATTCAGAAACAGTCTGTTTCATGAGCTGCCACTTGAAAATTCAACAAGATGGAAGATGTTAAAAACACAAAGCATCACTAAGGGCTCATTCAGTAAATGTTAATTCACACCCTGTTTCCAAATAAGAATATGAGTTTAATGAAAGAATAAATCAAAGTAAACTCTGGCAATTGTCCGAAAATAGATGTCTAAGTCTGTCCTATTATAAATTCTGCAACGCACACACACTAGGAATAGCTTTTATATTATTTTTAAAGTTGACTATTGGGTTGGATACTGTCCCAGTGAAATAAGTATGATCCCAGGACGTGTGAATGTGAACTTACTGGAAACAGGATATCTGTAGGTATAAAAGCTAAAGTCGTACTGTATTGAAATGGGCATTTAATCTAATAACTTACCAGTAGCTTTATGTGAGAGGGAAAAGGAGTTCATTTACAAAATCATACAGGCATAGACAGTGTCATGACTGAGGCAGATTTAGAATAATGCAGTGGTAAGCCAAAGACATCAATTATTGCAAGAAACTGGAAGAGTGTAGGGAAGACCCCCAATCCCAAGACTTCAGAGGTAGCAAGATCCTGCAACATGCTGCTTTTAACCTCTAAAACCAAGAAGAAATAAATGTCTGTTGTTTCAAGCCACTTAGTTTGTGTGGTTATTTGCTATGACAGCCCCAAATGACACAAATACCTCTAATAATCAAAAACAAAAGGAAGCTATTTCTCTTGACATGTGAAAATTATAAAATTTCAAGTTTAGGTGTCCATAAACAAAGTTTTACTAGAACACGGCCATGAAAATCACATGACTTACACAGAGGGCAAAACCAGCCACCAGGATCCAAAAACCAAGGCTTGACGATTCCTGGGCCTGAGCTTCAATGCCTAGGGCAGGAATGATCAACTTCCAAGGAGATTTGCTGAATACCAAGGAAATGTGGCCAAGTAGTTACTAAGAAAAGTCAATGAGCGAAAACCAAGGAGCTAGAGTCTTTTATCATGTGAAACAGCTTAAAGTTTTGAAATAAATCAAGCTTTGTCAAAAGCATAGCAACAGACAAAGAAATTATCAATAATAGTCTGATGCCAGTGAAATAAATTATATTACACCAGTCTTTAGTTATGAGGAAACTAGGTGGAATGGAAAGAACAAAACTAATGATTTCTTGTATTATGCACAAATTAGGCAGAAAATAACTACTAGAAATCCACTGTAACTACTATCAAGTAGATGTCTGAACATGAATGTCATAATCTTAACATTCATTTATATCAATCCTGTTAAGACAATTCAACTAACTACATCCAAAATAAATGTCCTAATTTAATGGTATTTAAATAATTAATTTAATTTTCTAATATCTGTATCCAATTAGGTTCAGGAAAGTTTCAAGAGGGCCACCCAGTAATAAACACAAAATAAACTGTGTCTGCTGCCTTGTGAGTGATAACTTTTACGGCTACCTCGGTTTCAGATGTCAGAGTAATGACTTCCATACTCTGATTAAAATGCAAATTGAAACCACATGTTAGAGAAGGGAGGTCTTCAATGTCACTGTTTTCTTTTAAACATAATAAAACTGTAAAGGCCAACAATCATCCAAATGAATTCAGTCAATTCCAGGTATACAAAAAATAGAATTTTATATTCCAAACTATGGCAAAGTACGCATTTACGCCATATATAAACATATATACACATATGATATATACACCATTGACTAGAGAGGGTGGTGAAAACTACATAACAGAATGAACATTTAAGAATAACAACTAGGGCCAGGCTATGGTGGCGCACGACTTTAATCCCAGCACTCGGGAGGCACAGTCAGGCAGATCTCTGTGAGTTCTAGGCCAGCCTGGTCTACAGAGCGAGATCCAGGACAGGCACCAAAACTACACAGAGAAACTCTGTCTCGGAAAAAAAAAAAAAAAAAAGTAACAACTAGAAAGTAAGTTTTAAGTCTCTTTTTTTTGGCCCACAGATTTAAATGCTCATAGAACTAAAATCTTTAATCTATATTATTAAGATATATATTGATATTTTGGTTTTGTTCATTAGCATGTTTAACAAAACTTGAGCTGATAAGGTGAGCCAATGGGTAAATGCTGCCACATCTGATGACCTAAGTTCAATTCTTGGGACCACATAGTAGAAAAATACAACTCACTCTGCAAGTTGCTTCCAACCTCCATATGCACACAGTGGCAGCATGTGTGCATATGCACACATACATACACACAACTATAAATAGATGAGATAAAAATTCTCAAATGCCAAACTCTATACCAATAAATTTAAAGTTGACAAGCTTTTAAGACTATGCCATTATTTTCCCTGAAATCTTCTCAACTGAGACTCAAGCATTTTCATAATGAATTTAAATACGGAAAACTCTACTGAAAATGCTATGTGCATAAAACATACTTTACACTATAAAGCAAACATTTGAAAATAAAAGTAAACTTTTCTTATAAATAAGTATTCCCAGAAAATGAATCACAAATATTCTAGTCAAAAGTATTTCTAAATTTAGTTATCTAAAGTCAACTAAATATAAAATATTACTAGGAAAATCATTCCAGTAGAAGCACTGCATTTAAATCATTGCACAATTTGCGACCTTCAGAGTAGCAGGTGCAATGTAAAGCAGAAATACAAAAGCAAAGGTGACTACTAATACACTTTAAAGAGGCAGGCCACAGGCAGGAAGTATAAAAGCTAAAAACTATAGATCTCAGGCTGCCTCGACAATGGTGATCCTCCTGCCTCCACCTCTCTAGTACTGCAATTACAGGCATTCATCACCATGCTCAACCCATGTTTCTCTTTCCTTTTTTTAAGATTTTCCTATTTTCAATTATGGGGTGGTGATGCGCACTAGTACAGGTGCCCACAGAGCCCTGAGCAGCCATTGTGAGACACCTGACATGGATGCTGGACATTTAACTCAGCCTCTATAAGAGCGGCAACAGCTCTTGGCTGCTGAGCCATCTCTCCAGCACTCCCAACTCCTATTTCGTCATCTATTAATTTCAGTCATATATTGACTCCCTTGTATATAAAAGGATATTAACACAACTTAAAATGCTTCCATTAATATCCCTGGGATAATATCCCTGCTCTTTTCTGAGAGGGGTAGAGAGGAGCTGGGAGGAGTGGAGGGAGGGAAACCGCAGGCAGGATGTAATGTATGAGGGAAGAATTTCAAAACTGCTGCCATCTCACTGACACTTTTCTTGTATTTCCCAGCTCTGTTCTAAAATTTGCTATTCTACTTGTCTATGTGTGTGTGTGTGTGTGTGTGTGTGTGTGTGTGTGTGTGTGTGTGTGCGCGCGCGTGCACGCGCACATGTATGTGTACTTCCACATATATGTAGAGGTCAGAGGACAAAGTTTAGGAATCAGTTTTCTCCTTCCAACATGTGGGTTCTAGGAACAAACTCAAGTCATTAGGATTATCTGCAAATGCCTTATCAACTGAGCCACTTCAGCAACCCTATTTCCCCAGCTTTTGTCTGATAAATACACACACACACACACACACACACACACACACACACACACACACAAGAATATAGCCAAATGTGTATATAAGTATAAATATAAATATATAATGGCTTTATACTTACAGCTTGTTCTGGAGTTATAATTAAGCATTCTAAGCTTTGTCCACTTGAATGATGCAAAAATTAAAAACTATTCAAAATTAAATATTTGAAGTACTAAGTATATAAAGTTCAGAATCCATAAGCTCATATACCTGTACATTAGGTGTAGCAAACAGGAACTGTGAGACACTGCAAAATACATTACACAAAGGCATTCTCAGCTGTGGAGCAACCACTCAAAATCAACCACACACTTTCGTATTTGGACGTCACCTTCCTATGCAGCTCTTTGCTTCTCTGGAGTTTTTCATTGCTTTTCTGTTTTCTGATTGTTCCCATAAACATGTTTTTTTATTACACCATGGCATTTCTCCATCCTTAATCATGGATTTTCAATCATGAAACAGACATTGGATCATGACACTTCTGGATTCACTGAACTTGGAGCAGCTCGTCTCAGGATCTGGCACACAGCTAGCTGTCTCTAAGATCCAGTCTTCTCTCTCTTTTCTTGAGGGTTAGGGGGTCCTTTCCATTTTGCTGGACTCTCAAATGAGTTTTTTGGTTTTGCTTTTTTTTTTCCAAGACAGACTAGATGACAAGTAAACTCCACTGTCTGAAAGTGCCCTTCTTTCACGCACATTAAGCATCAGTTTCCCGGCTCAGAATTCCAGGTTAGAAACCATCTTCCTTCAGAACTACTGACATCCCACCATTGGTTTTCAAGACTTGCTACTGCTAATTTGATTACATCTGTATTTTCTCTAGATGTTTCCAAAAAGTTTCCTGTACCTTACAGTTCTAAAACCCAACCTGAATGTGACAAATGAGTCTTTGTTTTTTCATTCATCTTGTTCAATATTCAATCAATTTTACAATGTGCAAAAAAATGGCTTTCTTCATTCAGGGAAATTATACCCAATTATCTAATTACTATTTACCTCCCATCTTATTTTCTCTCTCCTAAACTCCAGCTTGTCAGTATACTCCATTTTCTCTTTTCCTAGCTTTCCATGTCTCACATCTCCACCTTCTGGTCTCCTTTTGTGACAATAACCTTAGCTCTATCTTCCTACCTCTTTGTCATAGCTTTTTTTAATCAATCATTTTTGTTTATTTCTAAGAACATCTTTTACTTTTGTGACTATTTTGTTTAATAATTGCTACCACTTTTCAAATTTATTTTAAAAAATTTTACTGGAGAGAGGCTTTAGCCTATTTCTGAATTTTGTGTTTTTTCTAAGATCAAATGTTTATTCAACACGAGCCTTCTGTTTTGTAGTGTTTAATTTTCTTCAAATGTCTCTTAATATTGACCTCCTTTCTTGTTCACGGGGAAAACTGGAGCAGTACACACAATAGATGAGCGTGTGTGCATGAGCATGAAGGAATACGTAAAGAAAATATCCTCTGCAGTTATGGGGTTAACTCTTCTCTGAAGAAAGGAAAACTGGAGTAAACATGAGCTGGGAATGGTGACTGGCGAAGTTCACTCTAACGGAATGAAGAGAGAACAGATAAGCAAGCTGCAGATGGAGACTTTCCAATACTTACCATCCCTCAATACTTTCATTTCACTCTTGGATGAAGTTATCCTGCACCATCCAACTCTTCCCTCCCATTCCTAAGGGGAATGACTCCACTCTTACAAATATATCCCATTAATTAATAGTCCTGATCTTTACTGATCCCTAGACAATCTCTTCAGAGTTCCAACAAGAATGGTTCCAAACCCTCTTAGAGCAGTCACTCCAATGTTCCTTGTTCTTCCCTGGATTTCTATTTATGGTGATATTATTTACTAGGAGTCGAGCTTCATCAAAGTGTCTGGTCTCTTCCAGTAGTTTTAGACATGCTCTTTTTCACATGTTCATTGGGATTTAAAGGAATGGGGTAAAGGGCAAAGCTGTAAATGATAGACCAGTACAGAACCTCCTTCCAAGCTTTATCTTTTAAAAAGACAAGCTTGTTGTCATATGACACCTTCTCAGTATTATAACCTGCATTTGGCATGCAAATGTATCTAACCACACATCACATCACTCTCTTTGATCAGTCTGTCATTCTTTGCTGGTCATATTCGTTTTCTTGCATATAGACAGGAAATCTCAATTTTATTCACAAGATAATTTCTGAAAAAAATATTGTTTTATTATTTTTATCAATAGCATAAGAGAAAGAATTTAAAAGGGATTAAAAATATTTTATTATGCATTTCCAAATCCCTCTGTCATAAAAAAAATACCAACTCCTCTATTCTGCCTCCACAGTAACATAAATAAAATTATTAAAAGCATCTAACTGTTAAATCTCGAAGAGTTGTTTAGTTACAGTTATATAATAAATACCACTCAATATATTCATTTCTACTCAAAACCACTATCATATAAAAACAGAACACCAACTGTTTTTTAATTATTATATTATGTGCCTATGCAAAGAGAAAGACAGAGCAGTTGGAGAGTTAAAACAAACATGTATTGAATATGTAAATTTAGTTCAATTACTTGAAAATCATATTAAAATATAAAGATGTGGGTCTCAACTTAATGATGTTTTCTGTCTTCATGGTATATACTTCCCTAATACACAACTTTCCTAAAAAAATACAGACAGTATTATCCATGCTGTGAAGACTTCACAGGCTTGCTCATGACCACCATACTTGTAGTATTTATTGTTTAAAAGCAAAGAGTGACTGAAATGCCCGTGCACTGCTAAGACTTGCCTGTGTTACTTCATTGTCTTTGCATTCAGCACTATCCTGACATATTTTGCACAACTGAGAAACTAAGCAAGTAAAATGGGATGAGCAAGACTGCTGTCCACCAATAAGAGGTGGGAGCTAGAATTCTTTTTCAGAAACTCAAGCTGCAATGAAAAGAACTCAGAGTTCTCAGGGCAGCAAATCAGACGCAAGTAATTAGGCTACATGGAAACTAAGAGGTGTGAAAGAGGGAACAGAATTTTGGTCTCTGGGTCCACAGTAACTTGCCTTCCCCTTGCCCTTGTGGTCTATCTCTTGGCCTGTACCAGGTTGCTGCTACATTTTCAGACACAGAAACATTTTTACTGTATTACTGCTGGTATTAATCATCTACCAAGAAAATCATTACAAATGGAAGGCAAGACTTGGCTTACGTTGCCACTGCACATTCTTTTTTAGCAAACATGCATTCCTTTCCTTTATACTTTACTCTTCTGTATTTCTTTTAACAGTCCCACATAAATACATGATCAAATTTCGTGAAAAGAAATGCCTGTCTGCCTCCTGTAACTTTCTAGCAAATAATGGACATTACAGAGTAAAGGGGCTTTCATCAAATGACATTTTAAATTGAACTGGGTTTTTTCATCTTCTACTTTGTCAATCACTTCTGGAGATGAAAAAACATGGTCTGCCTTTGAGATCTATTCTAAGTGAACTACTACCTAGACTATACACCCAATATCCTTCAATTTTTCATTGTATAACTCACTTGTATAGCTCACTTTACTGAGTTAATTACAATGTATCTTCTGACAAAGTACCAGAAACTCCAAAATCTAGGTATTACAGAATACAGCTAAACAATTCTACAAACAATAGCCCATTTTCATTAAGCAATGTAACTAAGCATTATCTTAAATTCTTACCATCTCCATGGATGCCTGCTAAGACATCCCAATAAATGCCACAAGATAATACTGACAGCAAAAAAAAAAAACCTAATAGATTCTTCTTCTCACATGTCATTTAGCAAATGATGATATGCTCCATGATTTGAGAAATCATCCCCATATAAAGTCCTAAAAAATATTAAACAAGTAATATAGTGTTTTAAGATATACATTTCTAGATATTATAAAAAATAAGTATGTTTTACCATTACCTGCAAATTCTTCTGAGGGGAGACTTTAGCATTATAATTTTTTATTGAAAATTATAAAGATGATGTATTAAATTACAGAGTTTGTATCTCACCAAAAAAAAGCACAATAAATAATACACAAAAATACCATTCTTTACTTCTGTTTATAAAATATTAAATTAAATAGTAGTTATGTCAAAATAGATAAATAAAAATTACAAAATCACTGAGGGCATATGACCAAGAGCTACAAAATAAGAAATTTACCAATTGAACAAATGAATATTAATTCTTTTTCCTTTGCTTTTTATCACATGACACGAACAGTTTAATCCCCAAATGTATCAGCAGTGCCCACACTCTAGACTGCAATGGCATAAATGACTTAATATATATTGCGTGCAGACCATGCTTCTGTCCCATAGGACTCTCTATGGCTGGTATACTTGTGCTAAACTTTTTAAAAAGCCTGCTGCTGCATTCCAGAACTCCAGATATAACCTTAATTAAAGGCCAAAAATGAAACAATCAAGTTCTATACTACAACTGTTCCGTATAAGAGTTATTGCTTGCTTTCACCCCATTTTTAAAGTCTCAAGTGTGAAAGAATCTTTATACAGAATAGAGCAACCTATAACAACCACTAACCTAGTGTCAATGAGTTTTCAGAACCTTATGCATGACCAGTAGAACCTGAGAAGCCACATATCCCACTCTGTGTAGTTATCTTCATCTATGTATGTGGTAAGAAAAGCGGTTTGGTCTATTTAACAAGGTAGTGGACACGTTAAATGAAAAAACATGGGAAGAGCATGTTATAATGCAATTATTAAACATTGGGTTATATTACCATGAGCTATTATTCAGTGAACACAAACCATTCAGATCATTAACACAAAATTACAAAGAGAGAAGGAAAAATCCCAAAGAATAAAAACAAATTTTTATAAAAACCCATTTTAAGTATCTTAAAGCTGAAATTTTTACTTTTTAAAAATCAAGAGAGAACCCGGTGCCTGTGGTGTGACACCTTGCACAGCCTTGGTGCAGTGGGAAGGGGCTTGGACCTGCCTAGGCTCAGTGTGCTGGGCTCTGCTGACTCCCCATGGGATGTGGGGATGTGGGGTGGCTTGGGAAAGAGAGCTGGGGGGTAGGAGAAGGGAGGAGGGGGGGATCTGTGGATAGTATTTGGAATGAGTAGAAAATTTCTTAATAAAGAAAAATGAAAGAAAAAAATCATATTCTACAACAAAAAAAATAAAAATTAAGGGAAAATGTACACCTTTCCTGAGTATTTTGTGGACTGTTTAGGGAATGCAGGGAGAGGGAAATAAAGAATTAAGTATAGCATTAGTCCTTGCTACTGAGAATCACCTGCTAGTCCTGGTCTACACACCTGCCAAACATGTATTGAGTAAATTATATCTAAAATTTTCATTAGCAATAACTTGTTTTATTCAGATTTAGTTAAAGAATACAGTGTTATAAAAGTGAATATCTAAGTTTAGGAAAGTATATATCTTCAGCATGTTCAAATCAGCAACTGTTTTGAAATATTGACCTCATATTATAAATAGGAGTCTGCAATGCTAGCCACCTATACATTATTTCTTCTTTGGTGCATTTTGGAATTTAGAGAGAGAGAGAGAGAGAGAGAGAGAGAGAGAGAGAGAGAGAGAGAGAGACAGAGAGAGACAGAGAGAGACAGAGAGAGACAGAGAGAGAGAGAGAGAGAGAGAGAGAGAGAGAGAGAGAGAGAGAGACTCTGTGTGTCTGTGTCTGTGTGTGTGTGTGTGCATTAGTTATCCATATATACTTTAAAAGCAGTTAAAATTATTGTTCTGTGGATAAGCAAATGTACTTTCTCTTCTTACTTCAGGGAATGATTCATGACACCACAGAAATACTGAGACAGAACTGAAATTGGAATTCATCTTACTCCCAGCCATGCTCTTAAACGCTTCACTCTTTTCTGGTTGCTGTCATGTGAGCTGGAACACCTCCAGTTCTCCTTGAGGGACTTCTCCCCTGCCACAGCAGCACTATTTCTAGACGGCCATGAATGACCAATGCAGAAGAACTGAATTCAGCCCGTGCTCTCAGCAAGAACGGGAGTGAATTTGCAGGTCTTTCTATGAGGCTACAGATCTGCCCTGTGAGACAGAGTGTTTGCACAGCCTCTGTCCACACAGAAACCTAGTTGAATAATGTGACAAGTGAAACCAGAGGAGGTGTCACGAGAACATAAGGGCATTCTGTTGTTCACTCCAATAAGGAAATATGTTTGTCAGTCAATAAAATTTATCCCAACATGGTTTGCTTCTTTATCTCATTAACACAGAGAATTTAAAAGCCACCTGACATACAGTATAGTAGCAATGGCCAAATAAATTACTTGGTATTTCAAATTATCCCAAAACTGTACTAGCAAAAGTTGACTATATTTTACTGCTAGAGCATGGAAAAACTCTGCAATGCTGGAGAAATTTTTGTCGCTGTAAAAATGAATTTTTAACAACTTTATAGCAGTTAGAAGAATAAGTTCTACAATTAAGAGTACATTTAGATAAGTTTATTACACACACACACACACACACACACACACACACACACACACACCTGTAACCCTGTTTGTTACACCCATGAAATGTTAATTTTCCTTTTAACCCTTTCCTAACATTTCCCATAACCCAACATCACAGGAAAAAGAAAACATAGCTCCTCCCTCACTCCCAAGGGCCAGGTCAGAGGGTTCATGAGCTGTAGCAAGAAACCCCAATACCTCTAATGGAGGATTGTATCAGGGAATGCAAAAGAGAGAAGTGAAACATTCATGTTCAGCAGCTAGTAAAAAGGGCTCTGCGTTTTCCTGTTCCTTAGAGGGCGCCCATGGAGACGAACACAGGACACCAAGGGCTGCCCACAGTGATAAGGACATGCAGCTCTTGTTCAGTGCCTTCT
The DNA here is from genome assembly GCF_007827085.1 of Peromyscus californicus insignis. NCBI lineage: Eukaryota > Metazoa > Chordata > Mammalia > Rodentia > Cricetidae > Peromyscus > Peromyscus californicus. Next base: position 113,282,250 of record NW_026294562.1, on the reverse strand, counting down.
GTAATGCTCTGACAGAAACCCAACACTGGCCATCTATAACGAACAGGAATTTACTGGCTCAACGTTCTAGTGCTGGAAAGCTCTGCAACACATGGAAACCACTACAGAAAACCACAACCACTCAAAATGCGGAGTTGTGGAGTACGGTGCCCCAAGGATACCTCTACAAAACACTGCCGCACCTCAGGCTCGAGGAACATTGAAGAAGAGGGAGCAGAAAGATTATCATAAGAGCCAGAGGATCTGGGAGTGAGACTGTGTCTCCCTGGAATGTCAGAAGCTATACATATAAAGTATCACCAACATAAATGCCTAAACAACCTGAACAAGGACAACAAGGACAGACATTCCAGAGAAATGCCCACGAAGCCTCACTGTGGAACTGTAGGCAGAAGAGGTGGCCTTCCCCAGGGAAGAGCACAGCAATTGGTTGTCCAGTGCCAAACGGTCAGCCCTGAAAACATACATACAAGGAACATTACATGCACTGATCAGGTTATATTTAGCAATATCTATGTATATACACATGCATATATGCATGCAATAACAACTAGTGGGCAAAGAGAGAGACCATGCATTTGAAAGAGAGCAAGGAGGGGCACATGGGCTGGTTTGAAGGGAAGAAAGGGAAGGGAGAAATGTATGGAAATTATACCGCCAAAAATAAAAAACTACTGCCACTGGGAAGGACCTTCTTGGCACCTCATAATATAGCAGAAGACATTACACAGCGCACACACACAGCAGAAGGGACACAGAGAAGCACACAGGGAGCAAATCCACGCCCACAAGCCCACTCCTTCAGTAAGGCCCTCACCTACTGCTGAGGGAAAGGCTCTCATGACTTAAAATACCTTCATAGTGCTGTGGATGCAATGCAGTGTCGATGTGAGTTCTGGAAGGACAAACATCCCAACCTGACATGCTCTTTAACCTGTCAACAGAGACTGTTTCTCCATTTGTTTTGGGTTTTTTTTTGGGGGGGGGGGGGGGTCAGTTTGTTTGCTTTGGAGTTTTTGTCTTTCCTTTCTGACCTCCTGTATTATTTTCTTTGTTGTTTTTACTTATATCCCATATACAATTCTTCTTTACATCAGCTTCTTTTAGATTCATTTATTTCATATTAATGAGCTTCCTTATATTTGATTTTTTCATTTCATATGCATCTTTACTATCTCCCCATGCCAAGCAGAAAGCAAAGATACACAAAGACTAGGTATGATAACAATGCATACCCAAGAGAAAAATAGCACCTTTTTTCAATGCAAGTCCAGCTGACCCTGTAGTAAACTGCCAAACCAATCAGAATAGGTCCTCTACTGGCCTCAGATTTCAATCTCTACCCATAAAGTTCCTAGAATGAAGAAATAATCCAAGCAGCCACACAGGACAAGAAGCAGAGAACAAAATTATCTCCCAAAGTCATAATCTCCCTAGAACACAAAACAATGTTCGTTCACATTCCAAAACATTTTATCCTCTCACTAGAAAACATGATCTAAAAATGTCTACCTTCTTAGTCTTTATTCATTCACACCCAGAGAACTTTTCATAAGTACTTGCTCTCAAGCTATAGCCATAATTATTTATTGAATTACCACCAAGCTTGATGATGTTTGATACTAAGCTCCCACATGATAGAATGTGAGAACTGACTTTCAAAAGTTGTCCTTTTACTTATACATGTACATCACTGGATGGACAAATGCACACACAAACACACACACACAAAATTTTTAAAATATTAATAATAATATGAAAAGAGTATGAGTTAGAGAAGTGAAGGGAAATTTCTTTAACTATAGTAGCAGCTGATACTGGACTGAGATGTAAATCAGATGATACCAGTCACAAAAAAATCTGGAGTAACAGATTTCCAAATCAAAAGATAAACGAGTGTAAGGAGTTAACAGACCTTGAATATTAACAGAAAGGGGGGTGGGAAACAAAGGAAAAGAAAGATTAGAAAAAGTAGTGGCAAAGGACCTCAGGAGTCACAGGAAGGTATCTGAGTTTGGCAAGAGCAGCATGGCATTCTAAATTTCAAGTATAGCATCAGCATGCTCCAAACCATTTCTAAACATGCAGCTGCTGTGTAGACAACAGAATGCAGGGACTGTCAGGACGTCATGCTACTGGATGCTCAGGAGAGAAGAGAGATCTTACACTATGGTTACAACTATGCTAGAAGGAAGATGATAAAGTCCAGAACAGATGTGAGTAGAGTATGACTTCCTGGTGGATTCGGCCAGGAGTATAAAGGGAAACAAAGTGTTAAAATTCTTGAGTTTCTGGTTTAAACCACTAGATGAATGTTTGATGCATATGGCACAAAAGGTGAGGCTTGAGGGAGTAATTTGAGATAATGTTTATCACTGTATTTCTTTTGGGCTCATCTATCAAGTTTCTCCAACTATTTCACAATCTTTCTTGTATTTCTTTCTTATCCTTATATGCCCAGCACAGCTGACAATGAATATTTGTTAAATTTAATTACTGAAGTGGTCCTATAATAAAACTTGAATCAACATTTGCAAACCTTATGTTTAAAATATTAAATACAGATGCTCTATTCAAAGACACTGTGTGCTTAACATTGTAAAGTGAATGCTATAGGAGTCTACACACACATATATATATATTATATATATATACATATATATACATGCTTATAATTTTAAAATGAACACACTATTAAATGATTGGTGGCATAAATGAAATTGTAAAACGAAGGTTCCTTTTGGAAGTCATTCAGAATCATCATATGCTAACCAGGTGTGGTAAGAGATGTCAAGTCTTACTCTTTAGGTTTCAGATTAATTCTAAGAAAAAGAATATCAGACTTTAAATAGCCTTCTCTATGGGTCCTTTTGGAAACTTTAAACTTTCATGTCTGAAATACTTTTTCTTAGAATTAAGCTAGAAATAAAATAAGACGACATCTCTTACAACACCTGATGCATATGGTGATCTTGACAGACTAGAAACCTTAGTCATTGGCACAACCAACATAATAAAACTCATGTGAATGTAAGCATAGCTTATGTGTTCTAAATCAGTGTGGCAAAGCAGACTCTTAGCAGCTGGCACTCATGTGGATAACTGCTTTTGGCATCAGAAAATTTTCCATCATTTCACTGCTGTTCTTTTGGGAGTAAGCCAGAGAAAATATTTTATTATTTATTTTATAATTTTTAATATGCCTTTTATTAATCTGACCTTTGACAAATAATACACTGTCAATTTGGAAATCTAGAAAGCAGTGTTTTAAAGTATACATTTCCACTCTAAAATATTTTAAACAGATTAGAATTAAATAAATATTAGTTCTACTGCTGTAAGTCTGTTTTTTTAATGCTTATTATTAAAGCTACACAAATCTGTATTTTAACAACTAAAACTTACTGTGACAAATATCATCAGTATTGAGATTAGCTACAAAGGAGCTCAGAGGAGAACATTTCTACAATGCAAACATCAGGAGAGCCAACCCTGTGCTACAAAGAAAACATCAGCAGAGATGTCCCCAGGTAGAGTTCACGCTTCTTTACCTATTGCCTGCAACACCACCTCAAACACAACTATCAACATTTAGACCTAATTACATAGTACAAGCATTCTCATGACATGGTCAAGTCATCACACTAGTGCATTAAATTTTGTGGTTCTGTGGACTGGCTAAAATAATAACTGATTTAATTTGGCAATCCCAACTTAGAGCATCTAACATACGGTAAATGCTCAATATATTTCTTATCCTTCCTGCCTTACCCCAACCTTTAGTCACAACTTGGTGACACTCGGGAAGGTAAAAATGAAATCCCAAGGCCAACAATAACATGTGTCTGTGGCACAACTGTCTTCAAGGCCTCCTCCTTCTCCAAAGCTCAAAACAGAAGTGTTCATACTCAGTTTCACCTGAGCCCCACAACCACCAACTTTCAGTATTTATAATCTTTTAATCAAAATATCATACTAACAGAAGTCAAATACAGCAAAGTTTGAAATAAATCCCTTCTGAAAATTATTCCTTTTGATGAACACTTCATCTAACAAATCCATTCAGCAACTTACAGCACAAAGTACTCACTAGGCACTTCTCCAATCACAGTGCAGCAACGCCCAAACCTTACATGAGCTTAAATGCCCAGGAAGGAAGACAATAAAACAGGAAGGGGGAAACATCAAATGTTGATAAATTCCACAGGAAAAAAGTAAAATGCACATGCTAGGTTACGCACATGTGGGGGGACTGCTCTTCTATGTGGAATAGGTATGCGAGCCCTTACAATGGTGACATTTCAGCAGTCTCAAAGAAGTGAAACAGCAAGATATGCAGATACTGGAGATCAAGAAGAGCTGACACCAAGTTCCCACAGAGGATGTATGTTGTCATGCTTCACCAGAGGGGGCAGCATGAACGAAACAGAAAAGAGAGGAGGGAGGATAACAAGGGCAAAGAGGCATAAGATCCTTCTAAGTCTTAAGAAAAAACTTACACAATCTGTTCAAAGTCACATTTTTTCATAAAATCTGCAAAACTAACCACGAGATATTAAATCACTACCACATTACATTCTGATTTATATGTCACATTTCACTTTTTGTGAACAGCACAGACATTTTGGGACCCAGCTTACTGCTGGTTGAGTTCAGTATATATTTACTTTGAGTTTATCAAAATGCATTTATTCATTCATTTTCCAGTTGCTTCTAGTTACAAACAACTGATTGCTAGTGGCCCATGAAAGTGTGCTTTCCATCAATACACTACCATTCCAACTTACCCCGTCGTAAAACACAAGAAAGGCTCAGAAGCCATACTAACACATAGAAATGTCCAAGGATGCCATGTCCTGAAAAGGTGCAGGCAAGTTCTTCCTAACAGCAGACATTTAAAGTGGTAAGGAGAGAGCGTTGATCTAGACCTAGCTTAGATACAAGTTCTCTCTTGTCAAGAAAATGGGGTGAAGACAACCACAATTACTGTAAATGTATCAACATCAAAATGTTATGAAGTCTTCATTCCTAATGGAAATAGTATAACCGGGTATGTTTTAGAATTTGCCTTTTTTTATTTTTATTTATTTGTTTGTTTGTTTATTTATTTATTTATCTTGAGACAGGGTTTCTCTGTGTAGCTCTGCACCTTTCCCGGAACTCATTTAGCCAGACCAGGCTGGCTTCAAACTCACAGAGATCTGCCTGCCTCTGCCTCCCCAGTACTGGAATTAAAGGCATGTGCCACCACCACCCGGCGAATTTCTGTCTTTAACTTGAAAAAGAGTAAACCTGCACATTCAATTACAATTTTAACTATTCCAACTACCTATAATTTCAAATATATGTTTGACCAATAACGCAAAAGGAAAGACTGAATATGCTATTTTTTCTAGTCATAAAAAAGTTCTATTATAAAATCATCATATGAAGAACTGAAAAATGTATAAACAATGAACAATGGAAAAAGTAGTATGGCCAGGTGTGGTGCATGCCAAGAACCACAGCATTTGGATGCCTAAAGCAGAAGGATTAAGGATTCAGGGCCAGCTTGGAATACACAGTATCCTTCAGGCCAGCTTGGACTGCACAGCAAGCCCCTACTAGAGATGGGGAGAGAAAGAAGAAATATACTGACTGATTTTACATGTTTTTCTAGATTTAATTATGTCTGATACATATCATCTTTTTAAAGTTACAAAACCATCATTCAAAGTGAATGCTAAAGTGGACCAAGCCGCTTATTAAAAACAATATCCTAGGTTTCAGTTCCCAATATACACACACAGGTACACAGATCAATTAAATCGAGGCAAAGATACGAAATATAATCAGGAGTCAGCTGAGACAAAAAAGCGGAAAAAGACTGAAAAGTGAATAAGAAAACATGGAGAAGAAAATATGGTTTGAATACTGAGACCAAGAGAAAGCAGTTTTTAACTAAAAAAGCAAACTAAGTCCTGATTTCAAAATACCAACAACCTTGCCAGGATAAATTCTTCAAAAGAAAATCGTAAAAACTGAGGGAAAAAGAGATTACCTTAAACAGTAAAGCCAGACTGACAACAGACTCCAAAAGGTGTCTGCACAGAACAAAAACAGGATTATTATTTTTAGGTCACTGCCAGCTTAGAATTCTGTATCTAGCAAATTATTGTTAATTCAGCATATACTTCTCAAATTCTACTCAAGTCAGACTCTGCCTAGGTGGCTATAAGACAATGAGACATGAAACAGGAAAAGCACCTAATTGGACAGAGCTTACAGAGCAGAAGTCTTTGTTCAAAAAGACTAAAGACAAAAAATTAATCCTTTAATTGGTCTCTGCTCTCCTGGTGTCCTGTAACTTCTTTTTCATTGAAATTAGAAGAGCTTAGAACACTGAAGTTCCTATAGTAGATATTTTTAAATAACTTAGCCAACTTCAGACCCTAGGCTTTGTTGATATATGACATCTCTCACATCACATGGACCTTGCAGGTAGGTCTCTCTGTATATGGGCAGATATGGGTAGAATGACACAAAAAGGATGAGGCCCCCCCTCCCACACAACAGTTTGATGCTACTCTTACTGCAGCCCTCATGGCACACACAGTTTACATTTCAGTCTTTTGCATTCATTATTATTTCACTGGAACTCCTTCGCTAGACAGTAGACATTCGTAAACTAGCGGCATCCAGCACAGTCAGCTCAAATACAGCAGCATGGTGCTGAACTGTTTCATCACTGAAATGAACTTCTACATGTGATGGACTGTTAGCACAGCTGGATTTGAGTCATTTAGGAGGCATATCTCTGAGTGTGTATGCGAAGATGTTTCCAGAGAAATTTAACTGAGGAAGGCAAATCTACTTCGTATGTGGGGGGTCACGAATTGAATCAAAATGAGGAAGGGGAAAAGCAAGCTGAATACCAAAACCCATCTCACTCTGATTCCTGACAGTAAACACCATGTGACAGAGCAGTTGCTCAGCATTGCTGCCACCATGCCCTCCCCAGTGTAACGGACTGTGTGCCCTCAAACCAAGAGCCAGAAGAACCCACTCCTTCCTGAAGAGGCTTTTGCCAGGTATTGGCAAGAAAAGTAACAGAAAACATAACTTGAAATGAATGGCCTTCTTACACAACTCAGAAGCTTATCTCCAGAAAAATTAAGTATTCTCAGTGAAACTATACCTAATGGTGTCTATCAATTATTAACTATTAAAAATGCTTCTAAAAGGTGAACTGGTGAAGATGGTAGCAGCATCTGGATTATATGTGGACTATAATCTAGACCACATGACACTGATTTCATTCTTTGGGAATTTAGATGATTATCTTAATACACTTGTGTTTAAAGATTAGTAGTGCTACTATTTTAACATTAAAGGTTTATCATGACAACTAATCCTTAAATCATTTCTCCTATTAAAAACAACAGCATAGGCAAAATACAAAATTAAATAGGGGGTGAGAGAGCTGAATATACAGGTGCCATCATGTAGCCCAACAAAGATCTAAAGTTAGAAAAGAAGAATTGCAAAGGGCATATGGCAATGAGTTAATTCCCTTCTCCAAGAAGTAAAAGTCTCTGCGACAGAAATGGACCAGACGATATTAAGCTCTCCCAGCCATTCAACACTAGCCTCTGAAACATACAGGAAACAGTCTCAGAGTCAAGGTTTTCCTTCTTCCATTAAAAAAAAAAACAAAAAAAAAAACAACTTTACTTACCAAGTTGGCCATATAAATTGTGAGCAGCCCTCTCCTGTAAATAATTTAAAAAAAAAAAAAGATTAAGCTGTGATCTGATTTTATAATCACTTTATCATTATCAAAAAATCTACCAGGGGTCCAAAAATATACTAATACAAATATATTCGAAAATAGGCAGATTGTGTTGAACTGTCCTTTTAATGTGCTGAGTTGAACCTACATTGATTCTTTAGTAGTTTTAGTAGTATAATAAATAATAAGATTCTACTTATTTATCATTAAATATTTTAAAGTAATATTGCTTTGTTGTCATTAGAAAACCCACTAAAATCTTTGTTGCATGTCAGAGATTTTTTTTTTTTCTTTTTGAGATGGAGTCTCACTATATTGGCCAGGCTGATCCCAAATGTCTGGATTCAAGCAACCCTGCAGAGTAACTAGTACTTCAGACTATAGCCTGATTGTGCTAGAGCAGTAGTTCTCAACCCCCTTCGGGGGTCAAATGATCCTTCCACAGTAATCACATATCCTGCATATCAGATATTTACTTGATGATTCATAACTAACAAAATTACACTTAAGAACTAGCAACAAAATAATTTTAACAATTGGGGGTTACCATAACATGAGGAACTGTATTAAAGGGTGGCAGCATTAGGAAGGTTAAGAAACACTGTGCTACAGGATCCAAAATTCAGTATGAAGAAATTCTTAAAAATTTACCTTGCCAAAAAGTCAAGGCCAGAACAATTCTGACTAAATGTAATTTTATCAAAGCATCAGATTATCTTTTTTTTTTTTTTTGGACGAAGGCAATTGTTCAATTTGTACATAAACAATAATAATCAATTTGTAACTGATTACAAATTCTACTAAATCACCTGCATCTTTATCACATTAAGCAAGTAGTCATGAGCAAAGGAACTTTCTATTGCCAAAAGACGAAAGTTCTCTAAATACAGCTACAGAAAAAGAAATGTTTTTACCAAACATACTTAACAAGACCTCAGGTACAATATCAAAGATAATGACAGCTTTTAGGTCACTTATTTAACTTTTAGTGCATTTAAGAAAAGGTTTCATACAAAATAAGGTCGAGTTCAGGGACAGAGTGCAATCAATAAATCAAAACTTCAAGACCTTGTCAGATCTGAACAACAAGCACTTTTAGGACCCACAGGAAACGTACTTGATATATGAAACAAGTTGCTAGTACCCAATCACCCTCACGTAAATATCATGCCAGATCTACATATCAATATTATGCATGCAACTATCTTGATGTCATTATGATATACATTCTTGACTGTTCATTAATTAAAATAGCTAAAACTCTTAATATTTCCAAAACTACACCGAGAGAGTAACTTAAAACTGCTGAAATGAATTCAGGAAACGAGTTCTAGTTAACTTTCATTCCTTTGTATTTTATCATTAAAATGAAGAAATAGAATTACTTATATGTAGTCAGAAGATTTCCTGTGTCCTGGCCTGCTGGCGGTCAGGACAAATCTCTCCCACTCACGTCCCCCAAGTAAACACAGAGAGGCTTATATTACTTATAACTGCATGGCCATGGCTCAAGCCTTTTGCTAGCTAGCTTTTATATCTTAAATTGGCCCATAACTATTAATCTATATATTGCCACATGTTCTGTAGCTGTACCTGCGTCCTATTACATGTTGCTCCTTGAGCAGCTGGCTGGCATCTCCTGACTCAGCCTTCCTCTTCCCAGAATTCTCCTTGTCTCTTATTCCACCTCTACTTTCTGCCTGGCTACTGGCCAATGGGCATTTTATTAAACCAGTGTACAAAAGCATTATCCCACAGCACTTACATGCTGACATTTTTTAAACATAAAATTGCCTAAAGAAAATAAATTATCCACTCATATCTTGGCAGTAATCAACAACTATCTAATTGGACCTAAGGCCTGATGACACAGGAGGGAAGCCTACCTGGCCCTAGAAACCGAGCCAACTACCCAGGGCTGGCAAGGCCATGGATCTTAGAGGAGAACCTATTACTGCCACTTAACTAAACCAGCATAATTCCTAACTGCACTATAAATACTCTCATACCCACAGATTATGTAGCTCTCACCACTCACCAAAGAAGCTCCTCTTTGCAATAGATGGAGACCATTACAGAAAAATGGTCAAAAATGCTGAGAGCAACTGACTGTGTGGTACCAAGTCCCAATGGCTACATTTACAACACAACTCCTGTCCTAAATCTCAGGGAATATCATGGGAGAAGGGGCAGAAAGATTGTAAAGTCCAGAGAAACAGGAAAGCTACTATAAATGACAGACATGCTTCACCCATGATAATCCAACAATATGGCAGCGTGAATAAGACCCAAGCAAGGCCAACACCAACAGACACAGTGATGTGGAAGGAGGAACTCACAGGGCTTCATCCCTAGACAAAGAACTACAGACAACTAAGAACTGCTGGCAGAAGGAGAATCAGTCTTCCCCAGGAATGGGCCCCTAATTGGTTAGCCAATACCAAGTCATCAACCTTAAAATTACATACATACAAGCAATGCTAAAGAAATTCAGCACTGTATTTATGTACTACACATACATACACACATAAGTATGTGTATATGTATATATAAATCACTGATGGGTCAGAGAGATGGTTCAGCAGGTTAAGGTGCTTGGCACCAATCCTGACAACGTGAGTTCAGTCCCTCAGAGTAGGAGAGAACTTACCTTGAAAGCTCTCCTCTAACCTCAATGCATGAGCATGTGTGCGCAAACACATTCACATATAATCTTTTAACATTTTAAGACATGGTAAGATCTATAAGGTTGCTTTTTTTCAAGTTGACAATTATATATTTACAGAAAGATAATCCCCTGGCTTTAAACAGATATGTACATAAAATTTGAACAAACTTAAAATATAAACCCTTAGCTCACAAGAGGGCCTCTGGGAAACCCCCCTATGCTTCTCCCTTACCCAAGGGCTATTTAAAAATTATTAATTTGTGCCATCCAATAACAAGCCTGAAATTAGGTGATTTACTCATAAGATGAAAAGTAAAGGAAATCTGTCTCTCCAAAATTAGGGTCCTATGCTTTCTTATTCTCTTCTGGCTGGTATGCCAGAGTAAAGAGGGAAGACCCCTGCAATGGGCTAAGAAGTTAAGATATGCTCAGGTAGAAGGCATGCAGGCCATCTGCCCTGAGTACAAATAAGATAGAGGCAGACAGATGCCAGGGAAACCCCAGTTCCCACACCTCAGGAACATATTGACTAGGCAAGGTCCAGGCCCTCCCAGAGGCTTAGCTCTGGCCACCTCCTGTTTCTTTGGTATTGTCAGAAGACAAGATCAGTTCCTGGGCACCAAAGACGAGGGACTTCCTATGAGTACTGAAAGTACAACTTTAAATTTTCCCTTTTTAAAATACTTAAAAATTAAGAAGTCCAACTCCCTCCTGTGCTGAACACAACCCTTTTGACTCCTGACATTGATTTGAGGAGGAGAAGGGCTGTCAACCCTAGAAGGGCTGCCTCACTTCCTTTCGACATTTCTGTTTGTCTTCTCTCTGGAGTGCTGTGCTGTCGAGCTTGGGAGGTACAGTGGCCCTCGGGCCACAACGAGTAGCTGCAAAGAAGTTCCCTCGCGACATCTGGGTGGGGGGTACTTGAAAGATTAAGCTCAAGTAACCCTGTAGTCAGCAGGAGGGGACCCTGGGGTGGCCCTCTGCCAACCACTGGTACCTGGTCCCCAAGAGCCAACTGAGATATGATATGGAACTCTGTGGATATCCAGATTCCCCCATGCTGGAATCCTGCCCACTCTGTGATGTCATAGATCTTTCCATTCATCAGTATAATGTCACTGATCATGAGGCCCAACATGCTTGAATTAGCCCAAGTCTCCCTCCTCAGCTGGATGGATGTAGCCTATTACACTCAGCACAGTATCTGGTTCTCTTAGGTTCATGGTCATCTCAAATCTCTAACACTTTCCTTTACATCAGCTACACATGACAATATCCATTGCTTCCTTGAGTGTTGGAGCCCACTAGGTTTCCTAGTGGCTGTACCCAGCAAGACTGTACAAGAGGTTGATTGGACCACGAACCTGGGTACCAGGTGTTTGTAAGGGTCTAACAAGCAAGGGGGAGGTCTTTTGCTCCACCCCTCGGCATTGTTATAAATAGACCTTTGGAATAAAGTTCTGGGCTGATGGATAAGGATCCAGGCCCACCCACGTCTACCCTGTGTTTTCTCTCTGTTTTCTCTGTCCCTTCTCTACTTCTAAGTCTCTTATCCCTCATTCTTCAAGAGTTCTTGGGGTAAATAATAGTGGAGGCTGGTCCCCCACAGATGGCACCATGAACAGGGACCAGGGACTTGGCGAAAGGACTGTAGGGGGTGTTGCGTGTATAGGCATGCCTATAAGGAATTGAAAAATGAAGGCAATGAACGGTATTTTATTCTCAGGTGTATAGGTAGGCACTGAAATGCCTAATGGCTGCAGCGTTAGAACACACTCTCTCTCTCCTATCTATAAAAAATAAGGAAGGTAGAGTGTAACAATATAGTGCAGGAAAAACTTAGAAGTGTAAGGTGGGGTAGAAAAAAATTTATAGAATGTAGGTTTAAATAGGTCATAGATTTAGTATAAAGTGAGTCAGAGAAATGTAGGTTTAGAATATATAGGCCTTAGGTTTAAGGATATGGTGAAAAAAAGTAATTTAGAGTAGGTTTTTCCAGCCTGGACGTGGAGAGCAATGTCCACAGTGGACTATGGACTTGGCAGTTCCAGAAACCACCAATAATAGCAAGAAGCAGCTCCAGAGACTGCCAGCTTCAGAAAGGAGCAGCAGAAAGTAGTGTCCACTGCTGAGACCCGTGGACCGTCACAGCTTCCTAAGCAGCAGAAGCCAAGAGCAGCACTAGCGGCAAGAGTCCGCAGGCTTTCGGCTGTGAAGCTAAACCACGAGAGAGGCTAAAGACAAGCAGCAGTTTGGGAAACCCAGCAGAGATGCCACGCTGCAGGAAAGGTGAACAGCAAGATTCTGCAACCTTTGAGACACAACACCAAGAGAAAGGCAAATGGCCAAGAAAGCCCATTGGTTTGCATCACCTGGGAGAGGGGGATGAAGAAGGAGCAGAGCAGCACCATGAACAGCAGAGAGTTCAGACTGCTTCCAGAGGCCTCTGAGACGTTTTGGAAAGCAGGAAGCTGTGGAGGCGAGAACAGAACCGTACCCCAGGCTGAACAACACCAGGCTGAGGCTCTGTGGGAACTACTGAGACTGACTGCAGCCCGAGCTCCCAGCAGCAAGGCAGCCATGCAACAGGACAGCCTATGAAGGATTCAGGGACCAGTCTGCTGAGCACTTGGACTGTCAGCGGTGCAGGTAATGAGTTTTCCTCCCAAAGCCATGGTGATATTTTATTTGTATTAAAATGTTATTTGTATGTTAATAAATAAAGTTGCCCGGGGGTCAGAGCTATTACCAAGCCATAGGAAAGCAGGGCAGTGGTAGCGTACGCTTGTAATTCCAGCACTTGGTAGGCAGAGCTGGGTAAGTCTCTGTGTGTTCAGGGATACAGCCATTATTGGATACACATGCCTTTAATCTTAATACCAATCATGGAAAACCTGGAGGCCTATACAGACAGGCTGTGAGGAGGCGGTCATGTGGTTGGGTTTACAACCAATGAGAAGGCAGGACAGGAACTCTATATAAAGACTTTAACACAGGGGTAGCTCTGGTTCGGAGAGGTAGGACCACCGCAGGAGGAAGGGTAAGGTTTTAGCTCTTAGCTCTGACCTCTTGGCTTTCTTCTTTGCATTGGTTCTGTGTTTATTATTTAATAAGAAGGTTGGATACATCTACATTTGGCGCCCAACATGACAAGAATTCATTAAAAACCGCGGCTTGGCTTGGCGGCAGGTCCGGTTTCCAGCCCGGGCGGCCCGGCTGCCTAGCTTGGGCCCAGGCCTGACTGACCCGCAGCTGGAGCTACTTGCAACTGCTACAAACAACTCAGACCTGCCCTGCTGAACAGGGCCCCTGCCTGTAAAGCCAAGGCTTGACTCGGCTCAAGCGGCTACACTTTCTCTCTCTCTCTCTCTCTCTCTCTCTCTCTCTCTCTGGATTCACACCTCGAACACCAGGTGGCTGTGAAATTCCCTGGGATTCTACTGTTCTACCCAGACTTGGTAAGTCAATTAACATATCTATTTAAAAGAGAATTTTTTTCTACATTAAAAAAAAAATGGGCTTTATGTGTACATTGGAAGAAAATTGGGCTTTGTTTGAAATTTTAGGCACTCTGACAATGGAACAACTATATGAAAAGATTAATATTGATCGAATTATTCAGTTTATTACTTTTCTTATCCTCATTTTACTATTTAAAAAGATCGTCAACTTAAGTGCCAGAATAACAGTCTTAGAAAAACTTGTTAAACCGGTAAAAATGAATTATAGAGAAATTCAAATTCAGACAGAAGAAATAAATAGTGAAGTTGTTTCAAAATTGGATCATAAGGTTACAGAAAGAAAGCCAGTTTTCACACAATCACCCTTAATTTATCCAGTAGCCGTACAGCAGCTCCCTGATGAAGAGAATGAACAAAATACTTGGGTTCCAGTTGAAATGTAAGACTTACGAAGATTTAAGGAGGCAATAGCATCTTATGGCATGCACTCCCCATATGTAAAGCAAATGTTAAACACCTGGTCAACTTGTAATAGGATTCTACCAAAGGACTGGCGGGAATTGGCACAGGCTATTCTTGAACCCGGACAAAATCTCCAGTGGAAAATGTGGTTCAGTAATGAGGCTAAAAATATAGAAAGACAATGGAGGGATAGCGGAATACAAGTCTGCCAGGATCAGCTTATTGGCGAAGGCCAATATGCTTCAGTACAAACACAATGTTCATATGATGTCCAAACCCTAGTTCTATGTAAAACGGCAGCTTTGAATGCATGGGACAGAGTTGAAGAACCAGGGGAAAAAACTGAGTCATTTACAAAGGTTATACAGGGCCCCAAAGAATCTTTCACAGATTTCTTACAAAGATTGACTTCAGCAGTACAAAAAATGGTCCCGAATTCAGAGGCTAGTCAGATAATAATTGAATCTTTAGCCTTTGAGAATGCAAATGCAGCGTGCAAAAGAATAATTAGGCCGTTAAAGGCAAGATCTGCACCTTTGGAAGATTGGATTAGAGATACAGTTAATGTAGAGGCTTATGACCATGATGATATGTGGGTAGGAAAAGCAATTTCAAAAGGTTTGAGCAATGTTAGATGTTTTGGATGTGGAAAGCAAGGACATTTGAAAAGGGATTGTAAACAGGTCATTCCTAGAAATGTTTCTTCAAGGAACACTGGCAACAGAATGCCCCTTCCTTCTGGAGTATGCAGAAGGTGTGGTAAGGGAAAACACTGGACCAACGAATGTAGATCAACAAGGGACAGACAGGGTAACCCTCTGCCTCGAGCTTCGGGAAACTCCCAGAGGGGCCTCAGGCAGGCCCCCACAGTAAATCCAGTTCAAACCTTTCCTGCAGTTGTAGAGGAAATCCCTACTCAAAGCAACTAAATAACCAAATGTCTATTGGAATAAATCATGTTAGTCGAGATGATGAAACAGAGAAAATAGGAAATACAGGAAAAAACATAAAGAAAATTTTTTGGCAAACTTCTATTAATGAACAAAGACCAAAACTAACAATAAAAATAAATGGTGTTTTGTTGTCTGGTCTGGTAGACACAGGTGCTGACATTACCATAATTGCACCAGAATTTTGGCATCCAACTTGGCCTCTTCAGGAGGTAAACATTCAACTCTTAGGAATTGGGACATTATCTAGAGTGAAACAAAGTGTAAGATGGCTTGAATGTATAGGTCCAGAAGGACAGAAAGGAAAATTAAAACCATACATGGCTAACATAGCTATGAACCTGTGGGGTCGAGACTTGTTACAACAATGGAATACTCAGATTAATATCCCTCCAATCTCAGAAACAAATCATAAATTAGTACATGTTTCTGAGAGAAATATTAAAAGATATTATTCTAATGAGTGCTCACCAGCCATCCATGTCATACAAGAACAGGGCACAACAACTGATAATCTTCCAAAAACATTAACAGCTCTACCTTTAAAATGGTCAACAGACAAGCCTGTATGGGTTCAGCAATGGCCTTTAACAACAGAGAAACTCCAGGCTTTACAAGAGCTGGTGGAAGAACAGTTAAATGCTCATCATATTGAAGAATCAACCAGCCCTTGGAATTCTCCTGTATTTGTTATAAAAAAAAAAAATCTGGTAAATGGAGAATGGTAACAGACCTTAGAGCAATTAACAAAGTAATTCAGCCAATGGGCTCTTTACAATCTGGAATTCCTTTACCTACTCTGTTACCAAAATGCGGGCCTCTCATAGTTATTGATTTAAAAGACTGTTTCTTTTCAATACCCTTACAAGAAAAAGACAGAGAAAGATTTGCTTTCACAGTGCCTACTTATAATAATTCTCAACCGGTTAAAAGATTTCAATGGAGGGTCTCCCACAGGGAATGTTGAACAGCCCAACTTTGTGCCAATATTTTGTAAAACAGCCATTAGAAGTGGTACGTAAAAAATTTCCTAAATCTGCTAGAGGAGAAAGTAGGAAGTAGTCTTGAACGCATTGGCATAGGAGACTACTTCCTAAATAGAACACCAGTAGCACAGACTCTGAGACAAACAATCAATCAATGGGACCTCTTGAAACTGAGAAGCTTTTGTAGAGCAAAGGATACGGTCAACAAGGCAAAGCGACAGCCTACAGAATGGGAAAAGATCTTCACCAACCCCACATCTGACAGAGGACTGATATCCAGAATATATAAGGAATTCAAGAAATTAGACATCAAAATGCCCAACAGTCCAATTAAGAAATGGGCTATAGAACTAAACAGAGAATTCTCAACAGAGGAAACTCAAATGGCCGAAAGACATTTAAGGAACTGCTCAACATCCCTAATCATCAGGGAAATGCAAATCAAAACAACTCTGAGATACCACCTTACGCCTGTCAGAATGGCTAAGATCAAAAACACTGAAGACACCTTATGCTGGAGAGGATGTGGAGCTAGGGGAACTCTCCTCCACTGCTGGTGGGAATGCAAGCTTGTACAACCACTTTGGAAATCAATATGGCGCTTTCTTAGAAAATTGGGAATCAATCTCCCCCAAGATCCAGCTATACCACTCTTGGGCATATACCCAAGAAATGCTCAACCACACCATAAGAGCACTTGTTCAGCTATGTTCATATCAGCATTGTTTGTAATAGCCAGAACATGGAAACAACCCAGATGCCCTTCAACTGAAGAATGGATAAACAAAATGTGGTACATATACACAATGGAATACTACTCAGCAGAGAAAAACAATGGCATCATGAGGTTTGCAGACAAATGGATGGATCTAGAAAAAATCATCCTGAGTGAGGTAACCCAGACTCAGAAAGACAAACATGGTATGTACTCACTCATAGCAGGATACTAGACATGAAACAAGGATGACTTGTCTGCTACTCACATCACCAGGGAGGCTACCTGGAAAACAGGACCCCAAGAAAGACACAGGGATCGCCCAATGACAGAGAAATGGAATGAGATCTACATGAACAGCCTGGACATGAGTGGGGGTAGTGAAAGGCGAGGGTCGAGGGAAAGAGAGCTTGGGGGAGCGGGAGATCCCAGCTGGATCAACAACAGAGAGGGAGAACAAGGAATACGAGACCATGGTAAATGAAGACCACATGAGAATAGGAAGAAGCAAAGTGCTAGAGAGGCCCACAGAAATCCACAAAGATACCCACACAACAGACTGCTGGCAATGGTCGAGAGACAGCCCGAACTGACCTACTCTGGTGATGGGATGGCCAAACACCCTAATTGTTGTGCTAGAAACCTCATCCAACTACTGAGGGATCTGGATGCAGAGATCCATGACTAGGCCCCGGGTGGATCTCTGGGAGTCCAATTAGCGAGAATGAGGAGGGTTTATATGAGCGAGAATTGTTGCGACCAAGGTTGGATAAAGCACAGGGACAAATAGCCAAATGAATGGAAACACATGAACTATGAACCAATGGCTGAGGGGTCCCCACTGGATCAGGCCCTCTGAATGGGTGAGACAGTTGATTGGCTTGATCTGTTTGGGAGGCATCCAGGCAGTGGGACCAGATCTTGTGCTCATTGCATGAGTTGGCTGTTTGAAACCTGGGGCCTATGCAGGATTGTTTGGCTCGGCCTGGGAGGAGGGGACTAGACCTACCTGGACTGAGTCTACCAGGTTGACCTCAGTCTGTGGGGAAGGCTTTGCCCTGGAGGAGATGGGAATGGGGGGGGGGGGGGTTTGGGGGGAAGGTGAGGGGGATGGGAGGGGGGAGAACAAGGGAATCCGTGGCTGATATGTAGAACTGAATTGTATTGCAAAATAAATTAAAAAAAAAATTTCCTAAATCTATAATTTATCATTATATGGATGACATTTTATTAGCTGATTCAAATGCAGATACTTTAGAAAGAATGTTTGAAAAAGTAAAGAAAATTTTGCCTTGCTGGGGATTACAAATTGCTTTAGAAAAGGTACAAAGAGGAGATTCTATTAATTATTTAGGATATAAAATAGAACTTCAAAAAATTAGACCTCAAAAAGTGCAAATTAGGAGAGATCGACTACAGACTCTTAATGACTTTCAAAGATTATTTGGAGACATTTCTCATCTAAGAACTATTGTTGGGGTAAAAAATGATGAACTGAATAATTTGTTTAAAACCTTAGAAGGTGATAAGGACTTAAATAGTCCAAGAGAATTATCACCTGAAGCTGAGAAAGAATTGGCCTTGGTAGAAAAGAAAGTACATGAAGGGCACGTAGATCGTATTGATCCAAAGCTGGATTGCATTTTGGTTATTTTACCTTCTAGGCATTCCCCAACAGGAATATTAATGCAAAGGGAAGATAT
Source organism: Peromyscus californicus insignis (assembly GCF_007827085.1). NCBI lineage: Eukaryota > Metazoa > Chordata > Mammalia > Rodentia > Cricetidae > Peromyscus > Peromyscus californicus. The sequence goes on along the minus strand of NW_026294562.1, from coordinate 113,263,534 downwards.
TATATTGGAATGGATATTTTTACCAAATAAAAAATTAAAAACTTATGTGGAAAAAATCTCTGACTTGATTTGGAAAGGAAAATTGAGACTTCGTCAATTAGCAGGAATAGACCCAGCAGAAATTGTCGTACCTTTAACTAAGGAGGACATTGAAAAATTATGGATAGAAAATGAAGCTTGGCAAAAAGCTTGTAGTAATTTTTTGGGAGAAATTAACAGCAAATATCCCAAAAGCAATAGAATTGATCTTATAAAGAGAGCTGATTGGATCTTGCCTCGAATTGTGAGGAAAAAACCCATATCTGGAGTTCGTACATTTTATACAGATGCCAACAAACAAGGAAAGGCAGGTTACAAATCAGAAAATTTAAGTAAAGTGGTTCAAAGTCCTTATAATTCAGTTCAAAAATCAGAATTGTATGCTATTCTGTTGGTATTAATGGATTTTTCAGAACCTCTCAATATAGTAACTGACTCTCAGTATGCTGAAAGAGTAGTATTACATATTGAGACTGCAGAATTTATCCACGATGCTTCAGAATTAACTTCATTATTTATTCAATTACAAGATACAATCAGAAAAAGGAGTCATCCTTTATATATAACTCACATCCGATCCCATACTGGTCTGCCAGGCCCTCTAGCACAAGGCAATGATGAGATTGATAAATTATTGATAGGAAATGTGCTGGAGGCCTCAGAATTTCATAAAAAACATCATGTAAATAGTAAAGGTTTAAAAAAGGATTTTTCCATAACCTGGCAACAAGCCAAAGAAATAGTAAAGAAATGTCCTACTTGTTCCTTCTACAATCAAACACCATTACCAGCAGGATGTAACCCAAAGGGTACTCAGAGGAATGAAATCTGGCAGATGGACGTGTTTCACTTTGCAGAATTTGGAAAACTGAAATATGTACACCACACTATCGATACTTATTCAGGATTTCAATGGGCAACTGCTTTGAGTTCTGAAAAAGCTGATTATGTAATCACTCATTTGCTAGAAGTTATGGCCATTATGGGTATACCTGCACAAATCAAAACTGATAATGCTCCATCATATGTCTCTGTTAAAATGAAACAGTTTTTTGCTTATTATAATATAAACCATGTTACAGGTATACCACATAATCCTACAGGTCAAGCAGTTATAGAAAGATCAAACAGAACTCTAAAGGATATGCTAAATAAACAAAAAGGAGTAACAAAAACCCCCAGAAATAGACTACATAATGCTCTATTAACTTTGAATTTTCTTAATGCCAATGAGAAAGGAACAACAGCTGCAGAGAGACATTGGATAACAGAAAAAAACTACAGAATTAAATCAACCTATATACTTTAAGGATGTGCTGACCTCAGAATGGAAACCGGGTTATGTGTTACGTTGGGGATGAGGTTTTGCTTTTATTTCTACAGGAGAAGATAAGCTGTGGGTACCATCAAAATTGATAAAGGTTTGATTTGAACAAGAGAGACCTCTTAATTAGAGGAGGTGATAGTTCATCAACTATCGTAAACATCCAATTTAAACTAACTTACACCAGTAACACATGCCTTTTCATTTAATCAGATAACTTGTCAAAAAGGAACATCCCAAAAAAACCTTGGGGAAAGGTTTTTGTTTTTGTCTTTTAGGAGAATGAAGGTTAAGGAATTTGAAGAACACTGGACAAATGAGACAACTGAAGAAAAGGAACAAATCATCTATCCTAAGAAACAGAGTGAAATGGCGTATGGGTATGTTATCTAAAAAAATTTTATGTCTTCCTAAATGTTTGTTTCTGCTTTTCTTTAAAGATTTAACACTATTTAACTTCTAATAGTCCCAGTTTAATTAAAATTTAAAGCTGACTTTGGAGTTGGAGAATGGCTCTCTCCTTCTTTAAACTCAAGCATGTTGTTAAAAGGAAAATGCAAACTCCCTGTATCATGCCAGAAGAAAAGAGCCATCTTCTGCTATGGGACAGGAGAAAGCCAAATTAAGGGACTATTCTATTACGAATCTCAACTCTTTGATTCTATTCTGATTCTTTAAACTTTTCTTAAAGTATGAATTTTATATCAAAATTTACAAAATCAATATATATAGATATATATACATTTTAAACTTTGTTAAGATATAAATGGTCATATAGAGTACTAACTAATTCTAAAAAGTCGCATATATAGTCTTTGTGTTCGAGTCTCTTATCAGTTTTTTGCAGGAAATCACGGTTAGGCCTAACATCAACTGAAGTCTCCAGGAAGAAGATGGGGCCCCACAACAACAACAATTCCACGTGGACAATAATAACATCACTAAGCTGACAAACATCATCTACAGATCACCTTTGAACTACAAAGTGCTCAGAGCAATTTTGAGAAGAGCTAGCTGAGATGATCCAGTCTCAAAGACTACTTGAATAAGGATTTGAGATAAACCCTGAATTTTGGCATTATACACAGACTGGATAACGAAGGATATATTTACCTTTCCTAGAATTTGACAATTAATCTAAAATTTTTCTTTCAGGATAAAGATACCTTCGCCCATACCCAGCAGGAAGCAATTTCAAGAATACAACGCCCACATTCCCAAAGAGGTGGTGTGGGGCGGTTGGTTTTTTTGGTCTTTTAATGGGTTTTGGGTCTGAGATAATTTTCATTGATTAGGGGGGTTGGTTACAAGTTGTTGTCAAGGGTTAGGAAAAAGGCTAAGCAAAGGAGATTAGATTTAAGGTTCTTATTAAAAAAAAAAAGAAAGAAAGAAAGAAAAGAAAAATGTAAATACTTTACATTGGATTGGATTGTTTTATATTGTATACAAATTATATATATTGAAATTGATATTGTTAGAAAATGTTATATATATTTTTCTAATTGTACCGTTCATCTAACAATATAATGCAATTTTCTGATCCTTGAATGTTATTACCAACTATTAGGATATAAAGAAATGAAAGTTAGTAGTTAGATATTATAATAGAACTTGTAGTTATATTAGGTATGTTTTCAAGATTGAGTAGGTATATTTTAGATAGACAGGTTATCTTCAAACCCTTCAGAGATCTACAGAATATGGCATTTAAAATGTTTTAATAACTTAGAAAATTTTTCTTTTTTGTTATGACTATGAGACATGTCGGCTCCTGGCAGTACCAATCTACTTCAGAGAAAATATGGGCATTGAAGAAACTGCATATGGAGTTAACTTTCATTGTGGCAAAAGTTAGCCACTGGACAACAAAGTATCCTCGAATCAACAGGACAAAATGGACAGACAGGACATAAAACAAAGGATTACTGATTCTTGCCAAAACAAGTGTGGTTATGGCTTTATCAAAAGGCATCTTCAGAGGCCAGGCCAATATGGCACCATCCCTGAAGTGGCCTTCGCAATTCGAAAAAGGTACAGTGCCCTTTACTTCGAAGGCAGCTGAACAGGCAGTGGGCCGATGGCCTCTGATGTGCAATGGAACAGCAGTTGAAACAGTTATTCTTGAAGAGTAACTAAGCTCACGCCTCTCAATAGTAGACTGGCATTTGATAGAGGGATATGGAGAAGAATGGGATGCTGAGATGAAGCCATATATACACAGCCAAGAAGAATGGACAGCTGAATTAAAAAACCATCAACAATTTCCAGAATTTAAAATCCTGAATCATGACATGACACTAGTGGAATTCAGGTGTTTCTGGTACATGGACTACTCTCACTCAATGTGAGGTTGAACTGTTGACCTTGTGTACATCCTACTTCACAAATGAGTCTGTCAGATATGCTAAGCCTATAGGCTGAAGATGATGCCCCAGCACTTCGGAGAAACCTCAGGTGACTGTCCAGACAGCTGTCTGTTTCTGTCAACTCACAAATTTTTTGGAAGTTGCTTATGTGCACTTCCTGTTTTTATTTTTGTTAGCTAATATTATTTCCTTCTTGGGTCTCTGAGGGAGTTGAAGATTAGTTAGTTATAGTTGAAGGTTAGTTAGTTATAGTTGAAGATTAATTAGGATACATTTTGGACTTACCAAAATAGGATAGATAATGAAATTATTTTCTCTGAATTTGTCAAATACAAATGGACTAGACATTGTTTAGGTATTTATTACTTGTATATACTGTATATAGTTATTGTCCTTTTGTATATAGTTTTTCTTATATTAGTTATAAGCTTTTTCTTTTTTTCCTTTTTATTAAAATAGAAAAGGGGAAATATGGTGATATTTTATTTGTATTAAAATGTTATTTGTATGTTAATAAATAAAGTTGCCCGGGGGTCAGAGCTATTACCAAGCCATAGGAAAGCAGGGCAGTGGTAGCGTACGCTTGTAATTCCAGCACTTGGTAGGCAGAGCTGGGTAAGTCTCTGTGTGTTCAGGGATACAGCCATTATTGGATACACATGCCTTTAATCTTAATACCAATCATGGAAAACCTGGAGGCCTATACAGACAGGCTGTGAGGAGGCGGTCATGTGGTTGGGTTTACAACCAATGAGAAGGCAGGACAGGAACTCTATATAAAGACTTTAACACAGGGGTAGCTCTGGTTCGGAGAGGTAGGACCACCGCAGGAGGAAGGGTAAGGTTTTAGCTCTTAGCTCTGACCTCTTGGCTTTCTTCTTTGCATTGGTTCTGTGTTTATTATTTAATAAGAAGGTTGGATACATCTACAGTTTCAGCTCATGGCAGCTGAAGGAGCCTTGAGCCTGCGTGGCTATGAGGTGAAGCTCTCTAGCCTGGTCTGAGACTGGTTACGGAAGGCTACAGACTGCAAAGCGTAGCAGTAGCTGAAAGCAGAGGTTTCAGAGAGTCTTGCTTGAACTGAGACGTTTTGGTTGTGGGACTTCTATTTGGAACTGTTTGCTTCAGTCATTACGATTCTGACAGCTATACAGACTTAAGGGCAGCTGACAAGCCAGGCCCTGACTATGTGTGCTCAAAGGAACTTTTAGGAATGGTACCAAAACTCTTTTTGGACTTTTGAACTTAAAAAATAAAATGGACAGTAATGACTTCATTACAATGGGACAGTTTGAATTTACTTATGCATATAGACTCTAACAAAAGTGATGACTTATAAACTACTTATAGAACTGTTTGTGTAATAATGGAACTGTTTAAATAGAGAAGTTTGGTTTCTTTTTAAAGAAAAGGGGGAGTGTTAATATACCTCAGTATATTTAATTTAAAAAATATTTTTGTGTTTCTTGAGTGAATTAATGTTATGTTTTGTATAGTTCTAAATTGTAAGTTGAGAGTTAGTTTGCAGGTTGAGAGTAGGTTTGTAGAAATTGTTATGTTAACCTATTGATATTGATGCACCACGGTTTAAGAAAGTTTTAAGTTTAAGGAGTATACATCAGAAGTTTATCCTATGTTTTGTTAGCAAGAAATATTAAAAGTTTGCTTTAACATGTAAGATTGAGAAAATTGTAACTATGCATAGCAATATTAGTATTAGAATTATGTTAACCTGTTTGTCTTTAAGTTTGATGAGGATGCATCAAGAATTTTTCCTTTAAAATATATAAAGAAGGGGGACCTGTTGGAGCCCACTAGGTTTCCTAGTGGCTGTACCCGGCACCGGGCCTGGGTACCAGGTGTTTGTAAGGGTCTAACTAGCAAGAGGGAGGTCTTTTGCTCCACCCCTTGGCATGGTTATAAATAGATCTTTGTAATAAAGTTCTGGGCCAGTAGATAAAGACCCAGGCCTACCTGAGTCTCTCCTGTGCTGTGGGATGTTCTGTATGCTGTGAATGTGTTGCTCTGATTGGTTAATAAAGTGCTGATTGGCCAGTAGCCAGGCAGGAAGTATAGGCAGGACAAGCAGAGAAGAGAATGCTGGGAACAGGAAGGCTGAGTCAGGAGACACTGCCAGCTGCCACCATGGGAAACAAGATGTAAAGATACCGGTAAGCCATAAGCCACGTGGCAAGGTATAGATTTATAGAAATGGGTTAATTTAAGATGTAAGATCTAGCTAGCAAGAAGTCTGAGCCATTAGGCCATACAGTTCATAATTAATATAAGCCTCTGTGTGTTTACTTGGGTCTCAGTGGCTGCAGGACTGTCCTGACCACTGACAGGCTGGGACACAGGAAAACTTCAACTACAATCCTGTGTTTTCTCTCTGTTTTCTCTGTCCCTTCTCTACTTCTAAGTCTCTTATCCCTCATTCCTCAAGAGCTCCTGGGGTAAATAAGTGTGGGGGCTGGTCCTCTACACTTGAGGTCATCTTGTAGCCTGGGCAGAAACTCAATCACTGAACAGCTTGCTCATTCTCTGTGGTTCATTTCAACGCCTATTCCTCTGCCTTTTAGGATTGCTGACAAAGTCCCAAAAACCTTCAGGGCCTCCTCAGCCTAGGATCATGATTTTCTGTCAGGATGAACCATCACTGCCAGCTGCCTACAGACCTTCAGCTCAACACCTTCAACCTCACCACATGAAAATGTTTACATCATCCTCGGGAACCCCAGACATGGTCAAAAGTCAAGCCATTTACTCCTCCACTAGCAGCAGCACCCACTTGCTACAGGTCGTCCTCTGCTTGACTGAAGACAACTCCAGCCAAGCCCATTGAACTAATCTTACCAGCTGCTGCCATGACCGGTTATCCTTCAGCAGAGTTCAACAATGCAAGGCTGGAGACTGCAGCCAAAAGATGAGCCAAGTGGTCTTACGCCTCCAGCCTAACAGGTCACCCAGTCCCACCAGAAACCTCCAGCCCACCTGTAGACAAACCCTAAGAGAAAGCAAATCAAAAAGTGTAGTATGACCTGGGCCCACCCCCCATGCAATCTCTGTACAGACTCCCCCCCATAAGGAAGATCCAGATTATGGCAGTTCGGCTGCTTACATGCATAAGTGATACAGCCACAAATTCCCACACAATCTCCAGCCCATACAAGCAGTAATCAACCCAGAAGCTTATCTGTCCAAGCTGACATAGTCCCTCCACTCCTCATAGTCCCAGGCCTCTGCACTTATCTGCCTGACTTCATTTTCAGCCCAGTGGACATCAACAGGGAGACCTGGGCCCTCTGCACCCACTATCCTGAGTATCTTCCTTGCTCAGAAAGTGGTTTCCCTGCCTCTGGAATGGGGCTTTCTTCCAACATGACACATATGAAAAAAAAAAAAATCACTGAGAAACTTAAGAGGTAGTCATATTCCTGTTGTGGAAGATTAGTTGAAGATGGGTTACTTTTGTTTATGCTGTGGAATATTTGTTTAATGATGCAAAGATACATTGCATTCTTTTATGTTGCATTTGTTTAACTCTGTGAAGCTGTGTTACTTTGCTTGTTTAAAATATCTGCTTGGTCTGTTAAAGAACTGAACGGCCAATAGGTAGGCAGGAGAAAGGATGGCAGGGCTAGCAGGCAGAGAGAATAAATATAAGGAGAAAAAGGGAAGAGAGAGAAAAGGAGGAGAGGAAGACACCAGGGGCCAGGCCCACAGATAACAGCAGAGTAAGAAGGAAATATATAGAGAATAAAGGTAAAAAGCCGAGAGGCAAACTGTAATTAAAGAGAGACAGGATAATTTAAGTTAGAAAAGCTGGCTAGAAATAAACCAAGCTAAGGCTGGGCATTCATAAGTAAGAATTAGTCTTCGAGTATTTATTTAGGAGCTGGATGGTGGGGCCCCAAAGAGTTAAAAAAAAGAAAAAACTACATATTCCTCTTCCAACTCCTCGTTCCCAAGGCCGGAGAGGGCAACGTGGCAGAAGTCACTAGAGAACCCAGCACTTCCCTCCAACTAAGGCCATTCTGGGATTCCAGGGCTTCCCTGGCAGTTACCAGCAAATGGAAAGAAAACAAGGGTCCCATCCTCTGGGTACTCAGCCCATTCTCTCAAGATGTCCTGGTCCACTCCTTGCTCTTCGAAAGGTGCCTTCCTGATCAGAGTCACCTCTGTCTCTAGGTGATCCTGGACCACTTAGAGGACCACGGCTCAGATCCAAAGAGTTGACTAGGTGTGGGAGCTGTGTGTACTCAGGACCAGAGAGCTCACTAAGGCAGCAGGTTCCTTTAGAAGAGGTCCCTGCTAAGTCCCTGAGTCCTGAGAATTAAAGAATCTCAAGGTCCACAGAGAGTCCTGATGTCCTGAGAGAGGCACCACCACAGTGGGCTCCGCAAAAACCTCTTTCTCCTGGTGCTTCTGGGCCATGGCCTCGGGGCTTCCTGAGGACTTGAAGTCAAGATCATCAAGAAGAATGCTATTAAGGAACAGCAACCGTAACTCCTCCCTCTTAAGCATCTACTCAAAGGTCAGACTAAGCCAACAGTCACCCACCTCCCACTCACCCCCCAGTGTCTTTTTTTTTTTAATTGAGACAGGGTCTCTCTCCCTCTTTCCTCTGGTGGGAAGAAATCTCTTAAGCTAGCACACAGAATTTTAGCAGCTATACTAAACCACTGCCACATCAACTAACCCTGCAACCACAACATCAACACACCTACAGGAAAAAAGAAAATTAAATCTCTGTAATACTTTGCAGATTCAAAACTAGCCGAACATCATGCCCAAATCCTAAACAGTGGTATCGTCTAGCAGCGTAATCACCACTTCTCAGTGAAGGACTAGCAGTGTTTCACTTTGAAACTTCACTGCATATATTTTTTAGCCTATCCCGAGGTTTTGAATGATAATGGATAATATATTCCCTGAGGTTACTGGGGAGCCAGCAGAAACAACCTAACTTCTCAGTTCTAAATACATACACATCTTACTATTAAATACACATATAAAGCATGTCTACACCCGAAAAACAAAGAGAAAAGGAGAGAAAGCAGAAACAGAGAGACAGTTCCCAAACAGAGAAAGTTTTCCCTGTTCTTCCCCTGAAAGGCATAGGAATGAGCAGGACCAACTCTCAGTCTAAATGAAGACTGTGGGACCCCATTCTGTGACAGAATTCCCTGAGCACCACAAGCACCCCAGAGGCTGGTGGCAAGACCTTGTGGAAACAAGTGTGTAAAGAACTTACAGACCAAACTCTGATTTGCATATTACATCCTTCTTTTCATCTCGGTCCTGTCTGCTTACATGTTTCTTAAGTACTATAGTGCTTAATAACTCAACCCAAAAGTGTGCTTACAATGAGAGTAGTTTTCATTTTAATCCATCTTTAAGCATACTGTGGTTTTTAACTTATCCAAAGTAAAACTAAATATCAAAGCAAATTCCACAGCAATTCTGGAAAAAAAAAAAAAAAGGAAGAAAAATCCATCAGAACAACGTCTTTCTGGACCACAAGGCACTTCCTAGAGTCAGAGAGAAAAAGACCCTTCTTACAGCCCTCCTGGGGTAAGCTAGATGTTACCAGACTTCCAACTGAGCTAAGAAGAACCCAGTTCTTTGTGGCACAAGTTTTTAAAGGAGCCCTGGAAAGAACTTCAAAGCTCTCTCGGAAGCTCACAGTGATGTGATTAGGACTCACTCAGGGTCCCTCTCTTCCTAGGTATAAGAAACTAATTGGCAAAGCGAGCTTAGCTCTGAAAGGATGGGTGGACTGACAGACATGGGATGTGGGAGGAAGATGGAGAAGGGGCAGAGAGAAGAAAGAAGGGAGGACAGATAAGAAAAGAAAGACACATTTGCAGATACCTACAGTATCTGCAGATACAGAAAACGCAGACAAGAGATTCACATTCTATGATGGCATCTCACCACTGCAAAACTAATTACACATCTGAGCTCCAAGTGCGTGTATCATAAAGTTTTCACTGCCAAAGCTTTAAAATGTAAGAATACAAATAATACTATTAAAAAAAAGAAAAGCACCAAGTGCTATTCCTACACAACCTATTTCTTCATTTCTTTTACTATTTCAAAGATATTCGAATATATACTGAAAGTAAGACTCAGTTGCACTCTGTTTCCTAGCACTCAACCCCAGACAGCCCCTTTCCTGGGCTTTCCTGTGTCAGTGTGCACACAAGCCCAGACGACCTCTTTCCTGTGTCAGTGTGCACACAAGCCCTGATGACCTCTTTCCTGTGTCAGTGTGCACACAAGCCCTGATGACCTCTTTCCTGTGTCAGTGTGCACACAAGCCCAGATGACCTCTTTCCTATGTCAGTGTGCACACAAGCCCAGATGACCTCTTTCCTGGGCTTTCCTATGTCAGTGTGCACACAAACCCAGATGACCTCTTTCCTATGTCAGTGTGCACACAAACCCAGAGGGCCTTTTTCCTGGGCTTTCCTATGTCAGTGTGCACAGAAACATCCAACTTTATTTCACCACCACCTTTCCCCTAAATCTAATCACATTTCTGGCTGCCTACTGACTGCTTCTACCAGCACATTGTTAATTTTCTCTGTGAACTAAAACCATAGTTACAAGTCTATCTTCCTCCTGGAATAACAACAATAATGTTTTATTTCAGTACTAAAAATAATGACTTTGAAGTTTGTAAAACTTCACTTTTATAAATTATTTATAAGCTATTGAGGCTCTAGCTATTTAAGATAACCTTAATTTAAACTGAAAACACATAAACAGCACTTATTCGGGGCAAAATTGGTGACTACATTAACTCTTACAAAATTCCAGGTAAGCACTGAACCAATTTCTTTAAAATAAAACTCAAAGAAAGGCAGCTTATAGAGAAATAAAAAATATCTACTTTCCTCAGTTTTAAAGCTGTACACATACACACACACACACTTACACACACACACAAGAAAGCAAAAACAACTGCACAACTGCTTTTAAAACGTCCCTAGGCTTTGAATATTAAAGAACTAAAACTTGGTCAGGGAACACAGCTCAGTGGTGAACACAGATAAAGCCCTAGTTCAATTCCTAGATAGCAAAAACAAAGGACCTTGGAAATTTGAACAGAAGCAACCAGGTATAGTTGTTGTGCATGCACACACAGCTCTCAACACAAAACCTTACAGAGCTATTTCCCAGTATCATAAATCTCATCACCTAGTAAACAATGGAAATAAACAGATTTCACACAGTTCAATTATGTAAAAATCTTATCACATACAAGTTTGATTTTTCTTCTTCAGCCACATGGTAATACCAAAGTAACAATAAGAGCCCATTAAGGAAAAACTATTCCCTTCAGACCAAAAGAATAAAGCCTCTGGTCTAGATAGAGACCCAGCCTTGTGGTTGGGCAGGTCAATGACCTAGATAAGGGACCACCCCTCAGGAAGGCAGAAGCATCCCTAGGAAAGTGGTTTCACCTTCACCTAAAGAAACAGAAGGAAGAATTCCATTTTTAATGAGCTAATGTACTTTTCCTTCCTAGAATTCCCTCCCTATAATGCATTTCCTACAAATAAACAGTCAAGAGGTTCTGTGGGGTCAGCCCATCTTACAGGCATAACTGTCCCTTCTCTTTAGTCTTCTTTCAGATGCTGGTCAGAGCCTAAGTACGCTTTCTCTGATACTCTGGGCTTTTTCATGCTTTCTCTAATGTTCAGCTTCCTTGCCTGTGGCTGCAGTCTGCTAAGTGGCTGACTTCCACATCCACTTAACCTAAACTGCATGGTTTTCTCCATTCTTCTCCATCTCCCTCCTCCCAGGAGCGGCTGACGTTTACAGCTTGCCTAACCTGGGGTTTTTCTTTTAAACTCTAATAAAATTGTCCTCAAACTTCCTTTTCAGTCTGTCCTTAAACTCTTTCATTAATGAGTAAGAATGCCAAAGTGGAGCCCGACTGTCACAGGACTCAGTGGGAGTTTCCAAAATTTCTGCTAACAAAGGCAGTTAAAAAAGAAGATAAAGTATTTGATTGCTTTTAAAGCAACAAACAAACAGCAAACCACTTCAACTAATATTTAAAATAGCCCATAGTCTGTAATAGCAGGAATCTTGTGTAACTAACTGGTGACTAAGACGGAAACATTAATGCAAAAAGCCCTCTTAAAGGACATATAAGAAAAATCTTTTAAAAAATCACCCATCAAAAGTGAGCATAAAAACAACACTAAGGATACTAATCCCACCATCATTTAACGTCCAAACAGCCACTCTTCGTGTCCTTGGATGTTACACTGCTACCTCCTTACACATTTTGACTTTGGTATCACTGTAGTTCAACTCCACTTAATACTGTAGAAGATGAAGTTATAACTTAAATACCGCATAATCAGCCTCTAAACTGGACCAAGATAGGTTTCTACATTTTGCGAGGTGGTGAAATATTAACGTTGAGAAGCTGGAAAGTTAAAGGCCTGTGTTGTAGTGACAGAGCAAGCAAAAATAAATAAATAAAATAAAGTCTTAAGTGGCCTAGTAATGCAAAGGAAGAAAAAACACAAACACAAAAAAAAATTTAAAGTAATAATAAAATAGCAGAGCTAACCTACCCCATCAAAAAATAAACCAAATGTTAATGAACTAAATAATCTAATTAAAAGTCAAGAATAAATGTTGTTTAAAAATTCAACTACAAGCTATCTGAGGAAAAAAAAACTTTAACACAAAGAAAGGCACAGATGCTTGAAACTAAATTTAAAAACATAGACCATACATCCAGTCAGCACTCAGGGGCAAAAGCAGCTAAGCTAGCATGACTGGTAATGCTAGGAGCAGACTCTGTGTAGCTAAGAAAAAGACACTTCACAACAAGAAAATACCTGAGTTGCAGGAGGACACTTGACACTGACCATAGCATACTGAGAAAAGCATACCAAAAGGACATAAGGATAAAACCATTGTAGACACTCATTTAAAGACAGAGACAATTTCCAACCACAGCTGGAGGTCTTACACTTTCCTCAGCAAATGATAAACTTAGACCAATGAATTTGACCAGAAACAGATCATTAGTTTTCAACAAGGACTAGTTGCCCCAGGTGGACATTTGGCACTATCCAGAGACTTTCCCAAAGGTGAGGAAGAATAACGAGCCAACAGCATGTACAGGCTGAGGCATAAGATAGTCTTCCCCATAAAGTTCTCTTCTGTATGAAAACCTGTCAATATTTCCAAGGTTAAGAAATCCAGATGTAGATAACATCATCAACAATCCCCACCTCATTCATGTGTTTAAAAAAACCCTATAAATAAGCCAAAGAAAAACCATATGAACATACTGATATAGAAAAGCCATACAGCAAATTACTCTATCTGTTCATGATAAAGGTCCTCAATATATTGGACTAAATGTGAACTTTATAAAGCTGATAATGCACACATAAAAACACTACAGCTTACAGCATCACAGTTGATGGTAAAAGACTGAGTGCCATTTGCTAGCATCAGGACCAGGGCTAGGAGACTGTACACAGTAAGACAAGAATGATGATAATACACGTAGACTGGAAGAGAAATAAAGCTTTCCCATTGGCAGGTAACATCTGTAGGAATGTACCAGTGACTCCCAGAACAAATGAGAGCAGCAAGGTCATGAGTCAGGATCAGGACACAAGGTCAATGACATTTACATGGAGTAGTAAGTCATAAGTATATAGAGGATGAAATGTAAAACATATTCCCGTACTTCCAGTCATACACAAAAATTAACTCAAAATAGACAAAAGACTCAAATGTATGAGGTAAAATTATAAAGCTCTTAAAGAAATCAGGAGTAAACCTTTGGGTTGGTAATTGTTTCTTCTTTTTTATTAAATGTTTTCATTTATTTTACACACTAATCACAGTTTCCCCCTGCTAACTGTTTCTTAACCATGATACCAAAAACACAGTCAACAAAAGGTTACTAAAAAGGAGACAGGCATGATAGGGCATATCTGTATTTTCAGCACTCAGGAAACTGAGGAAAAAGAATCACAAGTTCAAGACCAGCCTGGTATTCACAGTGAGTTCAAAGTCAGTCTGGACTGTACAGGAACATGCTGTCCAAAAAAAAAAAAAAAGGATGACCTGGCCTTAATCAAAATATTTTTCTGTTCTGAAAGACATGACCCAAGAAAGTGGTGAGACAAATATATAGAACATTTGCAAACTGTAGATGCAAAAGCTTGCATCTAGACTATCTAAAAACAATTGCAGCTCAAGAGCTAAATAGTAAGTAATCCAATGACAAAATGATAGTTTTTTGTTTTTATTCTCCTCTCATCTTCCCCCATAAATTACATCCTGACCTCAGTCTCCCCTCCTTCCCCTCCCCCCAGTCTCTCCCTCCAACCTCCCCTTTCCCCCAGACCCACCACTCCTCCGCCTCCTCTCAGAAAAGAGCAGGCCTCCCAGGGACATCAACCAAAAACACAGTACAGCAAGCTACAATACGATCAGACATACACGACCCCATCAAGGCTGGATGAGGTAACCCAGTGGAAGGAAAAGGGTCCCACAAGTAGGCAAAAGAGTCGGCGACCACCCCACGCCCACTGTTAGGAATCCCACACAAGAACAGCAAGCTATGGGCTGGGCGGTGGTGGCGCACGCCTTTAATCCCAGCACTCGGGAGGCAGAGCCAGGCGGATCTCTGTGAGTTTGAGGCCAGCCTGTTCTCCAAAGCGAGTTCCAGGAAAGGTACAAAGCTACACAGAGAAACCCTGTCTCGAAAAAACAAAAAATTAAAAAAATAAATAACATCAAGCTACTCAGGCTTAACATACATGCAAAGGATCTAAGTCAGACCCCTGCAGGCTCCCTGATCTCTGTAAGTTCCCATGAGTCTCAGTCAGTTGACGCTGTGGACCATGTTCTCCTAGTGCCCCTAACCTCTCTAGCTCCTCCAATCCTTCCTCTCCCTCTCTCCCATCTGCCTAATATTTGGCTGTGGGACTCTGCATCTGCTCCCATCAGTTGCTGGATGAAGTCTCTCTGGTCTCTTTGATGACAATTCTGCTTGGCTCCAGTCCTAGAACACTCTGCGGGCAGGACAAACTGTAGGTCAAAGGTTTTGTGGCTGGGTTGGTGTCCCAGTCCCTCCTCTTGAGGCCTTGCCTGGTTACAGAGGATGGCTGGTTCAGGCTCCGTGTTCCCCATTGCTAGGAATCTTTGCTAAGATTACTCTCATAGATTCCACGGATTTTCCATTGCAACTAGGTTTCCACCTCATCCCTGAAATGAACCCCCAATTCAGGTCATTTCTCCCAGTATATTCTCCCTCACCCCACCTCCCACCCCTCATCCCCACCACCACCTGATTTTTCCTGTTCCCAACCCTATCCGCCCCCAGTCCACCCAAGAAATCTGTTCTAGTTCCCCTTCTTAGGGAGATCCCTGTGTTCCCCCTTAAGCCTTCCTTGTTACTTAGCCTCTCTGGATCTGTGTTCCATAGCATGATTATCTTTTACTTTACAGCTAATATCCACTTACAAGTGAATACATTCCATGTTTGTCTTTCTGAGTCTGGGTTACCTCACTCAGGATGATTTTTTTCTAGTTCCATCCATTTGCCTGCAAATTTCCTGATGTCATTGCTTTTATCAGTTGAGTAATACTCCATTGTGTCTTTATCTTTGGTTGAAGGACATCTAAGTTGTTTCCAGGTTCTAGCTATTATGAATAAAGCTGCTATGAACACAGTTGAGCAAGTGTCCTCGTGGAAGGATGGAGCAACCTTTAGGTATATGCCCAAGAGTGGTATAGCTGGGTCTTGAGGTAGATTGATTCCCAATTTTCTGAGAAAGCACCATATTGATTTCAAAGTGGCTGCACAAGTCTGCACTCCCAGCAGCAGGACATTTCTTAATAGAAGATATGCATCAAAAGAAGCCTGGTATCACCAGCCATCTGGGAAATGCAAATCAGAGCCACACTGAGACACCACCTCACACTACACAGAAGACCTTATACTGCTGGAGGGAATCGGAACTAGCAGCCACTTTAGCAAACATCTAGCAGTTCCTCAAAAGGTTAAACATGATACCAGGTCAGCCAGCAAGTCTACAGCTGGGTTCATTCACCAGAGAAATGAAAAGATTAAGTCCATTCGGAAATGCGCACAAGCCTAAGGCAGCGTCATTCACACCTGGAAGCCTAAGGGGTCGGAAGCTCCATCACATGGGCTCTCTGAGGGCAATGAGCAGTAAGGCAGCAAGGCACACAATATCCTGAATTTCAAGCCATCAGCCAAGCAAACGGGACCACTCACCAGTGACCATGTGTTGTGGAGTATTCCTTTACACTGTGTGAGGACGTGTCACTGTGACTGGTTTAATAAAGAGCTGACCAGTCAACAGCTAGGCAGGAGGTAGAGCAGGGACTTCTGGACAGAGAGAACTCTGGGAGAAGAAAGAGGGAGTCGAATAACCAGAATGGCTATCGTGGAGATGAGGTAACGAGTGTGTGGGGGTGGGGAGGCACATCTTTGATCCCAGAACTGCAGAGGCAGTGGCAGAGACAGGCAGATCTCTGAGTTCGAGGCCATCCTGGTCTACAAAGCTAGTTCCCAAAAAGCCAGGGCTACACAGGGGAACCCTGTCTTGAAAAACCAGAAAAAAAAAAAAAAGAGGGAGAGGTAATTTAAGTTATAAGAGCCAGTTAGGAAACAAGCCTAAGCTAAGGCTGAACTTTCATAATTAATAGTAAGTCTCTGTGTCATTTTTTTTCTTTTTTGTGAGCTGGCAGCCCAAAAAGCAAGTCAGACTACAACCACATACTGTGTGACTCCACTGACATGAAACAACCGGAGAAGAGAATATGCAGACACGAAATTAACTGGTGACTGCTAGGACTGGGTCGGGTGGAGAATGGGTATGAGTTATCAAAGGGGCTTCATTGGAGGTGAAAATAAATTCCTGGAATTGACCATGCTGAAGATTGAACAACTTTATAAATATACTTAAAACCACTATTCTTTTACAAGCATGAACAAAACTCATGCTAAGAACACTACAACTGTTCTGAAACAGGATATGGAAGCTACATTTGCTAATGACAAAAGTTGATGAAAGAAATGTAAAAAAATCAAAATAGATGGAAAGTAATACCATGCCATGGGTAGAATAACAACAGGATGAATAAATCGTAAGTACACACCTGTATATTTCTATAACAGAAAACTAAGCAATAGAAAAGGAATGAACTGGTGATACAGGTAACATCTTGGGTGGATCAACAGCATGATGCTTAGTTTAAAAAGGAAAGAAAAGGCCTGCATTAAAATAATACACTTCCATGGTTCCATTTCAGCAGCTCTTCAAGTCCTCTTTGTGGTGATGAAAGCGTACTGTGTACAGACAGCAATGGGGATTAAACAAGTCAGCTCGTGAGGACAAGCTGCTCGGAACTGTCACATACACATGAGCGCACTGAAAACGGGAACCCCGAGTTCTACAGGCAGTGACAGCCATGTCCACTTCCTAGTTTCACATTAGGTGCAGTGAGAGGACAGGAGAGTAGAAGCACCCTGCATCGCTGAGTCTGTGAACTTCTCAACATTAAAGGATAAACGCAGATGGGCCCCACAGTGCTTCATTGAAGATAATATGCACAACTAAAAAGCAAACATGGCAGTGATATCGATATATGGTGTCAATGGTACCAGGAAATATATATATATTACTCAAAATACAAAGATTTTCAAATTGGTTCCCCAAACAAAATGAAATGAGAGACACATAAACTGTTCCAAAAATGTTAAGACATACTAAGCAAAAACAAAAAGAATCCTGACTGTGATGTATAACAACATAGAACTCAAGCCAAAAGGAATAAAAACTTTTATTTGTTTGTTTGTTTGTTTGTTTAGGTATGGACTTAACAACATTGCCCTGGCTAACCTGAAACTCACTATGTAGACCAGGCTGGCCTCAAGCTCAGAGCGCTCCTTCTGCCTCCACCTCTGCCTCCCCAGTGCAGGGAGTACAGGTGTGTGCCACTATGCCAAGTCCTTCAAATATTTTAATAACAGAGACTCTACCTCAAAAGGAAGATACAATCTAAACAACATAATAACCAGCATGGAACTTAGAAATACCTTTCAACCCTAATAATAGAACATGCATTTTTCAAGCATTCATAAAAGTATCTTTTTAAAACCTAGGCATAAATTAAGCTACACAGAAAACCTTATTAGGTTACAAACAGGAAAGTAAGAATGCAATAAAATAATATTAACAGCATAGGCCCTTTTATTATTTTAGATTCACTGCAAAGTAATTCCTTATCAAAAAAGTAACACAGACTATGATAGAAGAATTTACAGAAAAGGACATTAATTAATCTACTATAAGCATAATCTACAGAATAACTTTCAGCAGTGATAAGGATATCCAAAGCCTTAAATACTAACAGCAACACAACCTTAAAATTAGAATAAACACATAATAAACATACTAAAATATTGTGGGATGGTCTTTCTGTATGCTGTGAATATGTGTTGCTCTCATTGGTTGATAAATAAAGCTGTTTTGGCCAATGGCAAGGAAGAATAAGGTCAGGTGGTACACTCAAACTGAAGATTAAGATGAAGTGAAGTACTGCCTCACTGCTCTTTGCCCTCAGAGAGCCCATGTGATGGAGCTTCCGACCCCTTAGGCTTCCAGGTGTGAATGACGCTGCCTTAGGCTTGTGCGCATTTCCGAATGGACTTAATCTTTTCATTTCTCTGGTGAATGAACCCAGCTGTAGACTTGCTGGCTGACCTGGTATCATGTTTAACCTTTTGAGGAACTGCTAGGTGTTTGCTAAAGTGGCTGCTGGTTCCGGTTCCCTCCAGCAGTATAAGGTCTTCTGTGTAGTGTGAGGTGGTGTCTCAGTGTGGCTCTGATTTGCATTTCCCAGAGTCAGAGGACAGCCATCCAGCCACCCAAGGAATGAGATGCCAGCAGACTGGTTATGCCACAGCTATGTGGCAATACATAGATTAATAGAAATGGGTTAATTTAAGATGAAAGAGCTAGCTAGCAAGAAGCCTGAGCCATAGACCAAACAGTTTGTAGTTAATATTAAGCCTCTGAGTGATTATTTTATAAAAACAGTTGCTGTCTGGGTGGGACCAGGTGGGATCAAGAAACTTCAATCTACACAAAAGCAAAGAATAACTGTTAGTTTCCTTATGTGTGAGAACATTTGTGATTATGCAGGGAAATGTTTTGATAAAGTTTCAGACAGAGGGTCCTAATGTCTACAGCATGCTTCCACATGATAAGCACACACAGCCACATACACACACACATGCACTGACATGCAAATGAAGTAAAATTACAAACTGCTAACTGCTGACTCTGGAGGTTTTGTGGGAATTCATGTCACCGGTTCCTGCTGAAATGGTCAGATAACTACAAAAATATAATCCTACTTAAATGCTAAAAGTCAATCGTGCCACAGTGATTAAGGATGCTTCTAGAAAAAGGCCTGTCATTTTCTTCAGTCATGATGATGATCTGTCCCTGCTCTAGTAAACACTCTTCCACCCAAAAGGAAAAAAACAAAAAACAGGTTTAAAGTTTGGTGTGACTAATAGATCTTTTGAACATGTTTTCAAAACCAATATTCACATTTTAAAAATGATTCAAGATGCCATCAGAATAACTCTCTCACTAATTACACGCAAAAAAAAGTTATGCTTACCATGCACATAACTGTGCTGTTCTAATTATTTTTTCATATATTAACTAAATCATCTGAAAGCATGATAGACTGTCATTACTCCCATTTTTCAGAGGAATAAGCCAGAGGAGACACAGTTAGTGGCAGAGCCAGACTATTAAGCCAGAGGTCGGCTCTGAAGTCCCCACCTGAGCTCTGTGCTGTGCTGTCCTTTGAGGCAGAATAAAACCTGTTTTGAATTCTCAGGCATTACAACATCCATGAGGTCTCTGAGTTTAGCAATGCATGCAGTGACAAATTCGTTCTTATGAAAGGCCTTAACATCAGCTCTCACTGCCCTCTGACTCAACAACTTATATAACGTTCTACGGATGGTATGAATGAGTTCACATGGAAAATTTTATGTGAATAACAATAGAAAAAATTGTTCACAAGATTCCTTACAGAGGGCAATTGCTATGAAAGGGTAGTCAGTGAGTCTTCAGCAGGGACCAGACCTAGATGGCAACAGAAAATTGATTAACTTCCTTAGGTATAACGAAGGTGCTATACAGTGAAGAAAATGGGCTGCCGCTGGAATTTGCATAAGCATGCTTTAATAGGCTGTATCACAGAACCTTCTATTACTTAATTAAAAAGAAGCTGGTATTTCTGTTCACTATTTTATATTTACATTTCTTTATTTTTGTGTTGCATCTTTACAATATCCTTATATTTATTTTATAGACAATAAACATAATGTTCATGTAGAATTAATTTCAATCAAACAGCTGCACAATGGAAAAAATACATAGGGAAAGGTTTCTCATCCCTGTGTAATAATAACTAATAAGCAAAAATAAAATCAAATTCTTTCAGGTAATTAATTCTATTAAGCATGTAGACATGTAAAGCTTACCTGCTTTTCCTTTCAATTAGAATGGCTACATATGAGGCTGGTAGAGCAGCACCAAAGCCAGGAGTCCAGGAGTAGAATTTTCCAAGTATCTTCCTGAAATACAAATTTGGAATTTTTGTATGAAATTCCTAGTTGGTCATTTCAGCCCTTACAAACAGAAGCTTCTCTTCTCCGCCCACCTTTTATCCAAGAACCCCACAGTACCCCAGATCCACCGAGTCCCAGACCAGATGCACCATCCCTCTCCGCCAGCACTCTGCAGCACTCACAGTAGGTCTACAGAAAACGCCAGCTGTTTCTGCAAGCATCGCCAGTGCTCTTGTTGAGATGGTAGTTATGGATGCTGCTTGGCTTAGATCTGGTTTGTTTTTGTGAGACAGAGTTTTACTGTGTATTCCATAATGTCCTTTAGCTTACCATGGAGCCAGGGCTAGCCTCTGTCTCCTGCCTTCTCTCCTGAGTGTGGGGTGTGCCACCCACTGACTCACAAGTGGTATTTCAAAAGGGATTGTTGCTTCTACACTTTACAACCCTTCATGTTTTCCTGCAGCACTTGCTGAAGTATTATATATTTTTTAGCTTTATGTGGATACTATTTCTTATTTATTAACATTAGTTATTGAAAGTAGGAATCTTCATAGTACCCAAAATATTACAAATAGCTTAACTGATTATGTTTCCAAACAAATTAAGAGACATGAGAAATATATGTTTTTGAAAGGGGGTCTCACTTTGTAGCCCTGACTGGCCTGGAACTCACTTATGTAGTCCAGGCTGGCCTCAAACTCCTAAACCACCAGAGTGCTAAGATAAAAGCCATGCGCCACTATACCTTGCTTCAGATATGTGACATGTTTTTCTTTCAAAACATGCTCCTAAGAAAATGAGAACCAGCTTCTAAATGTAAGAAATGATATGAACAAAATTGATCAGTAGCTGTATATTATATATATATGTATGTATGTGTGTGTATATATACATATACAGAGAGAGATGTATACCATACATACATATGTGCATATATATGTACATATGTCTATATATACATGTACATATGTATATATACATACATATGTGTGTGCATATATATGTATATATATGTGTGTGTGTGTATATATATATAATATTGGGGAGTGTGGAGGGCAGGCAGAGAAAGACAAGGATCAAGAATCTGAGAAATGATCTTTTTCATTGAAATCTGGGGTATTTTAACTGCCATGAACACTTAATGAGCACTTATGAGACATTAAAAACCTTTTGTCTGAAAGCCTGCAAGGAGGTTTCCCTTACAGGATCTACGAAGCTCTAGAGGAAAGGGGACTTAGGAAGACAGCTCCAGGAAGAACACCGACATTATCTTACTGTTAAATCCATTACGCTTCCACTGTTTAGCCAGGCAGTCCACAGAACAGTGTGTGGCCATAGCAGCTCCCAGGGCGGTCAGTACCTGAGGTTCTAATGAGTTTTGGCACTGCGGAAACCACAGGCTCAAGCTCCTTACACAGATATCCAAGTCAATTTCAAGATACAATCTGCTCCGTAGCATGAAACTTTACTAGTTACTGCCTCTACTATGTAAAGCTTATAAATACTAGGGCTCCAAGAAAAAAATCTATAAGAGCCATTTGGAAATTATATGCTTAATTCTAACTAAAATATACAAAACTACTTTAGACAACCCAAGGATGAGGATAACATGAAGTGACCTTTAACTTGACAGACATAAATGTTTGCTTCCAACAGCAGTGAGAAGTTGCTAAGAACAGCACTCAAAAGGCTGAAAGTCGAACTGTGTCCATCAGACAGCAGGAAGCACAGGGATGGAATACAAGCCTAAATCAGAACACTGTCCAGCAGGAGGAGACGCCAGGAACTTACTCACTCTTTGAGGCACAACCATGTGTCTTTTATGGACCCAACTTCATACAACAGTTGCTTTGAATTTCTGGTCATTCCTGAATTCTGATCCTGATGAGAAATCCTGACCAACAATCTCAGAACTATAGTAGGCTTTAGAAAAGGAATGTTATATTGAAGTGCTTTTATTGCACAATCAGGCCAGTAATTTGAAATTTACATCATGAGGCCAAGATCTAAGGCTCCTGTTTTGACAAATTCTCTTGGAGGTAAATGTTATTTCACAAATTAAACTAGAAAGAGAGTAACCTGAATCACAATGGATTACGATTATTTCCATTATGCAAATAGACCTTTGTTGCTGTAGGGTTTGAATGATGATAGACCCCATAGGCTCACATACTCCAATGTTTGATTCCCAGTTGGTGGAGTGTTCAGGAGGGTGAGAAGGTATGGCCTCATAGGAGGAGTTGTGTCTGGGGTTGGGGAGAATGGGGGTGGAAGAGGTGGGGGGATGGCTCTGAGGTTTAAAAAGCCCACACCAGGCCAGTGTCCTCTCTTGCCTCTTTCTCCCACTGTCCCTCCCTCTTCCTCCTCTCCCTCTTCCCAGCCACCTGTGGATCAGGATCAGGATGTGTATTCTCAGCTACTGCTCCAGTGCCAGGGCTGCCAGCAGCCATGCTCCCTGCCATGTTCATCATGGACTCTCACCCTCTGAAACTGTATGGAAGCCCCCAATGAAATGCCTTTGTAAGTTGCCTCAGTTGTGGTGTTTCTTCACAGCAACAGAACAGCAAGACAGTTTCCATTTCAATATAGCAAATTCATTAACATGCAGTGGTGATTATGAGCACCAACCTTAAAACACAGAAGAAAGTAATATACAAGGCCCCATTAGCGGTCAGGAAAGAGGCAGACTGGAGGATCTCAGGGAGCAGCTTGTACAGGTAATACTCCAGCTTCCGCTTCCGGAGAACGGCTGCAATCTGGAAAGAGAGAGGCTCTGTTATTTCAGCCAATCACTTAGATTCACTCTTATGTGGAAGTTACTGAATAAAAGCATATGCTAAAGACTAAAGTAAAAAACTCTGCCATTTGCCTAGCTCCTCTATATGAACAAAGTTTTAGAACAGACGATGTTTGCATTCACTTAAGTTGAAAATATCGACAGCTTTCATCACGTGATGAGTCAGCTCCAAGACAGGCATATGATGCGTGAGCTTCAAGGCAGGTACATGTAATAAAAACAAAAATAAGAATAAAAAAGGCATAATAAAAATAATTTCAACATGGTCACATGATGAGTCAGCTCCAAAGTAGGTATGTGTAAAGCCGTAAAAGCAGTTTTCAAATGAAAAACATACTTTAGAAAAGAAAAGGTAACTTGCCATCCAAATAAAATGGCATGCCACAGCAAAGCTCCATTAGCCATTACCAGCCCAGCACCCTCGGAGCACCTCAGTGACTGATACCAAAAACACAGCAATGACTCGGGGACTCAAACAGCAGCTGGGAGGGATAGAGGAGAGGCATAAAAAAAGCATCAAATTAATGACTTCTGGCATTCTAGGGCCATGGGGGAAAATCAAGACCTTAAAGATGGGCCAACAAGCTACCTCAGAGGATAAAGGCACTGCGCCCAAGCCTTGGGATCTGAGTGCCATCCCCAGAAGTCACGTGGGAGAAAGAGAGAAGCTACTCCTACAAACTGTCCTCGGATGATGACATGGGAAAGCCCTAAATACTACAGACATTCAAAAATTAAAAACCTGGAAGTGATTCACCTTTTAATTTTAAGATGAAAAATATTAACCTTTATGATTCAGCTCTTAATTTTAAATTGAAAATACATATTTGTTTGTTGGTTGGTTGGTTGGTTGGTTGGTTTGTTTGTTTGTTTGTTTTGATTCTGGTAAATTTTGAATTTAAAAGGATGATTTCCAGATTAAATTAAAACCACCAAAACTCTGGAATAGTGAAATAATATAAAAAATCAAAATATGAGTTTACTCTGAAAACAATATTAATGTTACGGTGAATTAAGTAAAAACTGATCATACTATGCCCCTGATAGGGATCTAACTATAGAAAGTAGTTGTGGGCACTCTAATGCACATGGAGGGTCACTGGAGTGGGGTAACACAGGCAGGTTAAAGGTTGGGGAGGAGGAGAGCAGTTGAACTGATAGTAACAGTCCTCACAGGTGAGAGGGAATCTTTGGCCAGAGTTGTGAAACCTCACCAAAGAAACAAAGGTTAGGGCAGATTAGGCAATCAGAGAAGTGTAAGAAAGGAAGGCTGAAAGCCTCTTCCTTCATCCCCTATCTTTCTGGAGAGATCCCGGCCTGAGGTCGGAGCCCAGCAAATCCAGTGGCCTCTTCTAAGGTCTTATTTCACCCTTAAGGTCTCTGAAACTGACTATCTCTCCTATTGCAACTCAACAGCCATGCATATAAAGAAAAACAAAAGAGATGGCCCAGTCCTACCTTCAAGGAATATAAAAGTCTGGGGGAGCGGGGGTAAATAACAAATCACAATATGGCAGTGTGCTAATCCAGAGAAAGGTGCTGCTGATGAAACTATGCACCGCCAGAGAACAAACAAGAGACTTGCCTTTAGTCAACTTCTCCTCACTGTGACAAGACAGAACCCTGTGGTAAAGAGCTTGCCAGGAGAAAAGGGTTTGGCGCTCAGTTTCGAGGGTCCCTGCTCAGGAGCTGGCTCTGTGCTTTTGTGGGTGGTAAGGCAACATATCAGAGTGGGAAAACATGGCAGCCAGAAATCGGGGGAGAGAAACAAAAAAGGGCCACAGTTTCAATCCTCCCTTCAATGGTCCCCAATGACCTAACTTCCTTCCACCAGCCCTGCCACTAAGGCTTCCTCCATCTTCCAATAGCACTGGAGTCAGGGAACTAAGCCTTCAACACACGGGTCTTTGGGGAGATTCAAAATCTACTGTACATGTCATGTTCATGATTAGATGTCCATTCTCCCTGATGTGAAATGCAGATCCAACACAATTCCTATCACACTGCTAAAGAGATCTCTGAGAACATAAATAGACTATTCTGTAATCTACATAGAAAGCAAAGGAAAGAGAATCACTATAAATAAGAAAAAACAAAATGTAGAAAAAGGAGCTACTGAATCTGACTGCACACTATTGACAATGCAACAGAAAAACAGATGACTAGAACAATGCTGAACCAAGAAGTTCCTCCAAATACATCTAATTTTTGATAAAGAAACAAAAACAACTCCACAGAGGGAAGAAAGTCTTTTCAACAGATGTGGTGAAACTAGGGGCCATCCACAAGTTGGAAAGAGAGAGGCAGAAGGAACAGTAACCTAGATTTCACATTTTGTGCAAAAAGTAATTCAATATGGATCACAGACATTATGTAATGTAGAAAACTACAAAACTTGTGGGGGAAATGGAGAAAACTTTAAGAAAATGAGGCAAAGCAAAGAGGTTTTAGACTTGACACCAAAAGTGAAAGGGACATTTGATATACTGGACTTCATTTCTTGGCGAAAGACTTGTCAGGAGAACAACAGATATGCTGCAGAATAGGGAAAAAATAGAAAGCCCACCTCTAACAAAAGACTGACATTTCATTATATATGTGTGTGTGCATATATATAAAGAAATCTTAAAGTCAGCAATACAAACACAATCCAATTAGAATAAAGATAGGAAAAGACATTCTCGAACAGAAAGGGAAGCTGAAATGAAGTGTTTCCAGTTCAAATCAAAGGCACTGTCTCAAAAAAGGAAGGTGGAGAAGTGACAGAGGAACACACCCGAGATGGACACTGACTCTAACCCCTACATGTAGATCTCTCTCTCTCTCTCTCTCTCTCTCTCTCTCTCTCTCTCTCTCTCTCTCTCTCTCTCTCTCTGTCACACACACACACACACACACACACACACACACACACACACTCACACACACGTGTGTCCACACCTTACAAAGGCACACAACACACAATGGCAAAAACAAATGCCAGCAAGAATTCAAACAACCTGTGCACTCATCTGTCATTTGTTGCTAGCAGAACTGTAATATGATAAAGATAAGCTACAGGACACTTTGGCAGTTTGCTGAAAAACTAATCAAGCAACTGCCATAGGAGCAGTAATTGCTGTCCTGAGTATTTATTTATCTTTAAGAAATAAAAATTCATGTTAACAAGTCACTTGTGTACAAATGTTTATAACAGCTTGGCTCATAATTGTCAAATTATGAAACCAGATGTTTTTCAATAGGTTAGTGGTTTAACAAACTGAGATGTGTCCATGGAATAGCTACTACCCAACAACTTAAAAAAGGCCCAAATCACAGCTCTCAGCCTTGGGCAGAGAAACTTCTTATTGCAGAGGGTAGTGGTTAATGCAGAGCTCATTTACCTGCTCAAACTGCAGGGAATAAGCAACTGTGAGCAGTCAGTCATGCTGAACACCCATATATGCCAATCCCCTCTCCCCAAAAAGGTTCAAAAAAAAACATCATGCAGGAAGGAATGGAACAAATATAAAAGCTGAGGACAGAGAAGCGTGCTGTCAAAGGCTGGCCTCTGGACGCTCACAGCAGCTGGTGTTGGTAGCCTGCACAAGACCTCCACAAGCTCGAGAGCTTTACAAAGTCTAGCATGGAGGAGGAGGGGCTGCTGATGCCCCACCCTTAGCTGAGGGGCTAATGGCGGGAATGGAGGGTCATTTTTCTTTAGGGTTGAAGATGACCACTGGTTAGTTGCCCATGCCGCTGTGGATAACTTCACACACTATGCATAGGAACAGCACTAATTGGGGTCAGTAGGTTTTTAAAAAAACTACATGAAATTGACATGCAATTGGGAGACATGATGTAGGGAGAAAGGGGGCTGGATGGAGGAGTGGGGATTAAGCAGATACACTGTACACACGTGTTTTGGCAAGTTTTATGACTACTTGACACAACCTAGAGTTATCTGAAAGGAGGAAACGTCAACAGGAAAAAATGCCTTCTTAATATCTGTCTGTAGGGCATTTTTTTAATTAGTGACTGATGGAGGAGGGCCCAGCCCATTGTGGGTGGAGCATCCCTGGGCTGGTCGCCCTGGGTTCTGTAAGAAAGCAGGCTGAGCAAGACATGGAGAGCAAGCCAGTAAGCAGCACCCCTCCATAGCCTCTGCATCAGCTCCTGCCTCCAGGTTCCTGCTCTGTTTCAGTTCCTGCCTGACTTCCTTCAGTGACAGACTATGATGTGCAAGTTTAAGCCAAATAATCCCTTTCCTCTCCATCTTGCGTTTGGCCATGTTTCAACATAGCAAGAGTAACCCTAACTAAAAAAACATGTATGAAATTTTCAAAACAAATTTTAAAAGGAAAAAAGACATAAAACAGTAATATGAAACAGCCTATGCTAAGGTAAAAGGGCCAATCTCAAAGGATCACACACTGTACACTTCCACACTTGTATAACACTGTTCTGATGACAGGTGTAGAAGTGAAGAATAAATTACTGGCTGACGGAAACTAAAGGGAGAAGGATGAGGAAGATAGAAGCTATAAAAAGCCAAAGGCAAGGATGCTTGCCCTGACAAAATTGCTCTGTCTTTTTCTTAATGTGAATTGGTGTTTTGCCCGTCCATAATCTGCACCACGCACATGCAATGCCCTTGGAGGCCAGAAGGGGAAGTCCAATGCCCCAGAAATAGCATTATAGATGGTTGAGAGCCACCATGCACGTGCTAAGAACTGAACCCAGGTCTTCAGGAAGAGCAGGCAGTGCACTTAGCACTGAACCAAGTCTCCAGCCCCTATTCTGTGTCTTTGTGTCTATGTCTCTATCCACATTTGTGTGTAGTCTATGCATGTGAACATTCCCGTGTGCCTCTGGGAGCCAGAGGTTGATGTCCGATGTCTCCCTTGATCTCTGTCTACCTCGTTTTGTGAGTCTCTCATTGGACCTGAAATCACAGATTCTACTACACTAGTTGGCTAGTGACCCAGAGTCCTCCTGTCTCTGCCTCCCAGTCACCAGGATTACAAGCACAAAGCTCCATGCATAGCAGTTAATGAGTGGTAACAATCCAAACTCAGGTCCTCCTCCTGCCTTTTTTTTTTTTTTTTTTTTTTTTTTTTTTGAGAGAGAGTCTCACCATGTAGCTCTGGCTGTCCTGGAACTCACAGAGATCCATCCACCTGCCTCTACCTCCCTAGTGCTGGGTTTAAAGGTGTGCACCACTATACCCAGCTCAGGTCCTCCTACTCATGAACTAAAGCCCTCTACCAACCGAGCCATCTCCCAGCTTATATTCTGTCTTGACTGCATCAATGGCAGTACTTTACTGCAATCCTGTTGTACTGTCTGGCAAGAGGATACCATTGGAAGAAACTGGATAAAAAGTTCACGGGATCACTATTATTTCTTCCAGTTGTATCTTAATCTACTTTTACCTCAAAATAAGGAGTTCATTTTGTTTTCAAAAGTGTATTCAAAAAGTCCCCACACAGTTCAGACTGCCATTGGAGAAGTACCCCACGAAACACACACACCAAAATCATGAAAATGAAAAGCCCATACAGAGTGCTGGTGGGAATGGGGCACAAACGAAGTCCTCATACATTGCTGGTGATACTGTAAAACTGGTACAGCTCCTGTGGAAAGCTGTTTGATAATACGGACTACATCTAATCATACATCTACTCTTATGAGTCAGTAATTCTACTCCTGAGTGTATGCCCAGAATATACAATGTTTCTTTCCACCAAAAGACCATTCTCCAGCATCTGCAATCAACCACAAATACCAGCACAATCTAAATGTCCACTAACGGGAAAGTAGAGAAATTTGACATTTGTATAATATTGGTAAAAGCAAACTGTACAGTCTGTTGAAATAAAGGGAAAACCTGACACAAAGCTCAAGAAATCAGGACTTTCTTGTCACTGTGCTGTTATCCAGTGCTTACCGCCAGGGTTTACAAGTCGCTGAGACACCTGAGCAGTCTATGGTCGGGAGAAGCCTGGAGTCCAGGCGGAGTGATCATACAAGTGTTCCAGCATGCGACATAACATTCTCATTCTCCATGCACACAGAGTGCTGCAGTGTGAACAGCTTAAAACCCTGCCTAAGCAAACAATACACCAACAACTGGCTGGCCTTGAAGTCATTTTTAAAACTCTCATACTCAGATGTGACATCATCAAACAACTTCAGAAGCATCACTTCTTATCTCAAAGACCTTTCACTGTTCATATGCTCTGACCTAGTAACTCTATGCTAACTCCTTGTGAACTTTTCACTTTTCATATAAAAATTTAGCTGAAAACAAGGTATATCATCAAATTATGGCTAAACTATATATAAAGATTTATATTTATGTAATATTGTTTTAGAAGATTAATGATAACTAAAAATAGGACATATAAAAGGGAAAAGACATACTGCAAAACAGTAAGGGACATATATGAAAAACACTAAAATGCAATGCACTGCTATCCTAAATGGGGTATAAATTGCTAATTTTCTTCTTTTGCCATCATATATTCCAGGCATTCTATATAAAATGTGTCATAATTTATAATAACAGGGTGAGGACGTAGTATGAGAAAGTAACGATTTCTAATTATTTAAAATATGACTAGGAAATAGCAATAACCACAAAGATATAATATAAAACATTCACATTTGATTTTTAATCTCCACTCTACAACAATTTGTATGGAGGATCCTTGTTTACATGTTTAGAGTCCAATTTCCTCACTTCTTAAATAAAGAGAGGAAGGGGCTAGAGCAATGGCTCAAAGGTTAATACCATTTGCTGCTCCTGCAGAAGACCCAAATTTGGTTCTCAGGGCCCACAATGGCAACTCACAATTATCTGTGACTCCAGTTCCAGAGGACCTAACTCCCTCTTCTGGCCTCCAGTGGCATTGCACACACGTGGTATACATCCATACAGGCAAAACACTTACATAAAATAAAAATCTTTTTTTTTTTTTTTTTTTTTTTTTTGGTTTTTCGAGACAGGGTTTCTCTGTGTTGTTTTGGTTCCTGTCCTGGATCTCACTCTGTAAACCAGGCTGGCCTCGAACTCACAGGGATCCGCCTGCCTCTCCTCCCAAGTGCTGGGATTAAAGGCATGTGCCACCCCAGCCCAGCAAAATAAAAATCTTTTTAAAAAATATAAATCAATCAATAATGAAAAGGCTAATTAAATATCACAGTGAGCTCCTTTTTCACCTTTAAAAAAAAAACTGTGTTTTTTTTTAATAAATGATACTGGAAACATCAGGTATCAGCGGATGGAGATACAATTAACAAAAAGTGCTCTGAGATGGACCTCAGACCTAAATTCCATAAAACACTGAAACATAAGCAAACACCTTTGTGAACATGACAAGCATGTGTCAAGGAACAGTGGCAGCATGAGCGAACTCATGAGGGGCCGATGTAGACCAAGCCAAGGAGCACAAAGCGCAGACAGAGGAGAGACAAACTTCTGAGGCCAGGTAGCAGTGTTCAAGTTCCCTCCTAGTGCTTGGCCCCTCGAGGTGCTGGCTCTATGGACACATCCCCTCTATGGGCTCTAACTCCTTGCTACAATACTAGCATCACTTACCATCCATCAAGGTCTTATGCACTTCACATTCATATTTACGCATTCATATTCCCTTGTTGTTCATTTGTGATTGCCCATGTGATTAGCGCCATATATTTTCCATAGCAATAGTATGCCAGCGTTGACACTGTAGCCATTGACCATGGACTAGGACAAGTCTAATTGGCTCTCAAAGGGCTAACCATAGCCTTAGCCTGATTAGTACCAAGCTGTAAATTAGCCTTCACTTTTATCCCAGAGGTTGGTCACTAATCTCTTCTAGATAACCCCATTTCTAGATGTAACAAATCTAGTTTCTTTGAAAAATATAATAGTTTACAGTAATAGATTTTATGCTGTATCTACTCTTAGAGTAATCACTGGTAAATAAGAATTTTTTTAAAGAAAGATCTCCCAACAATTCAACACTATTGACATCGAGGGCCAATGTGATGTTTTAGGAGCTACCCTGTGCATTACAAGGTTATTCTATCCCTGCCCCCTCCTTCCTAGTGGGACAAGATGCCAACAGCATCCCCTTGTCTTGAGAACCAAAACAGTCTGCAGACATTGCCAAAGATCTCTTAGGAGGTAAAACTGCCCCTTATTGAGAACAGCCGCTTTAAAGAAAATGGCAAACGCATCTTGCACATTACTACAATGTCTTAAATATTCTCCGAAGATACAGGTTTGATCCCCAGCCTGTGCCATATTTGGGGAGCATGGAAACATTAGGAGATGATAACCAGTCAAAGCATTAGGCCACTGAGGTATGTTTTTGAGTGGAACATAGGATGCAGTCTCCTCTCCGCTTCCTATTGCCATCAGATGAGACCATGTCTTCTGACACACACAACCACCATGATGTATTTGCTGCCCAATTAGAGGCCCAAAATCAACAGAGCCAAGCCGGCCATGCACTGAAACCAATCCATGAAACAAAACACGTGTTTCCTCTTCTCACACTGATTGACCTAGGCATTTTGTTATTGTGATACAAAACTAATACAGAAAACTGTCACCAAAAGTAGGGTTGGAACTGTGTCCATGCCTAGACAATGTGGACAGGGCCACAGAATTGGTTTGTTGAAAGAATCAGAAAAGAATTAGAAGGTATAGGTGAGAAAATGCATAGAATGCTATAAGCAAGGAATGGTAGGTGTCTCTATGGGGCACAGAGAAACAACACACTGAGAGAAATACAGAAAGTAAAGACTGGGCAGATGAAGTTTCAGATAGGAAGGAAGATTCCACTAGAGATTACTACGTGCCAACCTCATGACACTATAACAAAAAAGAAAAAGCAAGAAATGCCTGCATTGTGTGCATGCCTGAGACTTTGTGGAGAACTGAGTTTAGAGGTGATTCCAAGACAGCACAGCATTTGCACAGTAGCACGGATAATGCTGGCTTTTGTTAGCCAGACTTTCAACAAGAGCTGGGAACAAAAAGCAAAAGAGGAAGATTTGAATACTCTCAGCCTGGGGGGTGGAGGGGTGGAGAAAGAGGTTAAAGGTGTTACCAGACAGGGTGCAACTGCTAAGGAGACTGAAAACACCTAAGAAGACAAGTAGGAGCTGAAGAGATGGCTCAGCAGGTAAGGCCACTGGCTGCTCTTCCAGAGGACCCAGGTTCAATTTCCAGCATCCTTTTGGCAGCTCACAATGGTCTATAACACTGTTTCCAGAGCATCTGACACCATGCATCCTCTGGCCTCCACAGGTACAGCACACACGTGGTGCACAGACACACACGAAGGCCAAACACTATATACATAATAAAAAGAAATATTTTTTCACATTTTTTTCTAAAGAAGCGAAATACTTTGCATCTTTAAAATAAAATAGGATGAGAATACCTTGAGAACATCTCAGAAATAAGCAGGACACCACCCATGCCATCACAGGCTCAAAGGTAGACACGTGTAAGTCTGTTTCAAGGACTTTTAGTTGAGAAGGGACCCCAGGGCACCATGATCGACCAGGACTGTCTTGGGAATTGTCCTGTGTACCACTATCATGAATGCAGAGCTAACTGTGGGTCAAGAACTAATGGGCACAGGTAGAGCTTGGGCCATCAAGCAGACCATGGTGTTGTCCAAAGGCTTCAAACAAAGCTTCAGAGGAAAGCCTGGGAAGTCAGACAGACGGAACTACAGTCATCACTCGGGCAGAGTTCTGTGGAGCAATGTGTGAAGTCAAGGCTGCAATCAAGGCTCTGGAAGATGGAGTACCTGGAACACAGCATATCTGGCAAGAAAAGCTGCACAGGGCATGCTAACACAGCCTCAGAGAGCAGCCAAATGGACTGCAGCCAGAATGGCCCTTAGGGTGAAGCTACCCAAGCCCTAGAGAGGCTCCATTCCGTCTATCCAGAGGCCCAAAAGCAATAGGGTCATGTGACCATGATGTGAGGGCCCCAAAACTGTTATAACAATCTTTGTTCCTTGCAAATTAGCTAACCGGGACAGACATCAGATACCAGATACAGAGCTAAGATGTAAAGTTCGCCATCCCGGGATCTAGTCTTGCTTTGATCTAATCCCTGCTCTTTATTCCTGAATACCTCCCTTTTGGAATAAGAATGTTTATTCTGTGTATCTTGGAAGCAGACAACCTTGCTTTTTACACCTCTGTAGAGGTCCATACCTGATGCCTTGAGCCTCAGAGGAAACGTTGGACTTGAGACTTTTTAGCAATCACGGGACAGTTAACACTGAAGGAATTCTTAGAGACAGCCTGAATACATTTTGCTCTGCGAGAAGAACATAAGCCTTTGGGTGCCAGATCAGAATGAAATAGTGTGGAATTTAAATGTCCCTCCAAAGATCCACATGTTTTGTCCCTAGCTGAATACCCTACTGGGACATAGAAGAGCCTTTCACAGATATACATGGTATATACTGTCATATACATGGTCTTGTTGACCAAAATGGCTTCTGCAGCACATAACTGTATTTTTAGTCCACATTTGACTGAATCCCAAACATAGATCCATTGATAAAGAAGGCTAAGTGCACCACACACACACACACACACACACACACACACACACACACACACACATACACACACACGCACACACACAATTCTGTCCTTTAAAAGACACAATGCATCTGAATTGATTCCACATTCCTATTTATAAGGTTAAAATTACAAGCTATAAAAGCCAAATTTAAATGTCTCAAAAGAAAATGACAAACCAAGTACCACATATATTTACACATCTTCTTACAGTTTTCAAAGATTTCACTCACACAGTTTTTTACAAGTGTCCCACAGAAAGCCATGATGTAGTGAAGGCGTGATTATTCTCTATTTATATAGGTGGAAATCACACTATCACAGAGGAAAAAGAAAAAAATAAAACCAACCCTCAGATCATGTAACTCACAGCCAATGCACCACACTGCACAGCCTCATGAGATCAAGGCAACCAGCTTATAATGAAAAGCCAAAGGAGGGCCAAAAAGAGGGCTCAGCAGTACTCACCACCAAGCTTGATGACCCAAGTTCAATACCATGAATACACAGGGTGAAAGGAAAGAACCAATTCCCAAAAGTTCTCCTCTGACCACACAAACGCCATGGCACACAGACAGACACACATACACACACACACACACACACACACACACACACACACACACACACACACACACACGCAGGCATACATGCACATACACACTAAATACATGTAATAAAAATAAGTAAAAATTAAACTAAAAACTAGGGCAACTCATTATTAACAGTGTGTGTGGGAAGATCTTCAAAGTTTCCCCTAATTTTCTGCTATACAAGAAAATCATTCATCAAGCTGTAATGGTGACCATTAAACCTCCCACTGTTCACCTCTTATGTCCTCCCTGTCCTCTACTTTCAAATTTATATACAAGGTAAGGGGAACTTTAAAGGTGTCCTGGAAACATGGCCAAGAATAATATTCAGGCAAGCCCTGCACCATCACCCTCACAAGTGAAGTAGCTACTGCTCCTGCACTGAGGGACAACCTTGAAAACACAGCAGTGTCGCTTCAGCCTTCACCAGGCAGCACGCTATGCATGACTGCAACTTCAACCAGAACCCTGTGACTGATGTCCTGACCAATATGCCCTTCTGATAATAGTCTAATAATGCCCTTCGCAATATAGACTTAACTCGGAAGAGAAACAGAAGGCACCTGTGTTTTAGTCCTGTTTGTCCAGTAAGAACACCAAGAATAACAATGGAATGAATGAACTGAACCCTCAAAGTGGATGCAAGCAAGCTAAGTTCACACGCAGGAGGACAGGCAAGTGGAATGGAAGAAATCAGAGATTCACAGATATGTCTTGACTAAAAAGTACAACCAAGTTGTTTGCTAACGTGGGGATGCAGCTCAGCAGTAGAGTGCTTGCTTTACATACCTGGGGTCCTGAGTTCAATCCCAGTACACTCAGTAAATAGAAAGATGGAAGGCAGGGAGATAGGGAGATGTTTAGATGGAGTCTAGTCATCAGTCCACAGTAGCTGGTAGATACAACATCTTTAACTGCTTTTAAACAAGGTAACAGAATACTTACCCAAACCAGGAAGGGGAAAAAAAAAAAAAAAAAAAACCTAACCATGAAAGTTAATCATGAGTGAGTGAAAAAAGAGCAAGAGCAGAGAAAAAGAACATTTTAAAAGGTACTTAGGGGCCAGCACTACAACTCCGCGGGTGAAGTGCTTGCCACACAAGTGTGATGCTCTGTGTTTGGATCCCTCCAACCCATGTAAATCTGGATGCAGCAGTGAACATCTGCAACCCCAGCATTCCTATGGCAAGATGGCTGGAGGACACAGGTGATGCCTCAGAAGCTCAATGACAGCATGGTCTATGCAGGGAGGAATGGGGGACGCTGACTCAAACAATGTGGAAGGCAAGGATTGAAATCCAAAGTTACCCTGGTATCCTCTAACCTTCATGTGACTTGTAAAAAGCATGTGCCCACACTCACACACAAGAACACACACATGTACATGCATATACATACATACACATACACACACACACACACACACACACACACACACACACACACTTAAAAAAAAGCTTACTTCTTAGTAACTATTTTGCCTAAAACCTCAATTTACCTCTTAGGGAATAGTATGGAGAAACAGAAGTTATTCAAAATGGTTTTGCTAATAACATTTATTTATAACTAAAACTGTCTGCTAGAATTTAAAATGTAGATCTGAGAAGGGAGCTTCCAGCTCTCAAAACCTTTAACTGGTCTAAGGTAACATTTTCTTCCAGTTTTGCCTTCAAGTGTAAAAAGACATGAAATTTGAAGGGAAAAAAATCAAATTTTGGCCGGGGTATAAGACATAGGAAATTGTCCAATAAACTCTAAAAAGTAATAATCCCTTATTCCTCTCCATTTCCTTGTGCTGGAGTTTATTCCTGTGGCTAAACATTAAGCCCCATATATATTTTCCCAGGGCAGTCATATAATCACTAGGTCATTTTCCTGAGAAAGGCTTTCTAGCCCTGCAAAGTAGAACATGGTAAAAACCTAGCAACATGCCATACATCACCTAACAACATTTATTCCAGATTAAACAATTCTGTCATGTTTTGTAGCTGCCCCCTTTAACTACAATCTCCACATTCCCTCCAATCCTGACTTACTGTAGAAATAATAATTGGAAGAGGCAGGGTGAGAGGAAGTGAGGACTCGGGGCAAAGAGTTACACTATGCTCCCCAGGCTGTAAATAAGGCCATGGGCACATGAAGAAATCCACATTGCCCTGATTAACTTACTGTCTCCTGTGCAGGGGCGTTTTGGGGCTGCAAGTTTGAAAAAAAAAAGTAAAGGTCTAATTATTCAAAACAATCTGTACCTAATGGCACCACCAGGGATGCTGGGTATAAAAGCAGACTGATGAGCACAAAGTCACTGGGCAGCTTAAGTGTGGACTTAGTCCCTGGATTCCAGGTGTGTCCTGCTACCAAAATGGACTTTTCTTTTCAAAATAGATTATTTTTGAGGAATATGAACTTTTTCAGGGAAACCACTCTTACTTAGTTGAAGAGCGTTTCCTAGTGACCACACAAATGGAAATAATGTTGGCATTGAAAACACTCAGGATTTGACGGCCTAAGATTCTTTTAATCAAATAAATACCTGCTTTATTGAGAATCTGCTGGACCCAAAACATAAGCAGTGACAGTGCATTGTCATTTAGAATGTGGATTGCACCTGTTAATTTCATCCCTGATCTATGGGGCAGCTAAGGGTAAACTGCGGGCCAGCTCCACGCCATAGCCAGTAAGGGAAAGGGTGGATTGAGAAAGTGTTTACTGCAACAGCAGGCCCTCAACTCTCAACCAGAAGTGATACGTTGGCAGTTGTACTTTGCCCTCAATGAGCCAAACAAAGAATAACAAGAAGTCACATAAGAAAACAAGGTGAAGGACCTCAAACAGGCATGTTAATAAATACACTCATTATTTAAAAGAAAAAAACACCAAAGACACTGCTCCATTTCCAAATGAATAGTAACAAAGTAAGAAAAGGTATGGATTACTTAATGAGGAGCCAGAGATAAAATAAGCCTCTCTCACTTATACCCCGAAATGAGACCTCAAGCAAAGTCAATTTATAACAACTCCATGATCTCTTAAGGTCAGATAAGCAAGACAGATGTTTTTCAGCAGTTTGAATTATTTAATGACTTCAGGGATCCTTGATTAGTTTTGTTTTAAATTTTTTAAGAACCTATTACAGCCAGGTGTGATAACACACACCTTTAATCCCAGCACTCCAGAGACAAACATGGGTTTCTGTGAGTTCAAAGCCAGTGTGAGCTATACAATAAGTTCTAGGCCAGACAGGGTAGGCCCCTGGGGGGGGGGGGGGGGGGGGGAGCTAAAGCCTATTACCAAAACATTCACTCTGCTCTTACTCTTTATAGAAACTGGGCTAAGCCAGTGCCTTTAAAAATTCCAGCCAGCCAGGAGGCAGTGGCACATGCCTTTAATCCCAGCAGAGCCAAGTGGATCTCTGTGAGTTCGAGGCCAGCCTGGTCTACAGAGTGAGATCTAGGACAGGGATCAAAACTACACTATACAGAGAAACCCTGTCTTAAAAAAAAAAAAAAAAAAAAAAAAACTCCATCCATATCACTGATTTCTTCATTGTTGTTTTCAGGTCCTTTGCAAAATAACTGGACACTCAATAAATTGTTTATTCCTAGGAATCCCAATTCTTAGTTAAATATTTACTAAAGGCCTAAAGATAATGACTTGATCATAGACAAGCTTATGAGATTATAACAGATTTGTTAGATTTTACAGTTCAAGTAAGTACTGAATAAGCATTTCATACTCTGAAAAGACCTATGCATCTAAAAGAGTGAAAATGCATGTTTTAAAGTATTCCTTCCCCAAAGTGCTAAAGAGTGTGTGGATTTGACTAGGCAAAAGGGATATCTAACATACTAGTCAGGAGGTCCTGAAGGAAGCTGCCTATGAAAATGATAATTAAAAAAGGTTAATGGACAACTTTTCCTTCTTAGGGGACATACCTAAGTACTGAACACCACAGGATTCATACTCCAACTGTGCAAGTGAGCACTGTAAAATCCACAACAGAATGCACCACCATGCTTTCCTTCATTTTTGTCTGGGACTTACAAGGGTCTCCCTGTGTGCAAGTGTTGAGGAACTCCAGTTACTTTAAATGTGAAGTAATAGCCAACATAAAAAATATAAGATAAACTTTCTTTTTAAAATTATGTGTATGCATGTGTCTTTGTGTGGTTATGTACACACGAGTGCAGGGGCCTGAGAAGGCCAGAAGGTGGCACTGGATCTTGGAGCTGGAGTTACAAGTGGTTGTAAGCCACCAGATGTGGACGCCGGAATCGGAACTTGAGTCCTCTGCAGCAGTAGGCACCCTTAGCTGCTGGGCCATCTCTACAATATAATTTCTAAAAGTCTATTTTTATATATTTTGTTAGTAGAAATGATGAAATACACAGGAACATTAAATATTACAAGTGAACTTTTGAGTGAGCATCAATCTGTACACAAATTGTAAAAATACAAAGATTATTGTTACAAAGCATAGTGCAAGACTGAGTAAAATAGGTAATAGTAGCCAGTGAAGGAGAGGGGTCAGGATAAGAAAAAAAGAAAAAGAACAGAAAGGAAGAGCTTCAGAAATTCCCAAAATGGATGACAGTCAGTTGAAGAATGGAGAAAAAGAAGGATGCTGACTGAAAAGCAGCAGCCTGACCTCAGCTCCAGCCATCAGGAGAAGCCAAAGCACCATCCAAAAGGAAATCCAGGCAGCTCCAGGGAAAAGAGCTGCAGGGGCCTGCCCACAGGGCAACCCTAGGAAACACATCTCAAACCCAGTCTCAGAGAGATGGCAACCGCTGCAGAGTAACGAGTCAGAAGTGAATGAGCATTCCCTTAGCTAAGCGGCATGGGACCAGGTGCCATCTTGGAGGGAATCAATTGTTTAAAACTGAGTTACCCTGGGGCCCTGACAATAGGACCAATCTGGGTATGCTGAATTTAACCTACCACACTCAGTGAGGGAAGTCTGGGGAGACAGGTGTAGACAGCAAGAGAACTGGATGCTGACAAGCCAAAAAGTGTTGGCAGCCACAGGATTGGCCCAGGTGGTGGAGTGTATAGGGAAAATTAGCCTCACTCATGCTTAGAGCCTGGAATAGAACTGCTCAGCTTACTCTAGAGTTACTCTAGAACAGCAGTTCTCAACCTTCCTGGTACTGTGACCCTTTAATACAGTTCCTCAAGGTAAACATAAAGTTATTTAGTTACTACTTCTTAACTGTAATTTTGCTACTGTTACGAATCGTAATGTAAAAATCTGATATGCAGGGTATCTAATATGCGACCCCCAAAGAGGTCATGACCCACAGGTTGAAAACCATTGCTCTCGAATTCAAGTGCCCAGAGACTGAGGTCTGGCAGTCTATCAACCTCTGGTTCAAGGTAATTGCTGTGTGAATAAAAATAATAGCATAAAAGCTGTCTTAAAAGCATGTTAATATCACTGCTGTGGAACTGGGGAAATCTGAAGGTCCAGCAGAGAGATCAATGCATAACAAGTTTTGAACTACCTGTACAGATTTCGATGTGATGGTTGCTTCCCTGATTCCCTACACAACTCCGAACAATCCCACCTAGAATACTGGCCATGCTGAAGCATCTCAGCAGACTGAAAGAGCCTGCCTGCTCAGCCCACAGACTGCAAGGCCGAGTGTGGCCAGCAGAAGCTCTTGGTAGACAAAGGGAAGAGTGCTCCCGGTGGCTAGCAGACAGTGCTCAACAAAGTCTTGTTAGTTAAGACCCCACAAGTTCACCTGACACAAGCCTGCCCCTGACTACACTCAGCAGCCCTCAACACTGAAGGATCCAGAAGGGAACCCTCTCCAATAAATAGGCCATCCTTTTTTGGAGGGGGGTCCCATGTGCCCTCCCTTTTTTCCCAATATAATGTTAACAGGTTTTTAAGACAGCTTTTTTATGCTATTATTTTTTATTCTCCTTCATAAAGCTATATAACTGTATTAACATTTTCTAATTTATTAGACAATTTTTTCTTTCTTTTCTTCAGGGGGGCTGTTTTACCTCTTTTCTACTATGCATTTAGTAATATTTTGAAATTAGGCATATTCTGGTGGGACTTAGGTATTTTTTATTGTTATGATTTTAGCTTTGATGCTTATGTGTTTATACCCCTTCTTACACTGATGTAAAATTGGTTAAGAATGTTCTCATAATTAGGGAATCTTTTTACTGTTTATTTTTTTTCTAATCTCTTGCTCTTTTCCTTTTCTTCACAATAATTTCTCCTCTTACTTCTTGCTTACAAACTCTCTCTTCCCCTTCATCCCTCCTCCCTGCTCCCTGAATTCACCTGACCCATTCACTGTTTCCACATTTACCCCAAATACTTTTTAACTGCATCGCCCACCACTTTCTTTTTATGGAAACGGGCGACATGCTAGTGTGCTGGTTGAGTTGAAGTCTGTTTCTGCATCTTGTACGATTTGGAGTTTCTGCTTCTGCAACAGTTTGCCTTCTCTCTCGATAGCACAGGAGCAGTCTACAAGGTAAGAAGATCCTCAAGTGAAACAGGAAGAGATGCCCAAACCAGCAAACACAAATAACGCAGGGATGCAGGCACGGGAACACAACGACTACAGTATTCCTCACCAAGGTCACACCTTCTCATTGAACTGCTGCATTCAAGGACACTGAAGATGTCAAAGGCCAGATGAAGTTCTCAAATGTTTGCTAGTAAAAATGGAAAGTGACCCCAAACAGAAAACAGGATAGCAAAAGAATGAAGAAGTCAGCTGAGGACTTAGAAAGGAAGCAAGCAATCGATATAGAGGAGAAAGTCAGAAAAGTGGTTGAGAAAACCAGCAATATGGAAGAAAAGTCAGAAAAATAGAAAAGGAAATGGAGAGGGTTTTTTTTGGTTTTTCGAGACAGGGTTTCTCTGTGTAGCTTTGGAGTCTGTCCTGGAAATCACTCTATAGCCCAGGCTGGCCTCGAATTCACAGAGATCCGCCTGGCTGTGCCTCCAGAGTGCTGGGATTAAAGGTGTGTGCCACCACAACCCAGCGAAATTGAGAGTTTTAAAGGATATATAAATTTTGGAAATAAAAATTCAATGAATCACTAAAACAATGGGTTTTAAAACAACCAATAAACTCAACAAAGCATCAATAATACTACTACCAATAACAATAACCAAGGACTCTGAGATAAAATCAACACACCAAACCTAAGAATTCTAAATGGTAAGAGAAAGAAATAAAAATTGACAGCATACAGAATCTACTCCATAGCTAGTACAATAGTTCCCAAATCTAAAGAAACAGTAGGTACAAAAACAGAAGAGGTATCTAGAACCCTAAATACACATGACAAGAAAAGAACCCCTTCACAAGAGATTATAATCAACAAGTCAAAAGTACAAGGAAAGCCGGGTGGTGGTGGCACACGCCTTTAATCCCAGCACTCAGGAGGCAAAGCCAGGCAGATCTCTGTGAGTTTGAGGCCAGCCTGGTCTACAGAATGAGATCCAGGACAGGCACCAAAACTACACAGAGAAACCTTGTCTCGAAAAGCCAAAAAAAAAAAAAAAAAAAGTACAAGGAAGCACTATTAAAGCTGTAAGGGATGGACACCAGCTCACATACAAGGACATGCACATCAGAGTAACATCAAATCCCTCATTAACAACCCTAAAAACCAGGAAAGGAAAGATCAATGTATTTCAAGCTCTGAAATAACCACCACCAAAGCTACTTTTTTTAAATTAACAAAGAAGTAAGGACAAATTTCATGAAAGCAAGTTAACAATCCATTATGTCCAACACAGTAGAACAGCAAACCCATAATACCAGCAAGATAAAGAAAAGAACAAATAATCCAACCAATCACAAAAGCAAACAACAAAAGTATATGGGTCAGCAAAACTCTCTCAATAATAACTTTAAATGTAAATGACTTCAACACCCCAATAAAGAGATATAGACCAGTTGACGGGGTTAAAAATAATAATTATATTATTATTATTATTATTATTATTATTATTATTATTATTATGTCGGATAATCTGTTGTCTCTGAGAAATATTCTCCACATGGAAAGGACAGACACAGACTGAGAGTCAAAGTATGAACCAATCTATGATGTGAATGGAAACTAAAACCAAGCCTGTGAAGCTAATCTGCTACCTGATGAACTAGTCTTCAAGCCAGCATTAATTAGAAGACACAAAGGCCACCACATATTGATAAAGGGAATAATTCACCAAGACATAAAAGTGCAAAGACATGTACATCTAATGTTGGATGATGGGGTTCCCATTTTTATAACAATAATTAACAATAATAATAACAATCGACTATGGAAGGTCGTATGTATCCTGATACAAAAATATTAGGTAACTTGAATAGCTCACTCTTCTCTGGATATATTATCCTAGCTAAAAAAGAATACAGAAATTGCTGAGTTGAGGCTAGAGAGATGGCTAGAGGGGTTAAGAACACTGCTGCTCTTCCAGAGGACCCAGATTCAATTCCCAGCACCCACATGGCAGCTCACAACTGTCTGTTAGTTCCAGGGGACCCACATCCTCATACAAATACACATGCAGGGAAAACACCAATGCACATAAAATTTTTTAAAAAATTAAATTGCCGAGTTAAACCCTACCTTTGATCAAATGAACTGAGTCTGTCTTTAGGGATGCCATACTTTCTACTATAAATTTATCTGTGGCAATCTATTTACATAGAGAATAACAATTCTTATTAACCACCATTCTTTGTGAATCGTCAGTAGTACTAGGAGTTTAAATCACTTTAGGATTGTCAAGTGAAGGGATTTAACATGATCTAAATCTCATGGGAGGAAGCTTTATATGACTTCACAAAACTCTATGAAATGATTTCTAGTAACTTTCTGAAGCATTCGTTCTCTTTATCGATTACTCCACTGTATTAATCGCTGAATCAAAATTGGCATTTTATATTTCTTTATAATTGAACTCTAAATTGTTCATCAGAATAAAAAATGGTATGTCTACACTTGAAAATGTCTTAAGCAGAAGGTAAAAGAAAAATGAGGACAAGCGCATAGAACAAGAGAACAATATGAGGAAAGTACAGAATCCATTAGAGTAATGCTTATTTCAAATGAAAGGGAAATAATATAAGGCCCATTTTACAGGTTCCAGAATATTGTCCTTACCAAAGTCTTCCAGTCAGATGCCTCCATTTCTATCAATGAAAGCAATGGCTCCCACATGATCTATAGCCCTATAAATATTAATTAGCAGGTCTTCATGCTGTCCCCAAATCCTCCTTCTTCGTGTCCTGTTTATTCTTCCAGTGAGATGCCTCTAAAACTGCCCTTTCATTTCCTCTGGCAAGTATGCCACACGCCAACCTACCCCTGGACTAGTCTACAGTCCGTTCATTCATACCTGAACTCATTCAGAACTTGCGAACAGTGCTGGTTCTGAATAAAAGCTGTCTGCTCTAATAGGAGACGGAGCCATCATATGGACATATTTCAACAGCAGACCCACTGCACTAGGGGCTTACTATGTCAGCTGCTATTGCTACACACTGCCATCCTACTCAAAGTCCAAACAAAAACCCTGAAACATGGTAAATTATCTTTTAGCAAGATAGAAAGAGATAAAATCTAATTTTCCTT
Organism: Peromyscus californicus insignis; assembly: GCF_007827085.1. Taxonomy (NCBI): domain Eukaryota; kingdom Metazoa; phylum Chordata; class Mammalia; order Rodentia; family Cricetidae; genus Peromyscus; species Peromyscus californicus. The sequence continues at coordinate 113,219,517 of NW_026294562.1, read as the reverse complement.
AGATCACGCTGCCTGGGAAGCACAGCTGGGATTCCATGGGACTTCTAACTCTCTGGACCATTAGATGAAGTAACTACAACTCCTAACCATCCTTCCAACTCCACAGCGACTGCCACAGGATTCCTCATCCTTTTGAAGCATGTGTTCCTGTAACCTCCTTGGCTAAAAAAATAAAACAAAAACAAACTGTTCCTTTGGCCTGACCTTTGGTGTGATATTGGATCACAAAACAAGGTCATAACCCTGTCCTTTTACCTTACTACCCTAAAATCTTTTTTTTTTTTTTTTTGGTTTTTCGAGACAGGGTTTCTCTGTGTAGCTTTGCGCCTCTCCTGGAACTCACTTGGTAGTCCAGGCTGGCCTCGAACTCACAGAGATCCGCCTGGCTCTGCCTCCCGAGTGCTGGGATTAAAGGCGTGCGCCACCACCGCCCGGCACTACCCTAAAATCTTATAAAGCAGGATTAATTTCTCTAATGTTCTGTTTCCTTATTCATGAAGTGGGGATAATCTTCAGATGGAGTCACAGCTGTATAAGACAAAATGTGTGAAGGAGCAAACACAGAATGTTCAAGAGGAATTATAGTACCGAACTACAAACAAGCCTTTGTTTTATACATTGTACATTTTCTTTCTCTTACAAAACTCTTGGGTTTCTCCCTCAAGTCACACTATTACCTCCCTCTGTTAATGTGCGCCCTATACACTTACATCATAAATCAAGTCCAATCTTATTTTCAAGGCCAAAGTCAAATTCCACTAACTCTAACTGGAAGCAGACTTTACTCCTAAGTGCCACTGGAGAGGAGAGAAAGAAAAAAACATGTATTCAAGACACATTACAAGCTAGGGCTATAGCTCAGTCGGCAGAGTGCCTACCTAGGATGCAGAAGGCTCTGAGTTTGATAGGAGCACTATATAAACCATGCCTGGTTGGTGCCCACCTGTAACCCTAGGTGCTGAGAGGTCGAGGCTGGAGAATCCAAAGTTCAAGGTCATAAGACCTTGCCTCCAAAATGGAAAAAAAGATCACAGAAAATATGTGGGAGATCACTAGTGCACTATCTTACCTCACCACACACAAACACAAAAAAGGATACATGCATAAAGTCAGATGGTAACTGACAGAGGTGAGATGCAAACCCAGATCAGCAACTACAGAAGTCCTACAGAAAGTACAGTGTGACTATGTGCTCTACTTAGCCACACACACACACACACACACACACACACACACACACACACACACACTCACATTTATATCAAGGTCTAAGTCAAATTGCACTGTTTAGCCTTAGTGCCTGAAATGGGCTAACATTTTCTAATCTGTTTCACTTAAAATAAAACCCCAGTCAGCTGTCACCAATTTCACTTCACAACCACTGATAAGCAACAGTGTGAAATACACAAGGGTAAAAAAAAATATAAAGCCACACGATAGGAAATTTGTTCTCAAGAACTATTTAATCTAGTTGAAAACGTAATTGTATGACAAGTCTTTTCTTGATCCCCACTGATGCTACCTTGCTACAGTAGGAGAATCTCTGCCCCAGTTGCTTCCCTCAATGACCCTAACACAGAATAGAATTAATAAATTGTATAAGCTGTAAATATAACAAATACCAGGCATTCAACAAGTGTTCATCAAATGAATGAATGAATAAATGATTCTGTGTGGCTCTTGGGAGAAATAACATAGTGTAAACATTCTTCTCATCTAGTTCCTAATCTTTGAAGTCAAGAACAATCTCTGAACAAATTGCTGGGATTAGTTTTGTCTTGTTTTCTTTTGTCAAGGGTGATGGAACTGGGCAAGGAGTCAGAACATAGGACCTTGCACATGCTAAGCAAAGGCCCTACCACTGAGCTACCTCCCCAGCCTAGAACAGTCTTTTTGTGCAGCTGATTAAGAGCCCAATGTATTTGTTGATGTAAAAAAAAAAAAATCTGGGGCAAAGTTTAACAGTAGAACTCTTGTCTTGACAGTTCAAGACAATGGGTTAAGAACCCCAGCAACACCAAATAATAATAACATAGTAATAATGAATCAAAGGCTGGCCATAATTCATACAGAAGAGCCAATAACAGCAGTCTTTGAGGGAAAATGTATATGCAGATACAGATTTACATAAATAAAAGTCTATTATTGGCCTCTAATCTGAAGCCTTACTACTAAAGGGGGGGGCGGGATTCCCCAGTATCAATATACCTTTACAGTTTATCAAAATTTACTCTCCAGCCCCCACCAAGACCTACTGAATCGGAAACCCCATTCTAACAAGATCCCTGGGATTTTCTTGAAATACATTAAAGGTGGAGAAGCACCAGTCTACACCATAAAAGTGAAAGTTGGCTTCTACAAACTCAAAGGGGGTCACTATTTCTTCCTGTGTTGTGTCAATAATTACGAATTAGACTTCTCCATAAGTTACAAGCATAATCATACTGTCAAGGAAGGATGTCATTGGTCCAAATTATTACTTCAACAAAAAAGAATTGATCATCCATTGGATAGTGAATAAACTTTTAGGAAACATACAAAATATGATGTCTACCTTCTTTGTACACAGATTTCAACAGATAAGAAAATGACAATGAACTTTAGTGGCCAAGTAATCGATCTTTAATGCCAAGGATGTGGTTACTGAAGAAAACAGTGACGCTCTTTAGGAGAAAATATCCTTATCAGTTGTCAGTGTTATAGGTTAGGTTTTCAGATACTCTATAAACTGCCCTACATGTAAACCTGTGCAAGAAAATTACCTCGGCGACATAAGTCAGATGTCCTAAAACACCTTCAATGACTCGAAATCACCGCACAAATTCTCAAACCAGGAGTCTACTCTGGAAACTTTCAAAGAGCAAAACCCTCAAGTCACATCTCTGTCATCTCGAACTGAGAGAAGATCTGTGGCCCCAGGGCTTGTGGTGAAGCATGCCCTTTTTCATACGAGAAAGGGGCAAGGAGGAGGTAAAGGGGGCTAAGGAAGAGACTCGGGCATGCACTAAGTGCGCTCCAACACCTCTCCATCACAAAGTCCCTGGATCCAGGTTCTCAAGTGTCCGGCACTCTCGACCCTGCAAATCAGGTGCACACCCCCATCCTAGCAACAGGCGTCCGGTGACAGCTCGCCCTCGGGGTCCCCTCCCCCTCCTTCCGCCGAGGACTCCCCCGGGGCCTCCCACCACCCCTAAAGCTGCCCCAGGAGCAACGAGCTCCGGGAGGCCCGTCCTGCACACGCGCCGGCCCTGCTCACCAGGTACAGGGGCGCGTAGATCTTGAGGGACTCCTCCAGGGCGCCCCAAGTGATCTGCAGGAAGGAGACCCGGCAGGAGGGGTGCCAAGTGTGGCCGATCTCGTAGCAGTTATGAGGGATGGACTTGCTGAGGGCCGCCATGACGAGCGGCGGTGGTGACTGCGCGTGGTCAGAGGACCGCAGGGCTCGGCGAGGGCGGCGGACACGCAACGGCGGGACGGGCGCCGAGCTGGCCTAGGCGTGCGGGGCGCGGAAAGGTCACGCGAGCGGGTTACTCCAGGCCGGAGTCCTCGGATGTTGGCCGGTCCGCGTATGGCAGCGCGAGGGGGCGGGGCACGCACGGCGAAGGCGGGGAGCGACGGTGCGTGCGCGCTCCCGCGGGTGGGCGGGCGGGCGCGGGCTCCGGGCGCGCGGAGGAAGAGAGCACCTTTACCCTCCGCGAGCGAGCGCGGCTCAGGGACGCACTCAGAGGAGAGCGACTGTGGGTCCCGCTTGGGTCAGGCTACATAGCTCAGCCTGCGTCCTTTCAAAGCTCGGCCAAGTAAGGCAGAGGGTAGTGGAACAGAAGGATCTGATACCTTTGCTGGGAGCTGGAGGAGAAAGGTCCGCCATTGGACCAGCCTGGGGAAGCTTGCTCCACAGCTGTGCCAGCTCTGCCAGGTGTTCACCTAAGGCTGCCTGTGGTTGCAACAGAACCTCAATGTTCTTGCTAGTTGCTCAACCTCCTAAGCGCTGATGTGCCTGGGAAGCCTTGATAATGCTCATTTGGCTGTGTTCAAATACATACCATATACAAAAAGGCAGTAGTCAGGCTTGGCCAGACCCTAATGACTAAGCAGTCCTACCAACAGGGTCCTTGACAGGTAGGTGCTCATCACCCAGGTAGGGAACACAGCAGAGGCAGCAATGGTGTGGATCAGACTCCTGCCTGGCCTGAGAGCTTTATCTAAGATTGATTGCCATGGCAAACCACCTGCCATATGGCCCTTTAGTGTCCGTCTCCTTGTGTGTAATAGCCTACTTTCTTTGGACTTGTAAATTCTGTACTTTTTTAAGCAAAAATTCATTACCTTTAGATCAGTCTCTCACCATCATCCAGTTCCTTCTACAATATTTACTAAACTAATACGATTTTCCAAGCCCTGTTTGAAGCCCTGGAGAGACAGATGTGGAAAAGATGTGTTCCTGCTGTTGTGAAACTAGTATTCTAGATTTTAGACAATAAATAGATAAGGTAGGTGTGAGCTGTCGGAAGAATGCCTGACCATATATATTATATATGTTATATATTATATAACATCACATTCTTCTCAGGGTACCCTGCCAGCTGTCACCTGTGATTGCTGCACTGATTATAAAATGACCACTCGGACAACATGGCACCCACACGCTAGCCGAAAAGGCAGAGAAAGGGGGAAAGACACCAAACTTCTTCTTAGGTTGTGCCTGGCAGGACACACCTATAATCCTAGCACTTAGGAGGCTAAGCAGGAGGGTCTGGAGTTCAAGGCCAGCCTAAGCTGCAGAGTGAATTTGAGGCCAGCCTAGGCCTGCATCATGAGACTTTGTCTTTTTCAAAAAGGAAAAGAAAAAGAAACTTTGCAGTAGGCTGGTGCAAATGAGTCCACTAACATTTGTGTAATGTGACGTTAGCTTGGGCAAATGGCAGCTAACATCTGATGGTTGTATCACTGCACAACTGTTTGGCTACCCAAACATCCAGACTCATCATTCTTCCCACACATGAATGTACATCCCAAGAGAGACAACTGAAAGTACTCAATTGTCATCACATCCTGTTCAAAGTCCAAGATCTTCCTGACGATCTGCTGTTCAAGCTATCATCCCCACTCAACATGTCCAATATAGAATACTAGAATGGGAACAAAATAATCACAGTGTCACAACCTGTGGCCTTGTTGGTGTCCAAGGGACATGCTGTCACCACAGCCATGCTGATCTGAGTGTCCTGTGCTGCCACCTGGGGCCATGGTATCATCCGTGCCTGAGCTGCTGCCTAGGGCCTTGTCTGGGTCCGTGTTCCTACAGCAGCCAGGGTCTGAGATGACAACCTTAGCTCCTGTTATCACCAAGGGCCATGCAGATGCCTGGGGTCTGCTCAGCCACCTGAGACCGTATTGTTGTCCAAGGGCCATGCTATCACTTGGGCCATATTGATCTGAGTGGCCTGAGCTGCCATAGGGGCCATGGTGATGGCCAGGCCCAAGCTGCTGCCAAGGGCCATGTCTGGGTCCATGGTTCTATTGCAGCTGGAATCTGTGTTGATGTCTGTGGCATGTGTTACCACAGGGGGCCATAAGAACCATGCATGATGAAATCCGAGGGTCAGGCTGAGCCAACCCTGTCCTTCACTGGCCCTGGAAAAGCTGGCCCTGCCCCTCGCTGGACACTGCAGCAAGAGAGTTGGCCCTGCCCCTCACAGGAGAGTGGGCTGCAATGACCCAAGCATGGGAGAGCTACCCCCTGCACTCAGGAGAGACGGCCCCACCCCTCACCACAGGTGTGGAGAACTGGCCCTGATAGCATGGGCATAGGCGATCTCGCTCTGTCCCCACACCTGAGGGGGCAGCCCCAGCAGCCCAGAAGGACCAGCACACCTACCACCCAGGCTCACATCCAGGGCCTTTGGTTGGGCCACCCTAACATCTACCCCATCTTTAAGGTTTACTGATCCTGCAGAACAGTACCCACAGAATCTTCATGACTTGGAGCAGCCACAGGATATCCAAGAGGAGTTTCAGAGAGGGCCCAGTGATGAAGGTGTACCAGAAACCAGAGGCCTTGAGCCAGACCAGTGACTCACTGCAGTGAACATTTGCAAGTAAAGCCGAAAGGACAAACAGTATACTGCGTGACACACCATGGCTCCCTATGCCTCTAAGACAAATGAGGAGGTGTTGGATAGGGGGAAAGACAGGGGAGCAAAGTGAGGTTTTTCGGTTTGTTTGGTTTGGTTTAGTTTTAATTTCTCTTTAATTTTCTTTTGTGGGAGGGCGCTGGAACAGTGAAGGGAGGATTTGGAAGGCCTGGGCAATAAGAGGAATCGGGGTACATGACGTGAAACTCCCAAAAAAGAACCAATAAAGAAATTATGTTTAAAAATAACAAACTACCATATTCTAATGCACAGTACTTAATTTTTTTTTACTGAAAATAATTTTTCATACAGTATATTCTGAACTTCAGGTTCCCCCCCTTCAGGTCCCCCAAGATCCTCTCAGTCTCTCAACCCATCCAACTCCATGCCTTCTTTCTCTCTGTCTTAGAAAGAAAAAGACAAATAAATAAAATAAACAAAGCAGACAAATGGAAAAAAAAACAAGCAATGAAAAAGCATGAGAAACATTCACACACACAGACACATACACATAAAGCCATTAAGCATAAAATCAGAAAACATAATAAATAATCAAAGGACAAGGAAGGTTAAAAAAATGCTCAAACAAAGCATTATGAGTCAAAACATTTCCAAAAAGACCATTGAGTTTGTTTTGTATTGGCCATCTACTGCTGGGCAAGCTCATAGGACTACAGGAAAGGAAGGGTTCTCGTGTCTAGTGCTGCTATCGGGACTCTAGAATAGGAAGGCATTAGAAAGTCTGCGGAAGAGGGTTCTGCAGTGGTTTGAGTAAGAATGGCCCCCAGAGGCTCATATGTTTGAATGCTTGGTCACCAGGGAGTAGCACTATTTGAAAGGATTCAAAAGATTAAGAGGTGTGACCTTATTGGAGGAAGTGTGTCACTCGGGGTGGGCTTTGAGGTTTCAAAAGCCCATACCAAGCCCAGAATCTCTTACTCTGCCTAAGGATTAGGATGTAGCTCTCAGCTACTGCTCCAGCATCTTCCTGCATGCGCCATGTTTCCTGCCATGAGGATAATGTACTAAACCTCCCAAACTGTAAGCAAGCCCCCAATTAAATGCCTTCTCTTATACTAGTTGCCTGGGTCATGCTGCCTCTTCACAGAAATAGAACATTGACCAAGACAGGGTCTCTGGTTTATAATAAAAAATAAAATCTGAATGCATTAGTTTACATTTTTAATTCGTAGACTCAAAGACTATATATAACAGTGGTTCTCAACCTCCCTAATGCTTCAACCCTTTGCTTAATACAGTTCCTCATGTTGTGGTGACCCCCCCAACCATAAAATTATTTTTGTTGCTACTTCATAAGTGTGAATATCTGTGTTTTCCCATGGTCTTAGGCAACCCTTGTGAAAGAGTCATTTAACACGCCCCAGGGGTCATGACCCACAGATTGAGAACCACTGATATATAGTATCACAGTGGTTTTCAAAGCAGGCTTCTCATCATGCTGCCATTAAGGTCAACGTGAACATTCCTCCTGCAGGGATCATTTGTTATTTCCAGCTGGATTATGACAATGTCTGACTGGATACTCCCTTGGGCCCTCATTGTTTCTTTTCCAAAGAAAGAGAGGGAAGGAGGAAATGGAAACGGGAAGGGAGGGCGGGAGGGAGGGAGGGAGGGAGGGAGGGAGGGAGGGAGGGAGGGAGGAAGGGAGGGAGGGAGGAAGGAAGGAAGGAAGGAGGAAAGAAGAAAGGAAGGGGCCAACTCAAGCCTTGAGCCTCATCACCAAGGTGAACCAGAATTTCTTCAAAGAGGATGCACAGTAAATGGGGAAAAGGGAGTGATCTGACAATTTGAGTGGGATTCAGAAACTTGAAGATGTGAGTTGAAAAATGATTGTTCTTGCAATATTCTACCTTTGTGGGTATCAGTTGAAAAGAATGGGGGTGTCCTTAAGATCTTGTGTAGAGCACGTATTTAACAATGAGGAATTGTTCAGATCTGTAAAGCCATTATAGACATGTATTCAGACACAAGAATGATATAAAACATGACTTTCACTAAGCAGACCCCAGTACTTCTTTATTACTACAATATGCAATATCCACCTATACTTTGTTGACAATAAGCAAAATTTTCAAAAGAGTTACATATAGCACAGTATTTGTTTCAACATAACTTCACACCCTCCATCAATTTATTTAATAGTAACATTTTTTACTTTTAAGATGTTAATATCGGAAGCTGATCATGCGGGAGGCCTTGGGTTCAATCCCCAGTGTCACACAAACTGGGTGTGGTAGTGTGCACCTGTAATCCCAATGTTCAAGAGGTGGGTATATGAGGACCAGAAACTCAAGGGCAGATCATCCTCCCCTGGCTATATAAGAAATTCCAAACCAGCCTGCCCTACAAGAGACAATCTTAAAAAGCTTGAAAGATTAAATATACATTTTCCATAGAAACACTAAAAGCTGATGTAGAGAGAGATGTATTCTTTTTCAGATCAAGCTGCAAGTGATTCTGCCAATGCAAGTCTCTAAAATGTGGAAGCTCCTTCTATGGCAAAAAAATAAATAAAAATAAAAATAAAAAAGCCACACCCTAAAGTCCCTGAAACAGACACTTCTATCTTGGACTGAGAGTTAGAAGGGAAATGCCTTTCATAGGCTTGGAAGCCCCTTTGTCCAGCCTTGACACAGGAAGAAAAAAAAACCCTCCAAACTCCCACAGTCTTAACAAAGAATCCGAAGATCCATACAGCTGTACCTGGACTTGAACTTCTCCTTAAAGAACGCTTTGATTTCAGAACCATTTACCATCTAGAGAGGCGTGGAATGAAAAACGGATGTTTTCTTGTTTTGTTTTTTAAATGAAAGTGCTTAGATTCTTGATATTTGCTTCAAATTCTTAAAAATGTTGAGAAGCTCCTTTGTACCTCTTCACTTCCTGTCTGAACATGTACGGCATTTTAAAACCAGTTGATACTTTCAACATTCTAGCTGGAAATACTCCACATTTGAACAGGCAACAATGTTGCCAAACTTTACTGTGGGACCAGGATTCCTTTTTCCCCAGCCTCTGCTAATTTCTTCACAGCTAGCCTTCAAGAACTGCCAAACGTACTCTCAAACAGCCTGACAGTATTTAGTTGTACTTTTTATAGCATGCCCAGTATCTATATTACTTTCATGAGGTGTGACTATTCTTTGAGAGGAAAACTACAAAATGAGTATAAAGCAGACAAGAGGAGACGTGTGGACGGAATGCATCAGAGGCCAGCAATATCTGAGGAGCCAGAGTAACTCGGGGACATTTCTAAAAGTGGTAGTATAGAATTAGAGTCAAAAAGGAGGAGCCACCGAGACAACTGAAGCACGTGTTTAGAGTAATTGTCCTCAGCCTCCAGGTGTTCTGGACTCGCCAACAAACCTCTCTCCACTACAAAAATGACCCATAGGCCTTCCTGAATGGATGTCACTAAACATTTGACATAGCAGCCTCATCTTCTTCTGACAACGGGTGCACCAAATGAACTTACTGGTCTGGCTTCTTGTGTAGCTCTGTCTCTGGTGAGACACCAGGTAAGATGGTACCATACATCCTAGTTTGTGTGAGGGGTGGGTTTGTGTTTGTCCTTGTTTTGCTGAATGCCAGTTGGCATTGGGGTTTGGGCATTCATTTATAAGCTTGTTGTGTGTCACGTCGCTTGTGAGAGATAAGATCTCCCTTGTTGTGCTGTCAAAGCCAGGTTTCTGGCCAGAGTACTTACTTTATAGGTGATAATGCTGTATTAGTCAAGCGAGGTTAGGCTGTGCTTAAATAACAAATGCAACGTAAATCTCAGAGAGCTTAAAATAAGCGAGGATCTCGTTGTGTTTCTGTAAAGTCTGAGCCAGTCTGGCCAGTTCGAGGCAACCTTCTTCTAAGTAGTAATTAGCTTCCGTGTTAATTAAGCTGTAATTTGGTCTCTTTTATTTTATTTCATTTCATTCTTTTTTTTCTGCTTGTATTATGTGTGTGTGCATAATTTTCAGATGTCATACATAATAGAATGCATAAAATGGAAGAGGAAAGCTTGGTAGGTCTTTCACTGGTCCTTCACTCCTGAGACTCCAGGCAGATTAATAAAAAAGAATGCTTCCATCCACAGAGAAATTCCTCCTGTGTCCCTTTTCAATAAATACACCTACAAAAAGAGATAACTGCTATTCTAAATTCTTTGCCTCTTCCTAAAATTTTGTATTATTAGAAGCATAAATTGAAATTTTGTGTGCCTGGATCTTTTTTTCCCCAAATTTAGTGCATGTTACTATGTGTTGCTAGAGTTCACTCATTCTTATTGCTGTGTAAAATGTTAATGTGTGTATCAGCAACAGTTTGTACCTTCTGGGACTTTTGGAGCTCTTATGAATAAATCAGCAGTGGCTGTTCTTTTGTTTGTTTTAGGATAGTCTCACGAAGCACTAGCTGCCCTCAAACTTTCTGAGTAACTCAGAATGACCTTACACTTCTGATCCCCCTGCCTCATCTCCCCACTGTTGGGATTATACATAGTTATGTGGTACTAAGGATGGAACCCAAGACTTCATGCAAGCACTCCAACTGAGCAACATCTCGAGACCTGGATGTGCTTTTGTCTGTCATTCTGTAGGAGCATGCTTTTCTTTCTCTTGGGCATACACCTAGCACTATGAATTTGCTGGTTATGGTAAAAGCTATATGTGTAACTTTGGTAGATACTGTTCATTCTTCTGGATTTTTGTGCTCTGTGCCTTGAATTGGTTTAATGGTATGTCTGCTTACATCCCATTTCCAGAATCTAGTGACTTGTCCACAAGCTAATTTCAAGGAGAATAAAACATACTCTCGCTTCATCCTCCGGTGACACAGAAAGATTTGTGAAGCCTATAGTGCTTATCTCTGCTGTAAACAGCAACAAACAGCAACCAAGAAACTTGTAGCACAGCTGGATAATGATATCAGCTGATTATTTTTTCATCTATTTAAGCTACGTGATTGTGCTTTCAGGATATATGAATATCATTATCTATAATACAAGTTGATTACCCTCAAATAGCTTTATATTTCTAATCAACTTTTCTCTGACTATAAGTTCATCAAAGGCAAGATCTACTAATTCATCTTTGCTTCTCTTACTTTCTTGGTACAAATCAGCATTCCATTGTGACTAGAAACAAGCACAGGCAGGTCAGGCTGCTCCACATCAGTATTACCTTGCAATAACTTTGTTATTTATTCAGCTACAACAAATAATCAGAAATAGAAATCATCCCTTTATATAACACATATCCCATCCCATACAGGTCTACCAGGACCTACAGTACAAGGTAATAATGAAATTGATTAGCTATTGGTAGGAAATGTGCTAGAAGCTTCAGAAATTCATACGAAACACCATGTTAACAGCAACAGTTTGAAGAAAGATTTTTCTATCACTTGGCAACAAGCTAAGGAAATTATAAGGAAATATCCTGCTTGTTCTTTGTATAATCAAACTCCATTACCTACGGGAAGTAACCTGAAATATACTCAAAGAAATAAAATTTGGCAAATGGATGTGTTTCATTTTGCAGAGTGTATAAAATTAAAACATGTGTACCATACCATAGATACATATTCAGGATTTCAATGGGCAACTGCTTTGAGTTCTGAAGAGGCTGATTTTGTAATTACACATTTATTAGAAGTCATGGCCATTATGAGGATACCTGTAAAAATTAAGACTGACAGTGCTCCAGCAAATGTCTCTAGTAAAATGAAACAGTTTTTTTGCATATTAGAGCATAAAGCATATTAGAGGTATTCCACATAGTCCTACAAGAAAAGCAGTTATAGAAAGATCTAATCACATTTTAAAAGATATGCTTAATAAACAGAAAGGGATAATGAAGACCCCCAAAGATAGATTACACTGCTTTATTGACTTTAAGTTTTTTAAGTACTAATGAAAAAGGAACAACAGCTGTGGAGAGACATTGAATAATAGAAAAAAACGGCTGAATTAAATCAGCCTATATATTTTAAAGATGTGTTAACCTCAATGAAAACCAGGATATGTGTTATACTGAGGAAGAGGTTTTGCTTTTGTTTTCACAGAAGAAAAGCTAGGGGTACCACCAAGATTGATAAATATTAGATTCAAACAAGAGAGTCTTCTATAAGACTAACAAATGCCTTTCATTTGATAAGATGTAAAATAAATAAATAAATATTTTTTATTAGTAAAAGATAATGCTTTTTCTTTTGCCACAAAACATTGTCTTAACAAAGATATAACCTGACAGAAAAGGAACCCCCCAAATTTAGAGTTGGGGTAAGGTTTTGTTTTGTCTTTCCAAAAGAAGTAAAGCATCCAATTAAGGAGTCTGAAGATCACTGAATAAATGAGACAGCTGAAGAAGGATGAATTATACTAAGAAAACTGTCTGAAGAAAAAGAGTAAAATTGGTCTAATGGTATAGCACATTTCCAACAGGATAAAATTTCCCAAATAGTTGTTTCTGTTGCTCTTTACAGAGATAAAAGATAAATGGTCTTTTTGTAGTCCCAATTCAGTTAAAAATCAAAGCAAGCTTTGGAGTTGGAGTGTAGCTCTCTCCCTCTCTAAACTCAAGAATACTTGTAAACCCAAAATATCTATCTCATATCACAAGAACCACCTGGTATGGGACAGAAGAAAATCAAAATTAGAGACTATTCTATTGTCATCTTGTCACTAATCTCTAAGATAAAAAATATTAGCTCTAAAATTATAAGATTTTATATATACTTCCTGTTGTGATACTAATGGTCATACTAATTCTAGAAATAAGAGTCATCTAGCTTCTTCTATGTGATTTTGAATTAGAGTTTGAAGCAGGTAACTAGGAATTAAGTTTGTGTATCCTGGATATACTTAATAGATTGTGATCCTTTAACCTCTCCAAGATATGCTGCATATGACATTTACAATGTTTAAGTTTCCTTCAGTGAACTGTAACCATTCCTAACAATGACCTTTGATGTCTTTAAAAAGATGATGAGGCCCCACCTGGATTGTGAAAATGCCATTAAGCTGACAAATACCACCCAAAGATCAGTTTTGAACTACAAACTACTCAGGACAACTTCAAAGCTCTTAGCTAAGATGATCCAGCCTTATAAACTACTCTAGCCAGGACTTCAGATAAGCCTTGCATTTTCCCATTATACAGAGACTGGACAAAAATGACCATTATCTCAATTTTCTCAGGGTCCCCTAAATATACTGTCACCCCCAGACAACAGGAAGTAATTTAAAGAACATGATGCCCACGTTCCCAAGAGGTGGGGTGGGGAGTTTTGGGTCATTCAATGGGTTATGGATGGTTGTCATCATTGGCAGGGAGGGTTACAAATTGTTGTTGGAGAACTTTAAGGCTCTGAAGAAAGAAATTGAAGAAGATATCCTAAAATGGAAAGATCTTCCATGCTCATAGATAGGTAGGATTAACATAGTGAAAATGGCAATCTTACCAAAAGCAATCTACAGATTCAGTGCAATCCCCATCAAAATCCCAACATAATTCTTCGCAGACTTCAAAAGAACAATACTCAACTTCATATGGAAAAACAAAAAACCTAGGATAATTAAACAATGCTGTACAATAAAGCCACCTCTGGAGGCATCACCATCCCTGACCTCAAGCTCTACTATAAAGCTATAGTAATAAAAACAGCCTGGTATTGGCATAAAAGCTGACATGTGGACCAATGGAATCAAGTTGAAGACCCTGATGTTAACCCACACACCTATGAACATTTGATTTTTGATAACGAAGCCAAAACTGTACAATGGAAAATAGAAAGCATCTTCAACAAATGGTGCTGGCATCATTGGATGTCAACATGAAGATTGCAAATAGATCCATATCTATCACCATGCAACAAAACTCAAGTCCAAATGGATCAAAGACCTCAATATAAAACCAGTTACACTGAACCTAACAGAAGAGAAAGTAGGAAGTAGTCTTGAGCACATCGGCACAGGAGACTACTTCTTAAATATAACACCAGTAGCACAGACACTGAGAGCAACTACTAATAAATGGGACCTCCTGAAACTGAGAAGCTTCTGTAAGGCAAAGGACACACTAAATAAGACAAAACAACAGCCTACAGAATGGGAAGAGATCTTCACTACCTCTGACAGAGAGCTGATCTCCAAAATATACAAAGAATTCAAGAAACTAGACATCAAAATACCAAACAATCCAATTAAAAAATGGTCTACAGAGCTAAACAGAATTCTCAATGGAAAAATCTCAAATGACCAAAAGACATTTAAGGAATTTCTCAACATGCTTAGTCATCAGGGAAATGCAAATCAAAACTACTCTGAGATACCATCTTACACCTGTCAGAATGACTAAGATCAAAAACACTGATAATAGCTTATGTTGGAGAGGATGTGGAGCAAGGGGAACACTCCTACACTTTTGGTGGGAGTGCAAACTTATACAGCCACTTTGGAAATCAGTATGGAGGTTTCTCAGAAAATTGGTAATCAATCTTCCTCAAGACCCAGCTATACCACTCTTGGGCATATACCCAAGGAATGCTCAATCATACCACAAGGAGAGTTGTTCAACTATGTTCATAGCAGCACTATTTGTAATAGCCAGAACCTGGAAACAACCTAGATGCCCCTCAACTGAAGAATGGATTAAGAAAATGTGGTACATATACACAATGGAGTACTACTCAGCAGAGAAAAACAATGATATCATGAAATTTGCAGGCAAATGAATGGAACTAGAAAATATCATCCTGAGTGAGGTAACTCAGACTTAGAAGGACAAACATGGTATGTACTCACTCATAAGTTGATACTAGATGTAAAGGATAACCAGACTATAACTCATAGCTCCAGAGAAGCTAGCTAACAAGGAGGACCCAAAGAGGGATGCATGGATCACCCTGGGAAGGGGAAATAGATGAGATCTCCAAGAGTAATGGGGATGAGGGGTGGGCAATGGAGGGTAGGGGATGGGGGATGGGCACATAAGGGAATGGGATGGTTGAGCTGTGTAGCAACGCCCGAGTTACTACCTGTTCACCATGTCCAAGCAAGGGGCTGAGGATTAAAAAGAGAGACAAGGCAGCGGGTCATTCATCTCAGTAGAATGCCCTTTCTTGAAGGAGGGAGGAGGCCTTAAATACAGACTTACAGCACAGTGGAAGAACCTAGGAGGGCAGAAGTTCGCTACAGATGTTTTACACTTTAGCATTACACCAATGTGCAGGATATGCAGACAAGGAACCTTCGGTAAGCTGTTTAGGAGGAATGAAACCGGCAGGGAATTAGCATAGGGAGGACATCTGATCGAGGTCAGCAAGCAAGGCTACAGCTCCCCAAGGAAGAGGGGCCAGGGACCAACAGAGCTGGAACAGGGATGGAGTGGGACAGCAATGAAAGAGATACCATGATAGAGGGAGACCTCATGGGGATAGGGAGAAACCAGGCACTAGGGAAGTTCCCAGGAATCCACAAGGATGACCCCAGCTTAGACTACTAGCAATAGCAGAGAAGGTGCCTGAACTTGTTTACCCCAGTAATAAGATCGACAAATACCTGTGGTGATATTGTGTTCCCCAAAATATTGTGCATCCTAATAAACTTATCTGGGGTCAGAGAACAGAACAGCCACTAGATATAGAGGCCAGAAAATGGTGGCACCTATGCCTTTAATTCTAGCATTCCAGAGGCAGAAATCCATCTGGATCTCTGTGAGTTCAAGTCCACACTGGAAACAGCCAGGCTTAGTGACACATGCCTTTAATCCCAGAAAGCAGGAAGGTATTTAAGGCATGAGGACGAGGAACTAGAGCCTGGTTAAGCTTTCAGGCTTTTGAGCAGCAGTTCAGCTGAGATCCATTTGGATGAGGACTCAGAAGCTTCCAGTCTGAGGAAACAGGATCAGCTGAGGAACTGGCAAGGTGAGGTAGCTGTGGCTGGTTCTGTCTCTCTGATCTTTCAGCATTCACATCAATACCTGGCCCCAGGTTTGATTTTATTAATAAGACCTTTCAAGATTTGTGCTACATCATGCGGGACTGCTGGGGCTTGGTGGGAGGTGGAGAGAAACTCTCTAGCTACAAATGGTACCCAACAGGTTGGCAAGAGTTTCCACCTAAAACCTGAAAAGCAAGATTATAAAACGGAGCTAAAAACAGCTTCCTAGTTGTCTCTCTCAAGTTAGCAGCAGCCTGCAGATTTGAGCTAATATGGCGGGTTCCTGGCGTGGGCACTTGACCAGCAGTATGAGGGGAATGAGACATCTCCAAGCCACACATTACACTGCTGCTGTGTGGTGGATTTAGCCTTTGCTAATTAAAAAAAAAAAAAAAAAAAAAAAGAGGTTTCTGGGCTACACGCTGCTTTAATAAAAGCGTAGACCCACTATCAGGTTTGACCAACCAAGACCCCCTGAAAGGTCTCTGATGACACCCTGGCCCAGACGATCCAACATTCAGAGTAGTTTCAAGGCAACTGGCTCAGACAATACACCCTCATGGACTACTCCATAATCCTAAAATTTTCTTTGTGTCCCCGTAAGATACAGCATCCCCATCCAGCATGAAGTAGTAAGAGAAACTACACCCAAATTCCCAAATATACCAAGCTGGCTTTGGAGATGGAATTGGCTCACTCCTCTGAACCCAGGCGTATTCCTAAAAAAAAAAAAAAAAAAAAAAAAAAAAAGGTTGATGTGTCCTATATCAGAGGAGCCCTCTGGTGTGGGGACAGAGAAAAACCAATATTTTTATTTAAAACAGGTTGATTATAAATGCAGTCTCTTTCTAAAGAAAAAAAGGGGGATAGTATAGATATGATAGGATAAAAGGATAGATTAATGAACCTACTTTTAAAGAGCAACAACTTGTTTGAAATGTTTTACATTGCTATAGATTTTAGTTTATTGATACCAATTTAAAGTTATATTAAATTGTGTGTATATTTCTACTCTTGTTTAAGGTATTATGTTTGTACAGCTCATTTTAAATTGTAATGGATAATTAAGAAATAGATTAATAATTAGTCATCTATGATAATCATACTTGTAGCCATCTTAGTTAAGTTTTCTAGGTATA
Organism: Peromyscus californicus insignis; assembly: GCF_007827085.1. Taxonomy (NCBI): domain Eukaryota; kingdom Metazoa; phylum Chordata; class Mammalia; order Rodentia; family Cricetidae; genus Peromyscus; species Peromyscus californicus. The sequence goes on along the minus strand of NW_026294562.1, from coordinate 113,202,292 downwards.
CATAGATATATTTCAGATAGATAGGTAATCTTCAAACACTTCAAAGACCTACAGAATATGGCATTTAAAACGTTTTAAAAATTTAGACTTTCTGGACAGTGAGACATGTCTGCTCCTGGCAGCACCGATTTACTTCAGAGAGGAGGATGGGCATCGAAGACACTCTGTATGGAGTTTATCTTCTTCTTGGCAAAAATAGCCATTTGGGCAAGAAACTGTTCTTGCCTGGACTGCTTGATCAACTGGACATGCAGGACCCATAGGAAGGTGACCACTGAACTTTGCTTGGCAAAATGGTCCTCAAGGTTCCTGCTTCTCAGAGTAAACTGTCAGACATTCTATAGGACACTGAGAAATGACTGAGAGACACTAGGCCTGTGGGCTGAAGACAGATGCCCCAACTTTACAAAGGAACATTAGGTGACTGTCCAGGCTGTCAGTTATATCTGTCTACTCTCCCAAAACTCCCAAAAGTTGCTTGTGTCCTTCTCCTGTTTCTTAGGTAATATTATATCCTTCTGAGGTCTTTGATGTAGTTGAAGACTAGATAGTTATAATTTCCTTAGTTATGATAAGAGATAAGTTAGATATGAAACCTTAGACTCACAAATATAAGATAGATAGGATATCTTCTTTAATTTTGCCAAATACAAATAGACTAGATATTGTAACTGTAATTCTTGCTAGATAACTGTTTTGTTATATGTAATTTTACTATGTTAAAGTTAAAATCTTCCTTTTTGAAAAAACAGAAAAGGGAAGTGCTGTGGGATGTCCTGTATGTTGTGAATATATGTTGCTATGATTTATTGATAAACAAAACACTAATTGGCCAGTAGCCAGGCAGGAAGTATAGGCGGAACTAACAGAGAGGAGAATTCTAGGAACAGGAAGGCTGAGTCAGGAGATGCTGCCAGCCGCCATGATGAGGAGCAGGATGTAAAGTACCAGTAAGCCACGAGTCAGGTGGCAAAGTATAGATTAATAGAAATGGGTTAATTTAAGATGTAAGAACTAGATAGCTAGAAGCCTGAGCCATTAGGCCAAACAGTTTAAATAATTTAAGCTTCTGAGTGATTATTTTATAAGTGGGCTGCAGGACTGCCAGGGTTTGGTGGGAGCTGGAGAGAAATTCTCCAGCTACAAATGCCCTAATTGTCATCATAGAGCCTTTCTCCAGTAACTGATAGAAGTAGATGCAGAGATCCATAGCCAAACACCAGGCCAAGCTCCAGGAGTCCAGTTGGAGAGAGAAAAGAGGGATTCTATGAGCAAGGGTCATCAAGATCATGATGGGGAAACCTACAGAGACAATCAAACCAAACTAGTAGGAACTCATGAAATTTAGACCAACACCTGTGGAGCCTCCACAGGACTGGACTAGGCCCTCTGCATAAGCAAGACAGTTGTGTAGCTTGATCTGCTTAAGGGGCCCCCTGGCAGTAGGATCAGGATCCATCCCTGGCTTTTTGGAACCCGCTACCTATGGTGGGACACCTTGCACAGTCTTGATGCAGGGGGAGGGGCTTGGACCGGCCTCTACTGAATGTACCAGGCTCTGCTGACTCCGCATGGGAGGCCTTACCTTCTTGTAGAAGTGACTCAGTGGTGGGTTGTGGGGAGGGGAGAATGCTGGATGGGCAGGAGGAGGGAAGAGGGGGATCTGTGATTGGTATGTAAAATGAATAAAAAATTTAATAAAAAATTGTTGTTGGTCATTGTAAGGGAAGAAACTAAGCAAGGGAAGTTAGATTCAAGGATCTTTTTCTGAAAAGAAATATGGAGATATAGGAACGATAGGATAAAAGGGTAGATTATTGAATCTACTTTAAACTAAAAGGCAACTATTAATCTCGAATATTTTACATTGGTATGGAAGTTTATATATTGATGCAAATTTAAGGTTATTTTTGTTATAACATAATATGTGTGTGTGTTTCTTCTCTTGTTTAAGGGATTTGTGTATATTGATACAAATTTAAGGTTGTTTTTGTTACAACATACTGTATTTATGTTTCTATTCTTGTTTAAGTTTATTGTTCCTATGCAGTTCATTTAAAAATGTAAGATGAGCCTGGCGGTGGTGGTGGCGGTGGTGGTGGTGGCGGCGGCGGCGGCGGCGGCGGCGGCGGCGGCGGCGGCGGCGGCGGCGGCGGCGGCGCACGCACGCCTTTAATCCCAGCACTCGGGAGGCAGAGCCAGGCGGATCTCTGTGAGTTCGAGGCCAGCCTGGGCTACCAAGTGAGTTCCAGGAGAGGCGCAAAGCTACACAGAGAACCCCTGTCTCGAAAAAAAAAAAAAAACAAAAACAAAAATGTAAGATGAAGTTCTATTCCTTGAAAGCTATTATTATAAACCACTTAGCATAATTAAACACAGGTTAGTAGTTAGTATCTACAACAATCAAACTTGTAGTTATTATGTTAGGCATGTTTTCAAGGTCATACAGAGATACATTTTAAATAGATAGACGGTCTTCAAACACTTCAAAGACCTACAAAATGTGGCATTTAAAATGTTTTGTTAACATAGGGTTTTTCATGACAGTGAGACATGTCTGCTCCTGGCAGCACCAATCTACTTCATAAAAGGACGATAGGCATCAAAGAACCTCCATATGGAGTTTGCTTTCACAAATTAGCCATTTTCGCAAGAAACTGCTTCAACTGCTGAAGGTATACCATCCAAACTGGACATGTAGGACACAAAGTAAAATGACTGCTGAACTTTGCTAAGACAAGGTTGGACAGTCCTTCAAAATTCCTGCTTCACAGAAAAGTCTGCCAGATATTCTAGTCCTGCAGGACAAATAAGGATGATCAAATAAATGTTGCAGAGGAACCTTGTGTAACTGTCCAGGCAGCCAGATATCTCTGTCATTTCTATAATTTTATAAGTTGCTTGCTCTACACTTCCTGCTTACTCAGGTAATATTATATCCTTCTTGGGTCTTTGATGGAGTTTCTGAATACTAGATAGTTTTCATAGAAAGTAAATTAAGTACAGAGCTTTGGACTCATCAAGATAGGTTAGTTAATAGAGATTTCTCCAAATTTTCAAAATGCAGAGGGACTGGATATTGTAAATGCAATTCTTACTTGCTAACATTTTTTTTTGAGACAGGGTTTCTCTGTGTAGCTTTGCACCTTTCCTGGAACTCACTCTGTAGCCCAGACTGGACTCGAACTCACAGAGATCCACCTGCCTCTGCCTCCCAAGTGCTGGGATTAAAGGTGTGCACCACCACTGCCCGGCTTGCTAACAGTTCTTATTGTATATAGTTTTACTATGTTAAAGTTAAAACTTTTCTTTTAGATAAAAAGGGATAACTATGCAAAGATGTGTTACATCTGTTTATGCTGCTTTTGTTTAACTATATAAAGATGTGTTACATTTGCATCAATTAAATAAAATTAACCTGGGCTCAGAGAGGCAGGGTTAGCAACTAGTTGACAGGAAGTAGCAGGGAGGAGCCTAGCATGGGTTTTTTTAGTTGGGGGCAGTGTAAAAGATAAGAGTTTTCTGGGAACACCAGGTAAGAGAGAAAGTTAGCCAGTTGCTACCCTAACTCTCTGAGTTCACAGAATTTCACCCTAGCCTTTGAATCCAAGTTTTATTAGAACAATAAAGACTTAGTTAAATCTACCTTTAGCAACAGCAACAGAGCCATTGTCTGGAGGAACAGAACTCCCCCCAGGCTGCAGCCTCAGTAGCTGGGTCCTTTAAAGTGCAGCCACTATGACAAAGGTAAAACAGAAAAAAAAAAAAGTCACGATTTTGCTTTCTCTTCACTTCAAGCTAAAAATATTTATTTATAGAATTAAAATTCACAATAAAATTTCCATCACATTTTAAAAGTATTTGTTTTCTTGTATCAAATTGTGTAATTAGCTATCCAGTGTTACTGACTCCTCTTTTATCATCCCTGGGACAGAATGCCTGTTATAAGCAACTAAAGGGGGAATGGTTAATTCTGGCTTGAAGTTTCGTAGTCTGGTCTCCACATTCTTGGGCAGAGCATCATGGTGGAAAGAACATGTGGCAGCAGAGATTCTTACCTCATGGCAGATGGGAATCAGGGAGGGGGAGAGATACACGCTGGAAAAGGGCCAGACAAAATATAGCCTTAAAAACAAACTCTTTAGTAGCTTAATGCCTCCAAGTACCCCCACTTCCTGCCTTTCCCACCTCCTAATAATGCCTTCATATTATGAGTCCATCATGGGGTGGATCCAAAAATCAAGTCCAAATCCTCAGAGTCTATATCTGAAAACACATGGACACACCCAGGGGAGCACTTTGCTAACTTCTAGGTGTTGATTCACCACAACTTTACTCTCACTAAAATAAAAATAGCAGTTTCATTTTCACTAGCTTCTAACTGATATAATGTTTTCCACCATTTGGTCACGACAATAATCACAGAAGCACTCACTGTCAGTATCCGTGACATTATGACCAATAGAGTTCACAGATCTATTCATGTTACAATTATGACAAATGTCTGAAAAGAAATCATCAATTAGCTTTCAGGTATGTTATCATTTTATAGTTGTTACAATAGTATAAAAAATTTATTATTTTGACAACTACATAACCTATTTCTTTTATTAACCTAAGTGTCCTACTTTATACATTTCAAAGTAGTATCCTGACAAGAGATCTATATTGGTCCCTAAACTTCCAAAGACATCCATGGCCCAAAACTATGTTTTAAATGACTGTATTAGCTTTCTGGTAAAATCTTTGCAACTGCTATACCTCTTGGCATTGCCTTCCATGGTAGTTTTCATTCTCATCACTTTCCATTTCTGACAAGATGAGAGAGAACCAGAAGACTCTGGTCATACATGCATGGGGCAGCACTCAACATCTCTGTGTCAGTCACACATGCACATGGCCACACTCAACATCTCTGTGATGGGAAGAACCAAAGCTTCCTGCTCTAGTTTCTTATTCCATCCCAGCTTCTGATCCAAGGGGACTGGTTCTTGTTTTTGAACATCTATTAATCTGCTTTTTCAAGGACTATAATTTTGGTGAGGAAATGACCAGTATGTACACAGTGTGCTATCTTAAAGCTGGAATGCATGTATTAAATTTGAATTTGGAAAAGGTTAGTGCCACGTTCTTTCCACTTCCTATTAAATTTCCCCCCACGTTTCTTGTACTAATATACCGAAGAGTTTTCTACAAATGAGAAAAATAAAATTACTACAGGCTAAACATTTATTCAAAGCCTTTTAGCTATCTAACAGGGCTGAGACTAGAAGGCAGATGTGTTTCTTCTGTAATGCTTTTCTTTTTCAACTCTCTGAGAATACATCTCTTTCCTTTCCAGGAGCTAGTGTTCTGATGGTATAATCTACAGTCTGGGGGAGAAAAACATATTGTGTTATTTGTTTTGCTATTGTACCAATGTTTCTCTCTGGAACTGTTCAATCTATTGGTCAACAAACCCCTTCAAACTTTTGGTGTGTTGCAAGGGCTGGCCAAGCTCCAGGAATACAGCACTGAACAAGACCCAGTCTCCACCCACTCCATCAATCTTCTAATAAGAGTGAGTGTCAGAGAAATAGTTCATTCCTATCCACTTCTTTTTGGTGACTTTCTATTCACATTTCAAGATCCAAATCAAATACAACTTTTTTATGAAGCCTTCTGAATAGAATTAGTCACTTTTTGCTGTGGGTTTCGTATCCTAGGAACCACATCTCTAATACCACACGACAACAGTCTTATTATTTCAGTATTTTGGAAAACAGATTACACACACACACACACACACACACACACACACACACACACACACACCCCTACCCAGTGGCTCCTCCATCTTGCTGTATACCATAGAGCCGTACACAGTGTCAGACAAAAAATACTGGAATGAATGGAACTGGGGGCAAAACAAGGAAGCAGAAACTCCTCTGTGTTTCCTTGTTCTACTATGTATCTGTTTGTGTTTCCAAGTTTTAATTGGGGGGCAGGGAAATGTCTTATTGGTTAAAAATACTTGTAGTGCAACTCTAACCTGCAATCTATAAAAAAGTCCAGATGTGATGGCTTGCATCTACAATCTCAATATTCCTACAGTGAGATGGGATGCAGAGGCAGAAGAAACAGCTGGAAGCTCATAGGCCAGCTAACCAGAGGAAAGCTGCAGAAAGAAGGAAGACCCTGCCTCAACAAGATGGAAAGCAAGAACCAACTCCTGAACGTTGTCCTATGACCTCCACACATACACATATGCACACAATTTAATTTAATGGCATTCTCTATTGGTAATTTTAAATGATTGATAAAAAGCCATTTTTATTGTTTGGGCTAGTGGCCAATTAGTGACCCACATAAACAGAAGCAAACATATGAGCATTTGATGGCTGTTTTTAATTATAAAATCTTAAGTCTGTTCAGGAACGTATTTTGAAAATCTACCCTTTTTGTTCCAATTTATCTAAGTTGACACTCTCCGTAATCTAAACCCACTAAAATCTACACCTCCAAATTTATTTAATTCTGCATGACCTATGACTACATAAATTGAATCCCTAAAGAATCTCAATTTCACAATTTGGCTAACTCTAATTCTTTAACCTTCCCAAATTCCTTTTGAATTATTGTTGACAAGCCAGATATCTATGGTTTAAGAAAAAGAAATCAAAATTAGTTCCATATTTATGTGGCAGGGGAAAGGGCTGTGGTCCCTGGAAAGGGGTGGCCATTTCCTTCTGCCTGGATCTGTGGGCTGGACTCTTTCACAAGTGATAACCTTAGGAAATCTCAGGCTGCTGAGATAGATGGCCCCTACTACTTGGAACTTGAACTCCGTCTAAAAATGGGCCAAGGGTTATTTTAAAGGCTGAAGTAGAAATAGGGTCTCCTATGTCTTAATTTCAGACCTTCATATGGTTTTTGCAAGATGTGGAAGCTTCATTCATCTTGAAGCAGATCAGTCCTTGGTTTGGAGGTCGTGACCGACATGGACCAGGTTATTCTGCTTTCACTGAGCCACATGTTTCTGGAATGGAAACTTGGCAGATGCATTTCCAGAGAGCACAAGAATATTTAAAATCCATCTTTATTGTAATCAGAGCTACATTTCTGCAGCTTTCTATGCCTTTGGAGAAATGTTTAAGTGTGCATGTAGTCTGCTGTGTGCTGTTTATTTTTGTAGAAATGTTTGGGCTTCCTGTTTAAACAACTTCTCACAAGAGATTTCAGGAATGACTACTCTAAGACTATAGAAAACTAGAGTTCTGAGTTCAAGCTCACACTGGATAAAATGCTGTAGAAACAAATGGGACTGGGCAAGGTCTGGTGCGGAAGGACTGGCCGGCCTGCTATTATCTCACAGGTAGAGTTACTCAGACATAGACTTTGGGAGTGTAGTCTCAGAGGATATTTGGCTTTTATGTGATGATCTCATAGAAACTACAAGGCTACGAACAGCGAAGAAGTAGATCTTCCTAGAGAGTGTGGACAGGAAACAAAACTAGAGAAAGTCAAATAAGATATGATGTCTTCTAATTGGGACTTTAAGAGAAATGAGACACACTGGAGGTCAGCCCCAAAGGGAGAAGAAGGTAAGTAGACATTGGCAGATAGCCCAACATTGGAAACTAGGCAGAGGGGCACTTTCCAAGGTCCCAAGATACTCGGTGTGCTTTTAGAGGACTTGGAGCATTCAGAATTAGTCATTTTTAAATAGGTCAGTTTTATAACACAGACAGATCCACCATTAGGAATATCTAGTGAAGGACAGAGAAGTCTTCCCTTACCCACTAAGGCCAGTGTAGCCATGGTGTCATCATCTCTGGGGTTACAGGGAAAAGGGACAAGAGTGGTGGAGCTCTGGTGAGAATCTGGAGGCACAGGTGGACAGGGAAGTATGGCTGCATGGAACATATAAGCAACTGTGAGGTGTAATAGCATACCTGTGCAGAACGCCTCATAAAAGGCATTCCTGTCATCAGATGGGATGAAAGTTTAAAGCACAGTAATTCAGACATGACAGGGCAAACCTGACCTCATCTTTAATCACAGTGTAGTGGGGTCTGGGAAAACTGGCTATACGTATCCAGAACATAGCATAAAATACAGTCTTTGTACCTGAGCAACCATTTAATGTACAGCTTGAGCAATCTAACAAATCTTAAAAGGATTCTCATCTTAATTTATGGAAAGTACATTCATAGCTTCATGGACATCACTCTTTGACCTATATTTTATTAATAGCATACCAAACCCCATGAGGTACCAAGCAGTGTGGCAGAAACTGGAGCAGATCCAGTGTAGACTTTTCAGATTCCAAGGTATAACTATGATCATATGTTTTGTCTCTTCATATTTGTGGTGAAAATGATGGCACTTTCATGAGGACCCCTTTTCCTCTAGATATTCTGAGGATCCTCTTGTGAGAACAGTATCCAATTAGGTGGTCCCTTTGGCTTTCACTTAAAACTAAGTCCTGTATCCGTGCATCCACTACTACTGAATGATGCCTTGCATCCACTACTACTGAATGATGCCTTGGGGTACTGTTGAAAGTTGGCTTCTTCCTTCTGATGGTGCTGCCAGATGAGCTCGCTGTATGGAAGTAACATCATGAGAGACCTGTCTCTCCATGCCATGCCTAGTAGTGAATGCCATTTGCTACATCTCATTGTCTGTAGCATTTGGTGCTCAGTCCTTTTGACTACATGTGGTCATTCTCCTTCAGACACCATCAATTTGTGAAACCTCACACCAGGTAGCTCAGGTACTGGCTCTTCACAGCCTGCAAAACCAGAGACCAGCTTCCTTTTGCTTTAACCATAAAAATACAAAGGTACTATTTTCATTCCTTTCTCAGACAGCAGGCCCTTTCATGCCCTCAGCTAAAGAGAGTACTTAGGTGGTCTCCAGGGCCAACATTCTCCTGGCAGCATTTCTTTGTTGACCTTTACATGCCAAAGGTTCTTCCTTGCAAGTGGAAACTAGAAAGCCAGGGATAAGACCCCAAACTCCAAATTTCAGGATTCCCACTTTTGTACCTCAATAATTCTTCTCCCAAGACCCTCCTCAAGCACAGACAAAACAATAAGTGTAGGTCCTCCCAAGACATTCTTTTATCAAAGATTAAAAGACAGTCAATATGTGCCTTTGTGAATTCTTATGTGCAACAAAGAAGACCAATGAGTTAAAATGCAAGCATACCATTACATACATGGCACATACAGGTAAAGGCAATAGTATCTGGCTTGGGGATCTGGAAAAATGGACGAGGATGTGTTCAAAGAACTTGAAATTAATCTTGAAAGCATACTAGGAGTTAACCTGGTGAACAGAGGACTATGAAGACACTCCAAGCATTCATTCATTCCTTGTTCATTTAGCAAGTATCTACTGAATATGCACAGTGTGAGTGCCCCTATTCTAGCTGTTGGAGAGAGGGCAGAGCACAAGGCAAGTGACTCTCCTGTTCTTTTGAAGGCAGATAGGAAGCAAAGAGTGGTAAAAGCACAATGCCTTGTCTGTGTCTCTTCTGGTTAGTCTTCTCCTGGTGATTCTGATAACAGCCATATCTGGGTTCACTAGATTTAAGACTCTTTCATTAGGAAAAGCTGGAGAAATAAACATTTTAGTTGGAGACCTTATAAATGCTATTTATTTCACTGTGACAATATTTCACTCTGTAAATGCTTCAGGAACAAAGTAGAAATGCACCCTGGAAGGTGAGGAAAACTAATGACTAAGCTGAGTTAAAGGATGAACACAAATTCTATCAGGGAAAGAAAAGGGGCATATGTAGCAGAAGGAGCTTCTTGTATAAGGTAGACACAAGTGTAAAAGCTGGGGTCCTTAGAAAACCTGAGACTCTGCCACGATCATTTGGGTTGAGGGATGACAAGCACTGTAGGCCATCTAGCCTGGTGTTACATTAGTCCAAGAAAACTAGCCAGGAAGGAATGGGAAGGTAGTTCAGTGGTAGAGATCCTGACCAGCATACACAAGGCCATGTGTTCAATTCCCAGCAAAACACATGCAGAGACAGAGACAGGACAGATGGAGAGACAGAAACAGAGAGATGGAGGGAGGGATGAGGAGAGGGAGGGGAAGGGAAGGATGGAAGGATGGACAGACAGGCAGATGAGAACTAAGCCACAAAGTTCATTGAGAGCAATATCAAGTAAATGAATTCATAATACTCTATCAGCCAGCCAATTATTTGATCAGAAGAAAATCAGTGCACATTAAAACTAAAAATTCAAATAGTAGAGGAATTACACAAAGCAGAAGTTAAAATTTCTTTTACTTCTATCACCACCCAGAAATAGATCCTAATTTTTATGCATGCTATCAATTGGTTCCGAGTGTATTTACATTTTCCCCAAGATTGAACTTAACAATGTCACCTTAGACTTGCTATTTTTTTTTTGGTTTTTTGTTTTTATTTTTTCGAGATGGGGTTTCTCTGTGTAGCTTTGCACCTTTCCCGGAACTCACTCTGTAGCCCAGGCTGGCCTCGAACTCAGAGATCCACCTGGTTCTGCCTCCCAAGTGCTGGGATTAAAGGCATGTGCCACCACCGCCCGGCTTAGACTTGCTATTTTTAATTTGACTTTTCTTGGCTAGCTTTTGGTTCACATGTAGAATTATATATTCTTTTTTTCAGTGCTTTTTGTTTTATTTTAGTCATGTTTCTTCATGTTTCATTACTCATACACTATATAAATACATCTTCAATGTAAAAGAAAAAAGTTAGAAAACTGTATGTAACTCAGGAGTCTGCCTTTACCTCTTCCTCCCATGTCATTACACTTACTTTCCCATAGGTGATCATTGTTGACTGTTAAAATATGTCCTCCTACTTTTTCTCTACGCATTTTTTCTTTCTCTCTTTTTTCCCTTCCTACTTACCCTCTCCACAGCTTTGGATTTTCTGCTTTCATAAACGAAATGAGGAACAATGCTGGATTTTAGTCCTTATCAAATTTCAAAGGCTAAAGAACACTCAAGAGGGACTGCACTCTGTCGATCACTCCAACCCTTTTCCCTCAAGGCCATCCCCTCCTATCTTGTTTGTATTGCTTGTATTGTAGCCACTGAAAACATATCATAATCATTGGGAGTTGAGCCACCCAAAAGAACAAGGTGCATTAGCAAGCATATCAGGCCTCTCTTGGCTCTCTCTTCTTGAGGCTTTAGCACTATAAAATCAAGCCAAGAAGAAAAAAGGTGGAAGAGGATTTGAAGGAGAAATATGGACATTTTTGGGGGGCCCTTGGGTACCTAAGTCATTGGTTTTAGATACGGTCTGCTCCAGAACGCAGGCTGCTTTGCCTCTTGCAGTCAGAGAGATGGGGCTTGAAGCATGTAAGATCTTGGATAAAATTCAGCAAGGAAGGTCAGTGATTGGAAGAGAAATGTGCAAGAAGAGCCAAATGGGAGTTAACTCAAAGGCATTTTGAAAGTTTGCTTTAGTGAGCTAGAATTGCAGCCTCTGTCCCATATTTCTCAACTAATACCCTATAGGAACTTTGTAAAGCCCCAGAGTCCTTAACTAACGTTATTTAAGGCAATTTTATGTGTCTATTTGTACAGATTATTTGCTAGCTTTTGAGCAAGGAATGATCTCAAAATACCCTTGTGTCTACTGATATCCTAAGGTAAAGGAATGCCCTGGAAGGCTTCCCACTTTCCAAATGTAATATTTTCCAAAATAAACGTCGGAGTAACTGCATGGCTGATAGCATGTGAACATTTTAATTCACACAATAATATTCTGGGGTTTATGGAAGCTTGGCCTTTTTCCAAGAAGTTTGGAACTCCAAAAACTGGCTGTTTCTTCTCTGTAGGGGGAAGGAGGAACACGTGAATCAGAATTGGTAAATTGGAGAGGAAGTCACAAACTGCACAGAGTTAAGGAAAGGAGAGTGAAGTGCAATCTGCAGCGGGAAAGAAGCCAGTTGTATGGAAGGGAAGGACTGGTTACCATTAAAGGCTTCAAAATTAGGGCCTCAAAGGAGAAATGAGTGGAGAAGTTAACAACCCCTTGCTTCTCTCTCTCTTCCGGGGGATGGGGCTGGTATAATGAGGTCCAGGTGTAACCCTGTGATACCAGGGATGCCCACTTTAGTTTTACCAGAAGTCTTTCGATCATCCAGCATACGTAGCTTCCATGCTTACCTCTTCCAAGGAGCCTACACAAATGGACTTGATTTCCATCTTCAGATGACATCATACTATGGGGGTGATCTTTCGTCTGTTTCTTCACGGTCTGTGAGATTCTTGAGATCAAGATGTAAAACGCACACATTTTTTAATGTTTAATGTTGATTGAGTGAGCCTTGGTTAGAAGTGGTCCTTCCCTTCTAAGAATTCCTTGATGCCTTGCACTTACCTAATTCTGTAATCTTTTTCACATTCTATCTTGGACTATAATTTCTGCGCATGTTATGTCCTCTATTGGACTCATAATTCTTCAATAAGAGATATGAGATAGTGAATGTAAAGTATTGGTACCATGTCTACTAAACAAATGGTGGCTATTATTATTTTTATAATGAGGTGCCTAGACAACCAGAAAAAAATACATTTTTTAAAAGAAAACTTAAGAAAATCACATTGTAACAGAACACCTTTATTTTGCAAGTCACTTGAGTGAAGCTGACTGCCTTGAAATAATGAGATGGATTTGGTCTTAGTTATATCACCTTTCCCATTCCCCTTAGATAGGAAGCTGAGATTAGGGGTTAAGGGTGTAGGTTGATGGTGAGCTGTTCTATCCAGGGAGCACTAGTGAGGTTGTAATCTGTTATGATGGATATATCGTGAAGGGTAGAATATGGATGATAACACTGCACCGGTTCAAAGTGGCAGCTCAGAGAAAAGAAAAAGAAAGCAGGTTCTGGCCTGTTTGAGGTTCTTGGCTGCATCCCCTCAAATGGATTGGGAACAAGGGCTTCTAAGAAGCCCTTGCTGTAATGGAAGGACCATCTGCACAGTGCTGGGCAAGCAAAACTTTCTGACTAAGACTGGATGCCACTGGGAAATAGTGGAACATGCTGAGTGTAGATGAAGGACTCTAAGGAGCTGAACCTTCCATGTAAAGCTTGGCAGTCCTTGTAGCCAGAAGAGGATCTGAGTATCATCTCCTCAGAAGTATTTAAGAAATCAAAACATTTCTTCCATCCAAAGGCCTTTGACCCACTTCTAAAATCCAGGTGAGACCAGTCAACTAATCAATGAAACCCAAGCCCAGAAGACCTTGAAGGCACACAGCAGGGACCCAACACAGCAAAACAGAAGGAAGAAACGCCTGGATCAGTTAGCTCACTGGTCTCCAGATCTGGCTTTTAGAAGTGGGTCATAACCCTTTGGACCAAGAAAGTGTTTTTGTTTCTTAAATAGTTCAGGAGGAAGAGATGCTGAGTTTCTGTTAACAAGGCTTATGAGACAAAGTACACTTGGCTGGAGAAATTAAAGAGATATGAACGGGGTGACAAATGCGGTCATGGCACTCCCAGACTCTTGACTGTCACTCCACCCTCAGAGCCTCTGGCACATAGCTAGCACACAGTGGGTGCCGCTCAGGAAGTATACTTTCACAATAAAATGCAGAGTTCAGAACTTTCCATGTAGAATCTGAACAAGCAAAACAAAAAAACAAACAGAAATCCCAATACAAAACAGTCTCATAGGGCCACTCCAGTAACACTTGACCCCTGAAAAGGCACTGTAGCCACAAAGGCACTGTAGCCACAACACACTTCTGAGTTCCTTTCAGCTCAGGTCCAAACAAGCGCTGGATCTGGAACTCTCCAGCATTTCACCGGCTGCTCTTTCTGAAAGGTCCAGAAAGCTAAAGCTGGCGTTTAATTGATGGTCTCTATCCTCTACCTATGTGCTCAGAACATGGCAATCACTGATCAGTTAACCGACTGAGTGTAAAGGTCTCATATTCGAAGAACTGGAGTCGTTCACTCCCGTTGCTTACAGATCTGATATCAGGATAGCAATACAAGAAAACCAGTCTCTTGTGATTTTGTGTGTGCATGACGTGATTTTCATCTCAGAACAAAACAACCCCCCCCCCCCCAGGGTTTCTTAAGAAGCCTTCCACACATATATAAAACCTTCAAAAACATATAAACAAGGTTATCCTCTGCCTCCATCCTTTCCTCTGCAGTGGTCAGTATCTTAGGTTTGTGTCAGTCAATACTAGGTTTGAATCTCATGTTTACTATGTGATCTTTACCCCTTTTAGCTTCCAAAGTATGTTTCTGATATATCAAGAGAGATAATAACTGATTATAGCTCATAAAATTAGATGAGAGTCACATGCTGGACACAATGCCTGACAACACAAGCACCCAACAAATGTTAGCTATTACTCCTTATTTCCCTCATCACCAGATTCAGCTGAACTTGCTTACTCCTCACCTTATATTTGAACCCACTGCAGTCCAGTCTGAGCTCCACATGCTTTACTGTTCTTTACTTGTATTTCAGTTACTTTCTTGTCCTGAGCCTATATTCAAGGTGGGAAATAATGAGGTTGGATATACTTGCACAGAGCGAAATGAGTACTAAACTTAAGCAAATTAACATCAATCTCTTCACCTGGTTATTTTTTAATTTGGGGAAATGGCCCAGTTTTATTGAGGTATGATTGAAATAAAATTGCATACATTTAGGATGTGCAGCGTGATGATCTGATACATATTCATATTGTGAAATGATCACTACAGTCAAGATACAGTCCATGTATCTGTCACTTCATCTAGTGATGTTTTGCATGGATGGTGGGAACATTCAAGAATCAAGAAACTTTAATGCTGCGATGCAGTTTAGTTCTGGTCACTATGATATTCGTGAAATCTCCAGAATTTACCAACCTTGAAATTTAAAGTTTGGACCCCTTGACTAACATCTGCTTGCTTTCCTCTCCATCTTCTCCCCGGTCCCAGCAGCTACCATCTTATGTTCTGCTTCTCCATGTCCAATCGTTTTATATTCTACATATAAAGGAAATCATCCAGTATTTGTCTTTCTCTATCTGACTTACTTCACTTAGCAGCACACCCACAAGATTCACCCACATTGGCACAAATGACAGATTTCCTTTTCATGGTTGGATGATAGTCTATTGTATATATGACCCAGTTTCTTTACCTATTCATCTAACAACGGACATTGAAGGCTGTTCCTATGTCTTCACTACTGTGAACATTGCTGCAATGTACATGGGGGTGCAGACGTTTCTTTTAAGTATTCTTTTCATTTTAGAGGAATAAAATAAAAGAGGAAATGAGATTCCTAGGTCATATGGTGACCCTATCTTTAATTTTGGATCCTATCCATCTTTAATTACTCCATACTGTTTTTCACAATGCCTATACCAATTTCCATTCTCACCAGTAGTGTGTGGAGATTCTCTTTACATCCTTGACTAACACTATGATTTCTTGTCTCTTTAAAAATTAGATTTATATACTCATTTATTATTCATTCATTCATTCATTCATTCATTCATTTATGGTTGTGTGTGGATGGGGACAAGGAGCTGAGTCTCTTCTTCCACATTGATCTGGATATCCAGGCTTTTACAGCAAGCACTTTGCCACTGAGCCATTGTTCTGGCTCTTTTGTCTTTTTAATAACCTTTCAAAGATGTATAATGTCTCACTATGGCTTTGATTTGCATTTCTCTGGAGATTAGTGATATTGAAAACCTATTCTAGTTCTTGTGGGTATCCATATCTCTTCTTTGGGAAAACTCCCATCTTTATTTAAGTCCTTTGTCCATTTTTAGATTGGATTATCTGATTTTTGCTATTGAGTTGCATAAGTGCCTTGTATTTACTTTGGAATGTTATCCTCCTCATCAGATATATGGTTTGCAAATATTTTCTGCAATTCTATGGGTCGCCTTTTCATTGTGTTGATTGTTCCCTTGGCCTGTGCAGAAGCATTTCACTTTGATGCAGTCCTGCCTCTTCATTTCTGCTTTTGTTGCCCATGGACTTTGATGTCCTTTTAAAGGTCTTCAGCAACCTTCTGATTGCCAAGGCTGGTGAATACTTCCCATTGTTTCCCTTGCTTTCCATGGAGGATTTGGTATCACCAAACACTGCTCCTTTTGGATTTCTCTCCACCCTTTGTTGGATGATGACCCCTTCTGATTCTCCTGATGTGTCTCAATGCCTCTGCTGTCTTCTCAGCTTTCTCACCTGGCTGCTTCCCCCCTTGGTCAGCCCATACATTTCATTGCTCATTATCCTTTCTCACCTGGCTGCTTCCCCCATTGGTCGGCCCAAACATTCCATTACTCCTTATCCTTTCTCACCTGCCTGCTTCCTCCATTGGTAGGCCCATCCATTTCATTGCTCCCAGCCCCTTATCCCTTACCTGCCTTCCTTTTTACTTTATACACAACGACCTTGACTCAATTTATAATCTAATTACTCTTTTTTTTTTTTTTTAGACATGGTCTTGCTATATAGGTCTTGTTATGGCCTCAAACTCTAGATCCTCCTGCTATGATCACAACTAATTACTCCTAAGGATATATCTAAACTTCTACCTTATTCTCCAGACCTGTATTTTTGTCCTCTCCATTTGAATTTCCATTGTGAATTTAGAGTATATAACATAAAATATGTTATTCCACCCCAAACCAACACTCTTCGGCAGTCCTTTCCCATCAGTACTGTTACTATTAGGTTCTCATTCATTCAAGCAAACCAGATGTTGGGCTGGAGAGATGGTTCAGTGGGTCAGCACCTTTGCAGATCTGTGCTGTGGGATGTTCTGTATGTTAAATGTGCTGCTCTGATTGGTTAATAAATAAAACACTGATTGGCCAGTAGCCAGGCAGGAAGTATAGGTGGGACAAGGAGAGAGGAGAATTCTGGGAAGTGAAAGGCTGAGGCAGAGAGACACTGCCATGAAAAGCGAGATGTAAGGTACCGGTAAGCCACGAGCCACGTGGCAACTTACAGACTAATAGATACCGGTTAATTTAAGATAGAAGAACTAGATAACAAGAAGCCTGCTGCGGCCATACAGTTTGTAAGCAATGTAAATCTCTGTGTGTCTATTTGGTTGGGTCTAAGAGGCTGCGGGACTGGTGGGTGAGAGAGATTTGTCCTGACCATGGGCCAGGCAGGACTGGAGAAAACTTCTAGTATAGCCACACACAAAAAAACCCTGTAATCTCAGTTCTGGGAGGTGCAGAGAAGATTACTGGGGTTTTCTGGACCCCAACCTAGCTTCAGATTCAGTGAGATACCCGGTATCAAAGGCATGCAACAGAAACCAATAAAGCAGAACACTCAATGTCTTGCCCTGGCCTCTGAACATGCATGGACACACACACACACACACACACACACACACACACACACACACACACACACACACCTGCACACTCATGTGCATGCAACACACCCATGTTCATACACCACACAAAATCTCTTTCTTCCGTACCACTACCCTCACCCACTCTCATCAATATCCATTCACTTTATGAATTCTCTTGTTAAAACATCTCAAACTTTTCATTTTCTCCATCCTCATAGGCACAGTCTTGACTCAGACATCACTGTGTCTTTCCAAAACATTGTAGCAGCAACCTTTCTATCCAACAATTGATATTTTTAAAATAAAAATATAATCTTATCACTTACCTAGTAAAATCCTTGACAGATTTAATTCTCAAAGCTGGACAGAACCAGAGTGAGGCTGCTAGAAATGAGCATGGGTAACTAACTTTTCAAAAGTAGGCCAGGCATGGTAGTACACACCTGCAATTCCAGCACTTGGAAGGCAGAGGCAGGAGGATTGCTGCAACTGTGAGGCCAGTCTGTTCTACATAGAGAGCTCAAGGCCAGCCAGACCCTGTTCCAAAACTAACAGAAGTAGACCATATTTAAAATCATCTCTACAGCAACCCTGTGCTCACTCTATTCTGATATGCTTTCTTAAGTGAAAAAGAAAACAGTGGAGCTTGAGCTAGTACACTGAGAATCATACTAGCCTGTGACTGACCCTAGAAATTGCATGGGAATACCATTCATCATGTATCATGCAGAATGATGCTGGGAATTACTGGCTCATGTCTCCACGACTGCCAAATTCCAAGAGCTTGTTGTGACCAGTGTCCAAGGATACTAGGGTGGTCTCATTTATGATAGATCCAATGTACATAGCACCAAACAGAAACTATGATGCTTGTTTAATAGCTGTCATAAAAATGAATCTGTTAAACAAACTAGAATATTAACATTACTATATTTTGAAGGATGCCTTTGTTCCCTATTATTAAGGTAGATACAAATCCCACTTATAACGCTGTTTTCTGACCCAAAAGAACATGTTCTGTTATAGCGTTGTCTCAATAAGGATGGTTTTGGTAATGGCCCTGAAATGACAGTCTCTTTTATCCACATCCGTAGAGAAGGGGTGGTTTTGACTTTGGACCTGGAAATCTCCGTGTACACATGCATTTACTTACATGTGTCTGTGTTTCAGTGGAACAATCTCTCTTGGGATTTTATTTTTTTTCAATCCGGCTAGAGTCAGATCCTATCAGCTCAGGAGCTTTCCTATCTTTAAGGTAATTTTTCTTGTCTGCTTTCAACCATTATTCATTGCTACACGGACGGGTTTCACTAAAATACGGGTGGCTCATTTCACAGATTAACAACTTCTTAAAACTTTGTTTTTTAGGACAGAGTTTTGATACGTAGCAAGTCCAGGCTAGCCTTGAAGTGATTTCCAACTTCCTGGACTTACTACAGACGGGTAATGAAAACAAAAATAAAAAAATTCTGAAAAACTTGAGAATTCTTTGAGAAAGTAAGCATGGGCTTCCTTGACCAAAGTGAGTTCTGAGTTGATTCTTGAAGGGTACTTCCAGCCCTGGTGACTGCCATGTTGAAAGGCAAACAACTTACAAAATCACGCTGTATTGAGGGAACAATCAGAAATGTGGTGTGTCGGTACTGATGGAGGGAGGAAGTGGAACACCACCCTGAGCAAACAGATCAGGGTCAGATTACGGAAGCCTCACATGTCATGGTAGGTAATGGGCATTTGATAGCCTAAGTAGGAAAACAAACAAACAAACAAAAAACATTAGTTAGCGCCCGAATATCTACTCCAACCCCAGCCAAAAAAAAAAAAAAAATAGCATTCTTTTAAATGTGTTTATTTATCTGTATAGTGGGCATTGTATGTGAACATGCTCATTCACAGAGAATGTTTCTGAGATGAAGGAATCTGTGTGTGTTCTGTGGCAGGAGCAACCTCAGCAGGGACTATGCCCCTGGCTGGTGCTGATGTACCCACATCACTGTGTTAAGTAGCTATGTAGAGCGATGATGAATAGACTGAAATGTTCTTATAATGGCCACACAGAGT
This sequence comes from Peromyscus californicus insignis, assembly GCF_007827085.1. Classification (NCBI taxonomy): domain Eukaryota; kingdom Metazoa; phylum Chordata; class Mammalia; order Rodentia; family Cricetidae; genus Peromyscus; species Peromyscus californicus. The sequence continues at coordinate 113,182,885 of NW_026294562.1, read as the reverse complement.
TTCAAAATTTCTGAAGTTACGAGTGGGGACTTCAATAAATACATATAAACAAGGTAGCTGTGACCTGAGGCTAAGTAAGTCACAGACTAGGGATGTGGAAGTAGTCTCATACCAGTTCGGTCCCAACCATGAGACTTGGCACAGCTGTCTCTATCTCACTCCTCAGAGACCATGTTTACATTGCAGGAAACTGGCCACACTTCACTTCGCCTCTAGATTTGAGACTTGTCCCTCTTCTAAAAGGACTAGTAATCCTTTTCACATGATAATGATAATTATAAAAACTCATATTAAAAACTGGCCAAAGTTCAAGAATATATCTTAACACAATCATTAGTAAATTAATGCTTAGTGTAACAATTGTCCTTTCTGCTTTCCAGTTTTTCCTAAATACAAGGTCAATTATAGCAGGAATCTTAGAGTCTTATTAATAAAATCAAACCTGAGCCAGGTATTGGGGTGAACTGGAAGGTCAGAGAAATAGAACAAGCCATAGCTAACCTCACCTGGCCAACTTCTCAGCTGGTCTTGTTTCCTCAGACTGGAAGCCTCTGTGTCCTCATCCCAATGACTCTCAGTTGAACAATGCTCGAAAGCCTGAATGCTTAACCAGCCAAATGCTTCTAGTTTCTGGTCCTCATGCCTTATATACCTTTCTGCTTTCTACCACCACTCCCTGGGATTAAAGGCGTGTGTCACCAATGCTGGTTGTATCCTTGAACACACAGAGATCTACCTAGCTCTGCCTACCAAGTGCTGGGATTAAAGGCGTGAGTGCCACCATTTTCTAGCCTTTGTATCTAGTGTGGCTGTTCTGTCTCTGACCCCAGATAAGTTTATTAGGGTGCACAATATTTTGGGGAACACAATACCACCACAGTCAATTATTGCAGACATGCAATCATGCTGTGGAAGTATATCTGACGTTTTCATTGGATGTGATTCTGTGTTGTTTTAGTCATTGTTTTCTCGTCTTTTTTTAATTTTGCACATGTAAGTATGTGTGGGGTGTGTGTATGTGTGTTTATGAGATGTGTGCATGTATGTGTGTTTTGGTACGTGCATGCCATGGCACTTGTGGAGACTGGATGCCAACCTCAGGTATTGATGGTCCTTAACTTCCTTGAGACAAAAAACCCTGTTTTGTTGTGTATTGCTGCATATTCAAGGCTAAATGGCCTTTTTTTTTTTTTTTTTTTTTTGGTGTTTTTTTTTGTTTTTGTTTTTCGAGACAGGGTTTCTCTGTGCAGCTTTGTGCCTTTCCTGGAACTCACTCTGTAGCCCAGGCTGGCCTCGAACTCACAGAGATCCACCTGGCTCTGCCTCCGGAGTGCTGGGATTAAAGGCATGCACCACCACTGCCCGGTGCTAAGTGGCCTTTGAACTTCCAGGGATTCTGCTGTCCCTTTCCCCACCTGCCATCTCACCAGGAGCACTGGCATTGTGACATGCGTTTCTGTGCCTGTCTTTTATTTGGGTTCTGAGGATTCAAACTCAGATCTTTGAGCTATATAGCAAGTGTTTTGTTCAATGAGCCTCCCCCTCCCCGGCCCCGTTCCACTTTCTTACCACGTTTGGACGTACTTCCTTCCCTTTGTTCTCCAGATACTACATATATTTGCTCATTATTTGATAAAAGTGAATCACATGCCATATTGTTCTCTGCTGTTTGCTTTTCTTAATGATACTATGAATAAACTTCCAAGTCAATAGATCTAGATCTAATTCATTCAAGAGATTCCTGACAAGTATGATCATGTCACTATTAAGTAGAGCTTTATTTATTGATGAACATTCAGCATGTTCCTGCCCTTGCTAACAATGCTACAATCAACATTCTTAAACATAAATCCCATATCTGTAAGTTAAATCAAAGGTGAGTGTAATTAAAATCTGAATAGATTTGAAAGATGACTTTTCCCCCAGAGACCATGTTCCTTTATTACCACAAGCTTGTCAACTTATCTGGGAATATATTCTGGGAATCAATAAGACATAATGATTGAGCTCCAAAGCAAGACTACCTGGTATGCATCCTAGCTCTTCTACTACAGCCTGTATAACCACACACTCATTTAAGTAACTGCACTTTATCCAAGTTCCATGTGTAAAAATGGATGTAATATGTGTCCAATGCTTGGCAGTACCTGGCACAGAGTAAACACTCCATCAGGCTCAGCTACAGTTAGGAATAGATGGGACAATCATATGATCAATTCATTGTATTCCTCTAGTATTTGCTTTGCATAAAGATATGGCAGAAGACCCTCCCCTACCTAGTTCACTTCGAAACCCAATTCAGTCATTATTAAGGGAAAAAAGATCAAGAATTGCCAGCTGTCCCCACAATGATACATCATTTAATGTCTTTCCCCAATGTGTTCTGCAAGTGTTTCCCTGTGACTATGACATTTTCGTTTAATGGGTGCAAAGGAAAAGAGCAGGCTTCCTAAACAGTGAACAATAGCAGTAGCTCATGGCCATTTGGGTACAGAATTGCTGCCAAGTCTTCACGGTAATCACCAGGAAAACGTCTCATTTCTCAGCCCCTTTTTATTTGAGAGGATGTCAGTAGCTTTGTGTGAAAGGAATCAAGCTCCATAGAAAAACCGGTTTTTTACAAAGGATGGAAAGTAAACATTACATTTTATTGAGCCGCTGATTCAAGAGGGAGGCACTCTACATCTTCCTGTCTGTTTTGTTGAAGCATGCAGTGAACATTCCAAGCACATATTTACACACAGCTCCAGTTTAAAGTGGATCGAAACACACAGAGAGATCAAATATTAGAAACTTCTATAGATTACTTTTCTGATTAGAGACAATAGTGTTGGTTAGCAAGCTTATAAACAGAAGACTTCTCAAAAGTGACTTTTAGGAAATGTGGGGTCCACTCACATTTAATTCAACAGAATCCATCAGACATTTGCCAAGCATTGCTGTTTATACAGCACCACCTTAGGCATTGAAGAGAAGGAAGCTGTTGCACCAACGAGTTTTATTGGGGTTACTTACAGAAGCAAAAATAATTTAAAGATAGCTGCATCTCTAAGAGCCCACCCCAGCATGGGTGACAAATTACAAAAGCTGAAACCCTGACGCGCTTTGCACAGCTTGCAGGCAGCTCTATGGGTGTGAGAGTGTCTCTTCCAGGCCACTCAATTGGTCTGAGCCTCTTTGAGACAGCAGAGCTGGTCTCTTTTCTAGGAAGTTTACCTGGCCCGAGAATCTCCTGGGTGGCTTGGCTTGGCTAAGAATGTATCTTAGCAGTCCTAACTGCTTATATAAGCTTGGGGTGGGAGGCGGGGGCTAGTGCATCTGGCCAGTTTCAGGGACTTCCTGAAGCTTCTGAGTTGTTTTCTCTCTAAGTTTTAAACAGCCCATTTTGGAACCTCCTCAGTCTTCATGAGCTTTCCTACAGGAAGGAATGTTTAATCTCTGAGGAAATTGCTACACTGTTGAAGCAGAAGGAGAAATATGGCAGGATTAGGACACTGTAGCCAACATTTCATTAGGAAAGAAAATATGCAGGCAGTGATATCCCATGCATTAGGTCTCTGTTGGTATTCACTGATACTCCATTTAACCTGGCTTAAATGAGTAAAGACGTATTAGCTCAGAGAATGGAAAGTATAGATACCTTATCTTTAAGTGTAGGTTGATGGACCGGTTTAAACAGTATCATTGGGAATCTAAATCCCCCCATCTGGGTCTGATCTCCTAAGTGAAAGCTTCACTCCCACAGTCTATGTGATGGGAAGATGCCTTACTAAAGCTCTAGTCTGTGTCCTCCCACATTCCTAGCAGAAAATTTGGCTTTTCTTTCACAATAGTATGATGTAATTTTCGTATGTGTTTCTTGTATGTATCTCACAGTGGTCTCGATTTAGTTGCAAGCTTATTCCTAAACTTATCACAGTGAGTAGAGGGCTGTGGTGCTCCAACTGGTCAAGACTGAGTGACAGAGGAAAAGTGAGCTGAGGTTGAGAAAACGGGCGATAACTCAGAGAAGGGAAAATGGATTCAAAGCACACAAGCAATAACAAAAATGATTATCAAGTATCTGTTACATTTGAAAGTAACAGAAAAATAGCACAATGTTATACAACTGAAGTACTTTTAAAAAATATTATGCAGACAAAACAAAATCAAACGGAAAACAACGAATTCTAACTTGCAACATCGCTGAACGTCAGCAATCCACACAAAAATGAACAAGAAAAAAATATCTGAAATGGAAACATAGAAAATGGGCATAAATAGACTAAGCCAAAAAAAAATTTCAATGAGAAAGACGTTGGTCATTATTAATAGTGGAAGCTAAACCTCTGTTGATCTTTTCTTATTAAATAAGACAGCCATATAATACAGTGGCCATGCCACACACATGGCAAAACATGAATGAGAAGAAACTTCCTGTCAAATTGTCTTTTGATAGTCACCGTATAGTACACCTACCATTTTATCACTCCAGAAAATTCAAGCATATGTAAGAAAAAGGCTTTCCAACCAAGACATTACAACAATACAAATGAAAACTGTTGGAAACCAACAAAATACCTGCCACATCTAAATGAGGAAATAAAACAGCTTACTCTGTACATATACAATGAATCAGCCATGAAAATCACCTTTATCCAATGGTATAAAAACTTGAGGAACCATTTTCATTTTATTTTTATAGTGAAAAGAGCCCCAAATCCATTTGTATATACATTTCCAAGTGCAGGTAATCTAAACTATTAAATAATACAGTAAAATATTCAAGAGAAGTATGTCAAATGGACCAAATTGTTAAGAAACCCTTTCTTTCCACTTTTCATCCTTTGCCTAAAGCACTGATTATACAAGAAGGGGGAAATGAACTCTGCTTCGAAACAAAAGAAAAAGAAGTTAATGGGTTGTGTTACACGTGCTAAACTGACAGATCCAAACGCCTCCCTTCTCACACTGACACAGAGCATCTGACCCCGAGGCACAGTGTGTGTCTATCTCTTTGAAGCAGCAGCCCCAGAGATAAGCTTCCAGTTGACTGGTGGGCCTGAGGATTTGCTCGCCGTACCAGATAAGAAATTTTAAACACAGAAAGCAGCTGCAGAGCCATTGGCTGGTCAGCATCGGGAGAGCCTCTCGGTCTAGCTTTTGTTTCCTCTGGTCAGTGGCCCTGAAAGAAAGTCAGATTACACTGTAGCTTTTGCACTCCATCCAGGATGACAGATTCCAGCACTTAACAGGAATGGAGGAGGAATGCCAGGCTGGAGAGATAGAGGAAGAAAGGACACCCAGTGGGGAGCGGTGGAGATAAGATCTCCAAACAGAGGCTCTGATTCTGCTTCACAGTTTCCAAGGCAGGAGGAGCAAATAAAGCCTCCTAGAAAGCGGTAGGAAATCAAATGTGAGTTAGAAATCCATGGCCTGACCTATTAGAGGCTCTTGGGGGGCCCTATGCTTTCTACACCCCTTCCTTAGTCTTACATTTGCTAATTATTTATTGAGGACAGGATAAGCACCAGGTGGCTCCTCGCAGGTTTTCCTAATAGAATCATACAAGGGACAGACAGGCTGACAATAAGGTCCAACTCACAGGACGCAACTGCTATGATATTAGGATCACTTACAACCACCAAGGAAGGCTTTTTGGTGGGAGCCAGCTATAAAGCATAACTTTAGAAGGGTTATCCCAGTGACAAAAGGTGTTTTAGAACATTCCTTCCTAAGAAAAAAGCATCCCTTAGGCAGAGGAGTAGACAAAGACATGCATGAGAGGCAGAGAGCTTTTTTAGGAAGCTTCTCAAGTATGGAACGGAAGACAGGAAGTGGACAAATGGTATTTCCAGATCCCCTCAGACTGACTTATGAAGAAAGGTTAGAGGAGAAAAAGGAAAGAAAAACAGGTTTTCTAAAGCCACCTACTTTGTCAACTTTGCCTTTGTTCCAAAATGCATCCCTCTCAGCTCTCTGACCACCTGTGATACCCTTTCAAGGTTGCAGACTGAATGAAGGCATGGAAGCAAGACAAGGCTGTGACCTGCAACCTACAGAGGTGCTGTGGCCATCATATAAGACGATATGATCAGCCAGGCCACAGATGACTACACAACCGTGTTACCTTCCAACTGCAACCACAATCATTTTCAGTTGCAAGGGACCAGCTGATGGGTGGTCAGATGCCATCCAGCCGTCATACATATGTCAAGTGCAGAATGCATGGGTACAGCCTTGTGTGGAAGAAACAGGAAAACCTAAATCACATGTTTTTCTTGATATGACATAACAATGGGATGGAACATAACACTTTTATTGAGTCTTTACTGTGTGTTCAGGTGTTTGCGAAGTAAGAGAGAGGAGAAAAAAAAATCCCAAGTTGGCTCAGGTGAGCTCTCTAGTGTATGCATGTATGGGAGAGAGAACAGTATGGGAAATAAATACTGACATACAATTTAAAAGTAAATGGTTAATCGTTTTTGCAAAACTATTTAGATGGATTGCTTTTATATCTTCTGCACAACTCACTTAATGGCTTAACTGAATTACAAGGCAGATCTGACAGCTCCTTTGCAGATGAAAAAAAATTTCCCCAAACATGATATAGTCAAAAGAGCACTTTTAGTTAGCGCTTTATCACAGTGAGAGCAGCAGGAGGGAGGAAGGCTTTAGCGTGGCTCATAATTTCCAACCTCTGTGTCAGGGCCACTTTGTTCCATTGCTTCTGGCCCCTGTGCATGGTGAGGCCAAACACCAATGTGGAGAGAAGGAAGGAGATCAATGTGGCACCTCATGGTGGACAGGGGGCAGAGAAAGAGACGGGAATGGTCAATAGGCAACATATGTTCTTCAAAATGTGCCTCTTGTGACCTATTTCCTTCATCCTGTACCCACCTCCTAATAGCCCGGTAAAAATGACTTCATAGATGATTAGTTCATTGTTGAGGTTAGCACCTCCATAATCCAATGTCAACAATGCCACACCAGCTGCAGACCAAGCCTTCAGCACACGAGCCTTTAATATTATATCCAAGCCATAGCAGATGTGATGTCAGAAAGCATTGAGTTTGAGCTCAAGACTACATTTATTCAACTTCTGCTCGTCTGCCGTTTACTTAGTCTTTCTGAACAGAAGTAACAACCGCTGCAAATGACTGACCTATCTGACAGCGTTCTTTTATTTTTTTTTCTATCACAATCTCTCCCAGTTTGGTTTGGGAGAGAAAAATGCCTCACCCTAGATACCGGCTCATGATTAGAATAATCAGGAGTTGGCAAACTTTTCTGTAAAGGGCCAGATTGTACACGCATTGAACTTGGAACCCTGCAGTCTGTCACAGCTCTGCCGCTATAGTGTGAAAACAGCTGGAAACAATGTCCAAGTGAATGGATGCTGGTTGTGTCGCAAGAGTATACAAAACCCAGGCAGTGGGTCAGATTTGAGTGTTGTCTGTACACATCTAGTCTCTGGTGAGCTTGACAGTGCTAGTTATCCCTTCTTTTCTTAGTAGGTATCTGTGTGACCATTGCAACCACTGGTACTTAAATACAAATCTGATGAGGAGGTTTGGGGGAAAGTTTCTGTTTTGCTAATGAAATAAAGACTGATACGCTAGCCCTATCTTTTTCCTCCCTCTGAGAGATGTGTAAATCCTGGAGCTGATGCAGTCATCTTTTGAGATACTACACACAGAACAAAAAGACCAACCACAGTGGCACCTGCCTGCAATCCCGGCAACTTGGGATGTGGGAGCAGGAGTATCCCAAGTTTGAGGCCACCCTGAGCTACTACTTTACTTAAATGTAGTGATACCCATAAAGGGTACTTCGTTTATATTTCTCTGAGAAGCCAAACAAATATCAAAAGCTTCTATGGGCCTATTAAACCATACTTCTTACTCTGTATGGTCAGATTTTACTGTTCATAAGCGAGATATATTATCAAGTAATTATAATAAGTCACAGGATATTGTGAATGTTAATATAGATGGCACAGAGAAAATCCTCAGTAAATGCTGGTTTTCTCTCCATTGCATTTCAAAGAAAATTATGTCATTTTCTTTGTGATCAGCATGAACATTTTGCCTAATCTCCTTTTATGAATGTGTCCCCTCACGTGAATTATTTTTCAGGATCACCTCTAAGTTCAATCTAGTTTTACATTTCCAAGACCGCAGACTAGGAAAGGGAAGGACTAGAAAGAGCATCTCATTTAGCAGGAGCCTAATTATAAAAGACTGTCAGAAGACTGCCAAACACACTGGACCTGCGCTCTCCTTGGTTACTCTGAATCAAAGTCTCCCTCTGCTGACCCAGCCTGCATTGCATACCAAGAGCTTCAGATGTGAAGACAGGAAGTGAGTAGGGCGCCCTGTGCAACCGCTGTCTCATAGGAGACTCAGGATATAGTCCATGTCTTTCTTCTCCTCTCTCTACCTTGTTTCAGAATCAGATTAAGTATGAAAGGGAGCCCCATGAAGAGGACAACTTTAGTGTGGAAATAGAAGAGAAATTAGAGGATGGTTAGTTCAAAGATTAGGAACAACAAGGAACAAGAGTTTAGAAATGCCCAGGGTCACTTTAACCATTTTTTTTGAGAAACATATATCCAGTCCAGATCTCTCTCTCTCTCTCTCTCTCTCTCTCTCTCTCTCTCTCTCTCTCTCTCTCTCTTTCTCTCTCTTTCTACTCATGCTCCTCTCTCCTCTACCTCCCCTCCCTTTTATGAAAGCAAAGGAAAAGTCCACTCACACAAAGTCCAGAGGCAATCTCATTGCCACAGCAAATACAAAGTAAGGGTGTAGAAGGTTAGAAGCTCCTTGTTTGCCCGTGTACACGGTGCAGGAGGGGTGTTAATAAACATTTGTGGAAGCATGAGTCACTACTGGGAGAGATGAATGGCCCCTTGGAAACAGTAACAGATAATATGAGCAATGAGCAGCAGTGAGTGAGCTGGCTGTATCTTGTCTTGACCTGACTCTGAGAATTTTCAAATTCTGTTGTAGCTACTCATACCTGTTATGATCCAAATGCATTCACAGATACCCTATAAAAGAAATAGCCTTACATATGTTTCCATAAAGCCTACTTATAAAATCAGGCAATGGTCCAGGTCAAGCCCTTGGGTCCATTTGCCTATCCTTGTCTGGACTGTCTTCACATTTGAGAAGTGCAGCATCACTTTGCTATCAGTCTGATGGTGGAGAGAGATTGATCGGATTAGAAAATGCTGGTTCTTGGGTAGGCACTTGAACCTGCTGTATCCACTCACCCTCACTCAGAACTTCTTATCCAGTAACACGTGAAGTTACCTTTTCAGTTGGTACATGTGAGCCTTATTTATGGCCCAAAGCATCCTACCTGCCATATACTTCACCTTGGTCTATTTCCAAGTTCATTAGTATACTAAAGGCTTGTAGCTGCAAAATGAAGAAGCAGGGTGAGAGGTCATGCTGAAGGGCGAGGGGGTGTGGTCCTTAAAGCAAACTTCTCAGAACCAAGATTCATTTCAGTTTAATAAACTTTGCAACCTTGGTTGGGATCACTGTACTGTCAAAATCTGTCAGTGTCACATTTAAAGAGTTTGAACTATAAACCCAGCACTGGGGAAGCAGAGACAGGAAGATCTGCAGGGCTGGTGGAGACACTCTAGACCAATGAGAGATTTAAAAAAAAAGAAGCAAAGTTGAAGGCTCCGAGGAACACAATCTTAGGATGACCTCTGACGTCCACACACATGCACACAATTATGTACATGCAGGCATACATATGTATGAACACACATACAAAAATACGTACACATGAATTTGAAGATGGCTTCTCTCCTTGTGCAGTGTAATGAACTAACTCCACGGAACCACTCATCTACAATGTCTGTCATTTGTTTCTTACTGATTCATGCGTACGGACTTTATCTCTAAAAGTCTAGATATAGCCTATTTTTATGATAGGAGACTTTCATAGACCTCACAGAACTTGGTATTTATGTATACAAAATATACAGTCTTAGCTTAATTTTCAAAGGGGTATGTTTATGAATATATTATAAAATAAGAATGATTTTAAACAGTTTGAGTTAAGCTATCTACAGAAAAAACAACAACAACTATATTTAGTCTGTCTGGGAAATGTTTATTTAAATGCAGCTAATGTTTCAACCATTGATTCATTCTTCCTCTAGGGAGAATATTTTCCCTACACTGAGACCTGTATGAACCTATGCTACAGACACAAGTTGTAGGCAACATACCACAACATGCACAAGTTTTAGTTATTTTTCTGAAATGAAACATTTATTATATACGAATATCAGAGGCTGGCCTGCATCTTCGGGGAAGTATTCAGACACAGTGGAACAAAATTCATAAGAGCAGTAAGGATACAGATGAAACTAGATTATTATGAGGAGTGGGGAGAGGGATGGGGTTAGTTTAGACTTGCCTTAATAACAGCCTCTATGCAATGAAATGTGGTAATTCGACACTAGTTGATTGACTAGTATAATCCCCCTTTTTGCACTAGTAAATAGTCCCAAATTGCCATTTATATGAATTATGTTACAAGAAATGTGTAACTGTATCAGAGAGATTGCTTAAACAAAGGGGATAGAATTTTAACAGTGGCCTTAAAAATGGTATTTTCCCCTTTAAATGGAGGTTCTAAAAGTCTCTGAGAACCTTTTAAAGACAGATTTATTTACTTGCTGTATAAATAAGATGTACTCACTATAGAAATAAAAAGAAGGAACTAAAAATTATCCCTAAGCCCCAAATCCAGAGACAGTCAATGCAACAATTCTGAGGGTGTTCCACCCAGTTCTGTTCTCTCTCCTCCCAATCCCTCAAAAACAGCTCTTCCTTAAGACCTGTGGTTGATAGATTGGACATCACAAACATTTCCCAGACCCCGAGAATATTTCATTGTGTCATACATACTATCTTTTATCTTTGTTATCTCTAGTACACTACAGGTGTCTCCATTTTAATGTAGAAGATGAACTTGTAGCATTAAAACTGTTTTCCAGACTGAAGTTATACCCTATTCTATTATTCTAGTATAATTATTTTCACATCACCTATCCTCTTCTCTAGAGAACCAAAGCTATTTTTTTTTCTGTTTCACAGAAAGCACATTGAAATTTAACTTGCTCTTTCTCCAGAAAGACTCCTATGCTAACAGTTCTTGATATGTGGATCTTAGAACCTCACCAGCAGTTACTTAAGAAGTTATTAGAAATTCAAGTTATTGGGCTCCTACTAAATCAGAAATGGAAGATTAGAGTAGGGGCGTGTGTGTGTGTGTGTGTGTGTGTGTGTGTGTGTGTGTGTGTGTGTGTGTGTGTGTAAATGTTTACAAGATCCCAGGAAATTATAATGCATACTCAGATTTATCCTAAAGGATTAACAATCTGTGAATCATCTTTTGGGAAATAGTTTGCAAATTTGCCTTTCTGAAAAACCTCTATTTTCTGTAAGTTTACAGACTCAAATTTCTGTTCCCTCCCTTTGCTCAGGAGTAAACTACAGATGTAGTAGCCTTCCAAGGTAAGGATTAAGTAGAAGAATTAGTAAGAGTGTTCTGTAAACTACTAAGTGGTGAAGTCGTATACAGACATTAGTCATTGTTATGGTGACCCTGAGTTTAGGATGGAAGATTTATATTGTCCAGCCCTGGGGAAAGCCAAGTGGAATGTGGACACAGATGGTTCTTAACTTTCACATATTTAACTTTTACACAACCCAATTTTCACACATTACATATGCCACCCTAAAATGCCTTTCCCACACCAGATCTGGAATTCCACACACTTGCAGCTTAATGAGAGCAATTTGAGGCATCCCGTGGTGCACCGCCAGCCAGCCACAGCCTGGCTCTGGCAAGGTCCCTTCTTTTCCTGCCTAAAGTTCTTGTGTGTGTTTTTACTGCATCTTACCACTATTGTTTGCAAAGCAAACAAGAGGAGAAAACTGTCTTTAGTCATCTGTAGCTCCTATTATATTTCTTTGGCAGCCCTGGGTTGTGATTGGTCCTATTTTTGTTTTATGAGTGTGATGGCCTTACATACCGCCTCGTTCACAAGTCAGTATTTTTTCAGACTCTGTTCTGTTTCCCCTGCTCAGTCTCTTCTTGCTCCTTCTCAGTCTTATGTCTGGTGAACCTAGCCATCTATTTTATAAGCTTAGTTATCTGGCACGGGCTCCATTTGCAGCTGTCCAGACTTGCTTTTCCCTAAAGGTCTCTGGCCTAATACAAAGAGAGGCTGTGGTGTGCATATGAGTGCATGGGGGACTTGACCAAGGTAGGCTACTTTAGAAAGCATGGGCGCAGGACAACAGGCCCCTGGAGTTGCCTTGCCCTTCCTCCTTCCTCTCCCCTCACTGAAGAATAAAGATGGTTTACTTGAATATGGTAGGGCTTCAGTGACTTTTTAAACCAAGATGATGTGTTTTTTGCTTCTTCTGAGTCCATTTTAGAAGTTGTTATATTCATTTGCCTCAGTCTTCTACCTGGATATCACTATCGCTTCTACATCAGAGGGTCACATACTTGAAGAACTATTCTGCTGGGGTTTTAACCCAAAGCCTGGAGCTGCTGTTGCTGCCAGCTACTTGGTGGTAATGGTGATGAAGTCAGGCACATGACTGCCTTTGCTGCTCTAGAAGCTTGGAGACTTAGGGTCACAATGTGTGATTCAGGTCCCCTTTTGTCCTGTCCTTGTACTCTTAGGACTTGCACATGTGTTCAACCAGAATCTAGGTCAGCTAAATTTATAATAGTGCTTCAAGCTGACTAAGAACAAGCAGAAATTAAGGTAAGAAATTAGGATAGATAAGTAATTTTAGTGTGTGTGTGTGTGTGTGTGTGTGTGTGTGTGTGTGTGTGTGTGTGTGTATTTTAGAAGTTGTTATATTCATTTGCCTCAGTCTTCTACCTGGATATCACTATCGCTTCTACATCAGATAGCTAGCCTGTGCAAGAACACGCGGAAGCAAGATGGCTTCAAGGATCTACATTGCTGCTCTCGTCTTTAAATTTTTTTTTCTGAGATGGGGTCTCTCACTGAACCCAGAGCTTGCCATTTCAGCTTGATTGGTTGTCCAGCCTATTTCCACACCTATACTCCTCACACACCAAACCCCTACCCTTCCCTAACTCTGGGTTACAGGCATGTGTGACCTGGGCCCAGCTTCGTAAGTGGATGCTGGGGATTCAAATTCAGGTCCATGTATTTTCGTAGCAAGCACTTGACCCACTAAGCCATCTCCACAGACTCTAACTTGGTTGGTTATTGTTGTTACTCTTGTTGTTTTTTACATTTTAAATAATCAAATATATGACAGAGAACTTGGGTTTCTATTTTTAACCTAGGATTAAAATATTCATAATGTGTACTGTGTACTGCAGAATGTATAATTTGTTTAGTTCTTGGGGATAAAATTCCTCACATAATAGGTAAGGTTATTGTTTCACTTTTATGTATTATACTTTTCATATAAATTTTCAGGAACTCATTAGACACAAAAATAGAACTGCCTCCAAAAAGATATAATGAGTAGAAAAGTATTAAGAAAGAACCATTATACCCTTGGGCTAGAAAAACAAATATCTGGGTATTTTATTAGTTTTCTAGCAACCTTATAGCCATTTTGTTACCCTACCATAGCATTTACTGATGAACACCCCTGGGGAGCCAGTTTTCTCTCAGCAGTGCCCAACATTGAGAGAGACTTCTACATTCGGCCTGTGATTGCCTGGACCTCCAGTTCTCTGTCCTGTAATTTGCTCACTGTGGGCTCCTGCCCATGGTTTTGGTACCATCTCCTGTGGTGAACTGGTAGAACGGTACCACCCTAACTTTGAGGCTTCTGGCAGCACATCATTCTGGTGATGCTATAGTTGCTCCAGAGTTGAGTGGTGAGGAATTCTGGCCAAGGCTTGTTTTGCCGTATGCATCCAATACGGTTATAATGCGCCCGCTCCCTGTCTCCACTGCATAAATCAATACTGACTTCCCCAGGTGTCAGGAAAGATCCAAATCCAGTGAAGTGCAGGCTGGTCTGCATGGACTGGCTTCACTTCTGTTTTGTTACGCTGTTCTCCAGAGGCAAGAGGGGGCACTCTGTAGTTAGTTTTCTGTATCTTGTTAATTTTTATTATTAATAATCAGCAGCAGAGTTTACCATACCATGCACCAGGTTACGTCCTAGATTAGCACTTAACTTGTGTTTCTTACTTTTGAAGAATCCCAATCCCAATCTCAGAATCTCAATACTCAGTACTCAGGAGCCTGAGGCATGAGGATAGCATAGCTGCCCTGAGCTACATAGTAAGTTCCAGGCCAGTGTGGGCTACAGAGAGGTGTGTCTCAAAAAATCATAATCATGACCTTTATAGTCTACAAAATTTTATGTATCACCTAAGTGTTTGACATACATTACTCAATCTCAATTAATCTTTTGATAAACATTTAGAGACCAGAAAACTGAGGCATTGACAAGAAACATGTCCTAGAATATACAGGTGATTAATGATAGAATTAGGGTTTAAATTCAGGTCCCCAAACCCATTTCATTTGGGAAAAATAGATCAATTTTTAATTTTTTCCTGGTCTCTTTCACTTCAAATACTTAACTTCTATCCATGTTTGTCTGTTTTTAATTTTATTTTTATTTATGTGTATGTGTCTGTGCGTGTGTACCAGCTGTATGCAGGTGTCTGAGGAGGCCAAATAGGGTGTTGGATCCTTCGAAGCTGGAGTTTCAGTCAATTGTGAACTGGCCAACATGGGTGCTGGGAACTCAACTTAGGTCCTCGGTCACTGGATCAAGTGCTCTTAATGGCTGAGTCATCTCTCCAGCCACGGTTCCAACCCTGTTGAACACATGCACAGTTCATTTTTTTTTTTATCATGGAGCATAGTTTTTCCATCCACCTATTAGTGGACATCTGAACTGTTCCCATTTTATTGCTATTGTTGTTCATTTGAAGCAAGAACTTATTATGTAAGCCAAGCTACCCTCAAGCTATGAGTGCTGTATGGTCTCAAACTCTCAATCTTCCTGCCTCAGTCTCTTGCATACTGGAAGAGTATGCTACAATGCCTGGCTTCACATTTTTTTCACTGAAGTATAACAGCTATAGGAAAGTTCCACTTCCCAGCACGTGTAAGTCATTATACAGGCCCTGTACCAACTCCCAGCTCGAGAAATAAAGCAACCAGCACCTCTAGAAAGTCATCACATGTTCCCTTCATCTCAGTCTCTCCACCCCTATTTCCCAATACCAGCAGGCTTTTAAAAACACAAATGGGTCATGCCTGCTTTCTAACTCTGAACAATCAAACTGTATGTGCATGCTTCATACATGAAATGTCTGGTAAGTTGTGCATTATTCTTGATTATTCCTCTTACTGTTGATGGTTCCTTGGGTGTTTGCAGCTGGGCTCCAATATGCAGTGCCGCCAGGAACATTCTGGGAACAGACTTGGATCCTCTGAAAGAGCAACAAGTGTTCTTAACCACTAGTCATCTGTGCAGCCCCCTAAGAACATTCAGGAAAGGTTCTTCCATGGACAGTATGTGCATGCACCTTTGGTGCATGGACTGGAGTACCAGTGCCTGATATAAGAGGCACACACGTGTCCAATTTGAGTATATGCTGCCAGTTCTCTATGGTGGGTGGACCTCACACTCTGTCTTCCCCAGTCACAAAGGATAGTCTAGGTTGCTCTACAACTTTCCATCTTTAGAACTTTAGCCATTCTGGTGCATGCAGTGGTATCACATTAAACTTCAATTGCAGAGTTTCCATATGCATAGAGTGTGGTCATACATCCAGAGCTCACCACGCCTCCTCTCTTTCTTTCAGACCAGGGGTTATCCACTGCAGTGAGAGGTATAAACACTTCCCCATGCTAATCACTACATACCTCCTGATGCATGAGGAGACAGATGCCAAGTCTGTCTTGAACACTGTGAGGTAAACAGTGAGATAGACCCCAACAATTGTTCCCTTGTCCAACTTTGCCAGCTCAATGACAAGCTAGTCAAGGCAGGAAAATTGAAACACTAGGGCACCCCACAACTCTTCTCTAGAGGTCCTCCAGGGAAGCCCTGACTGAAGGTGTCTCCAACCACTATGTTTAGGAAACACTACCTTGCCCCTAGGGTCACAGGAAACATGCCCACATATCTGTCTCAGCGCTAACCATAGAAAACAATGAAATCATTTTAAAATTTCACTTGATTAAGAACTTCTGTAAGAAATCTAGAGAAGATAGTATTTTCTCCATTTCTAAGGTAAGGAAAATGAGACACAGAGATAAATGGCTTTCCTGGCCTCACCAATTAATGGAAATGTTGACCTGCCCCCACTTTGGAAGCAGTAATGAAATATGCATACATGTGCTCTCTTACCCATGTACTCTATGACTGGGTGAAGCTAAGAAAGCAATTTTGTTCATTTTAAAATTACTATTACTTTATGTGTATGGGTGAGTGCCTACATGCATGTAAAAATACCACATGCATGCCTGGTGCCCCTATGGAGGCCAGAAGAGGAGACTGGCTACCCTGGAACTGGAGTTACGTTAAGATGTCATGTGGGTTCTGGGAACCAGATCCAAGACTTCTGCAAGAGTAGCAAGTACTCTGAACTGCCGAGCCTTCTCTTCAACTCCCTAGATAGCGTAGTTTTTAAATCTTTCCACTCAAAGCAAGCCTCAGGAGGGTCTTTGTCCTTAAATTCTTTTTCCCTTTATAAATAAGTCTCTGTTTATACTTAGCCAAATTATGAGGAAGAAAAGAGGTCATTCTGTTAACTTTCCAAGAACCCAGAGACCTTCTGTGGGTTCCAGCAAGCATTCAGCTAACACACATCTTCTAAACAGTCTTCAACAGTTTTCGTTTCTAAGTCTCATTTCCTGATGGGAAACGATCCTTTACTGTGAGTTCCACAGTAGTAACCACAGGTCTGAAGACAGGACATCGCCCACAATTCTCAGGACATTGGGCCAATTGCTTACACTCCCTATCTCGACCCAGTTGTCTTTGATGGCAAACCCAGATGGGTTTTTCTGGATACTTGACTGTCTGCTCATCATTTTTGCAGGGCCCACTGCTACTTTCAGTCTTTCTGCGAGTTTAATTCCCTGCACAAATGCTTCTCCTTGCCAGAGGGACAGGTTGTCTCAAATGATCAGATAAACACACTACTAATTTTTCTTCACAAATCAATCCCGTGTCACCTCAGGTCTCTACAGACTTATTTCCAGTTACTTGACAGCCCTATCACTTACAACCAGTTCTTAAAATCCAGATGCAGGCTGAGCCCAGATTCTCATTTCCAATCTCTGTTGGCTCACACTTGGGAACTGTTCTGTCTTCCGTCTCCAGCTGGCCCACTATCATGCCCTTTCCTCTGGAATAAAGACTTCCTCACATTCATCTCCACATTCCTCATACTTACACTGGTGGAATTTATAGCTTGCTAATGCAGCCTTGTCCCACAGAGCAAGCAAAAGGGAACTGGGCTGAGGTTCTGCCTGTGGAGCAAGGACTAGGCAATGTTCCAGCTCTGCCCCACCCCCGCCGCTGCCCACAATTTCCCCCTTTGCCTTCTACCCCCCTTTCCAAAGGCCTGAATTCTAGGGGTCTCTGCTTAACTTGCTCAGCAGACAAAACTTGGTAACTGTCTAGTTAAGGTTCATTACAAAAATAGCCTAAAGGAAATCCATGGAACTGAATTCTTTCCTCTGTTTGAGGCTGTCCTCCAGCAGTCTAGGCCTTGACAGGGTGACCCATGCCTATACCCTCAGCTGCTTGGGAGGCTAAGGCAGGAAAAATGAGGAATTAGGTCTAATCTGGGCGACACAGGTAACCAATTGAGACCTTGTCTAAAAACAAACAAACAAAAAAACTATCTAAATTTAAGATTTTTTTTTTAACATACTGTGGTAGCTGAGTCAGTAAAAAGTTTGCCATGAAAGCATGAGGTGACTCACTAGTGGCACCAACTCCAGGCGGTCCAATACCCTCTTCTGGCCTCTGCTGGTCCCTGCTTCACTCCTGTGACATTGCTACACACAGACACAGAGACACTTGTTAGTCCAGACTATACTTCCTGCCTAGCCACTGGCCAATCAGTGTTTTATTTATTGACCAATCAGAGCAACACATTTGCCATACAGAACATCCCACAGCACTTCCCCTTTTCTTTTCTTTTCTTTTTTTTTCAAAAAGGAAGGTTTTAACCTTAAAAAAGTAAAATTACATATAATTTGGGAATTTGGGTGTAGCTTCTCTTACTACTTCCTGCTGGAGGGGGGTGCTGTACCTTATGGGGACACAAAGAAAATTTTAGGATTATGGAATAGTCCATGAGGCTGTATTGTCTGAGCCAGTTGCCTTCAAACCATTCTGGATGTTGGATCATCTGGGCCATGGTGTCATTGGAGACCTTTCAGGGGGTCTTGGTTGGTCAAACCTGATGTATCTTAATCTGGAATAAATCCATAGCCTCTGGCTTTCTGTGGGAACAAAAGCAGAGTCTCCTTTCCAAAGCAACACATCCTTACATCCAAATTTTGAAGTCAAGTCATCTTTAAAATATACATATTGGTTTAACTCAACATCTTTTATGATCAAATGTTTTTCTGCAGTTAAAAATCCCAAAGACAACACAATCCAGATTCTCTGTGTAATATTCATCTTTACGTGGCTTATTTTTTATATTAATTTTATTATCTCTTTAAAGACTTTATTTTTTAAAACTATGTATTTGTTTATATAACTGTATATATCACCTTTTTTGTCTCTTTCAAGCCTATGTATATTTTACACACATTGTAAACTATTACATCTGAATCTGTCTTATTGTGAATCTATTGCTTTAAACTGCAGCATTCGTAAGACTGAAATGATGCTATGGCTGCTGACTCCGCCCACCTCAGCTTCCCAACATGGCGGTGGTACATTTACTACCAGCTCTGGGAGCTATCGTGGGTCTATGCTTTTATCCAAGCAGCATGTAGCCCAGAAACCTCTCTTTTTGTTTTGTACTAGCAAAGACTAAATCCACCACGCAGCTTAATGTGCCACTTGCAGAGGCCTCATTCCCGCCATACTGCAGGTCGAGCACAGCCAGGAACACGCCAGCAGCTCAAACCGGCAGCTGCGGCTCATTTGAGAGAGACAATTAGGAAGCTGTTTTTAGCTCCGTTTTAGAATCTTTTCTCAGGTTTTAGGTGGAAACTCTTGCCAACTCATTGGGTGCCATTTGTAGCTAGAGTTTCCCTGCCTGGCCCACAGTCAGGACAAATCTCTCTCACCTGCCAGTCCCACAGCCGCTCAGACCCAACCAAGTAAACACAGAGACTTATATTGCTTACAAACTGTATGGCAGTGGCAGGCTTCTTGCTAACTGTTCTTATAGCTTAAATTAATCCATTTCCATAAATCTATACCTTGCCACGTGGCTCGTGGCTTACCGGCATCTTCACATGCTGCTTGTCCTGATGGCGGCTGGCAGTGACTCCTTCTGCCTTCCTGTTCTTTCTTTTCTCCTCTCTGTTAGTCCCGCCTATACTTCCTGCCTAGCCACTGGCCAATCAGTGTTTTATTTATTGACCAATCAGAGCAACACATTTGCCATACAGAACATCCCACAGCACACACTAAAAACATGAGATAAATAAAAATTCATCGTAAAAGTAGTGAGACTTCCAGAAAGAACTTAACTAAGACCTTAACCTCATCCAGTCAGTGTTGCTGTTTTGTTGGAAGCGGACATGTGGAGTCACTGATTCAAACATTCCACACAAATCTGTGGCTCCCCTGCTTCGGGCCAGGTATTAGTCAAGTGCTGATGGTACCTCAACCAAACAGAGTAATGAAAGTCTCTCCCTTCAAAATGTCTGAGAACTTAAGAAGAGGTGCAACTGACTCTAAGTTTCATTTCTATTTCCGCTGTCTGGACCTGTTCTGAGAACTGAGAGCTATAAAGCCTCCCCTCAACTGTGGTATAAACAGAGGCCAAGTTCCCTCCCAGTCTTCACTAAGTTTTAACCTCTGTTCATCCTTTTAGTTAGTGACATTTTATATCTACTCATCAGAACTGCTGAGATAATTAAAAATAATGTAGGTTAAGTGCCTAACATAAACTATGACAGCTATGTTAGTAAGAAATGGAACAAGACACAGAAGTTGTCCAATACGAAGTATTAATTTGGCAGCTCTTTGACTTCTATCCAAAACTCAAAGAACTGGTGTTCAAGATGAGAACTGTTAATGGATATGGGGATTAATTATTTCCTCTGACTTCTTTCTCATCCTCTGTCACAAAAGCCCTGTTTATGCAAGCCTTCCTGTGCTAGCTTCAGAGCTCAAGATGTGTCTGCTCAGGTTAGGTACAGTCTACCTGCTGAAGTATCCTGCATATCCAAGAGTCAGGCAGTTGGTAAACACAAGTCAGCCAGCCACTGTGAAGTGATACTGCGGAAGGAAAATCCTTGATGGGTCTTGCAAGAGAACTACAAGCTGCAGCCTGGATTAACTCAGGCTGTTTATCGGCAGCCTCAGCTGCTCATCCACTCTCTTCTGGGCAGCTGGGCAAAACCTCCAAGACTGCCACTCCCCACTGCCCAAAAGGGCCAAAGGGAACAGTGAGGATTCCTGATCAGGACATGCCCTTTTTCCCAGAAGAGGGATTAAGTGTGCCTTGATGAAGTTTGCTCTTCCAGCATTCTTCCTTGGAGACTGAGGAAGACATGAAATGGGACCTGAAAAGTCCATTCTGCATCCTTAAAAAGGCTAACATGGCATCTAAGAAGGAAATCAGCTGGCATCAAATATTCCTGTGTTCTTGGTCAAATTATGGTAATAATGCCAACTTTAGAAAGTTACTGTATGCAGTGAGAGATCACACAGGACAGTACATACTAAATTGCCTGGCACATGATAAATACCAAGTACATGCCAGCCTTCAATTTTTCTTAATAATTGTGAACAGCGTGAAGAAAACAAATTATATCAAAGTATCAGAACTGAATCATAGATACCAAAAATCTAACATAGCCAGCAGTGGGTGAAGGAGATGGCATAACCACAAAGCCTAAAACATTGGCATTTGCTCTTTATAAGAAAAATCTAATGACCTTGCCCTAGACTAAACAAGGTAAGCAAGAGTTTAGGTAGAGCAAGACTAATTTACACTTGTTGAACATTTGCATTCTATCACACCATGCCGTAAGCATTTTGTTTGTATTCATGGATTTAATCCTTTTCAGAATCCAGTGGCAAACATTTTTATCAACCATTTGATAGATGAAGAAACTAAGGCACAAGGTTAAAGAATCCCAAAATTACACAGCCAGCAGGAAGCATTGGGAGAGTTGGGCTAGATCATCTGACTCCAGAGTTCTCCTTTGACCTTTATATGATGTGTTCCAGAACAAAATGGGATAAAGGGCAAGAGAAATGGGAATGGTTTCTCAGGATAAAAATGAGCTTTTAGGGAAAAGAAACAACAGATGCCCATAACATTACATCAGTACCAGCATGAAACTGACTTTGCCTAGCCTCTCAGGACCTTGAATTTTTCAAGTAGTATAAAGTAGATAAGATCTGCTCTTTGGAGTGATTGCCATGATGTTAGTTAACCTTCACTGAGCAAGCACTTACTCCAGGGTAATACTGAGAACATTACACATGTTGTTTCAGTGAGGAAACAAAGCGTAGGAAGGTCACATAGATTTGTCCAGGGTCACACATGAGGCAGTATCAAGGCTTTGGTGAGAAGCCAGGTCTGTCTGGCTCTAGTTCCTGATCACATAACCATTACACAGCATAGTTCCCATCTCAGAGATGAAGGGAGATAAGATATCTATTGGATCTAGCAGAGGGCCTTTCACATTCTAAGGACTCAGTTAAGATTATTGTTATTTTTCTTTCCTGACTTTTCTTGTTCATGTTATGAGTACACACACACACACACACACACACACACACACACACACACACACACGTCCATTCTACATGTGTCCTCAAACAGTTTTACTGCCTTTATCTTTTGGTACTAGGGATGGAACCAGGGCCTCACACATGCTAGCCATTACTGTACCATGGACCTACATCTTCAGCCCTTTTTATTAATTTTTTTTTAATTTTTATTTTGAGACAGTAACATGTTAAGTTACTGAGGTTGGCCTCAAACTCACTATGTAACCCAGGAAGTACTTGAATCCAGTATCTTCCTGCCTTAGCATTGAGGACCACAGACCTATGCCACCAGGCTTGGGTTCTAGCTTTTAAGCAAAAAGTAGAACAAACTCCCTCCAATCAGTCCTGCTGCCAAAGAAGCAGAGCGAGCATGTTCCTGAAATTCCTGCACTGGGGGAAAAGGCAGGAGAACTGTGTGTATGATGCTAACCTACATAAGCTATATAACAAGCCTCCGTTTTAATAATAGCGATAACAGTAACAGTAGCAGTGGTGGTGAATACAGCAGAGCAGAGCTAGCAGCATCTCCGGAGAAGAGAGTGAGAAGAATGCTCAGCACGCATGGAAGGGATTATGCCACGTAAAGAGACATTCCAAAGCTTGGAAAGAAAAGCTCCCAGAGGCACAATGTTCACGGTATAATAAGCTGGTGATAGGTATAAGAAAGGCTAGTCAGGTCTTGGTCTTTGCTTTCCCCTCAAAACACAAGAACCAGGCTGTTTAACACATTGTATAATAGCTGTGTCACTTTCCACCTTGGACCGCCATCAAAGTGAGATTTACCCTCCCTTCCTAGTGACTAGGGTGCCAAGCCACACCTCTAGTCCCAATCCGTACACAAGACACCACACTCCACACGTACTGTTCAGAATCTGCACATTTCTAGCAGGAAAGTGCCTGGAAGCTACAGATGAAACTGAAGCCTCGTGAGGTGAAAAGATCGGTCACACTTGTAGAACAAGCCAGTTGCACATCTAGGTTTAGCCTTGGCCTTGCCGTCAGAGAAACTAGATTGAGTTCCTGACGTCATGACTTTTCTGGGACTCGGTATCCCAAATTTAATATGGTTGAAAGATCAAATATTGATTACAGAAATATTAGTAAATGCTGAGTAAATGCATCCTAGTTCAGTCCAGCACTTTCCTCTGCTCCTTGGAATAGTCTGCTCTCAGAAGGGAGCTTAGGAGCTAGATTTCCGAAAAAAGAAAAAGTCAGCTGTAAGAGGTAGTGCCCTCTGCTTTACTTCCCTTCATCAACAATAAAGTGCAAACTTCAAAAGAAAGAAGTCTGAAAATGAGGAACAGCAGACTCAAAGACCTTTCCCAGAGTGGAACTCTGTGGTCAGATATTGGCGAGGGTGATCCTTGGATGACTTGGTCGGCATCCAAGTCTGTTTTTAGTGGAGAATAAGGTTCATGTTTTGGAAGCAGGATCCTTGACTTTTTTATCCTGTTATTCAAATATTTCCTAATAATCTCCAGCATCTATACACTCAAGAGACCTTGAAGGTAAAGGATGCAGATCTCCAGTTGTTTTTCCTTCCTGCTACCAATGAATAGATGTTTTCTTTCTGAAATCACTGGCCCTATCATACTTTTTTTTTCCTCACTCAAGTTACCCTATGAAAAGAACTCAAATAGCAAAACAGCTGAACTGTAAGTTACCAAGTCTGAGATTGGAGTCAATGTTACGAATCCCTTTTCAATATGGCAGACCTATGTAGAAAGAGATTGAAGTTTTAGCACATAAATACATACTGCATAAATTAGCCACAGTAAGTATGGTGTTTCTGGTGCCACCTATTGGTCAGTCTGCAAGACTGAAGTATATGGCAGTACCCTCGGTCGTTAAAATGAATGTAAAATGTGATTTATGATATAACATTCAAGGTTATGTATTTCACCAAGCTGATGGAATACAGAGATAGAGTGCTGTATTTAGACATCATCTTTAGCTGTAGCCACTTTAAACCACAAGACTTTTTTATGTCATTTTTGCCTTTATTTACTCACTAATTAAGTCTGTGGAAAGGAATATATAGTGAGGCATAATCTCTGGGAATTCTAGGATTAGTGGATCAATTCTCATATTTAAGTGATTTTGTGTCTTGCATCAGAATTGCTGTTGGTACTTTGTTCAGATCATCCTACCAACCAGTGAACCCAGGCAGTTACCGTCAGATGCTGGAGAAATTTCTAATTCAATAGGCAGGTAGCCTTTTCTTTGGAGAATTGTGCTTGGCCAAGAAGAAACTTTGAGGAGATGGGAGCCACCCTGACCAGGAGGCTTTATACACACACACACACACACACACACACACACACACACACACACCACCTAATCTCTGTAGCCAGGCGCCAATGACTGAATGTCAGGGGTATAAGAGGCCAGGTCACCTCCCCCTAGGCTGGGAGTCACTCTGTAGTGTAATCTGTCCTTCAACACACTCCATGTCTGAAGTGAGACATCCGTGGGGCCAAATTTTTGTTTAGCCTCTTTCTGTGTTGTAACCTGTTTTTTGTTTTGTTTTGTTTTGTTTTTTTCTCACTTGTTTCTCCTTGACAACACTCAAGGAATCACTTGAACACATATCCCCATCTCAGGTTTTGATGTACAGCAGAATTATCCTATGCAATAATCCTATCCTTCTGCAGTGATGGAAACCATGCCAGACAAATAACTTTGTAGATTTTTGTAGATACATTTTTTCCCCAACATGTCTGGGAGGCAAATGCTGACCAAGGCAATTCTCCTCCTCCTGCAGCAAAGCCTGGACTGAAGGACAGCAGTCCACGATCCTGCACTGTGGGACAATGTTGTGAGACAGCTCCTGGAGATGGCACTCGGCCTGAGTTTCTGAGAAATCTGTTTAGTATCAAAATAGTATATCCGTGCTGGCATGAGATCCAGTGCTCCCAGGGGTAATGAAAAATAACCTGGAACTGGAGGACTTGAGGCTTTCACATTTCTGCATCTGTTGGAGGAGTTGGGCCTTTTCGTTTGTGCCAAAGGAGAACTTTAAGAGAAAATTTTTAAAAAAAAAACTCATAGGTTAAATAGAAATAGAACTTCATGAAGACAATCAAATTTTTCAAAGGTCAAAGATGAAAAATTTTAAGTGACGAATCTCATCAGTAAACTGTATGGGGAAAAATAAGCATACATATAGTAACAGTGAAATGGAATCGTTACTTCACATCACATTTAAAAAACAAAATCTCTAAATAAAGACTTAAATGTGTGGCCTGGAACTATTAAACACTGGGGATATACTCTGACATTGGTCTTGGAAACGGATTTTTGGATATGATCCTTATAACACAGCCAAGAACAATGCTCTTGTTTGCCTGCCAGGACAAGATCATAAGACCACATTTCTGATGATACCACATGTGTGGGTTGCAAGATATTGAGAAATCAAGCTGGATCTGAGCTAAAAAACTCCCTCCCTGCTGTCTAGCTTTGATAGTGCTGAAAGAAGCTATGTAGACTTCAGGGGGGGCAGTTATTAACAGTTTAATCCAGCTATGTACCATGCTAACTACATTAATGACTTGCTGGCAAGTTATGCCCAGCAATGCAATAATGGCACAGCTATTACAGGAGTAACCAACTACCCTCTAACTTTATTTGATGCCCCCTCTATGGGAGGGAGCTCATGCCTAGTACTCTCCATCACCACTACCACCAAAAGTTCAGGGAACATCATGGAACAGGGAATAGAAAAAAATTAAGAGTCAGAGGTTACAGAGGTACGCTGCAAAAGTTGTCTTCCAGACATGACAAGACCATTGCACTCATAAATTAATTGAAGATATGAGAATGTCCTTCCCTAGGTCCATAGGCAGTTAATGCATATCATGGGAGAGGTTCTTATTTTTCTCAGTGGTGTAGCTGATAAATTATTATGTTTAAGTAAATAACCCCTACTATGCTCATGTCACCAGCCTTAATTAAAATTACTGGGTGTACACACACACACCACCACCACCACCACCACCACCACCACCAAGAGATTATTGGAAAAAGGAGAGTTTCAGTGGGAGAGAAGAGGAATGAGAAAGAGTAACAGTGTGTGTGTGTGTGTGTGTGTGTGTGTGTGTGTAAATACCCTAATCTATCTATCTATCTATCTATCTATCTATCTATCTATCTATCTGTGTGTGTGTGTGTGTGTGTGTATATATATATATATATATATATATATGATTGTCAAGAGAAAAATATTTTGAAAAAATTAGACAAAAAAAAGCAAAAGCAGGCAAATGGTATTACATCAGAATAAAGAGTTTGTCAATGAAATGATTTCTAATGATATTTTGCTATACTTATAGATCAAAGCCTAGCCCAATCATCATCAGAGAGGCTTCATCCAGCAACTTACAGGAGCAGATACAGAGACCAATAGCCAAACATTAGGTGGAATGAGGGGAATCCCACAAAATAAGGGAAGGATTGTAGGAGCCAGAGGGGTCAAGGACACCATGATAACACGGCCTACAGAATCAACTAACCAGGGCTCGCAGGGGCTCACAAAGACTGAAAAGACAACCACAGAGCCTGTACGGGTCTGAGCTAGGTCCTCTGCATGTATGCTATAGTTGTATAGCTTGGTGTTCTTTGGGACTGCTAACAGTGGGAGTGGGAGGTGTCTCTGACTCTTTTTCCTGCTCTTGTGACCCTTTTCCTCCTATTTAGTTGCCTTGTCCTGTCTTGATATGAGGGTTTGTGCCTAGTCTTATTTTAACTTGTTATGCCATGTTCATTTGATATCCCTAGAAGACCTGATCTTTTCTGAAGGGAAATGGAGGAAGAGTGAATCTGGGGGAGATAAGAAGTTGGGGGAGTGTAGCTGGAGTTTTCCTGTGTCCTGCCCAGTCTGCAGCCACTCAGACCCAAGTAAACACACAGAAGCTTATATTAATTAAAATTGCTCAGCCATTAGCTCAGGCTTATGACTGACTAGCTCTTACATCTAAACTCAGTCCATTTCTGTTAATCTACATGTTGCCATGTGTTCTGTGGCTTTACCTGTGTGCCATTACATGCTGCTCCCTGGACAGCAGGCCAGTGTTTCCTCACTCAGCCTTCCTCTTCCCAGAATTCTCTTTGTCTGCTTATCCTGCCTATACTTCCTGCCTGGCTACTGGCCAATCAGCATTTTATTTATCAACCAATCAGAGCAACACACATTCACAGCATACAGAGAGACATTCCACAGCACTTCCCCTTTTCTGTCTAATCGAAAAGGAAGGTTTTAACTTTAACATAATAAAATTACATATAGCAAAACAGTTATCAAGCAAGAATTATAGTTATAATATCTAGTCTATTTGTATTTGGCAAAATTAAAGAAAATATCTTTCCTATCCTACATTTGTGAGTCTAAGGTTTCATATCTACCTTATCTCTTATTATAACCAAGGAAAATCATAATTATAACTATCTAGTCTTCAACTACATCAAAGACCTCAGAAGGATATAATATTACCTAAGTAAAAAGGAAGAACGTTGTAAGCAGCTTCCAAAAATCTAGAATGACAAAGACAGCTGGCTACCTGGACAGTCATCCAAAGTTCCTCTGTAACGTTGGGGCATCCATCTTCAGCCCACAGGCCTAGAGTTTTTTAGTAGCTTCTCTGTGTGTCCTGTAGAATATCTGGCAGTCTCCTCTGTGAAGCAGGAACCTGAAGGGCCATCTCACCTTTCAAAGTTCAGTGGTGACCTTCCTATGGGTCCTGCAAGTCCAGTCGATACAACATTTTGTCAAGCAGTCCAGGCAAGAACAGTTTCTTGCCCAAATGGCTATTTTTGCCAAGAAGAAGATAAACTCCATATAGAGTGTCTTCAATGTCCATCTTTCTCTTTGAAG
The DNA here is from genome assembly GCF_007827085.1 of Peromyscus californicus insignis. NCBI lineage: Eukaryota > Metazoa > Chordata > Mammalia > Rodentia > Cricetidae > Peromyscus > Peromyscus californicus. The sequence goes on along the minus strand of NW_026294562.1, from coordinate 113,155,033 downwards.
TAAATGGGTGCTACCAGGAGCAGATGTGTCTCACTGTCCAGAAAAGTCTAAATTTTTAAAACATTTTAAATGCCATATTCTGTAGGTCTTTGAAGTGTTTGAAGATTATTTACCTAATTAAAATATATCTATGTATACCTAGAAAACTTAACTAACATGACTATAAGTTTGATTATCAAAGGTGACTAATAATCTGCATTTCTTAATTATACATTACAATTTCAAATGAGTTGCACAAAATACTTTAAACAAGAGTAGAAATATGCATACAGTATAACAAAATTAATTTTAAATTTGTATCAATAAACTAAAATCCATAGCATTTTAAAACATTTTTAAACAAGTTGCTCTTTAAAAGTAGATTCAATAATCTATCCTTTTATCTTATCATATCTATATCCTATATTTCCATATCATATCCCCCTTTTTTCTTCTAGAAAGAGATTGACTATGACCAATAACAATTTGTAACCAACAACCTAAATAAAAATAAACATCCATAATCCATTTTTTGCGAATGTAGGCACAGTGTTTTAGGCTACTTCCTGCTGATAGGGGGCACTGGTAGTCTTATGGGGATCCTGAGAAAATTATGAATTATAGTTAAATCTTAGCTGTAGCATCTATAAGGCTGCATTGTCTGAGCCAGTTGCCTGGAAGCCGTTCTAGATTTTGGATCATCTGGGCCATGGTATCATCAGAGACCTTTCAGGGGGTCTTGGCTGGTCAAACTATATTAGCTTCGAATCAATCCATAGGTTCTAATCTTCTGTGGAAACAAAAGCATAACCTCTTTCCAAAGAAACACATCCTTAGATCCAAGTTTTGAAGTCAAGATATCTTTAAAATATACATATTGGTTTAACTGAGTAGCCTTTACAATCAAATGTCTTTCTGCAGTTAAAAATCCCAAACACAATATAATCCAGACTCTCTGTGTAATATCCATCTTTACATGGCTTATTTTTTATATTACCTTTCCTGTCTCTTTAAAGACTTTATTTTTTATAACTATTTCTTTATATAAGTGTTCATATTCCTTTTCCTCTCTCTTCCAAGCCTGCATACATTTTTACATACACCGTAAACCATTTAGAGGTTTATTTAATCTGAATCTGACTTATTGTGAATCTATTGCTTTAAACTGTAGAATGACTAGGACCCACTTCAGTTTTCCAACATGGTGGTAATACGTTTACTGCCAACTCTGGCTCTGGGAGCCATGTGTACCACCAACTCTCGGAAGCAGCGGATCTATGCTTTCATCTAGCAACGTGTAGCCCAAAAACCTTTTCTTTATTTCCTTTATTTTTTTTTTTGGTCTGTACTAGCAAAAGCTATATCCACCATGCCCCATGTTGAATGACTTACAGATACCACTGTGTACAGTGGCAGGAATCTTCCATGCTGCCGGTCAAGTCCACATGCGGCAAACCCGCCATACTGTAGCTAGCAGTGGTTGGCCTGAGAAACACACTAGGAAGCTGTTTTTAGCTCCGTTTTAGAATCTTTTTTTTTTTTTTTAAGCTTTCTCAGGTTTTAGGTGAAAAATCTTGCCCCACATTTTGGCGCCATTTGTAACTGAAAGTTTTTCTGTGTCCCAGCTGGCTAGCAGTTGGGACAAATCTCTCTCACCTGCGGTTCTGCAGCTGCTCATAAAATAATCACTCAGAAGGCGCTAGAAGGAATGGAGGAATGGGAAACTGCAATCAGGATGTAATGTATGAGAGAAAGATAAATAATAATAATAATATAAAAGAATAAAGACTTTGCATAGCAAACAAAACAAATGAGAAAAGGAAAACATGGCTTATAAAAAAAATTTGTAAACTACATCTGATAAGAGGTTATTATCCAAAGTTGATGAGAGACTCAACAGCTCAATAGCAAAGAAATAACCTGGTTTTTAAAATAGGCAAAGGACAAGCATAGATACTTCTCAAAAGAAGATACACAAACAGCCAATAGATATTTGAAAAAAAAAATGTTGCATATCAGCATCATCAAGGAAATGAAAACCAAGATCACAATGAAGTTCCATGCTATATCTGTTAGAACAGCTGTCATTAAAGAAACAAACATAAGAAGGGGTGGAGGATATGGAAAAAAGGGAATTTTCTTACAGTGTTGGTATGAATATAAATTGGCACAGACATTGTTCAAAGAAGTATGGAAGTTCTCTAAATAAAAATAAAACTATTATACGACTCAGCAATCCAACTATTGGGTATACAACTGGAGATGTGTGTGTGTGTCTGTGTGTGTGTGTCTGTGTTTGTGTGTGTCTGTGTATGTGTATCTCCAAAGAAAATGAAATTAGTATGTCAAAGAGACAAGTGTATCTCTACAGTCACTGAAGCACTATACTTAACAGTGAAGGTTAAATTAAAGTAAGCATCCATCAGTGGGTGAATGTATGAACAAGACACCATGTACATATAGAATGGAATATTACTCAACTTTATAAAAATACAAGGAAATCCTGTCACTTGAGATAATATGTATGAACTTGGAAGACATTGTGCTTAGTGAAATAAATCAGGCACAAAGAGACAAGTACTGTATGTTCTCACTTACACTCAAAGGCTTTGAAATCACAGAAAGAGCATTGCTAAGGCGTGAAGTTTGTGGAAATGGAGATGCGTTAGTCAAAGAGTAAAATATTGGCTATGCAAGATGAATAAACTATAGAGATCTGTATAGCATGGCAACTATAATTAATAGGGTATTATACACTTGAGATCTGCTGAGATAAGCTATTAAGCATTTTTGACACAGATAATAAAAAGGGTAACTATGTGAGGTGATGGATCTATTAATTAGCTTCATTTTGATTATCCTTTTACAAAGTATATCATGTCACAAATCAAAAGATTGTGTTGCACACCATGAATATATTCAGTTTCACTTGTCACATGAAGTTGGGCAGGGAGAGCTAACAGCATTTTCTAAACCCAATCGCAAAAAAATTCATATTGTTATCTCTTAATTATCACAAAATTCTTAGAATAAAAAAGACATTTTGTTTGCTTTGATCTTCTTAGAGAAAGGTACTATGGTGGGCTTTGATTCTAAAGAGGAAGCAGAATTTCTTCATTTCTGTGGTAGAAGATGCTGTGACTGGGTCAGCATTATCTCTGGCCTTACCCTGCATCCAGTTAGCAGTACCAATGTGGACAGTTAAGTGATATTCCCCTTTCTCTCTGAATCATTTATCTGCAAAATTAGATGATAAGAGAGTCTGTGACCTCTGTGGTAACTACGATTCTAAAATCCTCTGAGTCCCTAACTTCTCTACTCTGATGTGGTACTGATGCTGTAATTCAGACCTCATTAGCCTGTCCCAACATGAAGTCTTCAATAGTCAGGGAGGCAGAAATTCAACACGGCACTTTTCTGAAAAACAATCTTCTGATAAGGAGGAAAGAGAGCTGATGGCAGATGTAGAGTGATTAGCCACTGCAGGCAGGCAGGTGGGGCACTGGCTCTTAGTGAGTGAATGATAATATGCAACAGTATTATCACACAAGGAACGGTAACCTATGAATTAGCTCCCTGTGTACCGTCTGAAGCTTCAAGTCAGCCTGCTGGATCTTTGCTGTTTCTACAGAAGAAAGGACGCAAAGGAGGAAAGACAGACTGATGTGCCACATGAATTGCACATGGTTCTAACCCTGTTCTTCCATGAGTCATTTCTATGGGGTCTCAGCTTCTTTATCTGCTAAACAAGGCTCTGCAGCAGCAGATCTGGAAATGTCCTTGCAGGTCTCTGGCTATCAGATGCTATCAGCTCCTGTCTTTTCTTGACATATGCCTGAAAAACATTTTCTTAAAAGACATTCCTTTTCCTGGTTTTAGAATTTAAAGAATTGAAATCACGAGTTTCAATTCTCAAAAGCAATTAGTTAAACAGAGAAAATCAAGACAGGGCATTTACAATTCAGTCATTTTTGTTTGTTCTGAAGCAGGGTCTCCCTTAGTCTAGCCCCTCCCACCTCAGCCTCCTCAGTACTACAATTACAGGCATGTGCCACTGGATCCAGCTTCATTAAAATTCTTGAAACTGAAAACTTAAGGGCTACTGAAACAAAATCAAGTTGTTTGTTTTTTTTTTTTTTAAAAAGATTTCTGTAAATCCCTAGGATGTTATAAGTGAATGATCTTCAATTACCTTAGTAATACACACTGTGAAGCCTCAATAAATAGTTGTTAAGTAGTTACCTTTACTGGAATGACTTTACAAGGAAATAGCTAGTCATCCCAAGTTCCATTCAGTTCTAGTGTCCTATGATATATTTATTGAGTGCAGAGAAGACATGTAGGGGAAAATAAAGCTAAGATAGGCCTAATGGATAAAGTACCACCCATAGAGCCAAATGGACCCGAGCAAAAATATTGTTTCTGTATTTACTGTGGCACCTCAGGCAAATTTCTTGAGAAGGGGGTGGGAACAATTTTGAAGGAAGTAAAACAGGGTTAAGGAGTAAATGGTCAAAGGGAAGGGTGAGACTTGAATGTGCAGGAAAGATCTCTCAGAGACAATGACATCTGTTATGAGAAGGACTACAAGGAACATTCTAGGCAGAGAAGAGAGCCAGGTATTGCTTAGAATGTTTTAGAAAGAGAGAAAAGGGCCCAGCAGTTTAACATGGTGAAAAAGCAGAGTGTGACTGAAAAGGGAGAGCTCCTGCTGGTCTTTCTTGGCCTGGTAAATTTTATTCCAGTTGCAATGAGAAAAACCTGAGAAGTTTTAAGTCAAAAAGGAACATACCTGTGGAGTTCATTGTAAAATCTCCCTCTCGTATAGAGACTGGATTATTGGTGAGCCGTAAGAACAGAGAGCTGGAGGACACTGGACAGCTCAGCGTGGTGAAGTTGGAGAGAAGTAAGTCAGACTTAATATCTATTCGGGGGTACTGTGGATTAAACAAGACAACATATGTAAAAACACTTACCAAGTGCCTGGGTCAATTAAATGCTTATTACAGATAAGAGGATCTGATATAACAGGCTGATTGCAGGCCCATATGTACATCAAAGAAGAAAGTGATGCACACTTAGGTCAAAGATCTAAGGTGCAAGCTAGCAAACTGGACCAATAGCTCATTTGTATTCCACATGGGCAAGTCCTATTTGCTTGCTATAGCTTCCCTGTAAGTTGAGGGGCGGTCTCTAAGTACTAACATTCATGAATCTTTTTATGGAATATGCCAGTCAGGGGCATTATGAGTGAGGTGGAATAAAGAGTTTAGTATAAATATTCCATGTGAGGTATCGACTCTATGCCTGATGTCGTTCCCGAAGCCATCTAAGACCAGCTAGGGATGCAATCAGGAAGAACAGCTGGAAGTTGGGTGTGACGTGTAAAATCCAGGGCAAAATGGAACTCACAGTGATAAACTGTTTAACCACCGCTCACCCTGGTCGAGTAAGTGACTGGAAGAAGTCATTTATCAGCAGCTGGAGGAACTTCAGGTCCAGCTGCTGCTGCATGCTAACAGGTGAGACAATAGGTGAGTGGCAGCGTTTGTGTGTTTATGGTGTCTTGAACGCCGACCTAACTTTCAGAGCAACAAACTATTGCTTCTCCTTTACCTCCAATCTCGTGCTGATTTCTCTTGTGGTCACCACATCTGGAATGGTCCAGGGAAGGAAATTCTTAGAAAGATAGTTCAAGTCTATGGGTAGGAAAGACTGGTAATGTGTTTGCTGTACAATCATGGGGACCTAAGTTCGGATCCTAGTACCCACATGAAAGCTTGAAATGGCAAGCCTGTGACCCCAGCGCTGGCAAGGGATGGAGGGAAGACTCAGACAGGAAGGGTTCCAGGGCTTTCCATAGCTACTCTAGCATAAACAGTGAACTCCATAGCATAAACAGGTCTCACACTGAGAGACCATATATCAAATAATCATCATCATCATCATCATTATCATTATAATAATAATAGATTAAAAGAGCAATAGAGGAAGATATCAGATGTCAACTTCTGACCTTCATTCACAGATGCATGGATGTATGTACATATGTATGTATGAGTATGTGTGCACACATAGCATACACACATGCACACACACACACACACACACACACACACATGCATGCACATAAGAACCTTACAGTTTAGCTAAACTGACACAGTACAAAACTATAAAACTCCACTTCATCAATTTGGCATTCATACACACATCTTGTTGTCACACTTATCTTCAGATTAAGATAACGTAAAATGACAATGATGTTTCCACTTCACATGACATGGCAGTCCCTCCTCTTTCCTTGACAGAGGATATGAAGCTCCTCTCTCTTTATATGAGGGCTTTTGTACAACACTGGCTAGTTAACCCTTTGCCTGTTATTTTTATTCCTATTCCTGTTCATCTGAGTCACCAAGGATAACAAACAAATGATGCTTATGAGACTATTCCACTGCCTCCCTTCTTCTCTTGGTCTCCTGGAAACTTACCCGTCCCTCAAAACTAAGCTCACATTCTAATTTTTTCTATAAACTTACCAAGACATCATCTCCTGACTTACACCATCCTGGCTTGAAACCCTTGCTCTGTCTTGTGGTATACAGGCTTCTCAATGGTTTCAGTTGGCAATGGTCAAAGGACTAATGCACGGTACTAAGAAAACATTATAGTTTGATTCATGAAGTAGAGAAACTCATCTGCCCCTAAATTAAACCACAATCTCAGCCCAGATACTGTTTCATCTTAAAGTGTTTAAGATTAGGCACAGTAAAATTTAAAAAAGAAGATAAGTGATTGTCAAACATCTGACTTCAAAAGTAAGCTGAACACTATGAATCATGCCTGCCTTGCAGGAAGGGTAGAACCTAATCGATTGCATTTTGGTGGTTTTCTATATCTAGCCCATAATTATTAAGTCCCTTCTCTGGATCAGTCAATGTTTTCCTAAACTGTTCGTGAGCATAGTGGAGAACATGACACTGCCTCTGACCTCAAAAGTCAGTGAAGGAAACAAAGTAAACAAACTCTAACCTCATAAGACAGAATTTTGTGTATGACAATGGAAATGGATGGAGTTAAGGGAGGTCCTGAAAAAGCACTAACCAAAAAGCTGGGTAGTGGTGCACGCCTTGAATCCCAGCACTTAGGAGGCAGAGCCAGGTGCATCTCTGAGTTCGGGGCCAGCCTGGTCTACAGAGCGAGTTCCAGGACAGCCAGAGCTGCACAGAGAAACCCTGTCTCAAAAAAAAAAAATCAAAAAAAGGAAAGAAAGAAAGAAAGAAATGTGTTTCTCTTTTATCTCATGTGACTGTGAACTGTAAACCTCTTAAAGGTAGGGACCATACAGTGTATGTCTACATACATTGTCTGAACACCCAGCTCAGATGACAGCAACCTGTCACTATATATAAACTAGTGCATGAATGTGAATATTGCAATGAGATGAACCTGTGGGGGCATACAGTGCATTTGCATTAATTTTAGCCTCCCACAGACATTCTTGGCTGATTATCTGTATATCATCAGCCCTGATAAGTAGGAATGTCCAATGTTTCATCTCACACTTGCTAAAACTATGATGGACGGAACAGGACTTGATTCTTTGACAACCAGAGCTTTGTGGTGACAGTTCTGTGCAGACTAGTAGCACAATGGACTAAGAAGGGACTGTGACTCTGCCATTTAATAGCTGTTACTTGTCTCTTGGGACATCCAATTGCTCAGCTTGGAGCGAGATTAATGTTCTCTTCTACCTGACCCAGTAGACATGCTCTTGTTTTATAACTAGTTTGAGAGTAGGTGTAGTGCCCAAGACACTTGTAAGCTGATAGGATGTGGCTTGGCATATTCCTGTGGTATTGTGGCTCCACAGTAAATTCCCATTTGGTACTGGTATTAATCCCAGTGAATTTCCCCTCCCAAACCAATCAGAGTAATAATGAATCACTCTCTTGCATTTTCTATCAAGACAGCTCTTTGTGATTTCTAAACGTCCCGTCTGGATTCAAAGAAGCTGGTTTCTTCATGAGTGGTTGGAATAAGACTTTTCTTAGAAGCTACTGAATATGGATTAGTTTGGATTGTTTCTCAGGAAATAAAAAGCAGGCTCTGGGGTGACCACTTCAACATTTAATTGGGTTAGCAAAGAACTACAAATAAGAGGTTTTCCTTAGGAGGAAAGCATGTTTACTGCACCCAACCCCTTAGGTGGTAGATTTTAGCCTAACTGCTGGCCTTCAAATGCAGCCTTTAACTCAGGCACCATTACAGGAATATAGCAGAGCAGAACTGTCACATTGAAAACTTAACACATCACAGGAGTTCACTGGACCCCAGCCTCTCATTAGATACAAATACAGAGCTCTCCAACTGCCTGGCCACCTACAGAAGTCATGTTTGCAGCAGCTCCAAAGGGTTTGCATCCTAAAAATTAGAAGGCTGGACCAAGGAAACTGCCCAGCATTTGAGACAAAGCCACTAAGGGGCTGGTGACCTGTACTTTAGGGTAACTGAAGGTTATTCATGTCTCTCTATCTTTTCCTCTCAGACACATTGTTGCTGTCACTGGGTGATATCCCTCTGCCTGGATCCCTCAAAGAAGTAGTTTCTGTAACAAAGACAAGCAGGCTGTACTCAGTACCAGGGGCAGTTATGGACCGTGTGAACAACTTCACGAGAAGGAGGCCGAGGGGCCATTCAGACTTAGCTTGAAGTCCTGGCCTTTGTTTTCTCTCCACATTCAGACTGAAATGTGATTCCCCTGGCTTTCTTTTTTGGAAAATACCTGTGATGAGTTCCCTGGCTAGAAAGAAAAGCTGCTGACAGGAAAAGCTTCTGCTGGGAAGGGGGCTTCTTCACTCGTTCTCAAAGGAGACAAATATGCTTGTGGAGGGATTGCAGGCCTAGGAGAAGAGGTCAGGATCCCCCACAGAAAAGGCCATCCTTAATGGTAGATGAGGCTGAGAATTAAGCAGTTTCCCCTTTGAGAGTTGGGACATGGGCATAGAGCTTAGACTATGGCGGGGGGCACCTGCAGCCTCCTCTACTACAGAGAGGCACCTTGGGCAGATCGTTTGACCTCTCTACACACGCTCTCTCGGGGAGTTATGAGCATTAAATACAATCGTGAATATAAGTAATGAACACTGGTGCAGAACAAGGTTTCTTATGAAATGGGTTACTGATTTGATAATAGTACTTACTCCCTTCAGCCAAAACAAATGATGTCCCCCATTGCCAGGTGCTCTGTGAGTAACAGATCCATCCTCCTCCTTGACTTCAGGAAGTTCACTGTTTCATAAAACACACACACACACACACACACACACACACACACACACACACACACACACCCTGCTCTTGAAGAAGTTCCAGGGTTACACCAAGCCCACTTGGTTAAGTAGCTCACAGGCTTGTCATCTCTCTGAGTAGCTCTCCAAACTCAGCTACCTCTACCTCCAATTTGCTCACAATTCTCAGTGTGCTTCCCATACTGAGTGTGTTTTGTTCGTCTCCTATGTGAGCATGGGGATCATGTATGCATCTAATCTATTCATCTGATTTGTTCCTCTCAAACAGCGAGTAGGCCTCCGCTCTGTTCACCTGATCATGTAGGCATCTTCGGAAGCTGGTGGCCTTTGACACCGTATACAGAGGACTCAACCCTGTCCTGGACTCCTGGAAAGTAATCTCGCCCTCCATCTTTAAAAGGTTGGGCCCTGATTTAGTTGGCCCCATTGTTCCCAATTATTGCTTTGATTCCAGCCTCAGCTCCAAGTCTACTTAAGAGGCTAATAAATCTCCTTTACCAGGAGATTATGACAATGATTTGAGACGATGCAGCTTCTATGTGCCCAACAGTTCCAGGCACAGAGCCAAATGCCAAAACCAGCTGATTCCATTCTTACCCTCAACCGGGTCCAGCCAACATAAGAAAACTAAAAATATAAAATATGTGTGCACGTATCCTTCCAATTTATACCTTCCCTCAGCTGTGTGCCAGAGGATCAGCTGAATGGGAAGACACAAACAGCTCCAGGAAAAACACTGGCAAGTGCTTAGGCAAACAGATCTGAAGAGGGTAGGAATCCGTTTACTGATTACCCATATCCTCAAACCTGGGCTGCCAGAGGTGTATTTAAAACGAGACTGGCAAGCAGGGGGTAGTCTTATAACCTGCCTTTCACGATCTGTCCCAGATAACAACAAAAAAGTAATATCTGGGTTATTTAGCATTATTCACCGGTCACCATGCTAGATGATTTACAGTACAGGCATTAATTAACCCATGAGAACCACTATGTGACAGGACAGCGTGGACTTCACTCAGAAGTTGGCCTGCCAAATAGGAGTTTGGGGCTATTAGTTTGACCAATCAAGTAACAAGTAAATGGTTTAGGAAATCACCTGCTGAGCGTTCCACTGCCCGAAAGGGAAGCACAGAGAGGGTGAACCAACACAAAGCCCTTTGTGGGTGAAAAGGAGAGACGCTGGATTGGAACCCAAGTGGAAAGATCTGCCCATCCCCAGAGCCCCCATGCGGTGCAAGAACGGGGACGAAAGGGGTGCACGATGCAGGGGAGGGGTGTCCCAGGTCTGGAAAGGGGCTTGTGAGCCTTCCTCGCCTCGGGTGCACAGGTCAAGCCTCTTCCCTCCCGCGCTCTCACCCTCCCAACCTTATTTAGAAACCGTGTCCCCGAGACAGGAAGGGCGGCGGGCCGAGAAGCACGGAGCGTCCCGGCCTCATTTCCTTTCGAATCCCCCTGTGGAATTTCATTTCGTACGGTGAGGAAATCGGAGCGCGAGCCCGTCGGCTGCTCGGCTGCTCCGGGGCGCCTCCCCCACCGGGGCTGGAGACCGGCTGCTCTCGGGCGCAGGTCGCGCCGAGCGCGGGGCGGGGCCGGGGGGCCGGGCGCCAGTCCCACTGGCTGGGGGTGAAAATTGCTGCGAACTCGCGCTGTACCAGGCACCAGCTCGAAGCGTTTCAGGCTTTATCGCTAATCCCTCCCAAGTCACTTTACGGATGAGGAACCTGACGCCGAGAGGTTGGGCAATTTGCTCAAGGTCACACAGCGAGGATTTAAAGCCACAATCTGTATCAATCCTAAATACCGTGTTCTTTGTGTTCATTATTTTGCTTGATACAGAGGTGGCCACAGGGCTGGAGTTGACAGCTGGAAGGGGAAGAACATGAAAGGGGCATAGATGTGGGAGCACTTCTCACCTGAGGGAGGAGGTCAGGTTGGCTGGGCAGGAGCCACGGGGCTCCAATCGACGCCTGGCCACAGTGTGCAATGGATCCGGGTGGGAGGACGCCGAGCGCCTGGAAGCCAAGCGGGGCGGGGCGGCTCTGGAGCGAGCGAGGGAGGGGGGATCAAGCTGCGGGCCAGGGCCTGACCCTTACAGCGGGAGAGAGGCCCCGCCCCCGCCCGCCCCCTCTGCCCAAAGCGGCCTCTCATTGGACAATCATGTTGTCCGTCCCGCCCCGCCCCCGCCCTGCGAACCTCCAGCGCCGCGGAGCGCTGGGGCGGTGAGAGCAGCGCGGCGTAGAGTGCAGGCGGGCTTCGCCGAAAAGCCGGACTCGGCCGGCGCCGGGTTCTGGGATCGCTGCCTGCAGCCATGACCCTAGCAGTCCGTCCCTCTGCCCCGGCTCCGGGCGTCTGATATCCCTCACAGACTCGTACAGCTGCTGGAGAGGCGGCCGCTGCCCCCTCGTCGCCCTTGGCGCCTTACTGGACTCCCTATCCGGAGCTGGGAGCAGCGCGGCCACCGGCGCCCCCGTGCAAACTGGGGGTGTCTGCTGGAGCAGACCCCGCCGCTGCTGCCCGCGGCTCTGGCCATGGCCTGGCGGGGCACAGGGCCGAGCGTCCCGGGGGCGCCTGGAGGCGTCAGCCTGGGGCTGCTGCTGCAGTCTCTCCTGCTCCTGCTCCTGCTCCTGCGGCCGGCACTGGGCTTCGGGGACGAGGAGGAGAGGCGCTGCGACCCCATCCGCATCGCCATGTGCCAGAACCTCGGCTACAACGTGACCAAGATGCCCAACCTGGTGGGACACGAGCTGCAGACGGACGCCGAGCTGCAGCTGACAACTTTCACGCCACTCATCCAGTACGGCTGCTCCAGCCAGCTGCAGGTGGGCGCCCCTACCCCCACCCCGGGAGGGACCCAGTAGATAGGGACTCCCAAACTCCTTCCTTGGAATCCTTGACAGATCGAGCCCCCTGTTCCCTTCCTCACTCGAGGGTACAACTTCTGGAAAAGTGATTTCCACTCCGCACCCCACCCCCCATTTTTTCTGTCCCTGTTGGAGACTAGAAGCCAAAACGTTGTGTAAGTCATCTGGCCCGCGAAAGAACCCATTCTTACACCCCGCCCTTCCGTTTTTCTCCCCTGCCCATGTCTGGCCAAGCCCCTAACCCCAGAGGAGCTGAGGGTTATCTTTGCCAAGGATTCCGGCAGCCGCTGCTTGGTGGGCGAGTCCTGGCAAGGCAGCCAGTTGCACCTAAAACTTGGACAGAGTGATAAGGAGACAGAACTTCGCCCTTCCAGGTCACTCATCGACCTCCTTTCTCCCTGTATTTTTAAGTGTAGGTTACCAAATGAAACATTTCTGCAGAATGCCCCCGTCATCACCCTGCACTCTTTAGAGGTCATACAGGAAAGAGTTGGCTTGAGTTATTTCTTGTCCTTAGGGTTGGAGGCAGGTTTAGTGTTTGGACAGACTGAAAAAGCTCCAGGAAGGTAGTTTGCATATCAGAAGAACTTTTTTTCTTTTCTCTCCCCCCCCCCCCCGCCCTTTGGGGGGCGGCAGTTATTAAAATGTTAAAACTTACATATGTGTAATGATACAGAAATTCTTCCTTCCCTATTTAGTGAGATTAATTTGCATATACAGTGTAGTTATAATTTCGAATCTACAGCCAACTTAATGGGGAGATGGATTGGAATGAAGTTTTAAAAACTTAGCACTGGTCATGTTTTGGTTGGTGAGGCTGGGTGGCTTTAATATAGCTAGAAAAGAGGGTAACTGGTAAAAAAAAAAAAAAAAATAGAGGCTAGAGTTGTCCAGACTGAAACCTCGAGAAATCTATAGTTCTGGCTGTAGAGAGATAAGAAACAGACTTACAGTTTACTTACCAGCTCATGTTTTTACATAGGTCATTTTAAAAGCTGGATTGTGGTTTCGGGAAGATGGTTGGGATTAGACCTGTTGCTGGTGAAATATCCCTGTGGAAGTTTCAGGACTTCAAAACTAGGTTCTAAAAGCTTAAGAAATGATCCTCTCACTCTCAGTTTGGAAACAGCGCATAGTTGACATCAGTGGCAGTTTTGCTGGAGAAACAGCTTTTGCAAGGATATGTATTTTTAATTACATGTATCCTGAGGAAGCAGCCAAGCTGTTTTGAAAGACAAGACTGGATCCCTTTACATGCTGGAAAATAGTCACTTGTAACTCTAGACTTCATAGACAACATCTGTAAGGAGCCAAGGAGACTGTTTATCAATGCTGGAGGAATTGAGGACAGCAACTGGACTCTCGCCTGCTGGTATTGCAATTTCAGAGACTTAACATTTACATCTTCCTATTGTGCTTCATTATTATTCATTGAGGAAACGGAGCCAAACGAATCCCTGGAGACCAGAGAACCCCTGCCCCCCAACTCCTGTCTCCTCCTTGAGTCTAACAGAGTCTCAAATTAGTACATTTTCTGTTTAAATGTGAGATGGACTTTTGAAAATTAAAGTGGAAATTAGGAAAAAATAGAGTGGTAACAGTATCTATATTTTCTTACATTTATTTTTAAGGTGACCAGAGAAAGGAGGATAAAAGGCAAGCACCTGTCACCTAAGTGACCAAGTCACTTTATCAGACTCTGTAGATCTTTCAGATGGTAGCTAGAAGGAGAGGGATATTGGAAGTCAGTTTTTAAAAGTTTATTTTCATAAGTTTTATGTGAAAAGATTATGTAATTCTTCATAAATTTCTTACTTATTCATTCATTTATGTTCCTCTGAAATGAATTACGAGATCCCAACTAAGAAAACTGTGTAAAAGTGATGGATTATGAGGCACTGGTGTTTCAGGTCAGAATAAACAGACATATTCCCAGTAGGCGGGCTTAAAGGTAGATATTGCCTGGAAGCGTTCACTCAGCTTTGTGCATTTGCTCAAAACCCCGCTCATTGTTTTCTTTGTTTGTGTCATTTCTTCCCAGTTCTTCCTCTGTTCGGTGTATGTGCCGATGTGCACCGAGAAGATTAACATCCCCATTGGCCCGTGCGGTGGCATGTGTCTTTCAGTCAAGAGGCGATGTGAACCAGTCCTGAAAGAATTTGGTTTTGCCTGGCCAGATAGCCTGAACTGCAGCAAGTTCCCACCCCAGAATGACCACAACCATATGTGCATGGAAGGACCAGGTGATGAAGAGGTGCCCTTGCCTCACAAAACTCCCATCCAGCCGGGAGAAGAGTGCCACTCCGTGGGAACCAATTCTGATCAGTATATCTGGGTAAAAAGGAGCCTGAACTGTGTTCTCAAGTGTGGCTATGATGCTGGCTTGCACAGCCGCTCCGCTAAGGAGTTCACGGACATTTGGATGGCAGTGTGGGCCAGCCTTTGCTTCATCTCCACCACCTTCACAGTGTTGACCTTCCTGATCGATTCATCCAGGTTTTCTTACCCTGAGCGCCCCATCATATTCCTCAGTATGTGCTATAATATTTATAGCATTGCTTATATTGTTCGGCTGACTGTAGGCCGGGAAAGGATATCCTGTGATTTTGAAGAGGCGGCAGAACCTGTTCTCATCCAAGAAGGCCTTAAGAACACAGGATGTGCAATAATTTTCTTGCTGATGTACTTTTTTGGCATGGCCAGCTCCATTTGGTGGGTTATTCTGACACTCACTTGGTTTCTGGCAGCAGGACTCAAGTGGGGTCATGAAGCCATTGAGATGCACAGTTCTTATTTTCACATCGCAGCCTGGGCTATCCCTGCCGTGAAAACCATTGTCATCTTGATTATGAGACTAGTGGATGCTGATGAACTGACCGGCCTGTGTTATGTCGGGAACCAAAACCTCGATGCCCTCACCGGCTTTGTGGTGGCTCCCCTCTTTACATATCTGGTGATCGGCACTCTGTTCATTGCTGCGGGTTTGGTGGCCTTATTCAAAATTCGGTCAAACCTTCAAAAAGATGGGACAAAGACAGACAAGTTGGAAAGGTTGATGGTCAAGATCGGGGTTTTCTCAGTACTGTACACAGTTCCTGCAACCTGTGTGATTGCCTGCTATTTCTACGAAATCTCTAACTGGGCGCTCTTCCGGTATTCTGCAGATGACTCTAACATGGCCGTTGAAATGTTGAAAATTTTTATGTCTTTGCTTGTGGGCATCACTTCAGGCATGTGGATTTGGTCTGCCAAAACTCTTCACACGTGGCAGAAATGTTCTAACCGATTGGTGAATTCTGGGAAGGTAAAGAGAGAGAAGAGGGGAAATGGTTGGATGAAGCCAGGGAAAGGCAATGAAACTGTGGTGTAAGACTAGCCAGCTTCCCCACTGTCCTCATTCTGGAGGAAATTATGCGGTGGATCTCAGTTTGAACAAACTAGAAACACTTTAGCACCCCTGCTGTCACCCCACCACCCAGCATCATAAAAGCGATGATTTTGCTGCAGACTTTGGAATGATCCAAAATGGAAAAGCCAGTTAGAGGCTTTCAAAGCTGTGAAAAATCAAAATGTTGATCACTTTAGCAGGTCGCAGCTTAGAACGGGGAGGTACTGCTTAGATTCAGTGTGGTGCTTGTTTGCCCCTGCTGGGTGGGATTTCAGCTGTGGGTGGATAACTTATGGGGAGAAAGATTAATCTTTTAAAACTCTTTTAAATCTTAAATAGTAACTAGGTCTTTCAGATAGCAAAGTGATCTATAAACACTGGAAACACTGGGGTGGGAGACGTGTTGCAGAGTTTGGTAGTTTGGCTGGTCTAACATAAACATCTTCTGGCCTACACTGTCTGCTGTTTAGAACTCTGGAGCGCACTTCCAAGAGGTGGTGTCAAAAATCCTTCAGTGCCTTTGTCGTAAAACAGAATTGTTTGAACAAACAAAAGTACTGTACTAACCCACGTAAGGTATCCAATGGATTTCTCCCCCTCTCTTGAATTTCAACATCCCTATTCTAGGCAGCCTCTGTTTTCTTCACTTTACACTAATGACTCGAGAAGAATTATTTTTTATAGGAATTTTTTGCACTGCAGCATGCCTAATGAGGGGAAAAGGAAAGGTGATTCACTTTCTGACAATCACTTAATTCAGAGGAAAATGAGATTTACTGAGCTGACTTCCCTTACCGACCCCAGAGACCTATTGCATTAAGTAATGTTAAGCAATTGGGACTTAAAATATTTTAGTTTGTGTGATTGCATCTAGGCAGACGCCAGTCTGGAAGAACTGAAATGTTAAATTTCTTGGCAACTTTGCATTCACACAGATTAACTGTGTAATTTGTGTGTGTCAATTACAATTAAAAGCACATTCTTGGACCATGACATAGTATACTCAATTGACTTTAAAACTGTGGTCAACTTGCATTCATAGTGTGATAGTGCCTTTCCCCCCTGTAGCATAAGAATGTTATCGGAGTTTGGTCTACTTACCACAATGGAGACTTATTCAACTTTGCAAAGGCAACTAAGGACAGCAGATCCAAATACTTGGTGCATAATTGTTCCTTAGTAATTGGCAAAGGCTCCTTACAAGATTTCATTAGAGGCAGTGTGGCCTGGAGTATTTATATGGTGCCTAATGAATCGCCAGAATGCCAGCCAGAAGCTGGATTGGTTAGCAGGGGATATGGTATAGACCGTATGAAATGAGCTGCAAGGTCTAACAGCATGGGTCTTAATTGCCTTTGCTGGGGTATCCAAAGCTTTTAAAATTTATGCTTTAAGTCCCTCACAAGGGGGTACCCTCTAGCAACCTATCAAAAGTTGCAATTCTTTTAAAATTGTAACTGGCCTTTCTCTTAACCTGCCTTAGGCCTTTTAATCACCAGATCTCTGGGACAAGCTGTTGTACATGTCACAGGTTGCTCTCCTCGTATTTCATACCTGTCTGCTTCAGCAACTGCAGTTATTTATTGATTCATGCCTTGTCCTTTTAGGAAGAAAGTGCTTCATGTTTTGTCCATCATACTTCATGGAGAGACATTTCACAGGCTCCAAATCATCCCAAATAAGTCGTCAAATTCTAGGAATATAAACTTTTAAAAGGTGGGGTTTTGTGGGTTTGGTTTTGTTTTGGTGTTTTGGTTTCAGCTTTATGTCTATGACTTGACCTTTTCCCCCCACACCCTTTGTTTTTGTGAGTTACGTAGCTGCCTGCGATCAAGATGCACATAAGGCCCAACGTGTGTTCAGGAAGGAGCATCTTAGGGCGGGTGACATAGAGACCTCCATGAACCTGGGTGGCCCCTGATGATTTACCCAGTCTAAGTACCTAGGCTGGACTAGGGCGTAAGGCTCTAGGAGCATGAGAACTGATCCCTGGAAGGGCCAGTTGAACTCCTGAATGAGCTGCCTATGAAATATGAAGTGGAAACGCCCTGGGTTGCCTGCAGACAGTTCCCATAGCTGTCCAGGGCCCTGGAGTGTGCACCCAAGGGCAGATTCTGCCCTTACTCACGCTCTGCGCTGGTGTCTTGGGAGTTGTGCAGTGACTCCAGCCCAGGAAAGGGGTGGAGGACCAGGCAGTAGCTGACTGCCTTTTGCTGTGCAGGCTCTGTAATGCAATTCTTGGTGATGCTTCAGTGATTGTGGGACCAAGACAGCACCCTCTAAAGGGCTAGGCAAGAAGTGGGTGCTGGATGTGTGTCATCAACAACCATGACAACAGCGTGCCCTTGGGTGACCCTGGCCACCTGCATTCTGAGTACTGAAGCTAGTGTACTGACAGTTTTTCTGTCCTGTCAGTCACTTGCCTTTTCAGGGAAGTTATGTCTAAGCAAGGGGGCTGGCAGTTCAGACTGGTTTAGTAGTCTTAGCAATGTTACAGAGTTGTTAGGCCTTCCCTTTCATATTCCAGATGATGGAGAATGTTTCCAGTCTCCAGGAAAAGAACCTGGTGACTGAGGAGCCCTACCAATGCCCTTCAAGTGACTTTGTCACTGCCTCACACCTTTTTTACTATTTCCTTCTCACACATCTCTTCCTAGGTCTCTTTCCCTTTCCAAGATTCCTTCTAAATCAGTGACAGAGAACATCAGCTTTGCTTCATGACAATCTCCATATAAACCCCCTAGGACAATCAGAGTAAACCCCAAGGACTGAGCTCAGGCATCTACTATGGCCTTGGGCATAAGAGGGTCAGGGCTTGGAGTGCTCCATGGGACTTACACAGGTGTATTTGGGAACAGCAGCATGCTGAGGGGCAAGTTAGGCTTATTTGCCTTTCTCTGAGATCTAGAATGAGTATGTGTGACTGTAATTTTCAAGAAAAGTCCTCAAACTTCCAGATAGTCTATTAAGCACAGCTCAGGGCACCTCTGCCTGACCTCGTCTTTGATAAAACTCCTTTGTCTTGCTTCGTAAAAGCCAAACCTTGGGGCAGAGGAACGCTGTGTAGGGTAGAAGTGGCCAGAACCGCCTGGTTGAACTACTCGGCTGATCGTATCTTTCTTCCTTTATGGTGACCCATTTCCTGGTTGCTGGGATGGCTCCTGAGCTGGCACAGTGCCCAGAGGCCTGAAACCAGGGAAAGGTGACACTGTTTCCTGAGATGTTCCCTTATTTTCTTCTCTCCATCACGCCCTCCCTTGGACTCCCTAAACCTAGAACCAGAGAAATACCCTTCTCAGATCCTGAACTGTCTGGCCCTTCCTGACATCTCCAGCCCTGTGCTCACAGAATTACGTGTCTTTGGTATTGAGTGCAAAGTGGGGTCATGGGTCACCAAGATGGACTTGGCATCCTCAGTCCTAAAAGAGCAGGCACAATGGAAAGAGGTTTCACCAGGGTGCCATGTCGGCTGTGGGGCCCATAGCAGCAGCAGTTAGGAAAGGAAACCAAGAGGGCACAGGCTTTGGCAGGAACTGCCTAATGTATAAAGTCCAGCCTGTGACGGAGGGCATCGGAGAGCGTGGCTATTCCTGGCAGTCCTGACCGGTCCCCGGACAACGCTCTTTGTTCTTTTATTGCATTTGACTTCAGAGTCCCTGTCTGGGTTTGCAGTATGTCTAGCAAAGGACCCCCAGTTATCATTTTTCCCTTCATGCCTAGGTCAAAGATCTTGAAACTCCTGGGGGAGCATTTTGCTCCTCCAAAAGGTCACATGCTGAAGCCCCAAGTAACAGATTTTGTTCCACTGGCGCCTGGATAGAGCTCTCTGTTACTGTCTTTTGCCAAGTCCCCCACCCCCACCCCAGCATGCCTCTTCACCTGATAAGCACATTTGCCCTGGTGGTAACTTGTTTTTCTTTCTCATTTGTCTTACTTCCCCTCTTTGCAGCAGCCAATTCCTAGTATTCACCCAGGCAGTTGGTAGAGAGTCTTTGGAATCCTTTAGGAACCACATCCTCCGAGCCTTTGTGCCTTCCTGATCTCCCACAACGTTCTGTTAATGACCACTGTCATCCCAGAAGGCTTCTGAAAGGGGCTAAGGGCAGCTCTGCATCACAAAAGTTGTGTACACTTCAACATCCTGCAAGTTTAACAGGCTGAGGCCCGGACTTGACTGTGGGCGTGGGGAGAGTTAAGTTGCTTTCTAGAGCTTTCCTAGTGGCCATCCAGGTGGTTCTGAGTTTCCTCTACCTCACAGAGATGGTGTGAGGCTTTGGAAGGCCCGAAGATGAAGGCCACTTTTCTCTTCCTAAGAAAGATAAACCAAGTTAATGATCCCGGTCTGAAGAAAGATCAAATATAGTTAGAGTTGTATCGGGCAGCAGTCTCACTAGTTGCTCTCTGGCGTTTTCTTGGAGCCCCATGCCTCTCCACAGCTCAAGAAACCCGGAGGCAACCTTTCAGATATTGATATAGAGGTACCAGGCAAACCCTGCTCTACACGCCCTGCATAAATTGCTGAATTTCAAAGGAAATAGACCCTCCTTTCAAGGATGTACAATAGTGTGTCTGCATTGATGTCTGTACTGTAAATTTCTAATTTATCACTGTATTAAAAAAACTTGCTATTTAATTTTTGTATTAAAGGAAAATAAAGTTTTGTTTATTAACTGGTGTGTGGTTTGGTATGTTTTTGAAGGTATATGATAGTCCCTGGGAAGCATACATACTCAGCACTGAGAAAGGGATGGATCAGTTTGTTTGGTAGATTGAAAAAATGCTCTTTTGGCTAGTGCTATTTTTTCCCTGTGGGATTTCTCCTGGGTCATCAAACCCCTACAATCCAAAGTCAATGCAAGCAAGTGGATCACATGATACTTTGGATGTAGCTAAAGTTCCCAAGCTGTTACCCCAATGACACCATCCTCCCATGGTATTTCTGAGAGTGGCCATCTTTTCCTTTGAAGTTTAGTCTAGAGTCCTGAAAACAGATTTCTTATGCTGCTGGAGCTCCAAGTCTCTTACACAATGGTTCTGTTTTGTGTATATCTCATCGTTCTGGAAAAAAAAAAGTCATCTTGGGCTAATTTTCTAAGTTGGGTGGTCTCTGCCCCTATATCCAGAGAAGTCACTGGACAAAGCAGCTACGTTAGCATTGGAGGTGAGATGTGGTTCGGTGGTGGAGTGCTTGGCCAGCATGTGTGAGACTCTGGGCACTGCAAAAATAAAACAAAAACCATCAGGACATTATCATCATCTCCACTAATATGGACCACACAGAGAACAGGAGAGCCACTGCCAATGCAGATATCTGCTGATGTCATGGTTGAGATGTCCCTCTTGATTTGCTTTAAATGCTTGCCACCTTTTAACTTCATTTGAATACCACCCTGCTTGGGGGTGAATAAAAAGCTCTGTACAAGGATTTGCAATACTATTCTCCTTATCTGCAGATTTCTATTACAATTTTATCGCAAACCCAAATGAAGGGAGGCATGTAATTTAAATTCTCTTCCTTGTAAGTCAGGCTGTGTTTCTCATTTCATTACCTACTCATTAAGTAGTTATGAAGTTAAGGGAAAGTCAACACAATCTGGAATGAATTCATAATAATCCCTTGCACTTGTAGAAACACTTTCCAACAGAAAATACCGAATGCGATTTTGTTTTATTCTCAGGGTGTTTCTGAAGTAAGTAGGGCACGCATTGCTTGCAGAGAGAAGCCAAGACTTTCTGAGGGTGAGAGTAACCCAGTGGGACATATGGAAAGCCAGATTGTATCATGTCAACCTTGGGATTTTGTCTTTTTTCTATGTGAGATTTTGCTCTCATTTAATATTAATATTTTGAGAGGTTGTATTGTGCCCCCTCAAAATATGTGTTGAAGTCCTTCTAATCCTGGCTATCTAAGTATCACCTTATTTAGAAAGGGGGTGTTGGTAGATGTAATTAAATTAAAATGAACTCATATTACATTGGGGTCTACCTTAACCCTATAATTGTTATCCATCAAGTAGAGGTACACATAGACACACACAGACACAGAGGGAAATGTCACATGCTTAAGAGTTTGAAGTTCTGTAGTTATAGGCCAAGAAAGAAACATTGAAGTTTGCTAGAAGTCTCCTGAATGAGAAAGGGGAAGACATGAAGGATTCTTCTAGGAGCTTCACAGAAAGAATCATTATGGATTTCAGGTTTCTAGATTGCAGAGCTGTATGAAAATGAATTTCTGTTATTTTGACTTGCCAATAGAGATCACTTGTTATGGAGACTCCTAGGGAACTGAAACAAACTCATCCTTAAAATCCATCCACTTCATCCATTCACAAGGTTCATTTGAGACTAAGTGAAGACTGACAGACATCCCTCTAATGAGTCCTGCCCATGAGCTTATGGTTTTTAGGGCTTATAAAACATAATCCTTACAGTACATAGTTTTATCCATAAACTGGACACCTCTAGAGTAAATTCCATGATCCCTGACACTCAGTTGGTTTGAAATGAACTTGGCTGATTTCCCACCCACCTACCCCCAGTGGGAGATCTGTGTGTAGGGCCAAGACCCTAACTGGAATGCAGGCTAAGGATTTTCAGCATTTCTGTGCTGAGAACTGAGTTTTCCCTTTCCCATTTTAGCCTCCACATGCGATCATAATTTTAAAGTTGATCTGACTCTTGACCAAAGAGGTCAGCCTTGGCCTCTTGTTTTTGGAGGTTCTGTGCCCAGAAATAAACTGCACTGGGAGAGGGGCTCAGTCTTCTAAGTTCTCCTTCTCTAGGCAGCTAAGCCAGCAGGATTGATAGGATCTACCCAGGGTTCTGTAACTGTGTTGGCCTTGCTGAGGTTTCGTCCAAACCGCTTCAAAATGGACCTTGCCATCACCTGAGGTTCCTAGAGAGCCCTGGCCTCTTCCTCTTCAGACTCTTTCATTCTAAGATTATAAGATCCATGGCTCAATTGATCAGCAGCCTTTCATGGCAAAAGATTCTGACTTCAGTTCTCACGATGAGAAAAGATAAAATGGAATGAATTTCATTCCATTGCCCATGAGTTGCTTGATTTCCATCAGCTTCCCACCAGGATTTCTGTCACCACTGAGAGGGAAGTGTTCTTCCTCTGAGGACTATGAGTTTGAAAAAAACTAGAAAAGAAATGGGAATCACATGGGAAAAGATCACAAATTCTGCTGCAGAGCCTAAGCCCAGCATCTACATACACATTGTGCATAAGACTCCAAACAGGGCGAAGTTGTTGCATTTACATAGATACTACAAAGAGACAGGGGCCAGGGCTTCTGGGAGGAAAGTAGGTAGTGTGGGCCATGAGACATGGAAAAGAGAGTGGGATCAGAGCAGAGCCTTGGGAAGGAGGGTGTGCCCTCCTAGAAGCCACCCCTGCTGGCAACAGGCAGTCTCTCTGAGCCAGGTGTCACACCCAAGCCTCTTTTTCCCATAGGGATTCCTGCTAGATGGACAGGGAGGAGGAACAGCAGAAAAGGCTGGGTTTGCCTCTGGTGTTTACTAGTCCTGACAGATTAGGTTTCTTTTTCCAAAGGTTAGCTTTCTGGAGCCATTTCTGTTCCTGTCTCCAGAGGCTGTAGTTTCCTCAAACAACCAGTTTAAGGCAAGCCAAAGAACAGTGGAGTACTGTGTGAGACTTAGACTCCCTCACATCCAATCCTGTTTTCACCCAGGAACGTGCTTGATCTTGTGGCCAGGCTACCTTTCTAATGAGAGATTAAATGATTGGGTAGCCAAATTTCCTGAAAGGCCTGAGGATTGATTGCATCATTCCATTTGCTGTGCAGTAAGTGGCCAGGGTATAAATCAGGTGATAGAGTGAAAATTCACAGAGAAAAACCAGACATGGTTTTGCCATTCCCCCTCACCTCTCTGCCTGTGCATGTGCGCATGTATGTGAGGAAGGGTGTCTTTTCCCCTTGTCTGGAGTGCCTGTTCTGTCTTTCTCAACTAGCTTCTGTGTATTCTGTCATCGGGATTGAACTCTTGTTTTCCCTCACCTGGGAAGATGCCCGTGGTCTTCAGACTTGTCGCTTCCCATTTTCTTTTCTTTTTTCTTTTTGGTTTTTCGAGACAAAGTTTCTCTGTGTAGCTTTTTGCGCCTTTCCTGGAACTCACTGGGTAGCCCAGGCTGGCCTCGAACTCACAGAGATCTGCCTGGCTCTGCCTCCCGAGTGCTGGGATTAAAAGCGTGCGCCACCACCATGGCTATTGTCGGCCTCGGTCTTTGTTTTGAACGCTGGGGCCCTTCCTGTGCCATCTGAAATGGTGCGCACATGCATCCATTTGCTCCCTAGATGAAGCTCCCTGCGGACTCCGGGCAGTCGGCGTGTTTTCTCTACCTGCTTCTGCATCCTAGAGTTGCAGCTGGCATCCGGCACTTGTTTCAGGTGTATCTGGTGGGGAAGAAAGAGGAAACATGGGAAAGGAATTAGAAAAGGGGAGAAGGAGCGGGTGGGAAAGGCAGGGGCTTGACCAAGTGACGTGAGACTAGCCGAAGGAAACCAAAGGTAACTAAAGCCATCGCACGGCAGGATTCTATGGAGAAATGCTAGGATGCTAGCCTCAGAGGACATTCCAAGCCTCAAAGATGGGTTACAGAATAAAGACCTGCCATCCGGTGTTACCTATTCTAGGTTTCTGTTCCTTGCCTTTTCTTCTTCGCTCTAGCAAGTATTTGCAGAGTGTCTCTTGAATATTCAACACTGGAGTAGGCCAGGAAAAGAGAGAGCAGGTGATTCAAAACAAAACAACAAAACAGAAAACCAAGCAAGACAAAGTTCAGCTTTGAGTCCCCAAATGCAGATCAAAGAACAGAAAAGGAACTTAGGTCGTAGTAACAAGATTTAAACCTGGAAAAACCACTGCTTTGGAAATGCTGGTTGAACAGCAGACTGAGGGTCCACTGTGGGCCAGCCACTGTCCTGGAAAGTTACTATGAGAAACAGCTACCTCCCTTGACCCCTCCCTCAAATTGGTGGAACTAGTTTGTCATACCTATGATATCATTTCTTCCTGACCTAAGTAAGCCTCAAGGCTTTGTTGGTTGTAGCTTAGATAGAATGGCTTCCAAATACCCAGCATAATTTAACCCTCTCTCAGCTGCTCTTATCTCGCCATTCAAGTTTTTCTCACATAAATTTGAAGAGGGAAGGGAAAAAGAAGGATGAGGTGTAACAGAGACCACACCTCTTAGAAGCTTGGTTCTGTTCCTCCTAGTGGCCCTCTATATTCAATATGTAAAGTATAAAAGCTAAAAGCTACTCCTGATGTGTCCAGTTGGACATCTTTTCTAAGTAACATGTTGATTTATAACATTTGTGCCCAGTAGGACATTTCTATAGGTGAGTCTGCTTTATGTCTTTGGAAGCTGCTTCTGTCAATACGGTCACGGCATAATTCTAGAACCCCAGATAGATTGTTCTAGACACGGTAAAGGAAGTACATGCCCATCTGTCCTCCTTTACCTAAGTGAAAAGGATAAATGTGTGAATAAACTTGACCCTGTGTTGCCTGGAGGTAGGCACAGGGCACCAAGTCATTTCAGCATAATTGAAGCCTGAGATTCTTGGAGTGGGAGGGAACTGGAGCTGAGGCCAAGTTGTAAAAGGCCCGGGAGGTCATATTCTCTCCTGGCTTAGAACAGGGGAGTCAGTTGGAAAGCAAGACAGGCCCATTTCTATGTTGGTGGCCTTCTGGGCTTTTCTCTTGCTGCCGTGTGGAGTGTGGGCTGGAGAGCAGGCCAGAGAGAGCATGGATGAGAAACTGTGAAGGCAGAAAGGAAGGTGCTGAGGGATGCAAGGGGTCCTGGTCAGCAATTTCCACACAAAACACAACCGTGTCCTTTGAAACCATGTTCAATGAACTAGACCTTTATTTCTAAAAGGTACCCCCCACCCCACTGTGTCTCAGAGGTTAGGAGTTGTTAGCTCTGTTCATCTGATACAGTGGACTCAAGTGAACAGCTATAGATTAATAACCTGCAGAGTCGCAGGCGTTGCAGAACTGACTGGGGGGTCCTGGGGCATGGGTTTGTCTGTGCGGTGAGATACTCCTGTACAGTTGAGGGTCTGTGGCGCAATGTGTGTCAGTGGAAGGCACAGATCCCTTATGGTAGAGGATAATGTTTAGTCTTTTATGGAGTGCGCAGGGACCCACCAGCAACACAGGACTGGGGAGTTTCCTGCCAAACTTATTTCCTGGAATAGTTGACACAATTTCCTATTAAAGCGTTAATTTAATCGAGCCTTAATCCCAGTCATCTCCTATCTAGATTTTCTTGCTTAACAGTTTTTTTGCCAGCCAAAGCTGCAATGCTTGACAGAGCCTCCGAAAAAGATATCATGGGCACACACCTTTTTCCTAGCTCTCTTCCTTTTCAGTCCAAAAGCCTGGATAACATTTTCTGTAAATGAATGAGAACCCCACTTCCTAGGCATCTTTGTTTTTGTCAACCCCCCTGCCTCCCAATGGCAGATCTTCCTTTTGGATTTACATCAGCATTTAGCTAACTTCCTGAACATTTCACTCATTTCCTGAGCCTATTCCAAGGAAGGGAAAACATCCTCCTTCAGAAATAAATGCAAATAATCGCAGAGATTATTTCTATTGAATAAATAGTGTTAATGCAGTGGAATTTCCTGTAAGACGTAAATTTACCATGGATATTTCAACAAAATCTATTTTGCCATGACCTAGGAGTTTCCCATTGTATCTGTGGGTAATCTGAGGAATTGTAACCATTTTGTCAGTTGAGTAAGTTTCTGAAGAGATTGGTTACACACAGTTGCAATACTTCCTCTTGATGATTTTTTTTTTAAACTGAGAAATCTGAACACTAGGAAAATTGTTATCTTTAGGTCAGAAGTGCTTCTGATTTTGTTTTTTGGAGTTTTTTTTTTTTTTTTTTTTTTTTTTTTTTTTTTTTAAATAGGAGTCTTCTGACACCTACTGGTTAAGAGAGGTAGAACAATTTCAGGGCAGACTGATTTAAACCCTGCATCCCAGAAACAAGCAATTTCCTTTGTTTGTTTGTTTATGCCTTTTTTGGAAGTAAACACATTCCTTGAAATCACTTCTAAGTACCTGAAAACCCAAGAATGCTGAGGCAGGGTGACAGCTAACTTTTCCCCTATGCATTTCCCATCATTCTCTTTCCTCTTGATTGACACTTCCTCCCCAGAGCCAGACTGCCTTCTAAGAGTTAAACTGGCTGCCTTTTAACAGGAAGAAGCAAAGTGCTAGAGAGGCCCACAGAAATCCACAAAGATACCCACACAACAGACTGCCGGCAATGGTCGAGAGACAGCCCGAACTGACCTACTCTGGTGATGGGATGGCCAAACACCCTAATTGTTGTGCTAGAAACCTCATCCAACTACTGAGGGATCTGGATGCAGAGATCCATGACTAGGCCCTGGGTGGATCTCTGGGAGTCCAATCAACGAGAATGAGGAGGGTTTATATGAGCGAGAATTGTTGAGACCAAGGTTGGATAAAGCACAGGGACAAATAGCCAAATGAATGGAAACACATGAACTATGAACCAATGGCTGAGGGGTCCACACTGGATCAGGCCCTCCGAATGGGTGAGACAGTTGATTGGCTTGATCTGTTTGGGAGGCATCCAGGCAGTGGGACCAGATCTTGTGCTCATTGCATGAGTTGGCTGTTTGAAACCTGGGGCCTATGCAGGATTGTTTGGCTTGGCCTGGGAGGAGGGTACTAGACCTACCTGGACTGAGTCTACCAGGTTGACCTCAGTCTGTGGGGAAGGCTTTGCCCTGGAGGAGATGGGAATGGGGGGGGGGCGTTGGGGGGAAGGTGAGGGGGACGGGAGGGGGGAGAACAAGGGAATCCGTGACTGATATGTAGAACTGAATTGTATTGCAAAATAAATTAAAAAAAAAAAAAGAGTGGATGAAAAATGTGCTCTTAGAAGGAGATGCAGGGAGGGAGCAATTTGAGAAGGCCTCTTCCTATTCAGCGGTCTATTAGCAGAGAGGAGCAATCATTTTCTACTGGTGCAATCTCATGGATATCTTCAAGAGGAATTTTAGGTCTGCTTATCAGCTGCCATTTTGAACTGCTTTTCCTGCGAAGTGTCTGGTTTTCTGAGGAAAAGGGTGAGAGGTATCTCAAAGATGATGTCCTTCATTTACCTCCTGTCTGACCCCGACCTGATAGAAGGCTATTCAAGACAGGCGGATATCTGACCTCCTTGTGCCATGCACACAAATGGATCTAGTAGTGCATCACAAGAGGTAACATTCTTCCTAAGGTCCAGACCCTTGGTGTGATGTCCAAAGTCTGAAGTCTGGCTGTTCTTCTATTCCAACACTTTCCCATGCCCTCTTCTTGTGATCCAAGCAGCTCCAACTGCTCCTAGTTCTGTACTGCCCCCGTAACACACACACACACACACACACACACACACACACACACACACACACACACACACACACACACGCTTTGACTCTGCTCTTCCACTGCCCATGCTGATCCCCCTCATTCAGAAGACACCGTCCTGTGACATCTATTTAGTTCATTCCTCAGCTTTCTGTGTTCTGTCCTAGGAAACTTTCATGGTCTGACCCAGAATAGCTGATGACACCCTCCTTTGCATTGCCTCCCAGCATCCGTAATTGCTTGTCATATTGCATTATACTGTTTCTATATATTTGCCTCCTAGACATCTGTATGTCTCGTGGACAAGAACCACTCATCAGCTGACACATCGGCTTGTCTAAAAGCTCCACAAATGTTCACTGATACCTAAGCAGCAGCTCTTTGTGGTGGTAGATTGTTCCATTTGGCTACAGTGTTTTAGTAGAAGAAAATTATTGTGGGACAACTACTTCAATGAGAGAGCTGGAAGTCAGGTGTCTAGGTCTTCCAAAGCATTTGTAACAATAATTGTTATAAATGCTCAGCCTTTACCCATTGAGGACTAAGCCTAAGTTTCTATCTAGTTTTTTTTTGTTTGTTTGTTTTGTTTTGTTTTTTGAGACAGGGTTTCTCTGTGTAGCTTTGCGCCGTTCCTGGATCTCGCTCTGTAGACCAGGCTGGCCTCGAACTCACAAAGATCCGCCTGCCTCTGCCTCCCGAGTACTGGGATTAAAGGCGTGCACCACCACCGCCCGGCTCTATCTAGTTTTAATATTCTATAGTTAGAGATCCCACCAGCTAAGAGTTTACTAAGATTTGGAGTCATTTCAAGAATTCTTGAATTGTTTACAAATCTGTTTCCCATGCACATGTGCCTTTGTCTCTGGTAAGGTGTCTATCTCTTTCATAGACAATGCTGTGGTGTTGGAAGACTAAATACCAGTGATTAAAAATCTGAAATAGTAAGGGAATGGGATGGTCGAGCTGGAACAGGGATGGAGTGGGAAAGCAATGTGAGAGATATCATGGTGGAGGGAGATGTCATGGGGATAGAGAGAAACCTGGTGCTAGGGAAGTTGCCAGGAATCTCCAAGGATGACCCCAGTTTGGACTACTAGAAATAGTAGAGAGAGTGCCTGAACTGAACTGGCTTGCCCCAGTGATCAAATTGGTGAATACCCTAACTGTCATCACAGAACTTTTTTCCAATGTGATGGAGGCAGATGCAGAGACCCACAGCCAAACACCAGGCAGAGCTCCAGGAGTCCAGTAGGAGAGAGAGAGGGGGGAGGATTCTATGAGCAAGTGCATCAGGATCATAATGGGGAAACATGCAGAGATGACCAAACCAAACTAGTAGGAACTCATGAAAGTTGGATCAATGGCTGTGGAGCCTGCATGGGACTGGACTAGGCCCTCTTCATGGTGAGACAGTTATGTAGCTTGATCTGCTTGGGCGGTCCCCTGGCAGTAGAATCAGAACCTATCCCTGGTGAATGAGGGGGCTTTTTGGAGCCCACTACCTATGATCAGATACCTCGTGCAGCCCTGAGGCAGGGGAAATGGCTTGGACTTGCCTCTACTGGATGTGTCTCCCCATGGGAGGCCTTGTCTTCTTGTGGGGGGAGGGTTGGGAGGCAGGTTGTGGGGCAGAAGGAGGGAAGAGGGGGATCTTTGATTGATATGTAAAATGAATAAAAAAATTTCTTAATAAAAAAGAATCTGAAATAGGGGCTGGAGGGATGGCTCAGTGGTTAAGAACACTGGCTGCTCTGCCAGGGGACCCGAGTTCAGTTCCCAGCACCCACATGGCAGCTCAGAACTGTCTGTAACTCCATTTGCATGGAATCTGACATCCTCCCACAGACATACACGCAGGCAAAACACCAGTGTACAAAAATAAAATAAAGGAATCTGATTTAGACACCTACATTTGATCTTCACTGGGTCTATGGAAGTTATCCTCCTTTTTCATGCCTCAGTAGAGAGGTTCAAAGTCTAGCAAATTTCCTTCCATTGTCCTTTGTTGGGGCATACCTTCAGGTCCCAGTCTGTGGTTTTAAAAGATTTTCATTTTAAGAGGATTTTGGCCATGATGTAGTTGTACTGCATTACTAATCCTCAGGTTCTCAGAAAGAAAACAGCATGGTTTGAACTTTTTTTTAACCTTGACTTTTATTTTATGTGTATGGGTGTTTTGCCTGTATGTATGTATGTATGTGTGTGTACCCAGTGTATGTAGTGCCCCTAGAGGCCAGAAGAGGGTGTCAGATCCCCTGGAACTGCAGTCAAGGATAGTTGTGAGCCCCCATGTTGGTACTGAGAACCCAACCTGGGTCCTCTGGAAGAGCAGCCAGTGCTCTTAACCAGTTAGCCATCTGTCTAGCCTGTGATGTGAACTCTTACCAGCTGAAGATTTTTCCAGATGTCCCTTTACTGGAAATATTACTATTCCTTAATAAAACTATGGGGGTATGCTAGAAAAGTCACATACAGAGCACACAAGTCCCACTCAGGTGACGCACACCAAGTTCTCGGTAACATCAGAAACACTGCATGCAAAACTGATCATTGAAAAATCCTGCCACTGTAGTCTTGGCCTGCACACTGCTCTGATGGGTCTCTTCTCCAGCAGAAGGTACTGCAGGCAAAGCCACTGAGGCTGGCAGATCTGGCTTCAGGGGTGAATGACCAGATAGTCATTCAGGGCTTCACTTATTGGGTCATCTTGCCAGCCCAGAGTCTCATATTTTTATTTTATACCTGCTCTTGCAAATTATGTTGCTGATCACTAATGGCTTCATATATCTGAAGCAGCACAATGTAGTAGAATAAGCATGGGCTTAGACATTGACAAGTGGGGGTTCAAATACTGGTTCTACAACTTCACAGCTGTGTGAACTTGGATAGTTTAAACTCTCTGAGCCTTACTGTCCTTATATTGGATGTAGTTATCTGGTTATTATATTATCTAACTTTTATAGTTGCCATGGCAACTAAACAGTATTTGATACAGTAACTGCTAATGGCTGAGAATGACAAAAGTGACTTGCAAACAAGTAATCAAGGAGAAACAAAACACATTAGTACAAAAAGCAAATCAAGCAAAAAAGTCAGATATGTAGCATGAATCTTAACAGGTTTTATTAATAAAATCAAACCCAGGGCCAGGTATTAGGGTAAATGCTGGAAGATCAGAGAAGCAGAACCAGCCACAGCCACCTCACCTTGCCAATTCCTCAGCTGATCCTGTTTCCTCAGACTGGATGCCTCTCAGCTGAACTGTGCTGCTCAAAAGCCTAAAAGCTTAACCAGCTCTAGTTCCTGGTCCTCATGCCTTATATACCTTTCTGCCATCACTTCCTGGGATTAAAGGCTCACTTCCTGGGATTAAAGGTGTGAGTCACCATGCCTGGCTGTTTCCAGTGTGTCTTTAAACTCACAGGGATCTAGATGGATCTCTGCCTCCCAAGTGATAGGATTAAAGGTGTGTGTGCCACCATTTTCTGGCCTCTATGTCTATCTAGTGGCTGTTCTGTTCTCAGAACATTAGGGTGCACAATATTTGGGGGAACACAATATCACCACACAGATATATCAGCTCTTAAGGCTGGTAAGACTCCTAAAAACAAGCTCCTAGCCAGAGTAGTCTAGGCTTTACAGAGTGTCTTCACTATTGCTTGCTAATAACCGGGACAAACTGAGTTTGACCCCTGGGACCCACCTGGCAGAAGGAGAAAACTGACTCCCAAAAGTTGTCCTCTGACCTCCGTGTGTGCTCTCTGGAGTGCAGTACACACATGTGCATGCACACCCACACCCCTCACCTCTCTCTCACACACACACACAATAAATAAATAAAATAAAAATTGTAGATGATATTATTTTCCCCTGTAATATACCCTTTCTTCTATTTCACTTTGAAAGCCCCTGAGGTCAGACACTGTATCTATTGTAAGATCTGTCACAAAGTAGTTGGGTTTTGTTTTATTTTGTTTTGTTTTTGTTTGTTTATTTTTGATAGGGTCTCATGATGTAGCCCAGGCTAGCTTGAATAAATGAAAGCCAGGGAGACGGCTTGATGGGTAAAGTGCTTACCTTAGAAGCATGAGGACTTGAATTCAGATCCCCAGTACCCATGCCAATCCCTCATGGGGGTGGGGATGGGTACGTGCCTGTAACCCTGGCAGGGAGAGCCAGAGGCTGCAGATCCTTGGGATTTACTGGTGAGACTGTTCATCAGTAAAAGTGAACTACAGGTTCACGGGGAGACCTGGTCTCAAAAAGTAAGGTGGAGGAAGAGAGCTAGGTTGAGCTCTGGCTTCTCAGCACACATGTGTGGCTGAGTTCACCACCATCACCATCATGTGGAAGAAATAAACCAACTTATTAATTTAAGGCTAAGGAAGCTGAAACCTAGAGAACTGACATGACTTGATTGAGCTTACAGAGCTTGTCCTCAGCAAAGGCAGCACAGGATCCCTTCTGGGGTTCTGTTTGTTTATATTTTAAAAGGATTAATCATTTCTGAGGGCCCCATGTGGACCCATCCCTTGGAGCTATTGAGCACGTCCATATTGCTTTCAGAATTGCAATTATAAGATTATCTGGGAAACTTTTGAGCTTTTTCTATATTTGCATATTTATTGGTTTTGAGTACAGAACCAGCAAGGAGGAAGGACCACTAAGCTGGAATCCATTTGTGGCTCTCAGAGAACTTCTGAAAAGAAGCAATCCTTCAGCTCACCTTTGCTGAGCACACAATCCCAGGACAGTTTAGGCTTCTGCTTCTCTGTGCTCCAGTCCTGAGACTATCTGCTGTGCTGCTTGCTTGTGTGTTGGATGTGATTGATTACCCAACACTATCTACGGGACCTGGGAGTGACCTTCGGCATGCATTTGTAAGGAACCAACTTGGAAAGAAAAACAAAAACTGCAAAGCACCCTCTAGCTGGCCTGAGATAAGGGGCCTCAGAGTCCTTTTTCATTACCCTGACAAAACAATCCAAACAATAAAAAATCCATAAGAAAATACCCTGCTTCCAAGACCTTAAAGGAGAGTTCTCATTTTAGGTCACAGAGTCACATGATGTTACCCCTATGTGAGGACAGACAAATGTTTTTGTGAGTGAAGGAAAAAGTGAGGAAAGAAGGAAAGGAAAGACTAATAGAAAGGGAGAGGAGAGAAATGAAGGCTGAGGGGAGAATGCAGAATAAAAATAATTAAAGGTTAAAAAAAAAATCCAAAGACACACAGACAAAGACTGTTAGAAACAAAATGTTGGGCTGATGTTTACCTGAACAGTCGCTGGAACTAAATTAAATCATCGGGATGAACAAACAGTCCAGGCCACCACATTTAACTGGCACAGGCTTGTCCTCTGAACATGCAGAAAGGAACAGTGTTGGCTCTGGTGGTGATTTGCCACGGGAACATGGATGTGTTTTTTTTTAAGTCCCAGGCCTCAGTTTTCCCATCCAGAAGTGGGGGAAATGAGTGAAATGGGACATGTGAAAGTAATTTGAAAAATAGAGTGTAACATAAGCAAACAGTCCCGAATTTACACTCACGCTGGATCCACTCCACTTAAATCAGAATAGGCTTTGACGCACCTCCAGCTCGCCTTTTCATGGGCTTCAGGGATTTTTTTTTTAACCTTGTGTTTTAAAAATAAATAAAAACATTTGTAATCCAGTGATCTGGTTACCTCATTAGGGTCAGGTGGATTCATTCCAAACCAAGGGTGCAATGCTGAAATCCAAATCTAAAAGGCAGGAATGGCGTGTGGTTTACTCGTCAGTGCCTAGCAAATTTATTGGAGTGGAAAGGGGTAACCCTGGGCACAAATGAGACCTGGCTCCAATTCCATTGCCCAGATCACGGAGTTCCATGCCACGTGACTTAGGGCGAGTCCTCTAGCCTCACTAAGTCTCACCGTTTTCTTTTCTTTTCTTTTTTCACTCCACCTTTAGACATACCTCCCTCCTGGTGCTGTTATCACGAGGGAGTTGGGTATTTCCTGGGGTCTGAGTGCCTCTACTTGCGTATACAACACAGCAGCTGTAAAATGTGCAAACTTTAGCATCTCCCTTCTCTCTCTCTCTTTTTTTTTATTCATTTTTACATACCAACCGAAGATCCCTCTCTCATCCCTCCTCCCACTCCTCCCCCGCCTTACCCTCCCATCCCCTCCTCCAACAGGGTAAGTTCTCCCATGGGGGAGCAGTTAAGCCTGATACATACAGCTGAGGCAGGACTAAGCCCCTCCCCGACATCTCCCTTCTCTTACCTCGAGCATAGAGCATATGCCGTGCTTCTCTCACTCAGGGGTCTTGCCATTGTCACTCAAATCTTGTCTCGGGTCTGAGCGTCTGAGACACTGTTTGAAGGTAGTGCTTGGAAAGTCTGAGACGGGAAAGGACATGTTGGATGACTGTATAGCATCTTGAGTCCCGGCAATGAAAGCAGACTCCAAGTAGCCTAAGTAGAAGGGAAGAGTTTTGCCCAATAGGGAGATTACGCTTAGAAATTAGGGGAACGTTCAGGGCCCCGTCAAATGAACCACAGCAATAATGACATGACCGGAGTAGTTTGGTCAACATGCATGGGCTGCTGCTTTGGAAAAGGTGACAGGTTGAAAGCTACTTTCACCTTCTGTTGCTCCTCTAAGAGTCACAAGTCATGTTTACTTCGGATATCCTCCCTCATATGAAGAGATGCCGTAGTAGAAACCAACCCCTAGGTGGTTAGGTGACATTAGGTGACAGACGTCAGAGAATAGAAGCAGAACACTCATCTACTGCAGCTGACAGGATCTTTAAGGATTGTGAGTCTAAGACCCTACCCTGTGAAAGGAGGTCTTTCATTCAGGGATTAAAAGTCCAAGTATACAGTAAGGGTATTTAGTAACTGTTAGCAGGAATAAGGAGACTCTAGCTCTGTCTGCCCATTTCAAGTTGTTTAGAGGGAAATAATAAATATGAAATTAAAACAAATATGAAATTATCAACATTGGGAGGAAATGCATTGAAAAATGTTGAACTCGGGGACCTGGTTGATGACCAGCCATTCAGATAGCTTCTGACTGATTTCCACTTAAGTCTTTTCTCCAAGCCTGTCTCACTGAGGCACATGATTGCAAGCAGCCCACATGTATTTTCTATCTACTCTCCACTCCCAGCAAACTCCCTGAACCCTGGGTGGCCTGTGTCACTAATCATTATAGTCCCTGCCTTGGGAACTGACAGTCTGCTTCCTTTTTGCTGAACCCTTCAGGCTCTAATTATTCTAAATAAATAAATAAATAAACTCAAGACCGAAGCCCAACAACTGAAGGCCCTGTTTGGGGGGGTGGGGGGTGGGAAAGTCCAGTTTTCAGTAGAAAACTGCCCTCCACCTCTAACAAAAATAGCTCCTGCCCCACTCTCCTTTGCCCCAAGGTCAAGTAGCCTGATGCATCTCAGCAGCAGTTGCATCCATTTCCTACCAAGTCCTGACAAATCAACAAGATCATGACGGATCACCCCAAGATTTCACAACAGACAAGCAGGACTGTTTCAGGGGAAATGTTGAAGGTCAACATCACCACTAGAGTTTGAAATAGGTTAGGTCAAGCCAAGTCCATGCTTCTGCATTGAGCTTCACAGTTTATATAAAGCCATGTGGCTTGTAAGCAACTATACATAAGCTGCTAACTTATATGCATTATTTTATCCCCATGATAGGCAGCTGGACCACCTTCCTGTTTCCCTGAATTATTGAAATCACTTCCTACCTTTCTTAATATCTATTCTTCTTTTTTAATTGACAGACAATAAAAGGTCTAAGTCCCCTTATTCACTGTGATGGTATTGACAATTGCACATTCTGTATAACTGCCAAATACAAGACACAAAACATTTCTATCACCCTAGAACATTCCTTAACTTTTCTTTCTAGCCAATGTTCCCCTCTGACTATAGACAATTTTCTGTGTAGGGACTTCACTCATATCAATGGAATCATGCTGTATATAGAGATCTGTGTCTAATGTTGGTATAATTTTTTGGATTTAAGAATCATTTATTCTGCATCTGAGTAGTGGGTAGTATCCCAGATCATAAATGCACAACTATTGCTTACCAGTTTTTTTTATGGAGAAATTGGCTGTTTTTTTTTCAGTATAGATTATGATCCTGCAAATATTGCCATTATAAAATCTTGTACAAATATTTTTGTGAACACATGTTTTCATTTAACGTGAATAAAAACCTAAGAATGAAATTGCTAGGTCATAGGGTAGATGTATGGTTAACTTTAAAAGAAACTGCCAAGCAGTTCTCCAAAGTGAGTTGTCAGATATTTGAGTTGTCAGCATCCCTTCTTGCTTCCTCCAGTCACGACTCCTCATTGGCTCTAGACTAATTTGAACTGTAACCTTGATCTCATCACATTCCAGCCTCAACCTTTTCAATGGCTTTGCCCGGCTCCTGGTATGAAGCCAGTCATTAAAAGTAGGCTAGGCATTTGTTTTCCACAGCCCTCAACCACGGCTTCCTTTCTCTGCCTGCCTGCTGTTTTGTGCATTTCAGTCAGCTGTAGGTCTTTCTGCTCTGTGAGTGGAGAGCTCTTTCTGGGCTGCAGGGGAGGGTGATGGTGGATATATATATATATATATATTCCTGGGCAGCCTTGTATCACCTGTTTGCCCTTTGTCTATGTATTCTTCCAGTCACAATTTTGAGGTTAACTTCTCAGGAATGTTCCTCAGGCTCTACAGGGTGACTTATGTCCTCTGTTGTGGTCTTCTGCAGGACCCTGGGGTTCTCGTTCCAAGTATTCATCACATTATTCTTTCTTTTTCAAGTTATACGTATTTATTTGAATTTCTGAATAGTTATACATTCATGTGGCTCAGAATTATCAAAAGGCATTCTTTCAAAAGTTTTATTTCCAAGCTTCTCTCCATCATTTGCTGGGTTTCCCACCCTTATATTAAAAACAGAAGATGGCATCTGAGAGACAGCTTAGCAACCACATTGTAACTCCAGCTTCAGAGGGATTCAGTGTCTCTGGCCTCTGAGGGTACATACACTCACACACACATACACATAGTTAAAAAAAACTTTTAAAAATCTTTAAAAACAAAAATTAAGTATTTTGATATGAGTTTTTCCATTTTAGACATTTCATAATGTTAATACAAAATTTTATACACATACACACATACAACATGCACATGCATATACTATACTATTGAGAGTACAATGATCTATCATTTGGCTGTATTAGCACACGTAACAGAATAATGAGTTTTCTGTTAATTCTATCACTATGCTCTTCTTAGTATTGATGAACACTGTTATATGTAAATTTTGCATGCATGATAGGTATGGTAGCCCTTTATTCTGCACTTGGCTTCTGCTTTGGATGTATTTTGGCAAATCCCCATTCCAGAAATTAATATTTGCCCCTGTGTTTTACTCTATGCTTAATCTAGAACTTGACTGATGGCAACTTAAGTTATTTTCCATTTTTTACTATTACAAACAATGCTACAACAATAACATACACATTATATAGATATACATGCATGTATAACTTCTAATGAATGTGAATTCTAATTAATGTGAGATTATTTTAAAATCTAACTGCTAGATAGTGACCAAATTGCTGTTACAAAGGATATATGAGCATGTATTTTAATACACTGGGAAGTTGTCTGCCAGAATGGTTCCCCTTACATTCCTACTTAGAGCTTATCCCCTTGACCTCTCCCATATGTGCCTCAGAGTGCTTGGACACGAGGCTGTCTGAGAGCAGGAAGAACATTATGTCTATATAAATAAACTTTAACCAAGTTTTCATTCTTTATATTGGTGTTGTTCATTCTCCTTCTCCCACCATAGTAGAGATATGAACAGAATGAGGGACACCTGCTACTGATTCAAGGCTATCACTTATGCTTAGAAAAAGGGCCTTGCTACTTCATGTGTTTTGTTTCTTTGTTTTTCCTCATTACTTAGACTCAAGCAACAACAACAACAAAAAAAATGTGACGGAGTTAACCAAGTTTTCTATACTTTTACGAAGTCATCCCCAGGAAGGTCAGTTGGTGAGATGTCATGGTTATAGGAGAGGCTGGTAAGGGTGGGTAAAAGAAAAAAAAAACCCACTTCAATGTCATTTATTACTCTTGACTGTTTCTGGGAAAGAGTTTTGCTGTGTACCCCTCATGGGTCAGCAGAAAGAAGCCAGTTATATATGGCTTCTTTCATTATATTTACAAAAGCGGTCATTTCATTCCTGGAAGTTTGGCATTGTGTGAAAGGAACAGACAAGATCTGGATTTCCTTAGATGGATCATATATCCACAAGGAATCCAGTTGACATGTTGTTAGTGTGGAAGCAAGCAGGCCTGGCCAGTCAGCAAGTTCGATCAGCTCCCTGGGTACCACTCCTGGACTTTTAAGTGGTACACTTGAATGGAGACCTCATTTGTAGAGTCATGGCCTAGGCTCCATCAGCTGTGGTTAGTCTATTTAATCATCTTTACCAGATGAACCAGCACAGCTTAGCAAAGGTTTAGCTCTAAGTCTGGTTTACTGATCTCCAGCTGCCCTACAACTTACTGTGCTCCAGCCTCATCCAACCTCCAAACCATTGACTCTACAGATGCAGATGGCACTTGAAGATATAAGGTGGCTGGCTGCTTGGCCCCACATACACCAAGCTGCTCCAAACCATCCATTAGTGCCTGTAATTTTCCTGGAAATGCCTTAGCTGCCAGAATCTGTAGGAAATGTTCACACTAGAGAACTGATCTACTGGAAAACCCATGGAGAAACACTGGCAAGGTATCCAGGAAAAGTTATGTATATTTTCTGGAGTAAGGAATGATAAAGACATCAAAGAGAAAGATGATTTCGGGGACATCCTCTCTTTTCCTCTAAAAAAAAAAAAACACAAACAAACCACCAAGTGAAAAACACTGTCACAAAAGTCCATGCTATCCAACTATAGTCCCCACTTCCATGTCTCCTGAAACCTTCAGCCCCAGTATAGTTTACATGTGAGTATTAGGTGTTCTTGTGAGTTGTGGGTACATGTGTCTGTGCCAGTGTGTGTTCACGTGTGTGCACATGCATATGGAAGCCAGAACTACTTTGGATATGTTTAACCTGTATCCTAAGCTCAGCCCTGCTATCAGTATTACTGTTGAAATAGCTGGAGAAGCCAGGGATGCTATTCAACACTGAATGGAGATGTCTACCCCAGGGCCAGCTTATGAGGCCTCAGAATTGTGAGAAGAACATGGCCATAAACCCAATTTGACCATGGTAAGAATTTCAGTTCTGATATAATCTGTGAGGTTGTATTCTCCCTAAGGTATAATTCTCTTCCCGTTAAAAAGGAAAGATACCTGGAGGTATCTGTTCAGCCCCAAACTGTTTTCCTCTGACACCATTTCTTCCTGTTGACACGTGACTCCTGACCTCTGGCAGAACTGTCAGGACTGAGTGGACTCATCCTAGTCAGGTCAGTCAGCAATCTCAAAGCAATTCATAAATAGAAGTCTGGGACTCTGGTAGGTCTCCATCTCAGAAGTGCGTTGAGACCGTGCTCGGCTACACTTGACTACTTACTGACGTTTGCAGGGGACTGATAAGGTGGAGTCTCTCCTTGCCTTGTTCACTTCCAAACTAATGAAGGGATGGGAAATACCAGGAGAAGACAGAAACACATCAGCCTTTCCTGCTTAAACATGCTCTAGTGTGGCAATGCAGAACACTTGAGACAGGCTTGTTGGGGACCCTGATGGAGGGAGGGAGAGTGTGGGTTTTCTGAAGGCTCTCCAGGGAGAAAGAGAATAGAAATGGCTGCTGTGTGATGGCCCGATCCTTTCCTCAAATCATCCATTAAAAATCCAAAATATAACCCTAACTGAAGTCCTTGTACTTGAGAAACAAAAGGCTTGGCCTCACGTGGCGAGGCAGAGAAAACTTGGTTCAAGAGCCAGTGCACTCTGGGAAGCAGCTCTTCTCATCTGTGTTCAGATTTCTCAGCTTTGCCTTCTCAACTTTCTTATGAAGCCCAACCACACTTTTTATCCTTGAGTTCTCTCACGCAAGCTCCATACACTATAGGTCCACTCAAAGTACGGCTTTTGTGAAGTTTAAATAGAAATTGGTTGTAGACAGTGCAGAAAAGAGAACTCATCATTGGCTTAATTTTAGTTTTCCTCTTCTGTTGGGAGAGAGGATGGGGCAAAGCTCCAAGCTTCAGTCATGCCAACTGAAAGTGATGATTCAGCATCTTAGTCATGCAAAGCCAAAGCAAACATCACCAAGAAATAAAAGAGTGAAGAAAGATTCATTACCCGCAGCAGGTAAGGGAGTATGGAAATTATTTCCAAAGCTACACCTTCTCTGAACAAAGGAATCAGGAGGATTTTAGTCGGGGCAGTAGGGGGAACATAAATATATGACTATGAGAAAGCTATTTGAAGGAAGGCACATTCTGGAACATGTTCAAAATGTACATGAGAGAGCATGCTCAGTTTAAGGTTATTGCCCAAAAAAGAAAAAGATGGCAGACAAGACTACTTTGGATATGTTTAGCTTTATCCTAAAGATAGTAACAGGAATACTTTCAGACAGCATGGTTTCTTTTTCATAAAAGGTTTTAACTGCTGATAAAGGGGAAAAAATACTTTGAAGGTGGTCTAGAAGAGGAGTTTGCCCCTAAAGGTGCCTGTCTTACTTACCTGCTACCAGCCCATCTAATTTCCAGACTGACACCAGGTGAACCCCAAAGTTTAAAAACAAAACAAACAAAAAATAATACTTCTCCTTGGAAGTTGCACAACCATAAAATGTGGTGAATTTACTATCAAAACACTGCATGAGGCATGTGTCCCACAGGCTGAGATGGGCAGGTTAATAGCTGGAGGCACATGCTTAGATGGTAATTTGGACCTATTTCCTCCTAGTATGGGATAGGAATGTCTTATAGGACTCTTCACCTTTGAGTCCAGTTTTCCCATCTATAAAATTAAAAAATCTAATTTGAGTAGTTCTATTGTAAATATTAAACAAGCTTTTGGCACATAACGGGTCTTCAATAAAATAAATAACAGTTATTGTAATGCTCTCAGCCCTCCCACCCCCACACGCACACCCAGAATGGTCCAGACTTTTTTTTTTTTCCTGGTAATGAAAGCTACATTTTTTTATTTGATTTGATTAATATTTTTCATCTGCCTCAACTGCCAGTGTAGTATCAACTTTAAAACTCAACCATGAAGCTATGTTACCAGTAAGGTCATCATATTTCTAAAGTTGTCCCCATCTTGATCTTCTGCGACTGGAGTTTGCCAACCAATGAGAGGCAGCTTGTCAGCCTGGCCAGACCCGGGCACGTGTATGTGCCTGTTTGCACATGCAGTGCGCAGGCATACACCATGCTGGAGCTCTAGCTAAACGTTTATTTTTCAACGCTGTTCTCACTTGGAGAATTCCCTGCCAAGAGAAAATGCAAATCACTTCTCCGTCCAGCATCGAGGGGTTTTACAAACTAGTCCAAGGGAAATTTAATCTGAGTCTATATAACAGAAACCAGGCAGGCAGCCAGCTAACTTTTGTATTTTAAGAGAAATGCAGCATGCTCCTTGTCAAGTTAGATCTGTGGCTAGCAAGCTCAGCCCCACTGGGTCTAAGTTCTAAGCCCAGGAAAGGACAAGGCAACTTGGAGGATTGTACCAGAGTGGGGCCTTCGAAGGGTAACCCCCTTGGGTGACAGAGAGACTTTAGAAACTGCTAAGGAATACAGCACGAAGCCTCACCATCCAGAATGTTGATTCCAGTCCTGTGAGAGGTCAGAAACTTCCAGGGAGGGGGAATGGCGGTGAGGAGGAGGCAGAGGGAAGGAGGGATGCTTTATAGATGAGCTGGAATCAGATCACAGAGGGATGGAGGCTGGAGCCTTTCCCCAGGGGCTGTGGGAGGCCTTGGATATTGCCTTTCGTACCTTTCAACTCAGCAATGATTGAAAGAGAAATGGGAGCTTTCTCATTATTAGTTCATCATTGTAGCAACACTGGGAGACAAGGTTTATCACTTTTCTTTTTCAGCTTAGTAAACTGAGACTCAGTAATTTAATTGCTTGAGATCGCATGGCAAGATGGAGCCAGGACTTGAACCCAGGTCTAAGAGCTTTTAAGCCAGTTCATTGCATTCTCGTTTGGCTCAGAGGTCAGGGCAGGAATCTTATTAATTTATCTTTGTTTCTCCTGTCCCTCACTCTGCGGTCCCAGATATAAAATTTAGGAGAAGCCAAACATGACCTCACCGCTGTATTTTTTTTTTTTAAATCAGGTTCTGGAAATGGCTGTAGGAGTTAGTGAAATAAACGAATTCTGAGGCCAGAGGCCCTTTCCTCCCCTCTGAGCACACTCCCTTTTCCTCTCACAGGAATTTTGCCCATGGGAGCTGTCTCAGGTGCCGATTGCTCCCATGACCTTCCTTGACTCCCCACCACATTCCTGCATTTAAATCAGAGCTGGTCAATGCTTCACTCCTGCTGCCCTCCCAGGCACATCATCCAGAGCTAGTGAACAATTAACCACCAGCAGCCCCTGCCTGCCCGTCTGCCTCTTGATCCTCTCTCATTTAGAAGCTTCCAACACTTTTCTACTGGGTGTCAATGATCTACCAAACCTGACAAACGCAGAGGCTTCCTCGCCAGTTCTCAAGGAGTCTCCTGAAAACCTTTTTGCAGCTTTCCTAACAATGTGAGATTCTGCTAAGCAAGGAAACACATGCTAGGGGGCACCTGAGTGGATGTATCCACAGTGGCCCTATATCCTAGCATTAATAAAATTCTAGGATACTGTAACTTACAAAGAGCCTTAGAACCTTAGCAGT
Source organism: Peromyscus californicus insignis (assembly GCF_007827085.1). Lineage (NCBI taxonomy): Eukaryota > Metazoa > Chordata > Mammalia > Rodentia > Cricetidae > Peromyscus > Peromyscus californicus. The sequence goes on along the minus strand of NW_026294562.1, from coordinate 113,112,182 downwards.
GGGGAGTGCAGAGCCACAAGTTTAGGATGTATTTGATGATCTTTCACCCAGTTAGTAGTAGACAGTCTCCTTCAGCCCTGACAAATAGAAACATAACCTATATATAAGCTGTACATGGGATTTCAAAATTTACAAGAATCACATTATTGGTAAATAGGTAAAATCAAACTATAGTTAGCTCACTGGGATTCCAGAACTTGGGAGGCTGAGGCAGGAAGATGAAAAGTTCAAGGTCAGCTTGGGCTATATAGCAAGATCCTGTAAAAATCAAGGAAAAAACAACAACAACAAAAATGAAAGGAAGGGTAGAAGAAAAATTAGAGAAGGAATTAAGGCTCAGAGAGTTTAAGTGATTGTCCAAGTATCACGCAGTTTAGAAGATCCTGCGGTAGAATCCAGACTCAGAAGTTGATTTTATTTAGATTGCCCAATGTCACATGATAAAGGAGAGAAGAATATCCCAACCGTCATTGCTGTGTTTTGCCTATTTATAAAGCATCCCTTAAACTTCTGATTAATATGACTGGTGGTCCATCCCAGAGGACCAATGATCCTCTTCCTGAAGGTTCTTGCTGCAAAAGGAAGATGAAGATGATCTATTTCTGGTCCCCCTTGGCTCTGGGAACTCCTCTGTTCCTGTGGGCTCAACCCTGGAAGGGATCTCAGCTTCAAGTTTGCATCAAAGAGCGTTTACCTGCATCTCTGAACTGAGTGTGCGACCCATATCTTCCCTTTCTGCTGGTGCTAATGGGCCAGGTGAAGAAGCTTTTCCCTTTCCACAGCATGGACCATTGTTTTCTGTCACCTGTTCCTGGAACTGGGGAATGGTGCATGTTGGTAAAAGTATGAGAATGTGAATACACACTAGGGTAGAACGTATGAACTGCTGCAGGAACAGAATTTCCTGAAACAGACAAGTATGAGTGCCACAGACAAAGAAGTTTGTGAACCTAGAGTTACCAAGACTACTAGTGAGATTTCATGGGGAAATTCCTCAGTAGGCAGTATAGATCATGGCAGGAAGGGAGCCACTTACTATAGAGGGGTGAAATCTTTGAAATACTGAGCATGTGACAACCTGTAAGACTTACCTGGATTGAGGGAAGAGTTAAAAAAATAATCAATAATCAAACCTACAGATTTACTCTATTACTTTAAATAATTTGCTTTTTTTAATGTTCCATTCAGCCATCCAGTCAACAAATAATTTCGAGTAGGAACTGTATTTGTGTGTGTGTGTGATGTGTTTGTGTATGGTTTGTGTTCTTTGTGCATGTGTGTGGTATGTGTTTGTGGTGTGTGTGGGGGAGTCTCATGCTCTCATCCATGTGGGTGCATATGGAGGTCAGAGACTGATCCTTTCCTCAAATATTACTTTTTGAGATAAGATCTTTTCACTGAACCTGGAACTCAGTGTTTTGGTTAGACTTTTGGCCAGCAAGTCCCAGGATCAACACAGTCTACAAAACTGTGCATAGCATTCATGTGGGTGCTAGGGATCTAAACTCAGGTCCTCGTGCTTTCTTGGTAAGCACCTTACCCACTGAGCTATCTTGTCAGCATGCTAGCTACTGCAGTGGCTCCCTTCCTGCCATGATCTATACTGCCTACTGAGGAATTTCCCCATGAAATCTCACTAGTAGTCTTGGTAACTCTAGGTTCACAAACTTCTTTGTCTGTGGCACTCATACTTGTCTGTTTCATGCTAGCATGCTGACAAGATATATACATATACATATATATTGAAGAAAATCCGAATAGATTTTCCTGCATAAGGTCTTCAATCTAACCATCTAGCAGGTGCCAATATAAGGAAGAAAAGTGCTAAGGAAGGCACCCAGACTTTATCCAGCCTTGGGAAGCTGCACATACTCCAGTAGATGGTCCTACACCCATGCACATCCTGGCAGCACTGAGTGGACTCAGAGGGGGGTAGGGGAGAAATTGGAGGGGACAGAAAGGGTTAGATTGGATTAAAATGCATTTATATATGTGTATGGAATTCTCAAGCAATAAAAAAGAAATTTAAAAACTAAGAAATAAGAAAATGACAAGCTCTCAATGGTTAATTCCTGAAGTCAGGTTCAAATATATGAATTTAGAAAGATGTGTCCAACCATGGAAATGAATGAGATTCCACATACAGAAGGAAGTAATGAAGGCCCAGGGCAGAGCACCATGAAATATTGACATTTCACGTTGGATAAAGTAGAAGCAGCTGAGAAAAGAGGCGAGAAGAAGCAGACAGTGAGTCGGAAGCATAAACTGGAAAGTAGATATCGTGGAGGTCAGAGAAAAAAACATTTAAAAAAGGAAACGGTGCCTCACTCTTGCAAATGCCTCATAGAGGGACACTAAGCTGATGGGGTGGAAGCAGCAGGAACAAGGGGCCACCTGGGTACAGCATCATGCGCATTTGTTTTCTGTCCATATTAGTCATCAAGCTAAAGCAGGGTGAATGGCATTGAACTGGAAGCAAAGAAGATAGACATGAATTTTTCATTTTTGAAAAGTTTGGCTACAGTATGAAGCAGCAGAATGGCATAATACTGGAATGCATGGTACTGGGTCAAGAAGGTACTGGGTTTTGGTGTTGAGACTGGGAATACAGATCATATTAATATGGCCATTTCCACTCTCATGTTCTAGAAGGTCCTGTTCTGGAAACCCCCTAATCATTGTTCCCTCTCCTGTCAGGCTTCCTTCTCGGGCCATGCACCATGTTGTGCCCACACTATATACCTTGTTTGGGGTGTGTGTGTGCTCCCATGCACACAGATGGAGGCCAGAGAGGATATTCAGTATCCTGTTCTGTCACTTTCCACCTTATTCTATGGAAATGCTCTCGTACTGAACCTGGAGCTAGAGTGGTGACCATTAATCCCCCGGTTTCTGATCCCCACAGTACTGGGGTTGTAAGTGCTTGAGCAGGCACACCCAGCTTTTGATGTGAGTGCTAGAAACTTCAGCTTAGGTCCTCCTGCCTGAAGAGCAAGCACGCTTGCCCCATGGAGCCATTTCTTCATCCCTCACACCATCTATCTTAAGACATCATTTTTGCCGGGTATCAGGAGTTTTCTTGTCTTTCCTCTTTGTTACACAGAACAAAACATGAAAACTATTTGTCATCAAGTTTGCCTTTCTGGACCAGATTAATGCTCATTAAATATTTGATGAACGAGCAAAGAAACGAAAACCAAGTTTCAAGGTAGTGCTAACGGCAACTTCCCCTTATTTTAAGCGTGGGGAAGCCAAGGCATGAAGCAATTTGGAGTCTGATAGTTTTATAAGCTAGGGAGATCCCTGGGAAACAATCAAGTCCCTACTTTTACTAGGCTGGCAGTGGTGGCCCTTGTCTCCTCCAAAGCTGTCCTGCTCCCTGATGTGGCACCAGAGACTGAAGTCCTCTCATTCACAAGTGTGTCTAGTTTTTACCTTGACTTTGGTAGCATCTACCAGATTGAGGTTGAAAGCAACACGTGGTGGAGGAAGATGGAGACATTCTTCTGAGTCTGGTGGGAGACAAAGTAAGGGCAGTGATGATGGACTTGGATGGGCCAAGGGCCACGAAGGAGGATAGGCCAAGGGACCCTTGTTTCCCTCCAGCTGTCCAGTGGAGAAAAGAAAAACATGGCTCAAAATCTACCACCAGATGTCACTGTTGGTCCTTAATTAACAAAGCTGACCCGGGCAGGGACTGTAGAAACACCTCAAAGGTCTTTAAGGATGAAGACACTGGTGCATAACTCACAGGATCTGAGCAGGATCATGTAGCAATTTAGTGGCAGAGCGGCGATAAGAATCCAAGTCCCCTAACCTTTGAGTCATGGCGGCCACCTTCCCTTGCTGCTTCCAGGACAGGCTGTGCTTTAAGATGTAGATGAGCTGTGTGTCTCTGCAGTCATTCGCTGCAGACAATGGCTTGCAAGCAGCAACAGAACAGAGAGAGAACTAGAGAGAAAAGAATGGCCAAAGCTCCGAGTTCATTTTCACATGTGCCGTCTTCAAAGGGCTGGGTGTAGATGCGGCTGTCCACAATGGGAGAGCGCGGCACACAGGGCCTCCATCTGGGGCACGGGCTTCAACAGCTGAATAGAGACGTATCAGGTGAAGCATTTCATCCCTTTTATGGCTTAAAAAGAGTCCGGTTCCCAAGGAAAATAAGAAGCCAGTGGCTCAGCAAAGAATTGACTGAAACCTAAGTAGGAACCAGATGCAAAAAAGAAAACATTTGCTGGTGGAAAGATGAGGGTGAGTTTCTGGGCTCCTCTGTTTGAGGATGGGAAAATGTGGGGCAAAAGACCCTTCGTGAGCCAGTGACCCCTGACTTGGCATTTATCCCAGTGTCTGGGGGAGGGGGGGAAACAGGTGACAGAAGAGGTTGTAGGAATTGGGGACGACTTTGTCTTCAGCCCACTGGGTTTCTTCAGACTCCTTGGCTTGACTCCTACTAACCTATATTCCTTCCATTGTGGTGTCTCACAGAGTCCCGTTTATCAACAACCAGGTAACAATATTACTGCTTTTAATTAAAAGAGCTCCCTTAAGTAATAAAATTAATATATTCCCATTTAAAAGAAAAACAGTCCCAATACCATGTAGAAGGAGGAGTGTCTGTAATCTCTCCATTGAGAAATGACCACTGTTGGTATTCTGCTCCATAATCTCAGGAAGTCAGCCTGTGGAGCATCTGCTTGGTGTCCGGCAACAGGGTTTGAAGTTATGAAATGAACACACAGCAATTTCAGCTTATATACAGCCTATACTCTGGTTGGGGAGACTTATACTTTGGTTTTTAAGTAAAAATTAAATCTCACCTAAATTTTATTTAAAAATGTCCATTACATGTACATGTGTGTCTCTGTGAGTGCCCGTACCCACAGAGGCCAGAAGAGGGCATCAGATGTCCTAAAGCTGGAGTTCCAGGCAGTTGAGAGCTGTCTGCTGTGGGTGGTGGGAACTGAACTTGGGTCCTCGGCAAGAGTAGTAAGCATCTTAGCTGCTGAGCCATCTCTCCGGCCCCAGGGTGCCAGATTTTGGTAACTTCTGTGAAGACAAATGAATCTTGATGGTGGTTAGGTGGTAATTTTAAAGTAGAAAATTCAGAGAGTGACAGATGAAGTAGCAAAATGTGGGCATTTGGGGGAAGACTTGGCTCTCCTTCCATCTCCAAAGCAATGCGATAGTTACATTCACTCCTGGAACAATATGTGCCTCTACCTTTGATTCAAAATCTTAAAAAAATACGGACATTTACATGTAACAAGGGAGCACTCTTCTCATCACCCTCTTGCCAGTTTTCATTCCTTCAAATATTGGACACTGATGTGTTCCTTTTCCAAACTTTCACCCTTCATTTCTATTCATTTTTATGCACTCACAATTCAACTTGATTGCATTTTATTCATAAGTAAAATCATCCTTTGTGGAGCTGATGCCTTCCCACCCCCAAGGATCTTCATATTCTTTCCTAAACTTCAAAGATGCAGGAGAGCTATAGTTCCCATTCTAAAACAAAATGGCTAATTATGGATGGATGTGACACTTTGTCCCCTGGGCTGTAACCTGGTATTTACTGCATTATAATAATTTGTTTCTGTCTCTTTCTTTTTATCCTACACAGTGAGTTCTTTGTGGCCAAAAACTTTGTCTTCTGATTGCTTCACTTTCAAGTACTAGTATAATGCCTAGTGTATGGCAGGCATTTGGCAAACTAATACACAGCCAACAACACTTTCACACATTAGCATTTAAAATGGCCAACTCTGGCCAAGATAGTATCTGAGAGCAATGTTCTGGGTTAGCCTATTGGAGTCCAGTCTATTCCTTTTGAAAAATATGTGCCACCATGGGACGGCAGTCAAGTTAGGTCCTTCAAATCAAACAGTCCAATTCTACTATTAAATGAGTAAAAACTACATTTTACTTGTCATGTTGATAGAAAATTAACATTTAGTAAGGGCACAAAGGTGGCCAAGAACAATTCGACAAGACAGATAGTTTCTAAGACAAACCAAAGTTTAAAGATACTATCACCATCTGGATTTAGTGGGTCTTAACACTCCCAACAATTGGTTCAGACTTTTTTTTCCTGAAAAAATAAATATCATGTATAAATAAACACCTTGGAGGACCATGCTCACGGTTGTAATTGCCAACACCGATTGCATGCTTTAAATGACAGTTGGAACAACTTTATTCATTTTATTCAATAGACAGTGAGCTTATATGTGACCTTGTGGGTATAAAAATGGGACAAAACACAAAGAGGGGACTTCTTCTCAGGGGTGGCAGATGGATAAGATTTTATAGTTGAGAAACTAAAGCCTAAAGAGGCTTCATGGGCCAAAGCTCCAAACACACTGGCACCTCCAGAGCATTGGGAAGGCCTCGTATCCCTTCTCTCCAGACACAGCGTGGCTCTGAAGTTTGTGTGGGTGAGTGGGTAACTGATTCCTCCAACTAGGAAGGACAGCTCCTCTGAGTGTGAAGGAGAACCTTCCAGAAGCGTGCACTAGTGTTTCTCTTTTTGCCCATTGGCCATCTTTTTCCCTGCAAAGAATTACATTCTTTTCTATTGACACATACTTCCTCTCTGAGCATCGCACACCCAGGCAGACCAAAAAACAAAGAACACCCAAAGTGAAATAAAAACCCTTTTCATTCCTCTGGGTACACGTTTTTGGTTTCTGCTGGATTGCTGCCATTTTCTCAGGAGTAAAGCTATGGGTGGATTTGAGGAACAGCAAATTTGAACTCCTCAATGACAGGGGTAGAAGCCACTAACATTAAAACATCCCTGGTGATGTATTGCCAAGCACACATCCATGTTTTCATAAAAGCGATTTGTTCTCATTGCAGAAAACCTAGAAAGGTAAAAAACTTTTAGGACTTCAGTGTATATGAAGGAAATCAAAGTCATCTGTAACCTTTCAATGCAAATAACACTGTTAAATTTTTTGTATAAATAATTTCTATAAAAAATATCTATGTGCACTTTATCTAGTACTATAGACTTTATGGTATATATGTTCCACATTAGTTGAATGTGAGACACAATTATAAATGCTTATACAATACACAGCTGCTCCGTGATTCAGTTTTCCAATTAGTTCTATTTTAATTTTCTCCCATTTTTTGTTATTCTATTATGACAAGCTTAAGCAGAGTTTTGCATATTGAGTAACACCAGTCGGCTTTTCTCATACATCATCCCATTTCTTCATTGTAAGCCTCCAGAACAGACATCAAGACTGTTTTATGAAGTGACCCAGATTTAAAGGGAGTGAAAAGTATGCCAAGGCCAGGTTTATACCAATCTCTTTCCAACTCCCGAGCCAGCACTACTCATTACAACACCCTGGGTCTGTCTGTCTGTCTGTCCCCGGTCTGTTGTCAGCTTCCTGTCTTCCCCAAACCTCATTAGCTATGGTGGTAAAGTTTTCTTGTGTTGTGTTTATTTAAACAAGTTTCATCCTAATTCTGGTGTCATGCCTCTCGAGTCCCTAGTCTCTTAGGAAGAGTCTTCCCCTTTCAGTTAGACACACTGCACTGTCCAGCTCCGGGCAGCTGGACTGATGCGAGTGACGGATCCCAACTGCTGTGCCATCTGCTCCCTTCCTTCTCAGCTGTCTCAGGCAGGCAGGCTATGAGTGTAATTATGTATCCAGGTTGTAAAACCGAATCCTGATGTACTCACTAAAGCCCTCATGGTTATTTGTCCCCACTCGGGTTCCCATTTATAGCCTCAAACACTTCCAAGATAGGCCAAGTTGCCAAGAGTCTCTCCTATTTTTTGATTACTTATTTTTGTTTTATTGCGTTGCTGTTTTGCCATGGGTGTCAGGTCCTCTGGAACAGGAGTTACAGACAGTTGTGAGCTGCCGTGAGCTGCCATGTGGGTGCTGGGAATTGTTGGGTCCTTTGGAAGAGCAGTCAGTGCTTGTAACCACTGAGCCACCCCTCCAGCCCCAACTTGGCATATTTTTAAAAGAATGCTAAACTTGGAAAGCATACATTAAGTTTCAGTCTTTTGTTTGAATTCTAAATTTGTATCTATCTAATTGGAACTCACACTCAAAGATTTAAAAAATATATTTATTAAATGAATTAATAAATTATAATGATATCAGTTTTCAGCTAATGAGTAACATGTTTGTTGGTTTGAATCCTGGCTCTGCCATTTCAGTTATGTGAGTCCAGGCAAATATCCTTATGTCACCTGAAATGGGAAAGATAGCAGCACTACATGATACAGTTATCTGTATGGCATCATTCGTTATATGTAAAGCTCGCAGCAATGCCCAGAGGAGTACAATTACTTAAACAGTATTGCTATCACTGTTATTAACTCAGCCAGGACCCGATTCTCAGAAAGATTAAGCCCAGGGTCTTATCATTAGCAAATGGCAGCTTGGGATTCAAACCAACTGGAAGACTGAATTAATGAAATTATATCTTTTGAGGTAAGAAAAAATTGCTGATCTACTACTGAAATTTTCTGCCACAATCATTTTGCCAGTTGCTTACTTTAAATTTTTTGAAGGTGTAACTAATCAGGTGGCTTTGTTTTAAAGGACAGCCACATAAATATTTGACCAAAAATGGTTTTATATGTAGACACTACTGAACTTGTGATGGGGTTATGGTCCAACAAACTTAATATAAATAAAACACTGTCAGTCAGAACTGAGTTTAATACAGTAAACTACTGACCATCATTGCTCAGAGTATTGCTTGTCTACTGCTGTGAGGGCATGGCTGGCTTGGAGTTATAGTATGGTGCCACTGATTTGCATTCTGATAGAATAGCACTCCACTTACAGCTAGTCTGGGGAAAGATCAAACTTCCAAAGCAAAAGTAGTTTTCACTGGATGTGTATTGCTTTCAAACCACTACCAAGTTAAAAAATGTAAATCAAACACCCTAGGTTGAGAACCATTTGTAACAATTTTCTTGGAAAATCATGTGGTACATGATTATGAAATGTACGTATGGAAAATGGTGAAAAGCTTTGAAGGAATCTGTAGATGCAGGATGATACGCACCCCACCACACCTCTTTTTTTTTTTTTTTTTAATTTTTAACCATTTTCCAATCTGTCATTCATTGCTCCTACAAAAGCCACTGGTGACATTCCAACTGAGGATCCAATGACAGCTCCTTGGACTTCAGCTTATTACCTGGTTAATTTGAAACTCCTCATGTTATAAACTAGCATTTTTCTGTCCACTCTCTCTTCTGTCACCATAATCACTCTCCTGGTTGTCTGGATCTTTTTATTCATCTGTCTGTCCTATAGACAGATGTTTCTTCCCCAAGGATCAACTCCTGTTTCTGTTTCCCTTTTCATACTATGCCATGGTGGTTTGAATGAGAGTGGCTCCCATACTTAATGAGTCCCCAGTTGGTGGAACTGTTTGGGAAGGATTAGAAAGGGTAGCCTTGTTGGAGGAGGTGTGTCATTGGGTGTGGGCTTTGAAGTTTCAAAAGCCCATGCCATTCCCCCTGCCTCATTCTTGTGAATAAGGATATAAGCTTTCAGCTACTGCTCCAGTGCTGTCTGCTTGCCCGCTGCCATGCTCTCTGCCATGACAATCACAGACTCTGGAAACTTGAGCCCCAAATCAAATGCTTTGTTTTTTTTGTTTTTTTTTTTGTTTTTTTTTTTTGTTTTTTTTTTTTTTTTTTTGGTTTTTCGAGACAGGGTTTCTCTGTGTAGCTTTGCGCCTTTCCTGGGACTCACTTGGTAGCCCAGGCTGGCCTCGAACTCACAGAGATCCGCCTGGCTCTGCCTCCCGAGTGCTGGGATTAAAGGCGTGCGCCACCACCGCCCGGCTTTGTTTTATACATTGCCTTGGTCATGGTGTTTTGTCATGGCAATTGAAAAGTAACTAAGACATCTGTTTTGTAGCAATTTTCTCCTAATTAAAATATTCTAATATTAAAATATTGGAAGGAGTGTGGTGGCTCATTAGGGTTCAGAAAGGAAATAAAACTCCCTTGTTTCAGAAAGTTCTTGAAGCTTACAAGATTCACAAGGTCCTTCTCCAAGGTTACAGAAACAGTGACAATTTCTGGAAGAAAGAAGGCCCTCAAACAGATGAAGCTTCCTTCCAGATGCTCAGGAAACTCTATGGAAGGAGCTGTTTTGAGGTATCGCCACATCGGGTGGGCTTTGGGGCAATGCAGCTGCCTTTGAATCAGGAGTGCTTCTGTAGGTAACCCCACCCATGCTTTTCTGAGCAACTCCAATAAACTCACTCTTTCATTAACTTAAACTTGGGTGGAATCATTTCTTTGTTCTATTATTGATTCCCTATGCAAGCGGTGGGGTGTGAATGTCTGTTCATGTCTCTTCAAGAAAAGTCACAACGTTCTCTCCCTCTGGTGAAAATACCACTTCAAATCATTACCTTGCCTCTCAAAACAAACTACATTTATATCCAGGAGCTCGTGACATTTCAGCTCAGGCTCAGTTTTCAGCCGTTTGGTGGAGAGTTGGAAATTAGGGGGTCTGATTCTCTCAATACAAACTAATACAAACTTTCCTTTTCATCTAATTGCCAAACCCTGCAGGTTTCTCTGCACTGTTGTCAAAGATGCTGAGTGGTGTCTTCGCTCTAGTCCCATTTTAAGTGCCCATGCAATCCTTTCTAAGACATGGAAATATGGATGTCGCTACTAGAGCAAAATGGTTCCTATAAAGTCCACTCTCCCACAAATTAAAACTAAAAACATCTAGAAAATACAGGAAAAAATAAACCCAGTTACCTGAAGGCACTGGAAAGAGAACAAAAGCAGATGGAGTAGAAAAGGTCCCTGGGACTAAGAAATGTCACATGTGCATTTTTGCATTACTCCTTTGAGGACAGTCAGTACTAAGCAAGGCAGCTAGAACTGAGAAGCATACAGTTTTACCTGAGAAAGAACCAGAGGACAGCATCCATGGTGACCTTAACCACTGCAAGCTAGGAGGAGGACAGGTCCAAGAAAGAATTGTTATGATTTGTTTAAGAAGTGTCCCTCCCCTCCAAAGGGCTCATGAATTGAAGAATGGTCTCTAACTAGAGGCATTGGTTTGGAAAGTTAGGGAAACTTCAGAACGTGTGGCCTAGCTGGAGGAAGTGAGTGATGGAAAGAGTATCCTTTCGGACATATCCTGGGTATCTCACCGTCTCTCAGCTCCCTCCTTTTTCTTTCCTGTATCCATGGAGTAAGTAGCTTCTGGTACATTTCTGAAGCAATGATGCTCTCTCTCTCTCTATGCTGGAATCAATGGTATTAAGAACTACAAACTGAAATCATAAGCCCAAATAAATCTTTTATTGCATAATTATATATGACAAGTATTTTGTCACAGTGACATAAAGCCCAACTACAATAGCAGTTAAGTGAGGGTCCCTAAAATTTCTTGTGCATGACTGCCTAAGTCTCTTGCTCGTCCCTGAACTATGTACACATACATGAGACAGACTCCAAACAGTCTAGCTAAGTTAGAAAGAATGAAATAGGCCTTTCCACTGATGCTTGCATTACATAAGGGCTTAGAGATTGAATTTAGCCATAATAATTGCTGGCTGAAATGAAAGTATCAACTTTTAGATGAATACGACAGTAAAAGGTCTCTGTAACATATCACAGTGTTTAAGACAGAATTCAAAATTACTGTAAGGGGGAAAAGCAGGATAGCTCAATGGGTTAATGCACTTGCTGTCAAGGCTGACACCTTGAGTTTAACCCAAGAGACCCACATGGAAGGAGAGAAGCAACTTCTGCAAGTTGATCTCCTGTGTACAGTGATACCCATGCATCCACATGCATATTTACACATATACACAATTAAATGGGTATGTGTGATAATGTTTAATTACTACAAAACAATACAAAAATGTAAATCATACTTTATAGGGAAGGCAATACACAGAGACAAACATTCAGATGAACTAGATATTAGAATTAGCTAGCAATGATACTAAAGCAGCTGATTATAGCTATGCTCAAAGACTCAAGGGCAATGTGCTTGCAAAAATGTAAGGCTTAGGTCTAGATCTTTCATCAGAGAATAAATAATTTTGATCAAGTAGTGAATAAAATTTTGCAGATAAACAAATTACTCAAAAGTAAAAAAAAAGTTAACTTATATACAACTAAAAATGCAATAAATGAAATAAAACATTCTCTGGATAAACTTCATAGTATCCAGTAGGTAACACAAGACAGGGTTAGTCAGCCTGAGCAGAGCTCAATAGAAATCAATGGTTTACAGAACATAGGGAAGGAAGAGTAAAAAAATTAATACAGTCTTAGTGAAAAAACTAAGACAATATCAAGAATCTAACATACGTACGATTGTTAACGAGTCAGAAAATCCTGCAGAAAACATTTTTGAAGAAATTATGCTCAAAAGTTTTCTAAATATAACAAAAGACACACTTAGAGAGTTATGCTTCATGGATTTCTGAACAGGCTACACATAAAAATAAGCACCACAGAGTTCATCAGTGAATAACAGCAAAACCCATGGTTGTCTCTAATCACATGGTGTGGCCTTGTCTTCCTCCTCAGCACTACCCTTTGGAGACAAACATGAACAACCCACTTAAGAGAGACTTCTTTTCAACTGGTGGTGCAGGAATGCAAGTGACTTCATTGATATTGCTGGCTTTATGACAATACTTTTGAAAATGCAAAATCCAGTTTAAAAAGGGGTGTGATTGAAGGGGACAGAGATGGGAGTGCAGGATAATTACGTATAAAATACTTTCCACTTCCTTTTTCTGTTTTTCATAATACAGTCTGCTGGTGGCCATGTCAGAGGAGCAGCAGGTGGCAATTGAAGTTCAAGGTATCAGCCCATGAGGAGGGAAATCCCTGATGGGTGAATCTCAGATAGGCAAGGCCCCAAGACCACAGACTCCAGAATGTCTTTTGCTCCTGCTGTGCCTTCACATGTTGGCTGCTGCCATCTTTTTCTGGTATCTGGCATGGTGTGAATGAGTGTGGGGAGATCCCCATTGCCTGTAATGTAGTATGTTTATCTCATGGATACATCCTACTCTACTGGGCATTTTTACCTGTGGATTAGTATGAAGACGATATCTTCTTAAGCTGTATTGCCTAACTGATAATAATAATGTTAGTTTAAATAGAGTTTTGATGATTAAAAATAAATACAAGGAAATGTTACACAGCTAGGGCCTATGAGTTTCACCTAAGGAGCTGCATAGATCGCACGCAGTTCAGGTTGATGATTAAGAAAAATGATTAAGTCTCATAAGCCAGGCTGGTTCAAATTCTTTTAATCTTAATGTTGGGAGACTCATTCACAGGTTTCAGAGTGCATCATAGCTGAAACAAAGCTTTGAAAATAACTTAAGTTTAGAATAGTTTTTTTTAATAGCTTTGAGGTGAAAAACCCAAAAGACAATCTAAAGTTTTAGAAAGGCACATAGTTAAGTGAAGAACTCATTAAGGCCAGGGAACAAGAACAAAGCAGTCCAATTATCATTACCTGACACACCTTTCTTGCAAGGATTAGTTGATGACCAAAAGAGATGATTAATCCTTGTACCCATTTCTGCCCTCAATATCCTGATATAAAAAAAAAAAAAAACTATTGATGAGTGGTATGCACCCTAAAGATTTAAGTAGAGCTGACTGTTTTTCATGTATAAAAGTTTAGGTTTGGGATTCCTTTAAGATTCCTTACAAGATTACCTTTCAAGATAAGTAATAAAGTAATTGGTCCTTTCTTTGTAACCATGAACACAGCCTGCCAGTACAAGAATATTTTGCTTACTTATACTCTGTTAATCTATAAGAAGTTGCTTGGATGGGAATGTTTGTGGGTTCTTGGAGATAATTTGTTTTTCACCTGTAATATGTAAAGTGTTTAATCATATAAAAGATATGGAAAGCATGCTGTTTTTTACCTGTATTCATTGCAATCATTCACTTGAAAAACAGAATGTAACCACATTGTAATTTTTATATTGCCTGAAAGATTTTACGGGGTATAGAAGCTGTAAGGGAAAGAAAGAAGATAGAGTTAAAACGAGTTAGAAGGAAACCATCATGAATGAGAGAGTTAGAAGGAAACCATCAAGAATGAGAGAGGAAAAGTGAGTTAGAAGGAAAAATCATGAATGAGAGAGTTAAAATTAATTAGGAGGAAAACTTGAAGAATAAAGATAAAGGAGAAGGAAAACATCAAGAGAGACAGAAGGGACATTTCTGGATAGATATAAGAATAGATAATAGAGAATGCAAGAGAAGAATACAGAAGAATAAAGAAGGAAACCATCAGAGACAGTGAGTGTCTTTCCCTTAACCCATCAGATAAAAAGTCATAGTACGCACTGACTCTGTAGATTCCCTTTGAGACTTGCACTGCTGGAGACTGGCCTCCCAATGATAACAGTCACTTGCTGATTTGTTTATTCATCTCATCGTGAAACAAGTGTAAAAACCCACCAAGTGTGGGAAGATACCGAGGACATGACAAAAATACAGAAATATTTATTGTTTAGATCTTACCAGATAATGATCCTTATTGGTCACTTGCAATTCTGTTGCATCAACAAATAACTTGCTATTTTTACTTATTATTGAACAAGGAGTACACAGGGCATTTAGAAGACATCAGCGATCAGCACTTATTTATTGAGCCTCTGTTTTGTGCTGGGAACTGTCCATAGTATTTGGAACATAGCATTAAAGGGCAGAGGAGCTGGGGAAATGGGGCAGAGGGTAAGAGGGCTTGATACACAAGCCTGGGAATCTGAGAATATCTAGCCACCAGATAAAAAGTTGAGTATATGGCTGTATGTACAGCTCTAACCCCAAAGTTATGGGGGACAGAGACAGGAGGATTGCTTAGATACTGGCTGGTCTTCCAGCTCCACATTCAACAAGAGACCTTGTCTCAAGAAATAAGGCAGAGTGACAGAGCAGGACATAGACATCCTCTTCTGGCCTCTGTACATGTATGCACAGGTGTGCTCACTCACACACAAATGGACTCATATACCACACACATACACAAACATATACACCCATGATTTTTTTAAAACTGTGCTTTCATTCTAATAGGTGAGTTATATAAGAGGAAAGTAAATAAATGGGTGTGTAACACACTAAAGTGGAGATTTAAAGAAAATAAAGTCCATATTTCTTGAACAAAAAGAGCAATAGAGAAAATATTTACAATGATAACTATGGGCACTTAGAGGACTTCTCTTTACTGAAAACATTTCAGCATGTTCTAGACACTTTGTAAAATTACTTCCAAATAGTAAATGTTAACGACACAAATATTTTTGCACTTAAACATCTTGTTTACAGTAAAATCCATGTTAGTTTTTACCTCTAAAATTCTGATACATTCTACCTAGACTAATAATGTAAATTTCCTGCCTGACTATCATTGGAAAATAAATAATGTACAATTTTTTTTAAATACCAAATTGGCTCAGTATTGGGGTTTATTTAGGTAGCATATAATTACCCTTTTCTGTCATTTGGAGAAGACATGGGCATTATTATGAACCAAGGAGCTGTAATGAAAATTGAGCATCTATCATCCATCGTCTCCCTTTAGCCTAATGACATACTGCGATTGTCTCCTGATGAAATGGCTGTTCCTCAGAACCTTGCCTTGTTGTGGAATTTCTGCAGCTCTTAAAGGAGCAATCTGAGCCCAAGTGATATTAATTGCTGCTCTACTCTATCTCTCCGGAGATTAGTCTTGACATAATCATGTTTTTTAATGATCTTCAATTTCCTGCAGTTTTTACAAAAGTCCTCTTGGAGTCAAATTCAAAGCAGTTGAACTTTTAAAACTTTTCAGTTGAGTGTGCGATTCTATCCTTCTGAACAACTTTGTCTCTAAGTCCCACTTTAAAAAAAAAAGTTTTTTTGAGCAGCATATGGTGGGTATGTAATAAAAATTTGCCTTTTCAGCAGGACTTGGAAAGTGTTCATTTTATTTCTTGAAGTTCACTTGAGCCGAGTCACCTTCTCTTCAGAGTCTATTTCTCTCTTTAAACACGTATATGATTGCAGTAGCTGAGCGTCAAGATGGTTTCAAACTTAGGACTTCTCTCTCTTCACTTGTGAGGTGGTTCATAGACATTCTCATCTTCCCAGACTGGGAATCAGGCTAGTACCACGAGGAACTAATGGCCTGTCCTCTGGAACCTAAGCTTGTTGACTCTCTCACATGAAGTCTGGCCTAAAGAAAACAATGTTGGGTGACTCACTTCATACCACAGACGGGAAGGCATGGCACATGAATGCAACCAAGTATGGTGGAGTGAGCTTTGTTCGATTTGGGAGCTCACAACTAGAAGGTAGGCATGAGAGCTCACACTATATCATGCCTGTCTCTGGAAGCTCCCCGAACTCTAATCTCATTCCCTCATTTGTAGAATGGAGATCACAAGTTCCGTGTTAACAACCTACAGGAGAGCTTGAGTACTAAATGAGGAAGCTCATTAAGTGGACATCTCTGATTCTTAAAAAGAGGATATGTTAGGAATCACCTGAGAATCTTCTTTTTTTCCCCAACATAATATTTTTATTTGCACCCTGATCACATTCACTTCCCAGTCCTCCCGGGTGCACATGTAAGCCTTGTGATCTCCCCCAAGAAAAAGAACAGAAAAAAACAAAACAAAACAACAAGTCCAATTTGTGTTGACCACATACTCAGTGGAGCATGGTCAAACTCCCAGTGGCTAGCCCCTTAAAGAAAACCAAGTCCTTCCCCACCCCTGTGCCCACTAGAAGCCATCAACAGTGAAGAGATACACTTCAGGATCCCTATCACAATTTTTAAGCATTCTCTTTGATGGCTTCCTGTCTAGACTGTTTCTTTTTTGGGGAAGGTGGGAAAGAAGGTTGTCATAGAAGCCTTCTATGGGCCGTCAGCTGCATCCTGGTGCAGGGTACCTGAGATGAGAATCTTCTTGTCACTTTTCTCATTGATGTGACATTATCCCACAAAAGGAACTTAAAGGAAGGGATATTTATTTGATGCATGGTTTCATGGGAGTTTCCACCCATGGTGGTGACAACACCTTATAGGTCATGGGGGCCCATGTGTGGGCATTGCTCCCCACTTCACAACAGCAGAGAGAGCTAGGCCAGAAGCAGAAGTGGGAACAACCAGCAAAGTTTTGCCCTCGTTGACATACTTCTGCCACCAGACCCACTTCATAGACACATCACAGTCTCCCCAGACAAAGACATCAGCTGGGAGTCAAGTGGCCAAATATCCTGTGAGGGATATTTTACATTCAAAATGTAACATTTGTTAAAATGCAAACTGATTTTGTAGACCTGGTGTGATGGCTATTCTTAGTTGTCAACTTAACTCCATCTAGATTTAGCTAAAACCCAAATGACAGGCACACCTGTGAGGGCTTTTTTCTTAACTAAATCATTTAGAAGTGGGGAAGACCCAATTCTAATCCAGATCTTTGAGGTAAGAAGAGAAACCTTTAATACAGACCACATGGGAAAAGGAAGCTCCCTCTCTTTGTCTGCTTGCTCTCACACTCACTAGCAAGTCCATTTCTTCACTGGCACTAGAGCCTATTTCTTCAGGATTCTGGTATATACTGAAGACCAGCCAAGACATCCAGCCTCATGGTCTGAACAACTGCTGAATTTTTGGACATTCCATTTATAGGCAGGAACTGTTGGATTAGCTGGACCACAGCCTGTAAGTCATTCTAATAAGTTCCCCTTGAGAGAGAGAGAGAGAGAGAGAGAGAGAGAGAGAGAGAGAGAGAGAGAAAAGAGAGAGATTCATTCTATAAGTTCTGTTCTCTAGAACCCTGACTAATACCCCTGGGGCTAAAACATTCACATTTCTCCCAGGCTCTAGGGTGAGTCTAGCTGGTGGTGCCACTGCTGAACTGGGCCACATTCTGGAGGGAAGTGATACACACCATTAACAGTTTTGAAATTGAAAGAACAAATAAATATTCTAAATTCTGTCCCTCATACTATTTTCATATAAGTTTATATCATAATATTTTCCATGTTTCTACAATTGTTGGTTTTTAACTCTCTTCATAATTATTATTTTCAAATAATGACACCATGTTCCAGTGTTGAAATAGCATTTATCCAGATGGTTTTGCAGTGTTGGGCCAGTGAGTGCCAACACTTTGGTCTGGAGCAATGGGTAGGTGAGCCTTGTTTTCGATTCCTCTCTGGAAAGACTCTTCAGGAACACACTGGTCTGAGACTGAATCACACAATCACACAGAATGGTTAGTTTTGATGTGTTGTTTTCCAAGAGTCCCACAACATTATATATATATATATATGTGTGTGTGTGTGTGTGTGTGTGTGTGTGTTTGTGTGTGTGTGTGTGTTTTGATTTTTCAAAACACTTGTTCTACTTGCATGCTGTTTGTGAAAATATAAACCAGTGTAACCACTCCAGAAAATGGAGGGGTTTCAGAAAAAAGCTAAAAATAAAAATGGAACTACTGTATGATATAATAATATAATAATCTCACTTCTGGGTATTTATTAAACAGGATTAAAATCAGGATGTGGAAGAGACATCTGCACACCCATGCAGTTAGTCACAATATTTCAGAAGTGGAAACAACATAAATACTCATTGCTATACAAATAGACAAAGAACATTGCTGTATACATACAATAGGGTATTTTTCAGCCTTCGAAAAGAAGGAAATCCTGCTGTGTTCCACCTGAATGAACTTTGATGACATCATGTTAAGTGAATGGACCAGTCATAGAAAGACCAATGTTGCATGAGTTCATCACCCGAGGTAGCTAAAACGTAGACGTTAGAGTAAAAAGGTAGTTGCCAATCGTCAGGAGGGAAAGGAAACTGGAAGTGGTAACCCAACTAAGTAAAGTGTCAGCCCTGCATTATGAAGCAGTGATAGAGGGGCTTCTGCATGCTACTGCAGCACACAGCATTGTATTGTGCACTTAGAACTTCAAGAAGGTAAATCTCATGCTGAATAAAAAAACATGCCTCATAGGAAAGTATCAAAAGGATAGTTGCATTAATGCTACCACTAACATTTTGATTCTTGGAATTCAATTTGTTATATAAATTTAGAATGTACCAGGTACAATGCTAGGTATTGAGGATACTACAGGGAGGAGTCTTTAGGAGTACATACAAAGTCATCTACTTAACGGAGTTATACATAATACAAAAACATTTGTAATTGAGATTGTTTTCATTTACAGTACTTATGTGGAAAGCAAAACAAAATCATTAACTATGCCCAGGGTATATCAATAATTATGTTCTGCCTACCTGGGTGTACACACACACACACACACACACACACACACACACACACACACACCTTCACTTATGTGCAAAAGTTCATAAAGGTTGGGATAGATACATGAAATCATACGTTTCCTGATGTCAGTGAGATCTCTTTCCAGGGAAGAGTAGATGGAAACCCACCCTACTCTTGCCTATTCCTGTTTGGCCTCCTTGTGCCTTATTTCACTCTAGAAACTAGATGTAAATGCTAGCTTAGGCTGAGGAGAATAAATGAGTAACATGCGTATTTAGAAAGGTTTTATATATAAGGGCCCTGGCACACCGCAAGTGTTCCCTAAGTAATAGACATTATTGCTTGCATCATCATGTGTGCTAGTGATAGAGGGTACAGCAGTTCAACAATTCCCTCGTGGTGTTGATTGCAATGATGCAAAGTCAGTATGCCCTCAGAAGAGACCAGTACTGCAGAGTGAGCAGACATCCCAGGCAAGAAGAATTTCCTTTCTATTACTTACTCTGAGGTGTCCTGTGTCCTCATCTTGCAGGATCCAGACCTTTCTCTCATTTTTATTAGATTTCATTCATCATCATCAGTAGTAGTAGTAGTAGTAGTAGTAGTAGTAGTAGTATTGTCTGTGTGTGTGTGCATGCATGCCATAGTACCCATGTAGAGGATAGAGAAGACTACTTTGTGGAATTGGTTCTCTCCTATCATTTTACGTGGCTTGGAGATTGAAGTCAGGTCATCAGGCTTACATGGCAAGTACCTTTGCCAGTTGAGCCATCTTGCTGGCTCTATCCATCCCATTTATTAAGCTTAACAACAGGCTCTACAGATGTAAATAGAGACATTTTTAGAGAATAAGTGGAAGGAAATGTATTAAAGAAGGGCTGAAAGAAAGGGAGGAGGCAAACTCTCAGCATTTCTAGGCTTTCGGGGCTTTTGCTGCATTTGAAGGTGGCTTTGTGACTTCACTACTACTGGAAATGCTTCACCTCAGCACACATCCCCAGGTAGTCCTGCAAAATACGGTGCAGTAGCCATTTCTTCTGAGACATCTAAGTCTAGGAGGAGCAAGATTCTTAGGTGGGGTACACTTTTTTTATACCGGGTACACTTCTGGCAGAACATTGCATGCGCTATCCAACTCTCCACTCTCCCAGAATGACTGTTGGCAATGCTTTCAGAGCAAGCATAAAGCTGTGTTTCTGGGGGTGGAGGGTCCTTACTGAAAGGTGGTTTCACATGCTTTTTCACACATAAATGTCAGCAAGGCAGGCAGGAGATGTTATTATTCCCATTCCCCACAGCTGTCACTTCAGACATGGAATGGTCTGTGTGGCTTAAGTACAGGAGGTACAAAGATAAGCAGGGCCCCATCTCTACCCTTAGCTAATAGTCCAGTCAGGGATCATGACGGATTTAACATGGAAGCATGCCTATGACTACTAGGTAATGTGAAGGAATGCTCCTGAGAGTTAAGAGACACGGGTATTGTTCTCCTTTTAGGGACCAAAAATGTGTAGAAAAGTGGAGTACTCAAAGACACATAGCTGGTGCACTCCCCTTTCGATTCACTGAAGGAAGTTAGTAACATCTCATTGTATGGGAGTCGTGAGAAAGCAATTTATAAATTGTGAAGCTTCTATAAAGACACGTCCATGGTGTCAGAGAGCATCTTTGGGCATTTCCAGAATGGATCTGGGATCTCACCTATTCCCAGGAAGTTGTTCTAGTCAACACACAATGTATGGTCTGCCCAGAGGAAGCTGCTCCTGGCTCACTCCTCCTGGTTTGCCCTCCCACGTTTGCCCTTCTGCATTTCTCCCCACTCCCACATTGCACACTCAATTCCCTCTGACTGCAGAGCCTGGGCTCACCTCATTCTCCATCAGCTCAAGACTCTTCCTGCGATTTCAACAAATGCATTACATATTATTGCGACACACTTGTCTCCCCAACAAGGCGTATGTATCTCAGGACAGGGACTCAGGAATGGCAGCAGAGGTGTAGTTCCGGAGGGTGCTCAGCTCCATTGGCTGTCTCTCCAGGCAGTGAAGGGACCCACAACACTGACCAGAGTGGATTTCTCAAAGGGCCTCTTTCCTGACATTTGGTTTGATAGAAAATGGAGCTCTTGGCATTATGCTTCCCAATAATGTATCTATATATTGTATGTTGTCATTAATATTCAGTACTCTTTTAAAACAAATAGGCTCTCATAAGTTAATGGTAGCCTTCTCAGTTCTATACTTACTAAGGAGTAAATAGGTCAGAATAAGTCAGTTGTCACATCTGATTCCATTTTGGGGGTCTTCTTCATTATTACCTCTTCAAACATCTCTGGAAATGGAGGTGAAACCCCTTTTCCTCTCCACTGCACTATTGGCATTACAGCTGTGATTTAAATGATCACTGTTACGTTGTCACTGAAATGAAAGATCAGCAGTATGGTTAAAATTCCTAGTTCATGGTGTAAGATGAGCCATTACTTAAAAATTAGCAGTGAGAAAACTTGAGATTTGACTTTTAAAACATCTTCAAATAATCTCTGGGGAATATTGTAAGGTTGTAGCACTTATAGTTTGATTTGAAGCAGAGGCTGGCCTGTCTGTTTCGCTAGGAGAGTTCCTGGAGGCAAGGAATCATGTTGATCACTGCCACACGTTTAGATCCCCAGTTGCCTCTCAATTGATATTGGTTTGAACAGGAATGATGAAATGAGAAAGGGCAAAAAAAGCAACATGAAGCCATTCTAGTGTTCCCAGACAATGATGGTGACGGCGACAGCAAGAGTTACCTGTCGCTAAGCTGTGTCCTGGGTATCAAGCACTGTGCAGGGTATTTCAGATGTAGCACCTCTCTTTCTCATGCTTCTGTACATCATTCATTTTCATTCCATGAGAAAGATAAGTGCTCAGAATCAGTAACTAAATAGTCTATGGTTTGCGATTTGTATGTGACAATTCCAAGGCAACAGTTCAGGCCTCTCTCCTCATTTCTAATCGCTGAGTTGCTTTTTCAAAAGAACCAAAACTCCATGTTTATTTCACAAAAACAACAGAGCCAAAGGTTCAAAAATATTTCGTAGGTTTTTATTTCAGCTACTTTATTATGTAATCTCATGGGGTTAGGGGGGTGGGTTAAAAAGGATAAATTGTGGGGTAAGTTAAAGATAAATGTATGTGTAGGTCGTGAAGGTTGTTTAACTAACCCTGAAGGGTTAAACAGAATTGAAAGTGTTCAATGTTACAATTCAAGGCAGGAAAGTGTTAGGAATTTGCCTTCCTCTGCGCCCCTGGGTTTTTGCCAAAGCTGTAGGGTAGATGTTGCATTCGTGGAAGATGAATTTGATGCAGTAAGGCATCTTCCCAGTTCTTGTGCATGATTAGTCTGCATAGCAGTCGCTTGGTAACAATTTGGGATGGAGCTCATTAGAAAAACATAGCTTTGTCTGGGTTGAGCCCAGAAATGGGTGACAGATGTTTATGCTGAGCGACTGAACAGATGTTTGGGGGAGAATTACAAAAAAGGGTTTCTATCACACAGGATTTCAACCTTAACCTTCCTGGCTGTCGCTGAAAGGAGCGCTTGTTTGTGAAACACGTTCTTACAAAACTGTTTGGTGGGTTGTGACAAAGATGAATGGCCGGATGCTATAATTTAAATTTGAAAATAAGGTAAATGGGAGTCCTTGTTTGCATGTGCCTGTATATGTTTCTTTGACAAGGGTCAATGCCTTATTAAAGAATGGGAAAGCTGAACAAACCATTCCACTCTACATTTCTCATTTTCTCACACAGTCCCCGAACAGGAAAAGTGTGCTGTGCATGGCACCATACCTTAAGGTTCAATAAAATTACCAAGATCCTATTCCTTATACACTTCCTGAAGTAGTAGCTCTACAATCATGTTTTGAAAAGAGGTATTTTTGTGTGTGTGAAAACTAAATGTGTAGTCTTACAGTATTTGAGACTTATTAAAAATGTGTGCGGTTTGTATATATACATACATGTGTAGTGTGTGCAGGTGTGCACGCGTGTGTGTGCTCCTGCATGCACCTGAGTTCAATGTGTTCTTCCATCCTTCTCCATTTCTATTTTCTGAGACAAAGTCTCTCACTAAGCCTTAAGCTCATGGATTCAGCTGGGCTGACTGACAGTTGAGCTTCAGGGATCTGCCTGTCTGCCACGTCCACCGGGCGGAGCTTACAGACACATGCTGCCAGGCCAGGATTTTTATATGGGTTCTCAGGATCCAAACTCATGTCCTTGTGCTTGTGTAGCCAATATTTCACCTCTTTGGCTATCTTTTCAGCCCCTATTTAAAATTTGTAAGAGGCTAATTATATATATATATATATATATATGGATGGGATTTTCTTTCTTATACACTTCACAGAAAGATGATTGGTTAGTTTTATTTTACAAATAATTGTGGTACTTCCCAGTAATTTGCTTTAATCGAGCCATGGAGTGATCAGAAGCATTTGTTAATTCATCTTTGTTTGGTCAAAATAAATACAAATGTGGCCTTTTGCTAACTCTGTGTTGACAGAATTATACCAAACATCTAATTAAGTGTATAAATGTAGTAATACATTCAGATGATATGTTTAGTGATAAAATAATGATGACCATCATTGAGTGTATGATAGATACCCACATATACAATAACCACATGTCACAATAACCTGCAAGATGAATTTATTATTGCTATTCAATGGATGAGAAAGCAGAAGCCTAGAGAAATTAAGAGGCTTACCCAAAGTCACACAAGTGATTAAGTAGCTGTATCAGGATTGGTTCCCTTGGTGTGGGGTATTCAAACTTCCTCTCATTTCTAACATGTCAAACCACTGTGGTTTAAGCAGACATTAAATTGTCTGGTTGAATCCTTATGGGTTACTATATATATCAAAATAGAATCCGATCTAAAGTCATGACTATCAAGGTCTACAGCTCACTTTAGTACTATTCAAAGAGAATGGTGAACTCCACACAGCTGAAAGGAGAGGAGAAACACAGGCTCCTTTTGTTTTTAACTTTGCAGTGAAGGGGTTATAATGGGCAGCCAGGCAATAAGCGAGTACAAGAACAGTAACCAAGACAGTGTTATGCCAGAAGCTATGCGGGTTAAAAAGATAAATAAAGGTATTTGGAGCTTACAGGAGAGACAAAAGCAAGACATGAGTAAACAGGGTATGGTGAGACAGAAAGCTGGACAGCACGGAGTAAGGGAGGTTGGGAGGAAGAAGTTTTAGCTATGCTGTGGACCAGGCTGCTTGGAGGAGATGGATTCTGCACTGTGAACTCTGACGTTCAGATATCCAATCAGGATCAGTTTTTTTTCTTCCTTCCGTCTGATTTGTCCTTTCTATGCTTAAACCACAGGTCAGAGAGCCTTCCCTTCGCTACCAAACTTCTTTAAGAAATAAAAAAAAATTGTTCTGCATTCACTTCCATACAACTCATTAATCCTTCAATCCACAGCCTGCCAATGGTCTTCCCGTGCCTGCAGTCTCTGTGATATTTAGGGAGAGATGTCTTACTTTTTATCTGGTCACACAGGTACATGGAATAAACTGTACCTGTCAATCCTTCAGCAAGTTATACACATATGTAAGTTCAGCGCAGTAGGAAAAGATCAGAAGCAATTGCACAACTGCCATTCTTCTACGTCCCTTTCCTGTTGAAAGCGATGTGGTTGTGGCATTGATCCTGGTCTGTGTAAAAAAAATTACCCAAATGACGGGAAGAGCCAAGATTAAGGGAGCTTGTCCCTGACAGTGGGAGGTTACCATAGTCTCTCTAGAATGAATACACACACACACACACACACACACACACACACACACACACACACAATCTTAGCAACTATGCAAGGGAGTCTTGTTTTTTTATCTCTGAGACATTTCAAATGTTTCAAAAGACTCTGTACCACCTTTTAAACTAGGGTTCCAGAGAAACTGGCCAATTTTCCTTTGAGGGCATTATTAATAGTAATAACCAGTACATAATTTTTCCAATTAACTTTACCTACAATTCACCCCAGTCTCGTAACATGTTACCACATTGATCTGGGCATCTTTGATCTGGCTCTATTTTCTGGCTTCCATTTTCTTCCCATCTCCTAGTACCTCCCTTCTGGTAATCTTGGCCATCGATCTTACTTGTTCATTTTCTCCTACTCACAAGGATGGGAAAGACCATGTCCTGTCTGTGTGCAGAATGGAAAGAGTCAGTGAAGAGAGATGAAGGTGAGCAAGTGGTTAATAAAGCGAGGCTCCAGAGAGATGACCCAAGGCTCACTATAGGAGTTCTTCTTAGGAAGAGGACACATGCACACCCTCATTGAGTCATTTAGTGATTTTAACAAAGCAAATAGTGACAGCAGCAGAGTCAGGGGTTCACCTTCCTTTGTTTGGCTTAGGTTACCTGTTTTGGTCATGAACCTTGATGTGATGCTATGTGTCACTTGGACAAGATGCTCTTGTATGGATAGGGCCAAGTTCAGAGCAAGATCATAGGAGGCCGAGCAAAAATGTTTAATTCCTTAGCTTAAGAATACAAGAGAGCACAACAAAAAGAAGAAAGGCCAGCTCTCAGAATCCCCCCTTTGTCACCCTGTTAGCTGAGCTGAGGACTTTCAGAGGCACAGGGAACAGGTTGGGAGTCAAGGACAGCTGTTTTCCTAGGCCCAGAGGAGCTGTCAGCAGCCACAGGAGCTAGACAATTACAGTTCTCTTTCCCCAGATGATTAATAGGGTACCCTTTGGGAAATGGGGAGATAGTTGCTCATTTCTCCAAACCAAGACCCTTAAATAACAATGCACTGTTGAGGGGGCAATAGAACCATCTGAATGTGGCTTTGGCTTCATTCCATCTTATTAGACTTGAGGTAATTATCCAGGTAATTCAGGAAAAATAAACTGCCATGGCCTGACTTACTCAGATAATCACCTCCACAATCCAGTCCAGTCGAGAGCCAGCTGTAGATGTCTCAGGAGCCTCCATGTGATAACTGAAAACAGGCGTGGTAATTGAGGAGCCAGGGTGAAATATGCAAGTTCCATGCCAGCAGCAGGAGCCTGGTGTTTCAGGTCAGACTCTGCATGTGCTGTCTGCTTATTCCTTGTGAGCCACTCTGCCTGACTGTACCACATGGCTTTTGACTGGACAATGTAAGCAACAATTATGAACAATATTTTGCTCTCATTTGTATTATCAGCAACCGATACAAAATTTTGTTCTGGGATAAGGCTGAATACAAACATGTATGCTTTATGTTAAGCTGTGAAATTCCAGGACAATGTTTTTTGATATTTCCTCCAATATTGGCTCCTCTGGGGAGCTTTAAAAGTAAAACAAAACAAAATTGAGACTTTCCCAGACTCCAGATCAAATGAATTTAAACCTCTGGAGTTTAGACCTCAATTTTGCATTTTAAAAAAATATATAACCCTGATTAAAATGGGTGCTCTTGTTTTGTTGATTATAGTACTTGCTGGGACATTGGTAGTGTGTGTATGTGTGTGTGTGTGTATGTTCCTGTGTTTATGTCCATGCATGCAGTATGTGCACATCTGTGTGAAGGCAGGGGAGCAACCTTAGGTATTGTTCCTTAGAAGCTGTCTACCTTGCTTTTGAGACAAGAAATAATGACTGGGACCAGATGCACACTGATTAGGCTAGGCTTGCTGCTCAGCGAGCCTTGGACATACCCACCTCAGCTTCCTCACCACTGGGATTCTAAGTGGATATCTTCATAGCCAGGTTTCTGTGTAGATGCTGGGGCTCAAACTCAGATCTTCATATTTACATAGTGGACACTTGGCCAGTTGAGCTACCCTCCCAACCCTGACCTTGGCATCTTAAAAGGAGACTTGTTTTGATTTATGTTTGTGTGTGAGAGCACACGTGTGCACAGGTGCCTGTGGTGAAGAGGATGTTGGGTTCCTTGGAGCTGACATTACAGGCAATTGTGAGCAGCCTACAAGGGCATGAGGAATGGAACTTGGGTCCTCTGGAAGAGCAGCAAGCTCTTTTAACAAGTAGCCATCTCCCCTGCCTGGATATTGATGTTTCTAAAAAGCTCTCTGACTGATTCAGGGGGATGGACCACTGCACAGAAGAAAAAGACACAGAACAGGGAAATATAAATCTATTACTCAGGGGTTATATCTAAGGTTTGGCATGTCTGGTGGACAGTCTCGGGGTAACAAATAAAGCTGTCTGCTCAGTCTGTTTCCCCAGAGTTGCAGGCCAGCAGGACTTGTATGGCTGTACCTTGGTCTGAATGTGTGTGTCCCTCCAACCTTCATGGTGAACTTTCTTCTCTAGAAGAGCAGGATCAGGAGGCAGGCCCTTTGAAATTAGGCCTTCCGGGCTCTGCCTCACAGACAGACTTAGGAATCGTGAGTGGGCTGGAGTAGGTGAACTCAGCCTGGTCTCTTGCCTCTTCCGTCCCCTTTGTCATGTGAAGTCACAGATTTGCCTCTTCTGGTGATGCAGCAACCAATGGAGAGAGACCAGACCGTCAGCAGACACCAATGCTGCTCGCAACCCTGCTCTTGTCCTTCCAAGCTGCAACTGACAGAATTCAAATTCTGTTCTTCATAAATGGCCCACTCTGCTATTTTTTGTTATAAGAATGGGGACAGAACCCTCACTATCACAAGTTCTTTCATTTTAGTGATTTGGGTATTTTCTGTGACACCGGTCATTTCAAGACAAAGCCTGAAGCTCTGGGTTGCAGAGGTCTGGGATCTTCAGGGCATGGGACCAGCTCACTGTGCCTGTCTGCTGGCATTCACTGAACTAGACAGGAAGTTTGAGTAACAGAAAAACTGTCAAATGCCTCTTCGCCTCCACTAGCTGTTAACAAAGATGGGCAGAAAGCACCGTTTCCACTTCCTTTAAATCTTCAAAACATCCCCTCTGAAGGATCTGGACCAGGCACATCCCCAGGTCTTTGTAAGGTGTACTACATCAACATCCATTAAAAATAACGAGGCAGTAACTGCGAAAGACATGACTTCATCCTGGAAGCAAACGTTCCCCCAGCGCAAACCGGCCATCTGCTAGGCAGTACGAGGAGTTAATACACCCTTCCTTCTGAAGTCATTCGGTTGGCTCCTCCTGCTTTGAAGCATCTGGCTGGTAGCTGGGCTGTCAGCATGAAGCTACCTTCTCAATTTCAAACACCCCAGCGTTGGAGACTGAGGATAGAATTCCTGTGGTCTAGACACAAAAGCCCACTACAAGGACCTAAGATGGGGCTCGCCGTTAAGTGTCGAGGGTTGTAGCTCAGAAATGATTGAGCGACCTTTCAACAAAGTCTCAGGAATGATCAACAATCTCTCTGAACGCAGAAGAACATCTGCTTCCTCCGTGTAGCTCCGCCAATGAGGCTGCCTTCCCCACACACGTGTTGTCCGGCAGGGTTTTTATAACATGTGAATTCAAAGGGCCATTTCTTCTGCGCCATGACAAACCTTTCAAAGGGTGAAGTGCTTGGATTTACAGCGGTTCTCCCAAAGGAGCTCCCTCCCAGTTGTTGAAATATGGAAAATAACAAGTGTTCATCGTGTATTGTAAGACACTGGAGTGGAGACTGCGTGTGTTCTCTGTTCTGGAGAAAAGCACATGATAACGCAGGCCCTTTCTTCTATGAAGAAAAGAGAAGTGACTTAACTACAGGGGGTCCTGTTACCCCTCAAAGACTGTTCAAATATCACCTCCGCTTAAAGCTTTTGGGGGTCATCTTGGACCAACATGCCTTCATTGTCTGTTTATGTGTTAAATTAACTTGATGTTCAGTAACACTGCACGCTGTTCTTTGTTCTGTTCTGAGTTTTTTGTTTGTTTTTGTGTGTGAGTATATGTGTGTAGCATCTGTGTGTATGAATGTGTGTGCACTGTGTATGGGTGCATTCACATGCACATGCACATGTAGTGGTCAGAGGTAGACTTTGGGTGTCTTCCTCTATCATTTACTTTTTGAGATAGGGTCTCTCGCTGAACCTGGAGATCACCATTTTGACTAAAATGGTTGGCCAACATATCCCCTGGATACACATGTCTCTACTCACCCATGCCTGGGATATGAGGCACACGCTACTACATATACTATATCTATAAACATGGGTACTGGGAATCCAGACTCATATCCTCATGCTTGTGCAGCAAACTATTTATGAATTTACACAAACACATCTCCCCAGCCCCTTGCATGGCATGCTGTTTTGTTGCTAAGTACATGTAGCTGCATCTCTGAACCCCACCCCCATTCTCATACACCAGATTGCAAACTTCTGAAGCTAGGGATCAAATAGGTACGGAGTAAATATTACATGTATGTGATTGGATTGTGATTACCAGGACAGTTATATTTTTATGATGGGTGTTTGGGATGCTTGACTTTAAGATGCTTTGATAAAGATGTTTCAAATGCTTTCAAGGAATGTTTCCCAAGGGTTCTCATCCATTTCCTCATGCTCTCCTCTGTGGCTATGAAAGTGCTCCTGTGACACTCTTAGATTCTCTCCTAAGACTTTAATATTTGTTTTTTTCCCCCTGGATATTCTCAAGTTCCTTTCTGACTTTCATAAGGGCAATCTCATATCTGGGGTACAACTGACATTTGATTATAGCTCACTGCTCACCCACAGTGATACTGATTTTTTCCCAAGAATGTTAAGTGAGCTATCCGCTCTGTAGTACAATTCAAGATGGGTTCCCAATATGAATATGACTAACTCCAAAACTGGGCTCACCCTTACTCATCCTGTATCCTTTCAATCACTCAGAGCCTTTCTTCATGCAGTTTCTGGAAGCAGGTACACAGAGGGTAGGGACTGGGTTGTGTCTATAAAGGACTTTGGATGTAATAGCTAAATTATAAGCATTCTTGAACTACTAATGGTGTGAGAAATTCCATGTTGCAATATAGTACATGGTATAGTACTGGACAATGGGACTGTAAATTTTGAATATTTGTTTGGGACAAAATTTTACTCTAGTACTGGAATGCAGAGACTAATAGAATACATATACTGCCCCTAGAAAGCATTTTCTAATAAAATGTCAATAAAACAGTATAATAAAAGAATTGCTTTATTGGGGATGTAATATAGCATATTTCAAGTATAGGAGAAGCATCTTAAGTATGTCTGAGATATAGGAAATGCTTTCAAGAGGGATAGACTTTGAGTGACACTTGAAAGATGCCAATTGGAAGGATGTTAAATTTGGAAGGAGCAGTAACATCAGTCAAGATCATGGAAGCATGGAAGACACAGGCATGTTCAATAATTTGTGCATATTCTGTATGGCTAGAGTAAGACGGGACAGCACAGGGGCAATGATGAAACATGAGGCTGGTTAAGGAAACAGTGACAGTGTCTCGGAGGCTTATGTCATCATGAGAAAGGAGTCCAGAGATTGTTTCATAGGTGTGGTGGTTTGAATGAGAATGGCTCCCATAGGATCATATATTGGAATCCTTGACCCCCAGTTGGTAGAACTATTTGGAAAGGATTTGGGAGGTGTGGTCTTGTTGGAACAAGAGGTGTGTTACTGGGAAAGGCCTTTGAGGTTTCAAAAGACTCCTGCCATTCCCGAGGTGCTCTCTGCCTCGTGCTTGTAGATCAAGACATAAACTCTTAGCTGCTGCTCCAGCCACTTGTCTCCATGCCTTCCCTCCAACACCACAGATTCTAACCCTCTGGAACTAAGCCCAACTAAACAACGTTTTCTTTTGTAAGTTGCCTTGGTCACGGTGTCTTATCACAACAGAAACCTAGCCAAGATAATGGACGATGAGGGTTTGAGCAGGAAAACTGTACAGTAAAATACGAGTCTAAGGATCTTTTGGCAGTGTGCAGGATGAACTGGAAGCACTAACACATAGCAGGGAAGAGCTGATAGTTCAAACCATCAAGGAGAGAGATGAGGGTGGGATCTACTCTAGGACAATGTTGGTAGAGATTAAAAACAGAGGCCAGTATACATAGGGAAACTTCGAGTATGTGAGTGTGTGTGTGTGTGTGTGTGTGTGTGTGTGTGTGTGTGTGTGTGTGTGGAGGCAATAAGGACAGGTGACTTTTGTTTATAGAAACATCAGAGAGGTAAATAGTATTGGTTGTTTACAGGGTTTCTGCTTTGGGAGGTTAGCTAAAAAAAATTATTCACTTATAGTGTTAAGGTTTATAGTAGGAGCAGCAATCCGAGGTAGAAAAGGGAGGTAAAATTAAGTTAATTGGAGTTGGGAATCCTATTTGAGGTTACTGGGGAGCATGGAGTTGATTGAAATTCACAAAATGTGTAAATTAAACTCATACTTCCTGATTGCAATGCAGAACAAAGTTACAATAATCAAGACTGTATGATACTTGTATTAGGATTGACGCAGATGAAACAGATATGATAAATTCTTTTTTTTTTTTTTTTTGGAAAGGGTGGTAAGTCATCAGGGTGGCAAAGAATAGTCTGTTTAGAAAATGGGAGAAGGACAATTAAGTACTCATATGCAGTTGAATACTATGCATATCTCCCACTGTCAATAAGATCTGAAATTGATCTAACATCTAAATGTAAGGCGCAACACCAGGAACATCTAAATGGAAACAGGGGTCGGGTTCTTTGTTCACTTGTATTAGATCTGCAACAGCCATTTGAACTAACATTAAAACACAAACAACAGAAGACAAAACAGACCTAATGAACAGTAATGCCAGTGTTTCAGATGGTGTGCTCCAGAAAGTGAAAATATAACTTAGAGAGTGGAAGAAAATATTCCCAAACCACACATGGGGTACAAGCCCATATCCATGATCCAGAAAATATAGGGACTCCAGAATATATGGAAGATTCGTACAGAACAGTATAGAGACAATCCATAGTAAAGGTTTGAATAGACATGTCATCAAGCTACAAATGACAAGCACATTAAACAAATGCTAAGAATTAGTAGCTATTGGAGATGACAGTGTTTTTTCAAAGTTCTTCATCTAAATTATAGACTCTTTCCCTCTTATATTCACCCAATGTTTACACAATTTTATAAAACCTAGATTCAGTGGATGTTTCCTATTTAAATATCTAAAGTAGTTTGATTACTTATTTCAGATTTAGGGGTTGAAACAAATTAGGAGACCATAACTTTTCAGAGGGTATTTTAGTATGAAGAAACCTTCATAAAAGTATTTTAGTGAAAAAAAAATGTGTTCAAAATGTATCTAGAGGGTGGAGGGTGTAAGTCCTGGACTAAGAACTTGCCTAAAATGCACAAAGGTGCTGGGCTTGATTCCCACTACTGCAAATAATCACTCAGCTAACTAGTCATCAATCAATCAAAATCTAGAACTTTTGCATATGTAAAGGATAAGAATTTTTGAGATGGATACACACACAGAGGGAATATAGAAGTCCTGGAACTATTCAAAGAGCCAAAAAGAGTTCCACACTGGTTGAGACAGCTGTACCCCATCCAATTCACAGTGGCACTATGCTGAGAATTTAGGACTTGAAGAGAAAACACACATTTACCTTGACCCCAACAATTTTGCTGTGCAGTGGAGGAGACAAGCATGAACAAAAACTCGAACATGATTGGATAAGTAGGGAATGAGGTATGGTAGGTGCTTGTCGCCCATCCTACATACTGCCCTTCTTGGTTTGATTGTGGTTACCACAGTGACCTAGTGCAGCATGAGACATCTTGCTCATTGAGGTGACTACAATGACTTGCGTGGCCAAGGCTCCGCCATGCAGAAAAAGGAGGGGTCAGTCAGCTCAGTCTAATAATGGAGACTCTTCACTGGGTGACACTAGTAATGATACTGAAGCATGTGCTCAAAATCCCACAACTTCTGGGAATTTATAACTAGACTAGTTCACTTAGGGGCCCACTTTTACATCCTCCCTCCCTCCCTCCCTTCCTTTGCAAACAAATGCAGCTCCCCAACTACTGCAAATTATGAAGTCAAGTTTCCTACATTTAAGGAAACTTCAGGGGATAGTGTATCAAGGATGCAATAGCCTTGTGATCATACCTGCCAGGTAGATGAAAGATTATATGTATAGTACACATCCTCTATCTCTCTCTCTGTTTCTCGCTTGTCCACCCTCCCTCCCTCCCCCGCCGTCTGTCTGACTGTCTGTCTGTCTGTCTGCGTCTGTTTGTCTCTGTCTCTGTCTGTGTGTGTGTGTGTGTGTGTGTGTGTGTGTGTGTGTGTGTGTGTGTGTGTGTGTGTGTGTATGAGCATACGGAGGTGAGAGAACAACTCAGTTATTATCCCTCAGGTGATAATATCCCTCAGATGTCTTTTTTTGGAGACAGAGGCTCTTGATGTCTTGAAGGCCACCAAGTAGACCAGGCTGACTTGCCATTGAGCCCCATGGATCCATCTGTGTCCCACACACAGAAGCTATAAAACACCATGCTTGGTGTTTTGTTTTGCCTTTTTTATTTTTTAATGTGAGTTATGGGGATCAAACTTGGGTCCTTGTGTTTGCAAGGCAAGAATTTTGCTGACTGAGTCATCTTCTCAGCCCCTAGTCCTGTTTGCTTTTAATTTCTATCATCCTTAGACTTTTAATTTTATTAGGTTATTTTGCATTGGCCAATAGGTCACTTTATAACGAATCTGAACTTGCTCTTTTGCTACTATCAGAATGTTATATTTTTATATAGATCACTGAGTTAAACTATAAACTCAGAGTCTATGGGTCTGCATAAAACTTGAGATCACATTTCTAACAAACTCCCAGGCATCATCCCAATTCTGATGATCCATGGGTCATTTTGATTAGCAAGGCAAGATTATATCTTTATTATTTTAATATCTACCAACGCCTTTGGTGTTCAATATTTATATATTTAAAAATTTTGTCAGGTAGGTAAGGTTGTTATCATTATTTTCATGATAACAAAGGAGGAAACTGAGGCACACAGTTTCTGGCTAGCTAGAGGAAATCAGGAAACACTGTAGCTGAAACAGGCAGTTGGACTACTTCAGAGCAGATGTGGTGCTGTCTTACTCGGTCCTGGTATTTCTGATGTCAGGAACCAGACTTGAATCACCCCAGTGTCCACAGCAGCTTCTAGCAGAGTGCCTGACGGATGGTAAGTATCTGACGGTGCTTTATCCCAGAGTTTCCTTTGTAGCCCCAAAGCTGCTGTGCCATGGCTCACGGCTTCGATCTAATACCTACTGCTCCCATTTTCACAGTTACTCACACGGTGAGGAATTGAGGGCTTGGCTAGGAGGGGTTACTTGTACAAAGCTACCTGGATAAGAATGAAAAAGGAAAGTAAAGTGTAAGTCTACTTTTGTCTTTGAAGGAACTCTGTTTTAACTCACTTTTAAATTACAGAGCCCTTTATACTTCATTTGGTGAAGTGCTTGTCAATAAGCTCTTTCTTTAGTACTGGCATCTAAGTTGTCAGAAATCTTTAGAAACTTGACCATGAGAATGAAAATTGATCTGCCTGAGATCTCAGAAGATAAAAAGGGATGATCTCATCTTCCGTTTGCACATCCTCCCAGCTGTTGCAACTGCTAGCCACAGCTTTACACCAAATAACAGAGAATAATTGATGAAATTAGAGGCCCCTGCCTATAAAGCAAGTAAGCTTGGTCTGATGTTCCTGCTACACTATGCAGTTGCTTAAATTTTTAATCAAAGATTTTGTCAAGAAATAGTGCAGAACAAGTTCTTGGTCTTGCTGAGTTCTTGGGAGTGGTCTGAAACAATATTGGGAAATACTCTACGCTGTGAACTCATAAGCACTTTGCTCTTTGTGAGAGAGGCAGTTCTTGGTAGTTGGGAGTCCTCAAGTGACAATAAGAGGCACATTGAGGTTTTTAGCAAAAATACTCTTAGCTTGGTCGATATATTAGTGTGACATTTTAACAACATGCCTATAACATCTTTTAGATCAGGAGGAAAGATCTCAGTCCCTTCCCCTTGAATATAAGTGGCTTGTGGTTACTTTATCCAGTAGGATGCTGCAGAAGGGAGGCTAAGCACAAGCCATGCCATCTCTGCCTTGTTTATCTAAACTGGAGTCCATGCTTGGAGTCCAGAACTACCATGTAAAAAGTCCAGCTACCCCAGGGCAGCCATGTTGGAGGAATTCCCAACCACAAGGAGAAGACATATGTTCTGGCTGGCATCACAATTGAACTCAGCCTTTTAAGCCACACCAGTGACATGTGAATGTGACACCAGACAACATGTGAATGAAGAAGCTACCACGTGCTTCAGTCTTTTGGACACTTGTTATCTGTGTGCCAGATAAGCCCTAAGCCATTGTGGGGCAGATATAAGCTATCTTCATTGTAATATGTCCTAATTCATAATCTGAAGAATTCAGACATAATACCATGGCTTTTATTTTACACGATGAACTTTGAGTGGTTTATTTTACTCTAATAATAATCATAGTAGTCAGTCAGAACTCATTGGGCTACAAGTCATGAAAACAAAATGCACACTAGCTTAAGAGAAAATTTGCTGAAAGATATATTTGGAAAAAGCACTATGGGAGCCCCAAGACACTGCCTCACAATTCTGAGGAGAGCAAAAGTGACTAATGGTCCCGACTGCTTCAGTACGATCCATCCTTGTGTATACATGGATCCAAGAGATCCACAAGCTTAGAGACAACAGATTCCACAAATAAAAACATACCTGCACAGGAACTATTAGAAATTTACTTTCATTAAATGCTATTATCTGAATTCAAATTCAAGTTTAAACTGGGCATCTTTATGTATGTATATATTGGCCACTGCACACATGTTACTCCCAAACAATGACTAGTCATGGCAGGGTTCTTTGTCGGGTTGTTCTTTGAAGACAGGGAACTCATCTGAAGGATGACTTTGGTTCAGTGATTCTCCACTGGATCTGTTGAACTTTCTCTGAACTGTACTGTAGTCCAAGACCCTTCCATCCAACCTTCCTTCCTCATTATTCTTTTCGAAAGGATTTGACCTTCAACTTGGCTACATGATTCTCCCTGAGTCCTCTCGTTCCCTCTCTGTTTGCCCTCAGCAACATCTGCAGAAACTGCATGTCATAGTAATAACCAAGGAGCCCTTCATGAATGAAATGCTGACTAACCAAACCACAGGTAAACTATGGTTTTATTATGGGTAAACTGAGTGCCAGGACCTCAAGACTTCCCCAATACCTTCTGCCCGTTTCTCCTTTCTGCTTCTCTCTGCTCTCACCAAGAATAGAGAGTACAGACTCCCCCTACACTTAATGACAATTGCACATGACAACCATCATCAACTATCATCATTGTACGTTAGAAATCACAGGACTGTGAGGCTCAACAGAAGAGCAATTCACAGAATGAGTTGGGAAGATGAACCTGAACACAAAACAAAAGTCATGCAGAGTGGAAAAAGTAAACACTGAAGCCTGGGGCTGCTGAGGTGGGGGTGAGGGGTATTGTGGGGCAGAGAAAGGAAAAAGAGGGTGATGTTCAGAAAAGAAACTCCAGAAATTCTCAAAGAGGCTGGATACTACAAGCACATACCAGGTAAAACTCCACAGGAACTCACGAAGAGCTGAGAGGTTCCAGAGATCTCCAAGTGCTTGGGGATGTTGGAGTTGTTAGCACTAAGAGTGACATCATCTCACTGAAAATGCAGAGAATGGGTTAAGGCATCACTGAAAGCACATGTTAGGAGTAAGGATCATGCCTTGAAATCAGGCTTACTCTGAACTCACTCCAACAAAGTATACAGCCAAGCCCAACAAGGTCAGATTGATCTAGAACCTTACCTATCCAAAAAAACCCCACACTTTTCAAAGGAAAATCGTATGTCCAGCATATTATAAAAAGTATTCAATGTGGAAAAATCCAGTCAGGAAGTAAAGCTGTCAATAGAAATACTCTCAGAGATGATATAGGAGCTGGCGTAAGTAGGCAAAGACTTAAAATGATTATAAATATCTTTAATGGTTTAAAGGAAAAGATTCCAATTGAAGAGATGAGGAATTGAACACAAAAAACTAGAACAATAAAAAGCAAATGGGACAGAAACTGTAATATCTGAAACAAGCATCTTACTGAATAGACGTAAGAGGAAGTTGACTCCTGGAGAAGAGAGGAGAATGAACTCAGAGACAACATAAAGGAAACTATCAAACAAATGAACGATTGCAAACATCATCTGGGTACATATGTCCTCAAGGGGCAGGTAAAATCCTGAATCTGAAATTTTAAATCTAAAGCAAGTGGGAAGCCTTGCTTTAGATTTAAATAATATTTATTTAAATTTTTAATTTAATTAATTTATTTAAATATTTAAAATATTTTTAAAAAATAACTTTTTATTTACTGATGAGTCACTGGATTGAATTTTATATTGTTACAAGGGAAAAGATAGAGAAAAATGACTGGATTTCTGCACAGCTATTTTTGTCTTCAACCTAACCTTCTGCCTAAACACATGACTCCTAGGTAGTAACAATTACTTAAGTTTTCAATAAAATGACATATTATAATGTTCCTGCCAGTTCACATTTATAAAATTAATTTTTTCTTTCCTTAGTATCAGCTAGTTAACCACACCACTGTTTAGGCTTTAGGCTTTTCAGTCTACTTCCAGAAAATGATAGTCGATGCATTAACATTCCTGTCCATTAATCATACATTGAAGAGTGACCACAATGTAAGCATCCCTCCAAGAAACAGGATGGGTGGTGCTGATGCAGATGGATAGTTGGGAAAAGGCTTTTAGCTCTGGTACCTTTCAACTCCTTTTGTTAAAAGTGCATCTTCTGAGGAAGATGGGTTGGAGGGGTTGGGATGCTGAGTCTGTCCAAGCCCGCCCTCTGCTGGTCAGAAAGAGATGTTGACCTATTCCATTTCCTAAAACAATAAGGAAAAAAAATGAGTCTTGTACTTTATGTATTTTTAATCCCATGATAACTTGCTGGCACATAAGAGAAAGAGGGAGAGAGACAGAGACAAACAGGAAGACAGAGACAGAGGCACAGAGACAGAGACACAGAGATAGAGACACAAAGAGAGACAGAGACAAACAGAGGCATAGACAGAGAGACTAAGTCTACTAGCAGGATGGATTCCTCATTTTTCCTTTGCCCAGTGTTAGAAGGAAAAGTCTGTCCAGAGTCGAAGGTCTTGAGTCTGCTCTAGCCCTGCTGTGCTTTATGAAAACAATTGACAAGTCAGATTTAAGCTCAGAGAACCTAAATTCCTTATCCAAAAACATTCAGTAGGACTAACTTCTCCAATCCCTTCACAATGTATCACAGCATCGTCATGTTGCTCACTACGAACTGACCTACAGGAGCTGGAGCCCAGGATCTCCCAATAGGTGCTCTGTACCTCCCAGATTGATCACTGAAGTGGACACCCACCAGATCTCAATTTATGTGAGGTAAAGAGCCATATGTACTCCACCTTCGTATTCTCTCAGAGCTTAGTATGGGGTTTGGAGCTGAATTAATGAGTGAAAAATTCTCACAGAGGTTTCTATGTTTTGTTTGGTTGGTTTGGCTCTAGGTGAATTTCAGAGGAATTTCAAAATGTGTTCAAAGCATCAGACTTGAGAAGTGACAGAGTAAGGCTATATTCCAGGTGTCCTTGCTCCTAAGGGTGTACCAGTGCAGTCACAATAATGCACAGCATCCCGATGCACCCCAGTGCAACAGGAAGGGTAGCCATTGCTTCTTGTTTCAGGTCCCCTGAAAGATCCCACACTGTAGAGAATTGACAGTGGCCTTCTACTCTGCTTAACTCTTAGGAAATATGAAGTCGTTGTCCTTTATGCTCATGGATGTCCTGAGTGTCTCTTGGGGGCATTTCTTATCCTTTCCTAGTCTCCTTCAGTCTCAGGCTTCTCTGTCATCCTCTCTGCTATCTTTATCTATCCTCCCTCTAGCCCAGTTTTGGCCATAAGGTCAAGCTGTCATTCATTACATACATTGGAGCTGTTGGAGGCTAGGGGGGCTGAGATAGAGGAGGTGCTGACTTAGTGTAACTCCCCAGAGTCTTGTTAGAAGGGCTTCTGCTTCTTTGCCTGGAATTGCACAGCAGAAACCACTCCTGTGCTTCTTAGTTTGCTGTGCTCTGCTCAGAAGAAGGATGAATATGTGCTATGTACCTGAAAGGGAGAAACTGAGGCCTGCTGGCATCCATCTGAGTCTTTCTTTACAAACACACTCTGCAGAGATGATGTTGAGCAAACTCAACATGTACAGTACTCAGTTCGAGTTTAGGAAACTTGTAAACCTCAATTCTCATGGGAGTCAGGTGTGAGGTGTTGTGGGAGCATGGAGGAAGGAGAGAATAGTTTTCCCTTGTTGTTTGCTATACTGGCATTTGAACCCAGAGCCTCTTGCATGCCAGACAAGTGCTCTGCTGCTAGCTATATATCCAGTCCATCAAAATAGTCTTGGAGCATGCTCAGAGGGGTCTTAGTGAGGCCTTGTTTAAGTCTTAAAGGGTGAAATAATTTTTATCACAGAGATATTGTAGAGGACAGTCCATGTGATGAGAATGATGTAAACGAAGACACAGAAACTTGTGTGTGCACATGAAGATGCTCTGCTATGCTGTAAGCATAGATTAGGTATCTTGACTTTGTTTCTGCCACACATTGGTGTACTAGGTCTCTTTTCCTGAACAACCAGAATCCAGTGTAATGCCTACCATGTGGGCTAACTGAGTGCATAGTGATGGAACAGCTAACTCCAAGTGGTCCCCGTGGGAGGCAATACCAGCTACTGTCTTCTTTGCAAAATAATAGATGATAGATCAGCAGGAGCTGATGGTGAGTTATTGAGCCAAACTGAGTTGAAAAGTTGTTAATAACGAAAAGAATTTAAGAAAATCAATTTAATTTCAAGATGACATTGCTTAAAAACGCAGGAAGCCAATT
The DNA here is from genome assembly GCF_007827085.1 of Peromyscus californicus insignis. Taxonomy (NCBI): domain Eukaryota; kingdom Metazoa; phylum Chordata; class Mammalia; order Rodentia; family Cricetidae; genus Peromyscus; species Peromyscus californicus. The sequence continues at coordinate 113,071,948 of NW_026294562.1, read as the reverse complement.
ATCTCCTCCTGTCATCCCTGCATACCCTGACCAGACTCCTGAACTCAGTTCTTTCTTCCTCCTTCTTTTCTTGTGTGTATACGGTGTCTACATGCTCATATGTGTGTGGTTGCATGCATGTAAGCATTCATGTAGGGCCCCAAAGTTGATGTCAGAAATCTTCCTCAGTTACCCTTCCATCTCATTCTTTGCGGCAGGGACTCTCCCTTGAACCTGAAGCTCATTGATCCAGCCGGTCTGGCTCTCCAGCTTGCTCTTGGAAGCCATCTCCCCAGCCACCAGCCCCACTGTTCTTGCAGCCCGAAGCTCCTTACCCTGTTCAGCACTGTGGATGCTTTGCTAGCATTTCCCTGGCCATGTGCTTCCCTCAGGTGGCCGGTTTCCTCTGTGGATTGTACTGTACAACCAAGCTGGATATTAGAAGAGAATGTGCCACTTTGAGATGTTAACAACACCACTGTTTTCGTAGATGCAAGAAAAATACAGTAGAAAAATGTTAGGCTGGTTCTCAGAACATTTCTATTCAATTTAGAGCCGGGGAGGCAAGGCTCTCTCCTGTTCTAGTGCCAGGAGCCTGACTTTCCCACACAGCCACCTGTAAGTAGTGATGGTGGATGGCTAGTTTCCCGGGTGTGATTGTTTAGTCCCATGAGACTTCTTTAAGAAACACTTGGCAACTTCAATCCAAATGACCGTTTGTGAGCTGTTTTTCCGTGTATGGAAAATGAGTTTTCAGCAAGTCATCCTCTCATCCCAGCTCTGCAGTTTCCACCAACTGTGAGAACACCTTGGCAGCGTTAGGTGAGTAGGAGGAGGGGCCTGACCCTGAGGCACTGCCCATTGGGTAATCAGTGGGACCAAAGCCAGACATTGGCTGTCTGAGTAGAAACGGCCAACAAGCACATGAGCACAGGCCTGCTAACTGCTGACCTGAGCCTATGCTGAGCTTGGTCAACAGCTAATGATCTCCCTCCTCCTCTCTGCCACCTGGCCTGTTCTCTTGGATAGAAGGCTCATCTGGCATCCACCAAGGCCCAGCAGGGAGCCACTCTGCTTCAGAGCCCTTGGGCATAGCACTTCCATCACTATGTTCACAAAACTTGCTTAAACAGCGTGAGCATGGCAGCGATGATAACGCCTCACATATTAAGTATGCGAGTGTGCACTGTCCTAATTGCTCGGCATTGTCTCAAATGGTGAGCATAGTCATACTATGCCCATTCCCACAAGAGGGCACTCAAACTCAGAGAAACTAAGGAGCTAAGTAGCTTATCCAAGACCACAGGAAATGGCAGAGCTGGAAACTGAATCTCAGGTCTGCCTGGCCACAAAGTCTGTATACCACATGCTTTTACACTAGCACAGGGCTAGTGCTAGGTGCTAGGTGCTAGGTGCTAGGGACAGCTTCCCACTGAGCTTCTGCTCCTCCTTTGTGGTAGGCTGAATAATGCTGCTATCTCCCTCACTGCTACCAAAGATGGCCACATCCTTTTCCTTCCTATCCTCAGACTGGAGTAGACCCTCAGTCTGCCAGACACATTTTGAAAAATCTCACCTCCAGCACCACAAGATGACAAATTTGTTTTGTATGAACCATGAAATTCACAATCATTTGTTGTAGCAGCCATAGGACATTCATCTAGCCTGAAAAACAGGACTGGTAGAGAGATGTTCAGGGAGACATTTCAGGTCACCATAGGACAAAAGGAAGCACGGATCTGGGATGGTTCAAGGCAGAAAAACTGGTGTCATTTGGCAGAAGTAGTGACACTAGTGGCCAGGCTTCTCAGACATAACCATGTGATGCTCCCTTCTACCTTCAGCTCCTCTGCTACTCCGCCCTCAGTACCCTCCAGGTGTTTGCTTCCCCCCTCCACCCCCCATCAAGGAGTGAGTGTGCTGCAGCTGTTAAATTCTCAGCCAATACTGCCTCCACCACTTCTTGTCTTTAACCGCTGGCCTAGTCCCATGTGAGACCAGCTATATTTGACTGGAAAAAATGATGTTACTCAAATCTCCATCATAAGCTGTCAGGTCCCGATTCCTTTTGTCTCAGCTTTGGTGATCTGGCCCATAAGATGAGGGAAAGAACACAAAACTCATGGCATTGTCATGAGGATGTGAGTTGATTTATGCAGAATATACTTTGTCGTATGAGGCCCAATGTCAACCCTCCTCATAACAATGTTATTACTGTTGTGACTGTGCAGTTTAAATGTTAGTCATGGCCCTGGGCTCCAGGTGACCTCAGGCTTAATAGCCATGCAAATATTTGCAAGGAAGCCACCTCCTTGGTGTCAGACATAGTGCTGGAGTGCAGGATTACACATTATTAGAACTTGCACTATAATTCAAACTTCAGTTTGGATTTTAGTTGTACCTAAAGCATGTGGCTTTTTCTTCTTTCTATGTTAATCCTTAGAATGTCAACATTTGAAAGTGTCTCCAGAGCTTGTTAAAGAAGCCTGTAATATAAGTATGACGTGTAATGTATGAAACAAGAATAAATAAATAAAAGGAAAAGAAAAAAGAGGATTCATAATGTGCTAAGTCATTTTGTGTTAGAAAAAAACAGATCTAGAATCGCTGGCCAGTGGAAAATAGAGAGAGACTTGATTTAGTATTACAACATTTGAAATGTTTGTGGGTTTTAATTTCTGAAGGTTGACATTCTGTGGTAAGAAATGTTTCTGCACCCCCACATAAGCATTCAGAGCTCCACAGGGGTCCCTTTTCTGAGGCAGTGCCAGTGGTGTACTGAGTTGCCCAGATATCTTCAGCTTTTGGTACCTCACTGCATGCTGTGAGAGGATTGGGATGTTTGAAGTTGAGGTTATGTGACAGCAGCAGAATTAAAGGACAGCAAAAGAAACCGTATGATTAGCAATATCATCAGGTGCTTCCTTAGGAGCTAAAATTCACAGAACATTCTCAGTGTGTCTGGCATTTCAACCCTGCTATCTGTATCCCTAACACTCACCCTTCATCCATACATTACGACCAATAAGTGAGAGAGCCAGGATCTTGGACCAGCTTGTCTGATTTCCCATTCTGTGCTCATACCATGTACCAGACACTAAGATCAATAAAAGTTTTACTAGCCCATAATCCAGGTGTTGGCAGGCATTCCTCAAGAGATTGTGAGGGAATAATCCATTCCCTTGCCATTTTCAGCTTCTCATCATCGCCTGGCCGAAGTTGCCACCTGGCTGAGGGCCCCTTCCTTCATCAACAAAGCTCATCGTGCCAGTCTCTGATTCAGTCACCACATTGCTTTCTCATTTTGACTTCCTGTTTTCCTCCTGTAAGGACCCCAACACTCATACCAGGCACACCCAGATAGCCCACAATAACCTTTCATCTCCAAACCTTTAATCGTCTGTACAGGCTCCTGCTATATAAGGTAGTGTTCGACAGGTTCTAGGAGTGAGGATGTGGACCTGTTGTGATAGTGGACATATTTAGCCTACCACAGGAGTATTGGGGATTAAGAAGGGAAGAGGGATGGGAGTGGTCAGACGGATGCTGCACACTGGGAACCCTAGACAGAGAATTGGGTGCAGTTCATGTATTTCAGGTCACCCTTGTTGTCTTAGCTAGGGTTTTATTGCTATGAAGAGACACTATGACCATGGCAACTCTTTTTTTAATTAGTTTTTAAAATTCATTTTACATACCAACCATAGTTCCCCCTCCTCTCCTCCTCCTGCTCCCCACCACTTCCCCCAACTTACCCCAATCCACTCCTCAGAAAGGTTAAGGCCTTGACCATGGCAATTCTTATAGAGAGAACATTTAATTGGGGCTAGCTTACAGTTTAGAGGTGTAGTCCATTATCATCATGGTAGGAAGCATGGAGACATGGAGACAGACATGGTACTGGAGAGAGAACTATAGTTCTACATCTGGATCAGCAGGCAGCAGGAAGAGAGTGAGACACTGGGCCTGGCTTGAGTATGTGAAACCTCAAAGCCCACCCCCAGTGACATACTTCCTCCAACAAGGCCACACCTACCCAACAAGGCTGCATCTCCTAATAGTGCCACTCTCTATGGACCTATGGGGGCCATTTTAATTCAAACCACCACACTTATGTAAGAGGGAATGACACAGGACAGGAAGAAGAGAGGCAAGCAAGGTGTGATCACCTTTCTGGTTCCAGTAGAAGGAACAGGTGGTGGGCTCTGGAGCATCAGTTGCACCACAGACTGCTTCCAAAAGGCAAGAGACATGCATTTATTATTCTTAATTTTTCAGTTGGATTTTTCCAATGTATAGAAATTTTTCAAGAATAGCAAGATAACTCTCATATACTCTTCAATCGGATCCACCAGTTAAAAAACATTGCCCACGTTGTAACATTTTTCTCTGTGTTTCTTGTTTTTCCTGTCTGTGTGTCTTTATAACACACATATAAACATGCTGCTACCTGAAGAGAGAGGGAGAGAGGAAGAGAAAGGGAGAGAGCGAGCGAGCATGAGTTTCTCTTGAAACATTCATTTCCAATCAAACCTCAAGAGGTTTCTTTGTGACCTTCCCATCCTGTGTTTGTATATTCCCTCTCATGCAGAGAGAATCCCAACAATATCAGGTGTTTATACAGTTGCTCAGTCTCTCAATGCACACAACATAATTTCAGGGTTTGAATCCTGCTAGGAAAACACAAATGTAGAATAGTTCAACATTGGCTCATAGTTCTTTTCCCTAGATCCTGATGACATAGTTGAAATTCTGTTTCAAATATGACTTTGATTGCCTTTCCTTTTTTCTAATATGATAAAGTTAAATATGGTTTGCTTGCATTTTGTCTTGGTGTCTTTCTGTTCTGATTGGTTTAATGATTGACTTTCATTTCTAATATATAATGCATCTGTATTAGTCAGGGTTCTCTAGAGTCACAGAATTTATGGAATGAAGCTCTCTATTATATATATAAAATCACTTACAGGCTATAATAGCTAATCCAACAATGACTGGCTGTAGCAGGAATCTTAGAGAGTCTTATTAATAAAATCAAACCCGGGGCCAGTTATTGGGGTGAAATACTGGATGATCAGAGAGATAGAACAAGCCACAGCTACCTCACCTCACCAGATCCTCAGCTGGTCTTGTTTTCTCAGACTAGAGGCCTCTGAGTCCTCATCCAGAATGGGTCTCAGCTGAACTGCTGCTCAAAAGCCTGAATGCTTAACAAGCCAAATGCTTAACCAGCCAAATGCTTCTAGTTTCTGGTCCTCACGCCTTATATACCTTTCTGCTTTCTACCACCACTCCCTGGGATTAAAGGCTTGCTTTCTGGGATTAAAGGTGTGATGAGTCACCATGCCTGTCTGTATCCTTGAACACATGGATTTCTGCCTCTGGAATGCTAGGATTAAAGGTGTGTGCTACCACTGCCTATCCTTTATGTTTAATATTGTGGCTGCTCTGTCTCTGACCCCAGATAAGTTTATTAGCATGCACAATATTTGGGGGAATACAATACCACAACTGGCTATGAACAGAAAGTCCAAATATCTAGTAGTTTCTCAGTCCCACAAAACTGGATGTCTTCAGTGTGTGCTGGAATCCTGAAGAAATAGGCTCTAATGCCAGTAAAGGAATGGATGTGCTAGAACACATCAAAGAACAAAAGCTTTCTTCTTCTATGCCCTTATACAGACTTTCAGCAGAATGTATGGCCCATATTAAAGGTATGTCTCCCCACCTTAAGATTCCAATCAAAGGTGTGTGTCTTCATAATTCAAAGGTCCAGTGTTGTAGAATATTAGTTAAAGATGTGTTCCTTTCTTTTATGCTGTGGAATATCTGTTTAATGATGCAAAGATGTGTTGTATTCTTTTATGCTGCATTTGTTTAACTCTGTGAAGCTTTGTTACTTTACCTGTCTAAAACACCTGATTGGTCTAATGAAGAGCTGAATGGCCAATAGTTAGGCAGGAGAGAGAAATAGGCAGGGCAAGCAGGCAGAGAGAATAAATAGAAAGAGAAGAATGTGAGAGAGACAGAGAGAGGGGGGGAAGAAGAAGAAAAAGAAGAGGAGGAAGAGGAGGAGGAGAGGAAGAGGAGAGGAGGATACTGGGACCAGCCACCCAGCCACACAGCCAGACATGGAATAAGAAGGAAAGAAAAGATATACAGACTAGAGAAAGGCAAAAGTCCAGAGGCAAAAGGTAGATGGGCCAATTTAAGTTAAGAAAAGCTGGCTAAAAACAAGCCAAGCTAAGGCTGGGCATTTATAAGTAATAATAAGTCTCTGTGTGATTATTTGGGAGCTGGGTGGTGGACCCACAAAGAAAAAGAGCAAAGAGTTAAAAAAAAAAAAAGAAAGAAAAGAAAAGAAAAAAAGGAACTACAGTCCAGACTAGAATTCGATTCACTCACTTCAAACATGCAGAAAATCTCTTACAGGTGTGCCTTCCATTTCTGGATTGTAGTTTATCCCAGATGTAGTCAACTTGACAATGAAGAAGAGCCATTGCAACAGCCTTCCAAAAGTCAAAGCAATACAAAAATATAGCTGGCCCTGTTGTAGGCAGCCTCTTAAAAATCACTTTTAATTGATTTCTGGGAGTCACATCAACTCCTTGGCAGACCTGTTGATTTGTTATGCTGGACTTTGTGGTGCTGCATTTTTCAACCCCACCTCTTCTTTTAAACAGTTTTTCCAGCGGGCAGGTAATCTGCCTGCTAATAAACTTGTCTCTTTGGTACTTGTTATGAAACTATTGCCAGACTGTTTTTATCTCCTACTTTAGGACCAATTCAGCCCTCCAACTGGACCACACCCTTCCATGGGCCCAGCTGAATGTCCTCATGTTCAATGGCACTTCCCCACTCTGGCCCAATGGAACTCAGAAGCAGCTTTGCCAATTCTGGGGTTTGCTTGCTTGCAGTTATTTATTTTTTTTCCTGACTGGTGAAGTCTCTCTCCACATGTGCATTCCTTACTGCTCAGCCAGATTCACAGGGGGTTTGGGCGCTTTTCCTTGTGGGGTTTTTTCCCTCAAAATAATATTGGTACATTTATTTTCCTCTTCCTATACATAGAGGAGTAGCATGCTACTCTGCCCTTTGCTTTTTTTTTTTTTTAACAGCATATCCTAGAAAGGGAGCCTTGCCAACTTATGTGAAACTTCCACAGCTCTTTCACTTCAAACCTTCCAACTTCTTCTCTTCCCAGGGATCTATTTCTTCAACTCAACAGAATGACCCCCTTGTCCTGGGGTTCTCCTATGCAACACCCTGCACTGAGCAGGAGTGGAGTCATATTTTTATAATGCCCATAATGTATTACCTGAAATCATTTGCACATACACAGTGTGTAGATTTTTAGTTATCTGTGATGAGGGGGCAAGTTTAGATCAACCTAATCCACCACGAGGATACACCCAGGAAGAAACTGCCTATAGAGAACAGAATGAGTTCATTTTGCTTAGCCAAATGAGACTCCTTCTTCCAAATGGGCTCATAAATCTCATATTTATAGAATGCTAGAAAAGATTAATCTGCACTAGTTCCCTGAAATTTTAACATCATCACTTTAAATCCAGTCTTAGCCCGGCCTCCTAACCCCTGCCTGCCTGGTCCTCCTGATCTGAAGCTGAACCCCCCAGCATTTTTGGCCCATGCCTCCCTTCCTTGATGTCTGCCTGGCTCTACTAGCCCCAAAGTCTCTTTTAGCCCTGCTTCTTGTTATGTTTGTTTTTTTGTGGTCATTTTTTAATGTTCTTTACATATAACATACACTTATGTAGTACTTCAAAACACCTTACATTTATTAACTCATTTCAATCTTATATCAAGATAATGGACAATTATTAGTCAGGGTTCTCAAGACATACACAGAATAGCATTGGGAGGGATCTGTGTCAATACCGCAGTCGCCTTGAGTTTATTCTTAATGGGCTTTTTATATACCAGCAAGGGGGGAGGCAAAATATCTCCCCCTCTCAAGGTCAAGGTACAAAGTACAAACAAGTGTAGACCCTTCCTTAATTCTCAAAACATCTGGTAACCACGCCTTATGGCAAAGCATCTTGTAATTAGGTCTTGAATATAAGACACGTGGTAACCACGACTTTGGCCAAAATGTCCTATTTTTCAGCCTTGCAGGGCAAAGCAAACTTGGGCTCTATGACCCTGAGTCAAGATGGACTAAGGCCTCACTACGGAGTCTCTGTGGGCCCCCACACTTCAGTACAGGGAGACCAGTGATGCAGCTCCCAATTTAAGGCCACAGGCTGAGCTCTTGAGTCCAAAGGCTGAAGAACCTGGAGCCTGAGCTCTAAGAGCAGCAGCAGGAACATGTTCTCTCACTGAAGAGCCAGCGAGCGAGACATTCTCTTCCACCTTCCTTTTCCACTTCAGGTCCTAGAAAATGGAATGGTGCAGCCCACACTGAGATGGGTCATCAACACTCAGCTGCCTGACCTATACAGCAGTCTGTTCTGCAAATACAGACTCATCCAGAAGCAAGGTTTTATGCCATAGGCATCCTCAATCTGGTGAGGTTGACACCCCAAATTAACCACCACAGTCTCATTTTATAGACGAGGAAATGGAGGTACAGGAGGGGTGGCAATTTGCCCATGACCACACAGAAGCTACAGCAGAACTGGCATTTGCTCCAGTGAGTTTTCCTCCAGAAGTCAAGCTGACCTTGAACAATAGCTTAGGCTCACTCACTAAATGTCGAGTTTCACGTTTATGATTAGGGGTAGTTTAGCTTAGATGGAGGGGCTTAGAGAAATGCTTTGGCAATGATGTCCTCATAAAGGTTGACCATCACCACTGTATCGTAGATTAAATCTTTAACTTAGGGGCTCTGTAATTAGAATCTCCCTTCCCTAAACATGTATAAAAGCCCTATTTAGGAATTTTCACATCCATGTCCACATCTATCTCATTGTCTGTCACATAGTGGGATGCCGTAAGTATTTGTTGGATACATTGGAGAATATGTAGATGTGAGAGTTGGGTGCTGGACAGGACCCTGACAGCCTGGCCCTCTGCTGGGTGCCTGTAGAAGGCTCAGCCTCACCAGCTCCAGAGACTGGGTGGGTGAAGGCTGTGCACTCATGCCTTTGACAAAGCATATATTTATTTTCACAGCTAAAGGACTCGCCCAAGCTCTTGTTTATCCATTGGCTTGAACGTTATCTGTGCATGACTGCAGAGGAGTCCCAGCCAGTGGGTGGGTGTGTCTCTTCCCTTTGGAGTACAACCGCTCTGAACTCAGCTGACTGGTTTCAGTTCTAGGAAGCCTTCAGCACTTTTCTTTTTCTTTCATGAATGTTCTGGACCCCTGCCATGATATTTGAAGGGCGATTCTCAGATACACATCTGACTGCTTCCTTTTTGCTGAAAACCAAGTCTGAAGATATGATCTGGAGTGAGACAACTGGACTGAGACAATATACTCTGCCACCCACTCTCTGTAGGAACTGGGTGAGTGACTTAGGAGCTCTGATTGATCCGCATTTCCTCATCTATGTGGAGTAGTTGACATGATGCTCACCAGGATAATGGTCAATGTCGGTTGCCGTCAGTCCCAGTGATTTAGGTAGGGCACATTCACAGCACTTTTTAACTTTAAGGGCTGATGATGCTGAACTGTTGCCTCCTTACAGAAGATATTCCCAAAGCTCACTCGCTTGTTGCCTCTGCTCCCAGGAAAGTCCCACTGCTGACAAATTCTTCTGTTAGAGCCAAGTGACCTAATTTTACTGTCCTTAAGTCTGAATTTCTGGCTACCACCTCTTAAATTCTGGAACACCCCACTCACTGTCTTCATCAGTGTGTTGATTATGGCAGGAATCGGGACTTGTTGACTCTGTTCCCCTGCAGGTGTGGCCATAGGAGGCTCTGAAGGTAGAAATAATGTTGGATCAGCACCACGAGATCAGCAAGCACTGTGTCCCCAGCCTCCAACAAGAAGGGGTCTGGTTTCCTGTAAGGAGTATTATTATCACCACAGTAACAAGTCACTTATCAATACTTCAGAGATAATTTCCTTTAATAAGGGTGTATTCTATTAAAAAAAAAAAGCTAAATTAGCTTTGCTCCAATACTACACAGTAAGAGTCTGTATTCAAACTTTACCCATTGTTCTATGTTCATTATGATTATTTCCCTCATGTGAGGGTCCATGTGGGATTATACAGGATACTGAGCTGTCAGCTCTTTAATCTTAATCTGGAGGTTGCACAGGGCTGATGACCAATGCCATTGCTCTTTCTACTTCAGTCCCGTTTTCTGCTATCAGACATGGAGAGAGCTCAGGTAGAGCAGTGGGCCCAGCAAAGCTTTCCCAGACACTGTAGAGGGATTCATGGTTAATACCACTGCCAGTGGGGCGTCTGAATGGCCAGTGCTTCACATAAAGCCAAGGAAAGTGAACTTCGTATTTCAACCCGATCTAAGAACAAATTCATTTCTCCTCCAAAGCTCACTGATTTGTGCTCGGCAAAGAGATGCGCTGCCACCAAGAGCAAACATCCTACCAAAGTGAAGCCTTTGAAACCCAAATACAGGTACAGGTAGTTCTCTGAATAACTCTCCTGAGATTGGGGCCACCAGCCAGGGCTGTCTCCTCCATCCCAGGGTCGGGGCCCTCAAATCTTCGGTAGCTGTTGTCAATCTTATCATGTAAGTATAACTGAAAGAATTTCTGAAGAAGTAATTATTTAATAATTCGTGTGTGTGTGTGTGTGTGTGTGTGTGTGTGTGTGTGTGTGTGTGTATACATTAAAATTGCCACTAACGATATCTGTACATAGGTCAAGTTGAAGGAGCACACCAGCTTTATTTGTTAGGTTGTTTGGTTTCCGTATCATTAGTAAATTTTCAGGTGTGTGATGTAGAGGTCAGAGGAGGAAACTGACTGTTTCCTCTATTGCTCTTCACCATATTCCTTTAAGACAGTGAACCAGAAGCTCATTGAATAAGATGACTGGCCACTGGGATCCTGGGAACTTCCAGGTTCCACCTGACCCAGAAAGCCAGGGTTTCTAGCACACATGGCCACGAGCAGCTTTTACAACGGATGCTGGGGATTTGAACTCAGGGCCTCATGCTTTCACAGCCAGCATGTGTTCTTAACTACTAAGCTGTCTCCCTAGTTCCATCCTTTCCTTTTGAGCAACGCAAACTGCTGCCCATTTCTGGAATACCCATAGGCCTTAGCTCATGCTACTCTTTTAGCCCTGGGCACCTTCCCCCTGACCCCATATTCCATTTCTGCTTTTATTAAAGCTTCTGTTTCATACAAAGTAGCTATAACTGATTCTTGTTGTTTCCCAGCCTTCCATGTCCATGTTGGATCTGCCTTCAATGGTGGTTAATTGCAAAACACAAACAGTCCCCTGTCTCAGGCTTTTTGGTATACAGGGCCAGACCCTTATCTATCAGGCCTTGTCTGCCTCCTGGTCCACCCAGAATCATGACCCACCCCTGCTACCCTGTGCTTATGTTGAAATTACCTACATTCCTAAAAGCTCACCCCTGGAGCTCCATGTTTACTGCTTATGTTATTCTCTACGCTTAAACATTCTCTATCTGCCTCACTACTTCCTTCCACTGGACAAATCCTTCTCTGCCTTTAGTCTCAAAGTAAACAGTATTTTCTCATAGAGGTACACCTTGACCTCTAGATTAGCTTCTTGTTCACTGCTGTATTTCCAGGGCACAGCGTATGGCTATCAGCCACTTACTCATCCATTTGCCCAACAATATATGGGTATCTTCCCCAGGTAGACTGAATGATGTCTAGTGATGAGAGCCTTAGAAATGTTAGAGAGGCGCCATTTTGCATCATAAAAAGTTTACTTAGAATCCAAGCATGTACCTTTCTTTCCATTCATAGATTTGGCCTTCTGTATCACATGACTGCTTTGCTCATGTTTTACGACACCCAAGTTCTTCAGTCTTTGGACTCATAAAAATCATATGAAAGAAGAATCCATGTCCTAAACAAGGTTTGCCACACCCCATGTGTGTGAACTTGCTGATGTGGGATACAGCGTAGGCACAGCAATCACCACTGTATAGTTGAGGTCAAGTCAAAGCTCATCTAGAGTGCTGAGCAGCATGGAGAAAATGACTTAATTCTTTAGCCTGCAGCTCTCTCACCTGTGAAATGTGTATAATGATTGCTTTATGGCCTTGTGGGCTTTTGCTGGATTTGTGAGATCATGAATTTGTGTTTTATGAACTGTGAAGAGCAGCACATAATATTGAGAAAATGTGTTTTTAAAAAGATCATTAAGGAAGGGGAGCAGAAGAGATATTTAATTGTGAAGTGTTCCATGAAATTCAGTTACCAAGTTAAGAAAAATAATAATAAAAAAAAGTCAGCCAGAAAGTGAAAGATGGAAGAAACATGTTTTGTTTGTGGATCAGTATAATAGATACAATTCTTTAACAATCATTTTTAGATTTTATTTATTATCTTTGTGTGTGTACGGTAAGGGGCTGGGCATGCACATGCCATAGCACACAAGCGGAGGTCAGGGGCAGCCCTAGGGAGTCAGTTCTCTCTTTCCACCTTTTATGGATTCCGTGTATCAAACAAACTGAGGTCATCAGACTTACAAGTGTTTTTACTCACTGAGCCATCTTGTCAGCCCCAGACACATCAGAACAGAGCTTTTCATAAACATTTACTAATCTTACGTATCAGTGTGACTCAGTGTGGTATTTCCATATTGACATTGATTAAATCTAGCCTCTCTTTATTTTCCTTTCCCCTTTGCATTCCCCGCTCACTGTTCTATACCTAGGTGCATTATTTATCTCCCACACATGAGAAAGATCATGGAGTGTGTGTCTTTCTGTGTTGAGTTTATTTCACTTGACACAATGTCTTGCAGTTCCATCCATTTTGCTGCCAATGGCAGGGTTACATATTCTTCATGGCTGAATAATATTCTATCATATCTATCTATCTATCTATCTATCTATCTATCTATCTATCTATAATATGTCTATCACTTATGAAAGAATGTTTGCTTTATCATTAATTTATGGGTAGTTATCTATGTTCCTTCCTTCTCTTAGCTATTATGAATAAAATGACAATTAACATAGATGTTGATGTATCTCTTTAATATTCATTTCCTCCAGACATACACCTATGTTTTAGCTTGCCACTGCTGTGTGGAAAAAAAATACAAGATAAACACTTAGGAAGGATGTTTATTGTGGCTTACAGTTTTAGCTCCATTCTACAGTCATCTATGGCATTTCCTTTGGGCCTATGGTGAGGCAGAAAATCACTGTAGGGTTAGAATCTTGGTCTGAAGCTTCTCACACCTCACAGCAGTTAGAAAGCAGCAAGACAGAGGAAGAAACTGAGGGGGTTCAAAATTAAAGGGCAAGCATCTCCAATCTCTTCCCTCTAGACCCCACCTCCTAAAAGTTTTAACACTTCCCAATCATGCACAGACTGAACACACAGGTCTCTGTAGTGGTAGATCAGTGTGTGTGTGTGTGTGTGTGTGTGTGTGTGCATGCATGTGCATATATGCTTATGTGTGTGCACGTGGATGTTTTTCATGTGGGTATATAAGCACATGTATATTATGTGCATTCATGTGGAGGCTAGAGATCAAACTCAGGTGTTTCTCAGGAGCTTTCAAGCTTTTTTTAAAGGCAAGAAGTCTCATTGGCCTAGAAATCACTGATTAGGCTATGGTGGCTGGCCAGTGAATTCCAGGGCTCCACCTGTCCTGACTCTACAGCACAGAGGTTACAAATATATACTACCATGCTCAGCTTGTTTATTTGGCTTCTGGGATCAAACATGGGTCCCCATGCTTCTGTAGCAAATACTTGACCAACAAAGCCATCTCCCCAGGCCCAGGTAAATCTATTTTTAGCTTTCTGAGAAATCTCCATACTGCTCCCCATAATGGTGACATTAACTCACATGAATGAAACGTTTTAAAAAGCAAAGAGATACAATACCTTCTCTCTTCCAATAAATGCCATTGGGTGGTCAATCAGAACATCCTTCCTACAGTCTTCCAAAGCAAACGTTGAGATTCCAGTTTCCATGACACCATGGAGCTGTTACTCTATGGAAGAATCTGGGTCACAATCCACAAAGCCAAAAGGTAGGCTTGCTCTTTTGCCTGTTGTTGAAAGTAATCAGGTGTGCTGACCTGTCTTTCAAGTTGTCCTGTTGATGTAGACATCTAATCATAATCTCAATTCCATCTGCTGGGGCCAACAGAAGTGACAGCTTCCCGCCATCCTATTCTGCAAAGGCTCAGAAAGACGAGCTCATTGGGTTAGTAATATTTTGTATTGCAAACATAGTCAAGGAGCCATGCCCAACGAAATCCTCCCTCTGGCAGGACTGGTACCCAAGTCTCTGTCTTGGTTCATTGCTCATACATAACACATACTCTGAGCCAGGATTCAGCGATGTTTTGTGAAGAAAGACATAACAGAAATAGGTGCAATAGTCTAGTTAGTCCTAAAAGGAGTTCAGAGAGCTATCAGAGGCCCTTTCTACTACTCACCAGGTACTGTACATTTAAGAGCTCTAAAGCAAAGAGTGGATTTCACCAGAATTTCAGATCCCTAGGCCACATAGCACACTCTTCTCAGTTCCCTCTTCTCCTGGGTGTGTTGACTTTTCTTTGAAACCTTTAACCTCTCTTATCCAAGCTTCTTGTTCTCAGTACTTGATGGAAGTAGGGAGAATTTGCTTGGCTCCATTGAAAAGAGCGGAGGCATGGGGCGGGTGTTATCAGAACTAGGTGTCTTGCTTTGCAGTCTGTTTATGAACATACTTCTTTTTGTGAACTCCGACAGGGTCTCACTTATTCTAGTCTCTCTGCTCCTATCCAGCTGTTGGAACACAGAGGGCTAGGAGCTGGAGGCTTTGAACTGGCATAGATATTCCTCTGCCCACTCTCTTTATCTTCATAGATGAGGACAAAGGTCCTAGGTGGAAGAGGGATACCACTTGCCTGTCTCAGTCCAGTGTTCATTTTGCCCACTGAGCAGGGGCAGAGGCATCTGGAATAGAGGAAGCACACAGGCCATAAATTTAAGCCCTATCTTCACTATTAAATTAGCTGCACAGCATTAATTTCTCAGCTCCTCAGTATCCTTGTCTATAAAATGGAATTAAGTGTATTTATTTTTCCATGTTTTTTTTTTTCTGATTAGAAATACCAAAGTAGGGCTGGAGAGATGGCTCAGAGGTTAAGAGCACTGAATGCTCTTCCTAGAGGTCCCAAGTTCAATTCCCGGCACCCACATGGTGGCTCACAACCATCTGCAATGAGATCTGGCACCCTTTTCTGTATTCATAATAAATAAATAAATCTTAAAAAAAAAAAAAAAAGAAATACCGCCGGGCGGTGGTGGCGCACGCCTTTAATCCCAGCACTCGGGAGGCAGAGCCAGGAGGATCTCTGTGAGTTCAAGGCCTGCCTGGTCTCCAAAGTGAGTTCCAGGAAAGGCGCAAAGCTACACAAAGAAACCCTGTCTCGAAAAACCAAAAAAAAAAAACCCAAAAAACAAAAAACACCAAAGTAAGAAAAATAAGAGCTAAGTGAATCATGTGTATTCATTGTCACCCCCACCACGTCATGTTTGTGCTAATTACAGGCTCCTGATTCTTAGGAGAGAGTGCCTGACAGGATCACCCCTACCCCCAGCCTGGGCAGATCCAGACTCAGGGACTTAATTGCTAGAGGAGGAAGATGTCAGGAATCTGTGCCTCTTGGTCATTGGATAAGAGAGGTTTGGATAAGAGAGATCCTATAGTTAAGCTCCATCTCCCAGTTAACAAGAGACCTAGCCATGGCAATGACCTTAGCATCCATCACATCCCCAGATTTTTGGAATTAAGCAGCAGAAAGAATCATGAATCCCATCTAGTCCCTCTTTGCCAATTTCTATGCCAGTTCAAAGCCTCCAGCTCCTAACCCTCTGTGTTCCAACAGCTGGATAGGAGCAGAGATGCTAGAATAAATGAGACCCTGGCGGAGTTCACCAAAAGAAGTGTATTCACAAACAGACTGCAAAGCAAGACACCTAGTTCTGATAACACCCGCCCCATGCCTCCGCTCTTTTCAATGGAGCCAAGCAAATTCTCCCTACTTCCATCAAGTACTGAGAACAAGAGGCTTGGAGAAGAGAGACCCTACCATTAAGCTCCCTCTCTCAGTTAACAAGAGACATAGCCATGGCAATGATCTTGGCAGCCATTACATTCCCAGATTTTTGGAATTAAGCAGCAGAAAGAACCATGGATCCCATCTAGTCCCTTCTTGCCAATACTACAGAAATCTTCCATATGAAATCCTAAATGTCTTACAAAGTACTTCTATTTAGAGGAAAAACTTAGGACAGGCTTCTCTCTTCCCTATGACCCTGGTCATTCTGTTTGTGGTCAGTGCTGGGTCCTTCATTCACTGAAGACAGATTCCCTTGAGAGTCCACACATTGGTCCTGGCTCTTCTCACCACAGTCATGTAGAACACAAGATCCCTTCTCTTACAGGACCCTACACATCTCTAAAAGATGAAGTTATTTCTCACATGCTATGTCTTTGGAAGTGGCTATATGAAATTCAGAGGGGCATATGTCATTTCAGTTTTACCTAAATGAATTCATTACACACAGTAGGTGCTCAATAACTATAAATACAAATAAGTAAATGTTCTTCTACTGTGTACTTGATAACCCACTGATCACTTTATACTCACTGTATTTTTAAATTTTGTGTGTATGTACATGTTTACCTGAGTGTATGTCTGTGAACCCTGTGCATACGGTTGCCTATAGAGGCCAGAAGAGGATGTTGGACCTCTTGGAACTGGAGTTACAGGTGATTGTGAGCCACCTGATGCGAGTGAGTATTGGGAATTGGACCAGTGTCCTCCTCAAGAGCAGAAGGTGCTCCTAACTACAGAGTCGTCCCTCCCTTCCCTGTCCTCACACCCTGCTTGAAAGAAGTCTCTAGTCCAATTCTGCAGACACTGTTCCTAGAGCAGAAATACCTTCTGTTCCTTATTCACCATCAGTCTGTGATATCAACTGTCCTCTTACAATTCAGATCTTAATAAAAGCAAACATTCTGATTTAAAATCTTTTAATAAAGCGTCTTGAGTTTTGAATACTTCTTGGTATTCTTTAATGAGCCAATAAATATTTGGAGTTTTGCTTGTTGAAAGCTTTAGATCAGTGATGTTTGCTACACTGAGTTTCCTGGTACAGATGTCTAGGATCCAGCATCCAGCAGAGAGCCAGCTATGACACTGACCAGGCCTCTCTCTCTCATTTTCTACACGATCTCAAAGGTTTCCCAAGCCATTTGGATGAAGCTCAAGTGGTTGGGCGAGGACAAGTCACAGCTCCAACTACCCAGATGGAGCCAAGAAGTCTGGGACCAACTGAGGCCCCAAGAGTGCTGATTGGTTTATTATGAGTGAGAGTATGGGAATCCCGCCCAGCTGTATTCAGCATATCTAATTGGTATTTTCAAAGTGCAACACAGCCTGTAAGTCATCCTGGCACCCCTAGATTACCTGGCGTAACTCCAATAGAATATTGACGGAGAAAGTGAACGCCAGGCAAGTGAAAAACGTTGCTGACAGAAAACCAGAACGGGCAACTTCTACAAAGGATTTCACAGTGTTCCACAGAATGCATCGATTATTCCAAAGTGTCTGCACCGCTTGGCACATTGCTTACTTTCCTTTCAGGGGTGTTTGGACGTCTCCTTTGTAAACAGAAAGAGGTGTGGAAAAGACAAAGTAAAATTAAATAATTAGAGTCTTCAGAAACCCCGGGTTAGGTTCTGAGATACGGTCATTAGTTAACTAAACCACCAGGGGGCAATCCAAGAATGGGGGGAAAATCAGTAGTGGCCAAGAAAAGTTGCTTTTTGGAAATCATTTGGTAAGCAGAACAAGGTATCAGAAATCATTTGGTAAGCAGAAAAAGGTGATATCTCAAGGTGTTGCTTTTTACCCAAGGTTACTCTTGACTTGGGAAAATTCCTGGAAATGATCAGAAACACTTTGCAACAACACTCTGAAGAGAATTGTGCCATCATGAAAAGCCACAGAGCTTGGACAATGCATCTGATGAATTTAGATCCCTTCTCCAGGGCAGTGGGAAACTTCTGAATGTGGGCAAAATGAAATAGTTTTTAATTAATGGTACACATAATATGACCAGAGAATAAAGAAAGCCTGAGCTAGTGATTATACATGGATAGACTCATACATAGTTTACCTTACATCTCACTACCCAACACGGGCTATTTGATAAAAGATACATTGAAAGGAAATCTGATCACACATGTTAATGCCAATATTTATATATTCACGTGTGATCACAATGTTTTATCCTTTTTTTACAAATCTCATAAAAAATTGGATTTTCAGGTCAAATTCCCTTTTCTCCCAATAAGTCTTTATGTCATTTTACTCTATCTAAGATCTCCAGAAGAAGAAACATGGAAGAGTAGAGACTTTAAAGAAAGAAAAAGGTTACAATGAAGCTGATCGATAAAGAATGATTATTCTTGATATTATACTGCAATTGACAAATGAACATATCTCCTACAGTGGGAAAACAAAATGTGTTATTTCTGTGGAATTTCCTAACTTTGCATTTGACTGCTCTGGCAATTTTCTGGGGGTAATAAAACATGTCATTTTTAAAGGATGATATTCTGTGTCCCAGAATGGCTTATCCACAGAGGACATTAGTTACACTTGGGTCACACTGGTTTGCCAAACATGGCATTTTTTTCCATTAGGGAGCTGGATATAGAATCAGTAGTAACAAATCCAAGAAAGGAAATGCACCAGTGAGGCTGGACACTAACTTGGAGATTTATTAAAGTATATGGGAAATATTTGACTAGTTTAGCTCACAAAGCGGTAATTCCATTTCACTGATGCCAGGATATTTTTGTGGAGAGGGTAATTACTGAGCCTCTGGGAAGTGGGGCAAGTGTCTTTGCTACAGTGATGCAGGACCATCTTGAACACACAGATGTGCAATATCTTCTCTGAAGCTCCACGATGAGCACAGAGAAGGGCTGGTACCCATTGCCCAAAATTTGCTGAATAAGCAGTTAAACAACTGACAAGATGGGAGAGGGCGACCTAAGGAGAGGAGAGCTTGGCCAGTGACAGAAGCTGAGAAACATACGTGTGTTCAGTAGAGCTTGGCTGAAAGCCAGACTGCATGAGTCTAAAGAGCAGTGAAGAAAAAACTTGGCCAATACATCGGATATATATGTGCATATTAGATTGAAAGGTAAGAAAATGAAATTTGGGGTTCTAGTGACCCGATTGTAGTCAAGAGAAAACATAGGTTATCAAGTCTTTGCTTCAGATATGTCTGAGGCAGCCATGGCAAGCTGGGAGGCTTGCATTCCAGTCTAGGGTCTGCTGTCATCGTTGAAAGCAGCAGCAATGGAAGGAGACTGGTGCTGAGGAGCTGCAGAGGAGTCCGAAGGCTCAGACCCGATCCCATGTGAGATGTGGTGTAGGGAGCTTTCCCTAGGCTGTACCATGTGGGAGACAGAGCAGAATTCAACTCCTGCTCTTTCAAGACTCATACTCTAGCAGGGAAGACAGATATAAATGATAGCAACTATGCAAGGACCGGACAGGACAGGACAGGAGAGGGTGGATGGATGGGATAGGGTGGGTAGGGTATGGTAGGAGAGGATAAGAAAGGGCTTGGTCAGATAAGTAAGTGAGAGAAGATGGGTACAAGACACTACAAGAGTCTTATTCAGGAGTATGTTTGGGTTCAAGAGCGATCTAAACCCAAGTAATCACAACTATGGTGCAACAGATTATCTGAACCTAATAAAGTAATTTATGCAATGATTCCCTTGGAACATATTTATTAGGAACCTGGGCACTGCTGTGGAGATACAAGAGATAAAAGCCCCGCCCTCATGAAATTGTAGTCTAGCAACACAGAACATCTGTAATGCAGTGTAAAAGCAGGATGCAGAGAAAACAGCAGAGAAAGTCAAGAAGAATTGATGCACATGGGGGCGGGGAAGGTTGAACTTACAGAGACAACCGGAAAGATGTGAGTACGTCCATCCTGTCGGTGGCATGACCTCACAGCGGTTCCCGCACTGAGGCGCTCAGGCCAGTCACCTGCCTTCCTCATTCTCCCCAGTGCAAACACTTCAGTCTTGATTCATTGGATCGGGACTCTGGTTTCTCAAAACTGTCATTTCTTTATGAAAAGGCACACCTGAAGTCCTTTTAGAAAAAGACGGGGAAAGTGATCAATCAAAACCAAGAGAGCAGTTGACACTTTACACACTTGATACACACAGAGAGAAAGCTCACTGCAGAGCCGGCCTGTACTTCCTGGCCCTCAGAAGTCATCAGGCTTGGCAGGGCGGATGGCAGTGAGTGTTTTATTTCAGTTGTCGATAAAGCAAAATAAAGCAAAGCACTGACAAAAAACAGCTTATGGGAGAAAAAAAAAGAGTCCTTCAGTTTACAATCCCAGATTACAGTCCATCATAGCACAGAAGCTACAGGAGCAGGAGCCTTAGGCAGCTAGTTACATCCTTTAGTCCAGAGCAGAGAAGAATGCAAATAGGCATGATCGAATGGATCTGCTTTCTACGGTTCAGGACTCCCTGTGTAGGGAGGGAATGGTGCCACCATTAACGAACTGGGTTTTTCCACATCAGTTAATACTTATGACAATCCCCTCCCAGTTGTACCCTCAGATCAACTTAATCTAGACAATTCTTCAGGTAGACTCTCTTCCCAAATGATTCTTGGTTGGTGGACATGCATGAACCCATCATTTTCATGGCTCATTAAAGGGTGTCCCGTAGTGGATACCTGTTCTATGACCTTGAAGTACCACTCCCCCCCCCCCCCCCCGGGATGGCCTCGGAGACTGGCTTAGGCGGTGGGAACAGAGCGAGACAGGACCTCAGCCTTCCAGAACCCTGCAACGATTCGCCTATTCTGTTTAGTGAGTTGTCTTTTCTGATTTATCTCCTAATAAATTCCTTATAACTCTTAAGCAGACTCCCTTGGATTTCCTCGCTGTGTCTGGTGCCCACAACGTGTTGGTGGGCCGCCCCCACGGCCCTTATTCACGCAGGCTAGCTTAATAACCCCACCTGCTAGGAGTAGCTCACATCCCGTCTGGAGGTCAGAAATTCCTGCTTTGTCAGACACACGCTGCGGCCCCTCCCAACCCATGCCTGTGTTCCCTGCCGGGGGGCCAGCTACACTTGGCTGGGCCCACTCAAGTGGCAGATTTGCCTAAATGATCTGTGCACTTCCCACTTTGAGCTAACGAGGTTACTTTTCCCAGACTGGCCTCGAACTCACAAAGATCCGCCTGCCTCTGCCTCCCGAGTGCTGGGATTAAAGGCGTGTGCCACCGCTGCCCGGCTCGCGGTTACTTCTTTATATGTGGGTGCCAGAACCTGCGAGGGAACTGGCGTTTACCCACTTAAGCCCACTCGCCTAGGACCAGTGAGCAGCTCCAGCTCTGCAATTTGGGAACAGCAGCCCACAGGTCAGCAACTACCAGCAGGTTGTGGGTTTTTTGTTTGTTTGGTTTTTGTTTTCTGTTTAAAACTGTTCGGTGTGGCTGCCGGCAACTCCATCTTTTGAAATATCCGATCCAAGCCGCTGCCGTCAGCACCTCCAGCCTCAGAGCCGTTCTGCAGGAGTCCCAGGCAGCGCTCCCGACTGCTCGGTGTATTACCTCATTTGTTGTGATCCTGGCAGCTCTGCCTAGTACTCACGGGTCCCAGGTGGGGGTTGCCTGGGTGAGTGTTTAATTCACGGGAGCCCACTCAGGAAGCCCGAGTCAGCTCACACCAGACCTGCCACACCTGCTGGGCGAACATTGCTACTACTACACCCAAAAATCATCCCTGGAGCCAGCTTTTCCCCCTACCTGGTTAATTAAGAGCTTGGAACATCTGGACACTTAGGGCAATCTCTCGAGGACCTTATCTGAGGTAACTTACTTGATAGTTTTACACCTTAAACTGATTAATAAATAAAAAAAAATGTTTCTTTTACAAATTATAAGTATTTCTTACATCATGGCAGATAATATAACCATTCAGGAATTTAAAAACTTCTTTGTTTATACTATGGATGAAATTTTACATGACATATATGACCTTCCTGGGACATATACAATTTTCACGATAAATGGCGATTAGCATAGTAATTCATACCATATCATTAAAAAACTGGTTTAATAACAGCACCAAGTATGAGACATTAATGGTGCCCATGCTTGGTCTGTATTTACTGGCTTATCTCACCAGCACCTAAGCACCTATCAAGAGATCTTTGAAATGCCCCTCGCTACCAGGAGGACCTCAGGGTTCTGATGCAGGCACAGAAGGACTGTAGCAGGAACCACGGGAAAGCCTGAGCTGAGAGTTGCAGGGAACTTTAGCCCCACGTTATTGTAGGTTAGCAATGCTTCTAATCCATTAGTCTATCCAATACGTCAAGGAGTTAGCAGCCAGACTGACTATCCTGGTAAGTCATGTGAGAGGAGAAGCTTCAGTTGAGGAATGGCCTACATCAGATGGGTCTGCAGTTATGTCTGCAGGAACTGTCTTGATTGTTAATGAATGCAGGAGGGCCCAGCCCACTATGGGCAGCACCATCCCCAGGCAGGTGGTCTTAAGCTATATAAGAAAGTCAGCTAAATGCGAGTCTTCGAGCAAACCAGGAGGAATTTTTCTCTGTTTTCTGCATCACCTTCTTGGCTATGTTGGTTCCTTTTTGGAGGTTGTGCTGTGTGGAACAGCAAGCAGTCCCTTGCCTTCAGATTCCTGCCTTGAGTCCCTGCCCTGACTTTCCTCAGTGATGGACTGAGACCTTGATGTGTAAGCCAAATAAGTCCTTTCTTCCCCTAAGCTCTGTTGGACAGAGTATTTTGTCATCAGAATTGAATTAGAGCAGAGACCAAACGTACTAGTTTGCCTAGGGCATGTGAAATGTTCTGTGGTCTCAGCCTCATTATTACAATATCCCTTTTTGGCCAGCCGCAGAACAACCCCATTCGGGATGATAAATAAAAGGCTAGCTTATAAACATCCATGGAACCCAACTGATGGAGACCACTTCAAAGCATCATTGCGATGGCTCATGACAAGCATGAAGAAGGGCAGAAGTGAGCAGGAGCATATACCAGGTAAAGCAAGAATCAAATCTAGTGCAGGATTTTCCACTGGCATCCTTGCCCAGGACCCTCACTAGTCCTGGATAAGGAAGTACTGAGAACGGCTACTGGAATTCCTCTGCATGCCTGGATGGCCATCTTTAGTCTCCGATTAACCAGTGATAGACCATCAAGTCAAACCTCCATTATCCTCACAAGTTCTAGGTTGAAAACCCCGTGAGAGTTCAAAAAGATCTTCAAGGAAGTAGTGGCTTGGGTGTCCTTGGAGCTTTTCCAGGGAGCAGGTAGCACAAGCTTCATAACGAACAGGGAACTAGGAGCATGGTCTCAGCATTCTAACCCCATTCTCATCCAAAACAGGTAAGGCAGGAATTCATACACAGCTCAGCCACCTACTGGTTCACACTCTGCACCTTCCGGGTGTTGTTCCAACAGCTTTTTACATAGTTTCCTCCTACAGGTTGTAATCATGTTACCAAGTGTGTCCTAAATTCTGTCCCAACCTTCTGATCCTCGGAGACAATGGTTTTCACGGTTACTCTCCCTCTTGGAACATTTCCAAATCCTAGTTGCATGGCCTAAGTGAGCCCCAAAGGCACAGATACCTAGCCCAGTTTGTGGCTTGTCACACTTCCCACAGGTTTGTACAGCAACACCTAAATCTATTACAAGGGCAAAGCAAAGGTTCTCTGACCAGAGATGTTTACGGAAATGCAGATTTAAAAATAGTACCAGGTCTCTTTACTATAAGACGTTTTATAGCTCCCAGTATGCAAACAGGTATGTGAGGGGGCATTAAGAGGAATCTCCCTCCTACTTGATGACAGTACCCTTTTCAGTTCTGGCAGGAAATTTGGAATGGCATGTATTTAAGGGACATGCTTTAGGAACCATGGTTCCACTAATTTTGGTAGAAATATACTGTTAAAATGTATAGAACTAATGCAGGTATATTAACTACACTGCTACCAAAAGTTCAGTCTTTCAATTACTGGGACACTTTCTTCTCTTGTTGTATATGTTTATGGTATGGTTGCATGTGTGTGCATGTTTGAGTGTGTTCTGGCAAACAAATGTGCCAGTGCACATGCATATGTAGGCATGAAATCAATGCCAGGTGTCTTCTTCCATCACACTGTACTTATTTCTTGAGGTAAGGTCTTTTGCTGAATCTGGAAGTTGTTGATTCTGGATAGTCTAGCTAGCTTGCTCCAGGGATCCACTGTCTCTGTTTTCCCAGGTCTGGCCTTGTAGGCTGCCCAGTTCTTCTGTGGGTCCCGTGATCTGAACTCTGTTCCTTACACTTGCACACATGCCTTGTTCACTGAGCCATCTCCCGAGCTCTACTATGACACTAACACCACAGTTTACCACTAATGAAAAGATGGACACGTTGAAATAGTTTATAATTTTCTCTTTCCATTCCATTGAAAACACCAATACAGCATGTGGGTACTATTCTTTAGTGTGTTGCATCTACTTGTGAGCTAAGAACTGATATTATTTTGACTTTGTGCCATTTGTCTACCTTTATAAAAAAATCAAAATCTAAATATCAAGGAGATTCATAAAAGGAACATCTATTTTCAAAGTCTCTCTCTCTCTCTCTCTCTCTCTCTCTCTCTCTCTCTCAAAAGCAAACAACAACAACAAAAATCCCAAATACCAGACATAGAAATGGGCATGCCTCTTCTTCCTGAGGTGAGATGAGATTCCTGCTCGATCTGAAAGCAAATTGTACTCAGTGGATTCCCACCAGCCCTGTTGGGTCCCTTCACTATGCCTGACATACAATATGAAGAGCACCAGCAGCGCTGTCTTGAGGGCCTTACCAGGATGATCCTTCATAAAGCTCAAGAAACACAAGCCACAAGAAGAATGCTTAACTGACAGTATTCTATTTGGATGTCCTCACAGCCACAATGTAAGCTAAAGTTACCCAGCATACGACACCACAAACATCTACCTCCTATTACTGTTCTCCTCACAGATAGAATTGGGAAGAAGTGCTTAGGCTCAGAGGCACAAGATGAAACTACAAAACACGTCACTCGTTTCTTTTCGTTCTGTGATTCTGTTCACTGACATTTACTGGAATACATGGTTCTGATTAGTTTTTGTGTTCTCCCCACTGTTTGAATTTATTTTATGTAGTGTGTGTGTATGTGTGTATGTGTGTGTGTTGCTAAAGTTTTCCTGCCTGGCCCACAGTCAGGACAAATCTCTCTCACCAGCCAGTCCCATGGCCGCTCAAACCCGATCAAGTAAACACAGAGACTTATATTGGTTACAAACTGTATGGCCGTGGCAGGCTTCTTGCTAACTGTTCTTACAGCTTAAATTAATCCATTTCTATTAATCTATACCTTGCCACGTGGCTTGTGGCTTACCGGTACTTTACATCTTTCTTATCCTGATGGCGGCTAGCAGTGTCTCCTCCACCCAGCTTCCTGTTCTCTCCATTCTCCTCTCTGTTAGTCCCGCCTATACTTCCTGCCTGGCCACTGCCAATCAGTGATTTATTCATTGACCAATCAGCAACACATTTGACATACAGACCATCCCACAGCAGGTGTGTGTGTGTGTGTGTGTGTGTGTGTGTGTGTGTGTGTGTGTGTGTGTGTATGTGTGTGTGTGTTGCACCTCTGTGTATGTGTAGAGGCCGGAGGAGGACAGCGAGTGTCCTGCTCATTCATCCTCTGCCTTATTCCTTTGCACCAAAGCCCTCACTGAACTTGGAGCTATGCCAGAAGACAGCGAGACTCAACAATCCTCCTCTTCCTGTCCCTGACAGTGCTGGGATTGCAGGGGTGTGTGTGTGTGTGTGTGTGTGTGTGTGTGTGTGTGTGTGTGTGTGTGTGTCTACGGTCCACTTTTCATGTGAGTGCTGCGGATTTGAATTCGGATCCACACGTTTCCACAGCAAACAACTCTTCGCTACTTAGCCATCCCCCAGCCCTCCAATTTTTAAGTTACCTTTGTTTATTTATGGGTTGGCACTCGTGTGCTACCATGCGTCTGTGGAAATCAGAGACCAACCTGTGGGGGTCAGTTCTCTCCTTCCTCTGTATGGGTTCCAGGAGTTGAACTCTGGCTGTTAGGCTTGGCAGCCAGGACCTTTGCCTGCTGAGCCGTCTTACCAACTGTCTTCAACGGTTTTCTGACTGCTGCGTCTGATTTTATGTGCTGATAGCCTAGACCATTCCATCAAGAGACCCCCTTTTAAGATGGGAAAAGAGAGCTACACTGGTTCTTCTTATAGCAACTTCCAAGCATTTTTTAAAACTATAAAATAAGTACAGTGAAAAAGAAAAGTCTGCAAATTAAAAAAAAAATACACAGCTCTCTGGAAGCACGTTGAAAACTATGCAGAATAATTTTGGATTAGGCTGTGTGACTATGCTCAGCTTCAAACAAGCAGTTATTCTGCTGTAACACCCAGGGAGCAGTGCATCCATTGTTCTTAGGAATTAAATTCCTTTTAAATTACCCATCCAAATGATAAACAGTGAGATGTGATGCACTCTGGGGGGTAAGACGCAAGGATTGTTTTTTATTGTAGCCACAACCTGTTAGCTGGGAATCTATTCAGCCTGTTCTAATTAGGCACCACTTACTGTCTTTCGAGAAACTGTTAGCCCCAGATACGTGACTGAAATCTTGCTAAGTGGAGGGATTGGGATAAATGATCTTGCCTACTCGGGTGTAATGACAAGGTTTGCAGAGGCATTTACAGACTTCCCACAAAGGAGAGCAATGGTTTTTAGAAGAGAAAGTTTTATTTTCAAAACTAAAAGCAGCATGGAAATTCTGTTTACTGTAAGACACAGTTTTATATGTGTATCAATATAGCCAATAAATTATTGTTTCTCTTCAAGGACTACTATGAAAATGTTGAGTCAAAAACATTATAATTGCCTATTGAAGTGCTATGATGTCACCATCCAGATGCATTATAACCACACATTACAAAAATATCAATATATGACTCTCTGAAGAAAACACATACATATACAAACATAGGAATTCAAATCCTCCATATATCACATATTTAATATAAACCTTTGAAGCAAGCTTGGATAAGACAAAAAAGCAAGAGTTCTCATAAAAACTGAAAGTTTAACTTAATTGCCAAATATTCCCTATTGCCCCAAACATCAATATTTTGAAATCTCTGTATGAAAGTATGCTTTCAGACTGTTTAAAAGCTATGATGCACACACCAGTTTTCAAATAATAGAGCCAATCATTTTGCCACTTGAAGAATGTTGGGTAAAAGATATTATATGACACACAGGTACAAGAGTCAATGATAAAAAGCTGGTGTCTCCTACAACTTGAGCCCAAAGACCCTGGAGTGCTGGCAGGAAGAAGCAGCCGGGTCAACCCTCCCTGCAATCCAAGTAGTTCCCTTTAATCCAGTAGCAAATCTGCGCATATTTAAGAGGAGTGATTCTGACTGCCACGTTGAAATCCTGTGGAGAGCCATTCATATCCACCCATTGGTGGCCGGAAAAGATGCCAATAATTTTTCTTTCCCATTTCTGCTGTGGTCTCTTCCACATCCTCACGTAGACCCCTGAACCACTGGCCCCAGGCTGGGCATCACATTGCTGGTAGAGAAGGTCGTAGGTCTCATCTTTGACGTCACAGAAACGGTACACCAAATTGCCTGGCCGGTCATTGTCATAGCCAGAGAAGTGGATCCTGCCCCCTGGGAGCTGCTTAGCCGGAGGGCTCACCCCAATCTTCATGAACTTCCTTTTGTGGGGTTTCTTGAGTTCCAGAAGGGCGTAGTCATAATCCATGCCGATGTCGTTGGCGTTGCCTTTGATCCACCCCTTGGGCACGTGGGTGCGTTTCACCCGGATCCACTGAAATTTCATCTTGTCAGGCATGGCTGGGCTCGAACTGTTGTCCCCTCCGCCACCATCTTTATACTTGGGTTTCAGGAAGCCCACTCGGAGTTTCTGCGTCCCTTTCACATAGGTTTTCCCATCGTGTATGCAGTGTGCAGCAGTAAGGACGTGCTTTTCGGCCACCAGGGTGCCGGTGCAGCCCGTAGACAGCTTCACTGACGTTGAGAAAGGGTAGTTTAGCAGGAAGTCCTTCCCGAAAATGCTAAACCTGCCGTCATAGCCATAAATCTGCCTCTTCCTACGAGATTTTCCCGCGGCCTCGGAGTCTCTACTTCGCGCCCTGCCTTCGGCGTTGCTGAGGATGTAGATGCCCACCTGAGTCTCTGTGAGGCTGCCATTGGCGTAGAGGGTTTCATAGGAAAGGTACTGCTTGGCCTCTTCATAGGTGGGCAGTGGTGTTCCCTTATGACACTGGGGTCCACATGAGGAGGACACCTCCAATTTGGCTTTGGCATCAAAGTCTGGCTTGGCTAAGTTGAGAGTAGACTGAGGCAAGACGACAGGGAGGCGGTAAGCCGGCCAAGTGGGTTTCCATGGACTACTATAGGGACTCACCTGCCTGAAGACACAGAGCAGGAGGAGAAGGATGAAGAGTCCTGGGATCCCGGCCATGTTGAGAGCTGCTGTAGAAACAAAGATAAGGAGTCAGGAGGACAAGAGTTACAGCTCATTTCCTGCAGCCTGGCAAAGGGTAGCAGCATGCTGGTCATGTTTCTAAGACTGTGAGCCTTTCTCAGGTTTCCAGGGAGAGAATTCCTCAGGTAATGGTTTCACTTACATGGAAGGACTTGACCTTGGGATCATTCCCACACCTCAGCCCCAAATGAAACTGGGTGTTCCTTCCCTTAATGCTTAAGAAGCAAAGACCACAGATCCTTTCAGGGCTACATCTACATAGTTACCATTACTCTGTGAACATATGGCCAGCTCTCATTTTTACATGATTTGAACTTTCTTTCTACTTGATTATACATCTTATTCCCTCCTATTTAACTACCCATCCACTCCAGGCCTTTTTTTCTTCCTTCTTAGCTCTTATTCCTATCACAGTAAGTTCTTACATAATTTTCTG
The DNA here is from genome assembly GCF_007827085.1 of Peromyscus californicus insignis. Taxonomy (NCBI): domain Eukaryota; kingdom Metazoa; phylum Chordata; class Mammalia; order Rodentia; family Cricetidae; genus Peromyscus; species Peromyscus californicus. The sequence goes on along the minus strand of NW_026294562.1, from coordinate 113,042,758 downwards.
GGCAACATTCTTATTTGAATAGTAAATCTAAATTACACACTTTACTGGGTAGCAAAGGCATCTGGGAAAGGTGGAGTCATACTTACTAGGAATCTTATCTTTCCTACCTGATGCATGCATTTGGAAGATGATATGAGAATTTTGCAGATTTTTTGCTTTGAATTTAGGGGGAAACATGTTAGGTATTGCCTTTGCTCCAACCTTTGGGAACATAGGTACATTTCATTCTGATCCACTGAAGTTTTATATTCTAGGGCATGGCTGAACTCCAGCTGTCAGCTCCTAAACAACCATCTTTACACTTGCAAACAAACAAATAATTGTAGACATTTGGATTATGCTGCATACTAAAGGAATCATTGTCAAAGATATGAAGCTTTAACACTGTATTAAGTCTAATAACTTTATGACTATTACTGTTGGTTATTTATTCAGGTGTCTGTATCCATGTTTTCTGCTTGTCTAATGCCTTCGCCTTGGACCTGTGCTAGAATTTGAAAGGATCTTTGGATAAATGCTTGTGTTATTGGAAGAATAAATTAGCGTTGTAGCTCAGAAAACACATTTTTTTGAATGATGCATAGTGACTTCCAGTGACAGATATGCATAGATGATGGGATAGCTCAGACTGAGGGTAGAAAGTCAGGTGCAGGGACAAAGTGGAACAGGAAAGGTTTCCCGGAGGGAGGTGTGAAGTTGAAAAGGCATTAGATAGATGATGAGACAGAGAAGGGGACCCTTGAATGAACAACAGTCTATGCAGGAGCATGGGGGTGTGCAACAGCGTGAGTCACTTCAGGAATTATATCCAGCGCAGTAGGAGTGGACAGAGAAGATGACAGAGGCCGCAGGTAAGAACCCCCCTGTCGAGCACTGTGCGTGCTAAATGCAAGAGCACAAATTTTACCCTGAAAGATAAATGTAAAGCCTTGATCAATCATCCCTGGAGAAAAGCACTAACAAAGAGGGTTGGAAGGGCTCTCTCCATTGCTCAAGCATCAGTGGGCTCTGACTGGCTCCAAATCTTCTGGTTCAGCTGACTCAGCGGGTGGGGTAATTCATTCACAACCAGGCATCCCAGAATGGGATGGGAGGGGGATTTCTCAAGAGGCCAGCTCCATGAACAAAGCAGGAACAAGAGGAAACAGTGATTTCCTTATTCTCACTTGCTTCCTCTTGTAGGGTACAGATAGGCTGGCAACTTCGGGGTGCCTTGAGCTTGCTTTATGTACGACCAAACACTCCATTGATCTGACCTAGCCTACCTGGGCAAGCCAAGCCACATCCCCAATACCCGCACACTAAAATGTGTACCATCATCTCTGCTACCTCTTTTGTCCCACTCCCTTGAAATCTACTTCTGTGAGGGAATAATAGGAATGAAGAAATGAAGGAATGAGATCCTCAAAAAAAAATCCAATTCCTCACCATTTCCTAACTCCTTAAAATTCTACTTCCCTTCGTCTTTGTAAATAGGAAAAATCTTGGGTACTTTGGGAGTACTTGAGTACTTGGGGAGGAAATGCAGTAAGCTGTTTTCTTGCATCCTTGAAATCATGGGGTACATGGATACGAACACAAGTGTATTTGTATGTTCTTGTTGGGGATGCTAATGTCAGGACTAATACATCAACATGGACCAGGGAAGAGGTGTGTTGATGCTAACAGAGTCCACCCCGCAATGGAGGGCTGAGCAATGTGGTGGTGTTGTAACACTGAGAGCTCTCTGCCTGACTATTCCCACCTACTGGTGGGGACCCAGCTCGAGCTCATTTTGGGTTAGAATAGCCTTTGTGCTATGGTTATTCCTGCCTCGACTAGCCTCCCCATTCACATCAGAATCCCTGTCAAACATGATCTACTAAAGAAATCAGGCGTTTCCCTCTTAGGCTGCAACCTAACTATCCTCTTCCCATGACTGATGTGGAGAATGTTAATTCTGCTAAGCCTGCTGCACCAAGTTTTGTTTCGTTTTATCTAAAGAGATACAGAATCCAGAGGCCCAAGCTGTCAAGGGTCCCTGTTTTTAAAGTATGACTGTGTGGGAGAGAGTAGGAAATGAGACAGCATCATGCTATACTTATCACAAGATACATATGATACTTTCAGTGCACAAGAAGAACGAGAGAGTTAAGCTATGCTGATATGAGCACATGAAACGTTGTATTCCAAATCTGAAACACATACATAATTGTATAGAGTCTGAATTATCAACTGTACCCAAGTCGTGCTGCTAATTGTCTTGAGCTAAATGGTTTAATGACAAGGTATCAGGGAAGAGAAAAGCAGGAGAGACTCGGAAAACTCCTGCAAACACATTTTTAAAAATCCACCTAGGAACTTTGCTTTAATGAATTAATCCTCCTCTCGTGCAAAGTTAAGCCCTCTTTCTAAGTGCTTTGCCTGTACAGTGAATCCTTATTTATTTAAAGAATACTTTCTAAGGTCCCAAAGTACGCTCTATTTCACAAATGCCAACATGACATCCTCCCTCAGCCTGTTTGCAAAAGAAACCAGTCACGTATGTGGTACTGCATGGAGGGGTACCCATTTTCTTTGGTGGGTGGGTGCTGGGTAGTCAGTCAGCTTGGCTCCTGTCCTGATAGCTCTCAGTATAGAGGGTCAAATTTACTCCTTGGCAAAACAGTAGATGACTACGTGCCAAGAACTTTGGAGATCACTTACAAATGAAATAATGCTGAGGGATCTACTAAATGATAGACTATTACCAATTCAGATTCCTAACAACTTAAGTTCTCATCACGTAGCCAGGAGTCAGGGAGAAGTCGGCCATCTATGGGAAAGATTGCTATCTACTTAGGGCAGAGCACAGCTTTCTTTGTGTAAGATCAAATTGGGAGGTGCCTTGGAAGCACTATTTTCTCTTAGCTTGAAACAAGGCTTGTAAGTTCCCAGTGTTATTGTGGAACTAAGACTTCACCTTGATGATCTTCATTTTATGTTTTCCCTACGGTTTATAGGTGCATCTGAAAATTAAAGCTCTAATCCAAACATAGAAAGGGATACAGATGTCAAGAAACTGGTGCAGGTCATTATTCCAAATTGATTTGGAATATCTGGTGAGCAACTGATTGGTAAAGCTGGATGTAAAGCCCTCATAGACTTTCACTGGCATCTGGTTATTAAGGTTATAAGCATCCAAAGTTACTTGCTGTGTCATCAAACTTTACTTAACATGGGTTGGAAAACTATTCTTTAAGCAACCCAAGCCAGGGAATCACTTTCATGGGTTCTTGCAATTCCAGGATTTTCTACTTGCATATATATGCATTTAGGATCAAAAATGTCCAGACAGGTCAGGGACTATGTTGTTTATGGAAGCTGGAGGTACCGTGGGTGGGGGAAGGAAAATGTATCACATTCATCTGTTACTTCACTGGGAGTTAAAAACCTCCATGTTCAAACTGCCAAACTGCCAAACAAACAAAAAACAAACAAGCAAACAAAATCACAAAGGAATCTATCAGGGACGGCTTTTAAGAACCCAGTGGAGGGATGACTGAGTCTGGAGGATGCTTTGGAAAGTTCCAAAGAAAAAGTAAGAGAGAAACAACCCTACTGCCATTGAGGGTCCCTTCTGAGACACGGACACCCCACCCTGACAGTTGTTATTGGCTGAGTTGATTTCTGAGTCATAAGACAGCCAATAACAACCAGGATGCTTTAAAATGAAGTAAGTAGCTTTGCATTAATTTCTCAGCTCACTTGATAAAAAGATATGCCCATAGAGATAAATATTGTTTATAATATCACAAACTCAAAGTAAGCATGTGCTATGCACATCTAAATTGATTTATTCATAGACATTCAGGGATGTAAACAAACAGATTTAACATATACAATCCTAATCCCATAGCTGGAGACATGATACATGGGCTATTTAACTTTAAATCCTCTAATGTTTAAAAGTGGGTTGTCTTGTTTTTGTAGAGCTATTTGGAAAACCAACTTTTTTTTTAAAGGAATGAAGGTTCCCAAACCTTATCTTCCATATAGCTAACTCTAGACCAAAAAAAAAAATGTTAGGTCTATCACATTCCATCTCTAAGAATACATCTTTTCAGGATACAGACTCCTCATACACAAAAATTATCTTCTAAGCTTTCCAATTAAATGTTTTTATGCATTACTTCGCATAATGGCAAAGCAGAATGGAAAAGTAAGGTGAACAACTATTTTTTTCACCATGTTTAGTAATATAGAAACTGCATTTTTTTTTTCCAGCTCTGGGTATCTGACTCACAAGAGGGCTACACACTCCCTTCCCCCAGGTTGCAATATCAGCCACTGTCTAGCTGTCTGATGTCTCAAAAGTTTCACACTTTATAAACATACTTCATAAGCCCTACAATAATTTTATGGTGGAGGGACTGTGCACATTATCAGATGTGCCAATGATAATAATCATTTACTGGGATTGCCTTTTCTGATTCTCCACACAGTAGTCTTAAAAACTGCAACAACACAGTTCTCCTCAAGGGAGCAGTGTTTGAGAGACTGATTTAACTCCTAAAAGCAAACAAGTGTTCCAAGAGAAAGCCTAATTTTTTCAGACATCCATTCTCTCCTATACAAGGTATGAATTCCTGTGACCACGATAAAAGGTAAGAAAGTACATGAAAGTGCTCACTCTAGGCACCATTTGGAAGGATGACAAAGGGTCCTCCATGAGATCTGTAGCCAGGGACACTGAACAATGTGGCTCTGCTAATTCCCAAAGCAAATGCCTAAAGATGAACAAAGCTCTGTGAATACACTGAAGCCAGGCTCGCTCTCACTTTCCAGAGCCACATAACCCATTAGAGCAAAACAGACCTAATCACATGAGAGCTTGAGAATGATGGTCTGGGAGGGGAACTGGAGGAAACTTAGGAAGCCTGGCAGCTCAAACACAATCTTGCCGTCATAAAGAGTTTAAGTTCTTCTCTATCAGGTTTTAGGCAAAGGAACCACCCTAGAGATCCCAAGACAACCTTGAAGCAGAGCAGGAACAGAGTGCATAGAGCTGTCAGTGGTAAGACCGTGAGAAACAAACTCCCTGGAGTCATTTGGAATTACGCATGAATAATGCCTGGTACACTGGCTCCTAAAGCATCCATGGGAGAGATGCTCAGGAGAACCTGAGACTATTAAACTCTGCAGACCTGGGCCAACAATGTTCTCAGACACACTAATGGGCACTTTGGCACTTACGCTACAGGCAGAAAAACACACCTATATTCATTCACTGTCTACCTGAATCATCGTCAGTGAGACAGAAATGAGATCCATATTAATTACCTTGGAAAATTGCTTCCTCCCAGTTCAGAGACAGCATGACAAGTTACTTACTGACTTTATAATAATGGAAAAATACAAGTGAAGGATTTATTCATATGCACATGGTGTACCACTCAGGGGGAAATGAATGTAGTGCCTCTGTGGGATCTTCAGTCCCTTCATCCCACCTCCAATCTATTCCTAAGAGACTCTTAAAAAAAAATGTTCACCGTGTAACTCCCGCTAGCCACAAATTCACCATCCTGCTTCCCGAGTCTCCTAAGTGTTGGGATTCAGGGGCTTGCACTACTGTACCTAACTCCTAAGAGATTCCTTGAAAGATAGTTAATAGTTTTTTTTAAGTGCTCTCCTGCCCAAGTATACTCTTGACACAATGTCTAAGAACATCCTGATATTAATTTGTGATAGGGGTTTTGGCCACAGCTAACTTTTAACTATAAACTCAACTCTTCCCACAGGGCCTGGTGAGTTTATTCTAGTATCGACCTACCTCTCCCTAAGGAGTCCACTAGGACCCCTCAAGTTCACTTTCAAGAGCTGGGAGAAACAATTCCTCTTCTAACTGAGCTACTGAGTAGTCTGGAGCTTTCCACCAGTCGCAGGCTGTTTCTGAATTCTCCTGGGTGTCACCCAATGGACAATAAAATAAACAGGATTTTTATCAGAGGCTTTTCTCAAGAGATGCTCTGAGGGAGGAGCGGGGGGAGAGCCAGCCCCACTTCAGGAGGGGGGTGATATTGCTTCATCTAAACAAGTCTCCCTCTTTTAAAAGTTCCAGGGGGAGGAAAAAGCTTTTATTTTAGAGTTAACGATTTGTGATAAATGGCTACAGGCTGAAGCAATATTTGCTTCCCACAACTGTTGATAAGTTCAGGCAGCATTTTCTAGGTTTAGCGCACTGCACTAAGCCATCACTCAGAGCCAAAGCCTGTTTCCAACCTATGTTTGCTGACTTTCTCTTGCTTGTTAAGGTGTGTTCATAATCACGTGTCCGGTTAAAAATTAATGCTCAGAGCGTGATGGAATCAGATACGGTATATGCAGAGCTCACGGAAAGCAAGTGGTAGAGGTGGCGGTGTGTGTTCGTGGAGAGAGCCTGCCCTGACCAGTCCGAGGACAACTTGCCAGACAAGGCTCCATTCGACTCCCACACAGCACCCCGCATCCAAGACGGCAGTTTCAACGCCTGCTTTCCCCACCCACTTTACAAGTGACACTGCGTGAATCCTTATGCCCTACAGAGTGTGTGTCCCTGGGGGCTCTCTCGGGCTCTCATTCCAGCCTAGAGCCAGTGCAGAGGCCGGGACCAGGTCTCCAGTCCTCCCCGCGTCGCCCCCCACCCCACCCCCGCAGCCCGCAGCCACCCCACCCCGCGCGCACCCGGCCCTTTGTCCCGCTTCGGCACACGCCTGGGTCCTCCGCACTCATCGGGCGACACCGGGTGCCCGCACTGCACTCACCCGCGCGGAGCAGCCCGCCGGGGCTGGGCCGTGTGCTGCTCAGACAGGTGTGGGCGCTCGGAGGAGGACGCGCGCGGCTCCCATGCCTGCTCCGCAGCGCGACCAAGTGTGAGCCGGCGGGCCAGCAGCGTCCGCAGCTCCGGGTCCGCCCCCCCCCCCCCTTACCACCCCCACCCCGCGCGCCTCCCGGGCCCTCCCGCCCCGCCCCCGGCCGCGAGCCGCCCGCCCGCCCGCCCGCCGACGCCGCCCCTTCCCTTCGCCGCTTGCCTTCATCCTCAGCCTGCCATTCAGAGATCCCGGACCCTGCGGCCCTGCGCAGGTGGGTCTCCGCGGCACCTCACCACCAACGGGCTTGTCGCCTCTTGATGTCCCTTCCGCCAGGGACACCCTCCCTCTTTCGAGAACGCGTACAGAGTTCTAGACGTCTGCACTGTCCGAAGTCGGCAAAGCCAAGTGCTTCAGCAAGAGCGGTGCCCATCAGCACACCGGGTGCATGGGCCGTTCCTGGGCAAGTTTGCGAAGCTCACTACAAACTTGTGAGCTCCTTTACCCATGCGCATTCTTGCGCCTGAAATTGTGATGGCCAGACTCCTCTCCAACTTAAGTCTGCCTCAAGAGCCTCCAGAGAGGAGCAGTTTGTAACCCAGAGGCAGGACTACCAAGTTTGCAGGCTCTGCACTTCAGCCACTTGCGTGCTGGGTCCAGAGCACAGCAGGGGATTGCGGGCTTGGCAGCTTCTCAAGGGTTGGCTGGTGATGCCCCTGGCTTGGTCTCTACTGGGGCACCAGGGCACCAGCTGGTGGAGCCACCTCCTAGCCTCTGTAGTGCCTGCTTCCCTAAATCACTCCAAGGAGTCCACAGCTGGGGGTCTTCTCCAAGCCAGCCTGGTGAACTCACTATTTAAGTATCTGATGCCAGAGCCTCGGTAGTCTCCCACACACATCTACTTCTGTGAACCAACCTTTCACGCAGGTCATGAAGATGAAAAGGGTAAGGACGCTGTGGATTTCCCCCTAAGGACTGGAGGATTGGAGAGGCCCAGTCTTGCTCACAGTCAGACAGCTACTGAATGGTAGGACAAGATTTTTTGCACAGAGGTCATTTTTTTTTCCCTGTCAATCCCAGAGTAGCTTTCCTTTTTCCTGTCAAAGCCTGCCCTCGGAAAGGGAGGGCCTAACATCCTATTCCACACCGGGATGGTAATGGCATGCCCAGTGAGCTAGTGTTTGCCTTTGCCTTTACATCGGAAGGCCCTGAACACATTGTTGAGTAGTGTTTCTCAAATATAAAGGAAACTAGGATTGTCCACCACATTAAAGGCAAAACTTTCTTAGATCTCCCCAGTCTTAGCTTAAACTTTTTAAAAAAATAGTTCATTGATATGAATATATACATGAAACTAGATAAAAACTTAAACTTTTGAACAACTCAAGAATAAAACCAAAACTGATTTTTAAGTTGAATACAAAAATTATCTTCCAGAACAGTACAATTGGAATAGGACTGCTTCCCCAACTGTTGACAGCGAATGGCTACTGACGGCCAGAGGGGTTCCCTTCAGTTTTCCACAGCAGGACCACCCTTGTGGTATGTGAGGTGCCCTTAAGGACTCTCTCCTCTCCTTTGTCTTCTCCCTCCTGCCTACCACAGGCCTTCGTTCTCCCTCGGTCTCTTTCTTATTAGCATAGCAATTAAAGTGGTAACCCCCTCGGGCCAAAGAGTAGTACACACAGGCACAGAAAACCAGATGAATTCTTGGTAGAATCCATGTGGTGCTTTGACTGAGATGTTTCTCATAGTCTCTGGCATTTAAAATACTTGGTCCCAGTAGGTGGTGGTGTTTTGGTAGACTTGGGAGGTGTGGCTTCGCCTGAATCTGGCACCACTCCCGGTTCACCCTCTCTGCTTTGTGCTTGGGATTTAGGAAGAGAGCTCTCAGCTTCCTGCTCCTGCTGCTAGGCCTGACCATCCTGGACTCTGACCCCCTTGAACCCAAAGGAACTCTTTCTTCTGTAAGTTGCCTTGGCCATGCATTGTTATCACAGCAGTAAAAAAGTAACTGATGCAGATGATAATCGCAACGATCCAGGGTATGCTTATATTAAAATCACACAAGTGTAACAAAGTCAATGATGGGTCTCTAAGCGTTTATAGCTCCCCATAGAAATATTGATGGACTTGGAACTCATTATGACTAAACCAAGTGAAATCTAGTGGGGTTCAAGATGGCCATGCCGATGACAAAGTCAAGAGAATTATCACCAGAGAAAAACCTAGCTAAACCTTCCAGCCTCATTTGCTCTTAGCTAACTTAATAACTACTAACTTTAGAGACCACATAGCAGATGACATGTTGTTAGCTGCCTACCAGCTTCAATACTAAAGCTCTTCTGATGTTTAGGCGAACAAAGCTGTTGGCTGTGTTACAGAAACATGAAGGCACTGAGCCTAAATTGATGGATGACTAAAATGGCATGAAAGACTTGGCCTTTCTGTTTTCATATCATGTCTACCCCCAGCATCGGAGTTATCAGCTCTACATATAAACACATTGAGCATTTAAGAGCTGTTAAAAAAAATAAAAATAAAAAAAGAAGTCCTTTGACTTCACTAATGATGCTAGGCACAGGAGGAACTCAGTGTGGCTCCTAGATTAATTCACTTCCCATTTGCACAAGGCCAGAATACTTGTGCACACACAAAAAAAGGAAAATATCTTTTGAAGCTGTGCCCATGACTAATGAACAATTTTCAAACTTCAGCCCACTCTTTCCTAAAATTAAATCAAAGCTTCTTGCTGCCTCTGTTGAGCGGAGCAGCCTGGTCAACTCCTTTGTTATCACAATAAAGGAGCTTTGCCCATCTTACGTGGATGTGGCATGGTCTCACTGCTACGGTTTCTGTGTCACAAGATCCCACAGCTATGTACCACACACCACACCAGGGCCTGCCACTTACAAGCTGCGTGGCCTTTCTCCTAACCTTTCTGTAGCTTCTTCTATGCAAGCAGAGCTCCTGGGGCTGGGTTAAGGGCTGGATAGATCAGTACACAGAATCAGTGCTTTGGAACAGTTCTTTAAATGCAGATAGCAGCTAATAAACATTCGCTGTGGTTAATCCACTGTGCGAAAAGATCGTGTTTTGGAGCGTTATCGTCCAGTGCTACCTCAGCCCATTCTGACTGACATCCATTACTCATTGTCTTAACAGTTGTAATTTTCAAAGCAGCGCCTCGGAGAATACATGTTACTCCCATGAGTCATACAGAGAAATCAAGGCACAGACGAGCCTAAGAATACATCCCTCTCTCAGCCAGTTCCAGGTGCTATTTATTGTCTTCTACCCAAACAGCTAACAAACAAACAGTAGTTCTCAATACAGAGAGGGTCCAGGGCTTAAATACAACTGGTTGTTTTTAGATGTTTCTTAGGTTTGACATCGAAAAGTAACTTGGCTGGAGAGGCGGGAGGAGGGAAGAGAGGGGGATCTGTGGTTGGTAGGTAAAATGAATAAAAAAATTCCTTAATAAAAAAAGAAAAAGAAAAATAACTTGGCGCTTAGGTCATCTATGTGATGGCCATTTGGACAGCAACATGATGGATTTGGAGAGTGCTTTGACCTTTGAGAGAAACGTGCTGTGTAAACAGCAGGTGTTCTCATGCTAAGCATAGATGTTTGCTCTTTTTTTTTTTTTCTGTACTTGTCCATCTTTCCCCCAAGGGGAAAAAATCCAACCCCATTGCTGCCTTTTCAAACCTTTTTTATGGGCGCTGCGATTGAGGAGTTAAAAGTGCACTCAGGGCGAGACCTGCGAGTTTATTGCCTGTCCCCTCTGTATAAAATCTCTGGGGCTGTGGGACTCAGCAAGCAAGCGACCCCCACCCTTGTGGTGCAGAGCATTAAATACCATGGACATAAAACAAAATTCAACACAAGGAAAACTGAAATATGGGCTAGGTTGGGGAATAGACATGAGCTAGAAAACCTGGAGGAGAGAATCATTGTTTCTTATTATGTCAGGTCTGAAGGCTTCCCTGAGGCTATGGGATTTGAACTGAAGCTCAAAAGGTAAAGAAAGACCTGGGAGTTTCATTTTATTGTTTTTCCGCCTTTGAAGTGCTGGAGATTAGATATAGCACCTTGCTCAGCCAAGCAAGCCTAAAGCTTTACCACTATGATACATTCCCAGATTCTGGGCAAGGCTTTATCTTACTGGGTCTGTAGAACCATACTGCAAAAGGATAGGAAGAGAATTGCTACTGTATAAAGGAGAAATGCAAGACCAAAGGAGCAGAGCTAGGACTCAGCTGCAAAGATTACGGGTGTGTTCCTTAAATTCTGCTCTGTGGTGTGGAATATATTTTATTGCATGTAATCTTTAAGATAAACAGAAAAAGAGAGATATGTTAGCCTGCCATATGAGCACCACAGACTGGATAGTTTATAATGAGCAGAAGCTTATTTGGCTCCTGAGTCTAGTGGCTGAGAAATCTAAGATGGAGGTGTCTGTGCTACTATAACGGAACACTGAGCATATTGTGGAGATGCAAGAACAAACATGGCTGGCTCCCTTCCATACCACACACAACCTCACAGTAAAAATCCCATTCCTCCACAACATTAATTGACTTCATGAGGTGTCTACCGCATAATGGTCCTACTTATTACAATGAGAATTCAGGGATTTGGGGATACACATTCAACCAAGGGACATGGTTTTCTCCATTTTGCAGTTGGAGGTTCAAGTGTTCACTTAGGATCCTGAGCTCTGCTCCAGCAGATAGCATGGCTGATACTTCTGCTACCTCATAGCATGGGATGGCCTTCCTCATAGCATGAGATGGCCTGACTCATCGCTGAGAGTCTTTGTACTGCTCCACACCCTCCTTCCCATAAGGAGCTGAGTCAGCTCTTCTGTTGTTCGAATCTTAAATGGTCTTATAATAAAAAACTCAAAGCCAGATGTCGGGGTGAAAGCTGAAAGATCAAAGGAGCAGAACAGCCAGCCACTAGTTCTTACCTCTATGAAATCCTCAGCCTCAAGAGAGTGAGTTCCTGTCTCCTCATGCCTTATATACCTTTCTCTGCCCTGCCATATTACTTTCTGGGGTTAAAGGTGTGTGTGCTTCCCAAGCAAAGGCATGAGATCTCAAGTGCTGGCATTAAAGGTGTGTGCCACCTCTGCCGGGCTCTGTTTCTCTCCTATACTGGATCAATCTCATGTAGTTCAGTGTGGCCTTGAACTCACAGAGATCCAGATGGATCTTTGCCTCCCGGGTGCTAGGATTAAAGGTGTGTGCCACTATTGCCTGATCTCTATGTCTAATTTAGTGGCTGGCTCTGTCCTCTAATCCTCAGGCAAGTTTATTAGGGTACACAATATATGACCACATCTTCCAACTGTCACTGTCCTCTTGTGGACACCTGCTACCTCTTCCCAGTTGTGGAGGTGCTCATAAGATCTTGTTAAATGACCTGGCAGTAGGCCGGGCGGTGGTGGCGCACGCCTTTAATCCCAGCACTCGGGAGGCAGAGCCAGGCGGATCTCTGTGAGTTCGAGGCCAGCCTGGACTACAGAGTGAGTTCCAGGAAAGGCGCAACACTACACAGAGAAACCCTGTCTCGAAAAACCAAAAAAAAAAAAAAAAAAAAAAAAAAAAAAAAAAAAAAAAAAAATGACCTGGCAGTAGAAGATGAAATGGAAACAAATGATAATTGGAAACTAGAGCCACAGGACCACGAGAGACTTCACACTAGTTCTAAACTGTGAAATTCAATTTAGGGTTTATTTTATATGAGACCACGATCCATACTCAGCTTCAGCAAGTTAGTCAGTTAGGAAGTTATCAACCAGGTTATCAACCAGATTATCAACCATACTTCTGAGGAGATCTAGTTCCTTGCTAAAAATAAAACACTGTACAGTATATGTACATATTGAAATATCACACAGTACCCATAAATATGCACAATGTCTATGTTTTAATGTAGCATTTAAACATAACTTAAATAAAAATCATTTCCACATGCTTTCTTACTACTTTGGTGATTTTTACAGTGTTATGTGGAGCTAGTAGTTTTCTCAGTAAGTGGGCGTTGTCAGATCCACATAGCAAATGAGAAGAAGGCTAGAATGAAAGATAAGGAAGTAGATGGGGGCCTTCAAACCCTATCTGAGACATAAAGGAGGTGTGCCCTCAAGTAAAACACCTTGCTCGGACTTCGCTCGCTCGCTGTCCTTGGTTTTCATCTGCAATCAGAATGCCTGGTGACACCCTCTTCGAGTCTGAGTCTGTGACATTGACACAACAGTTTTTTAAAGATCTGTAGGTATCCACAGGGTTTGCGGTGAGGACCTAAACTACAGTGGGATGTGAAGCTCTAAAATCACACTGACTTGGAAACAATGTAGAATTGATTCATTTGCTTGTTGGGTGACATTAGGAAAGGATGTGACTCTCTACGCCTCACTCTTCTCACCTGTACTTGGAGCTAACCAGGACCATCAATATAAAGCACTCAGCACAATACTCAGCACGAAATAAGTTCTAATTTATATCAGCTACGGTTATTAATAATCATCATTATAACTATTGTGACTGCTCATTAGACATTTCAAAAGTTATTGAACAGATGAATCAAATTGTTATGTTATCAGTGCTAAATATTTAATCCAAAATTTCTAAGAATAAATTAGTTCAGGTCTCTAGTCAGCCCTCAGGTGCTTTTATTGATGTGGTCCAAACGTAAGAACGCTTCTCTTAGTATGGAATTTGTGAAAAATTACACTTTTAAATTTCACATTCATGTCTCTTCCTCTAATTTCTGTGCCATCACCAACTTATTGAATCAACAAATATCTATTAAACCATGAATACTGACAAGGCTTTATACTTATATTCATTAGTGTCTTAAGGGCAGGAAATAATTTTTTTCTTACAGTGCTATATTTAAAACATTACGTGGTTAAAAAAAAGAGCACAACAGATCCCATAACTAAATAAAAAAAGCTAGCAAGGTGAACCACTAAAATACAAAGTCTTTCAAGCATGTAATAAAACAAAGCAAATATAATAAAACTTTAAAAATTCCTAGTTTTATTGGAGATTCCTAATGTTAAGTATTTAAAAATATATGCCATCATCTCACCAAATACAAACATATGAAGGTGAAATATATAAATGTAATATATGCACAGTGTTAAGTATTGATCTTCACGGTGGCACTCGTGGGACTCAGTGACAAACAGAAGCTGCACAGCAAGGGAAAGCTTCATTCTAACCCGACTGTGAAGACCAGATCGAGCTCAAACTGCCGGGAAGGGGAGCAGGCTCCGGCACTGGCAATTTCCTGTATACTGTGGGCACTCCTCTAAACTGAAAAATTAGAAACATTTCAAGACAACTATGTGTTTCTCATTTTCCTTGGTTAAATTTGAAAAGTCTCCAGAGGCCAATGCTGGGCTTCTCTGGTGTACCCTAACTTTACAAAGAGCCTCATGATCAAGAACAAAAGAGAAATCAAAGATTTTTTTTACATTACAAAAATTTCTCTCAAATTAGAAAGCGTTTTTTTTGAAAATTGTTTTGTTTTCAATTTATGGTTATATTTATCCACAAATACTGGAGTCTCTCTTTTATATGAATCAAGCTTTAATGTGGTTAAGTATGGAGTCTGGATGCTTGACTTCAGTTTCTTTCATGAGACTACTTTTCTGTCTGGCAAATTCTACTCACCCTTCAAGCTCAGACACCAACCCTTCTCTGAAGGCTTCCCACCCTCGGGTGCTGGGTGTTTGAGATCACTCTTTGCTCTCAGGAAACTGTATGGAGATAGTGTCTTCTGACTGTGTGTATTTGCACGTTGATGTTCAAGTGCATAGCACCTCATGAGCAGGAATTCTGTCTCGTTTTTCTCGTTAGTGTGTGACTTCTTCCTTTATAGTGGAGCCAAGAGCTCCTAGTAAAGGCTCTATTGATTGGTATATAATCAATGATTAAATGAATTAATGGATAACATTTTAATTAGCTAAAAATATTAGATCTAAAGTAATTTGAACAGCTAGCCATGAAGAGCAGGTTGTGAAGTTTTACTGCCGGGATTCTAGTATTGTACAGGATATATATATAAGTCCAAATCTCTGTTTAAATTGTGATCACCATTGTTTCCTTGCAAGTCATGTCGAGATGATAAATTCAATTTGGTTTAATATATGTCTGCATTCTAAATTGCTTTTGTCCATGACTTGAGACATTCCCGGGAACTCTGGAGGCATTTCCAAGGAGGCTCTGAATTTGGATGGTCCACAGTGTTCTGAATTACTCTACCAGGAAGACCTACAGTATCATAGAATCTTATTGGACAATATGTATTTTCTAAATATTATCCCCCTCATACTTCTTGTAGGTATTAACAGGTTATCTTTGAAAATATAGTTTAGTTCAATGTGCTTATTAGCATCCTAAATGCTCTGAGAAATTCTGGATAAATCAGTCTGGTTCAGTTCATTTATTCAAAGGTACCCAGTCTTATTTGATTGGGGAATTTTAATTTTTTTTCAATATGATAGTAATGTTTCACAGGTCAATAAGGTTCTAAAGAAGGATTTTGCGAAACATCTCCTATAAGTGTACTCCACTTCAGAGACTGGGCCACTTCTGCCCCAAGATGTGGTCTGTGTTTTTGCCCTCACTGTTCCTGCTCATATTTGAAACACTATTTCAAATCCTTGTGTCTATGTTCTAACTATTTTTTGAAAGCCTAACACAATGTCCATTCTCTAGGAAATATGTTTATCAGCCTGTGAGTTCCTGTAATGATTCTCTACCACTTTCTCATGGCTTTTAAATTTTATTTCCCTTATTGTCATGCGACAGTCCCATCCCCTGCTGTTGAGCACTGGGTTTGGATCTGAGGTTTGCATCTCTGAGGCACAGGATCTTACACTGGGCCTGTCAGTCAGGCAGGGACTTGGAGGGAACATGGTTCCCCTTAGATGGCTTCAAATGAAGAGATTCTAACAAAATGCCTACTGGCAGAGGTGGGGAAAGGGTTGAGGAGTGGAAGAGAGCCCCCCCCCCAATGCAGCTGAAGTGCGCTAGGCTGGGGTGGGGGAGGGGACAAAAGGCCAGGTGAGCAGGCTTGCCAGGGAGAGAGGCCTGTTTGGAATGATTGCCAAGTCCACAGAGAGATACAGCTGCTGGGAGAAGAAGGAAGAAGGGACATGGGACAAGTGGCCCAGTAATGCTCCTTCATCCTCTGATATCCTGGATCTACCAACATGAGCTTGCAAGACAGCCAGACCAGCTGTTTCTAAGGCTCCTGGGCATAGAGCAGGGACAGTGAACGGTGGATAACGCATGGAAGAGACATCAGCGGAGTAACCAGCACACTAAGAGTCAAACCAGGTGTGACAAGCACCTACCTCATAGGGCTATATTGATTAAACTAGCAAACACATAAAACACTAACATATTTCATAATGACGGATTATCCATTTTAGCTACTCATTATTCTTATTACGAAAAGCTATGACAAATTATTATCTAAAAGCTAACAGAGGAAAACACCATGTCTTACTATTGTGTCACCCTTGGGTTTGTTTGTTTGGTTGGTTTTGGTTTTTCGAGACAGGGTTTCTCTGTGTAGTTTTGGTACCTGTCCTGGATCTCGCTCTGTAGACCAGACTGGCCTCAGACTCACAGAGATCGGCCTGGCTCTGCCTCCTGAGTGCTGGGATAAAAGGCATACACCACCACCGCCCAGATTTTTGTTTGTTTGGGTTTTTTGTTTGTTTGTTTGTTTGTTTGTTTGTTTTTGGGGGGGTTGTTTTGTTTTTTTGGTTTTGGGGTTTTTTTTTTTGGTTCTGTCACCCTTGTCCATCTAGCATAGAGACAAATGTCACCACTGGTGATGGAGGTCACAGAGCAAGGGACAGGCAGGTATTTTGAACAGAGGTGACAGGGAATGTTTGGCTGTTTTGTTTGAAGTTTTTAGTCAATCTGACCTTGGCATAGACCCAGCACACTGAATTTGAGACTGTTCTTGCTTTGACAAACTGTCCCTGCTCTGCTTAGATGATCAGAGGCCTCTGTGTTTGCCTTTGTGTCTGTGGAGGTGGAAACTGCTGAAAAGCCAGCTTGCTTTGAGCACCCGGAGCCATGGGGGAAGCGGCAGCCACTGGTTACACTTTTAGTCTCCCGTGCCCATCTGGTGGATGTTGCTATTTCATTTTGTGTTGAACCTGTGTGGAACTTCGTGTGTATGTTTACACACAATGTATTGGACCCCACGACGGCATTTTTGAACATTGTTGATGGTTGACCTTCCTCCTGCTTCTTCTCAGTGTTCCCCTGCCCCACCCCCACCCCTCACTGCCTTTCAGCCTTCGTGTCACGTGTGTTCTTTTACCACCCATTCCCTTCAAAACCTCATTTACCCCCTTTGCAGTCCTTTTTCTAGTCTCATGACCAATAACCGCAACTACGTTCATATATATATTTACATATTATATATGCATATATTATATAATATATAATGGCAAACATGTATAAAAAAGCATTATGTGCTATGATCCACATACGAGAGATAATATGCATTACCTTTCTTAGTCTGATTCACTGATTCACCTCACTTAATACAATCATTTCCAGGTCCATCCACTTTCCTGCAAATTTTATAATTTCATTTTTCTTCACAGCTGCATAAAACGTCATTGTTTCTATGTGCCACGTTTTCATTACGCGTTCATCTGTTGATGGACATCTGGACTGGCTCCATTTCTTTCTCATTGTGCACAGACAAGCAGCAAATATGGTTGTCCCAGGACTTCTGTAGTTCGAGTCTTTCTGGTGCATGCCCAGGAGCAGTATAGCAGGTCTCATATTGAAAGAGTGTTAAAGATGGCCCACCAGAGGCGAGGCCGGGAAGGTTTGTATCTCCAGAAGCACTCTGCTTTATTACAACCCCCCAGCACCTGGTTCCTGCTGCCCTGGGCTCACGGATTAAGGAAATTGCCGGAATAATCGGCAGTGTTATTTTCATGTCAAAGCCCTGAAGAACACTGGGAAGAGCTGTTCTCCAGACTGACATGAGAGAGGCCCTCCTGGGGCTGCTGCCCTGGTACAGGAGGAGGCCCCTTCCTGGGAGCCGGGACTTACCATAGGAAGGTAGGTGGGGCACTCCTGCGGCTCTCTCCCTGGGCTCTGGGAGGGTGACAGTTCTGAGAACCTGGTCATAAGGCAATGGCACTGAAGGTCACCCTGCCAGAAGACTCCAGTACTGACACCAGCAGCTGCAGGTGGGAACTTCCTTCAAGTAGGGGTGACTTTCTTATCCGGGTTTCAGCGTACTAAATTTAGTGAGGACATTTATCCCCTAGATTCTGTGAGATCTCTAAGTAGTTACTCACATTTCTATCCTTGTCCACTGGGAAATCATGACATAAACTACAACTGTGAACATGTAACTCCCTGGTAACTGTGGGCACAAGCCTCGTGCTCTCCTGGTGGCCAGGATGCTGGGTTCTCTTCCTTTTCCTGCAACAAACAAGCATTTTATTTCTTCACAAGGCCAGCTGGTGCACTGTTTGAGCAACTGCGCATGCCCAGAGTGAGGCATCCTCTGTAGATGAGCCATAGTTTCCTCTGCCAAAGAGTGGGAAAAGCAGGCGACAGGGGGTTTTGTAGCTTATGCTGGCAATAAAAATGACTTCTTTATATCAATGTGGTACCATCCATGGTGATATGATTTTTTTTTGTTATGTGTAAAAATGAAATTCACTTGGTTTCAATACAGGAAAACTGTGAAGTCTAAACTACCAAAGCTACTTTGACAGCGTCACTGTGTAAAATGGCTTCGCTTTGGCCATGCTATCGTTCTCTGGGGTTTTAGTTATTCATGGCTTACCAAAGGCTGGGAATATTAAATGGAAAAGCATAGAAATAAGCAATGCACACGTTTTAAATTGCTCACTATTTTAGAGTAATCTGATGAAATCTTGTGCTGGGCCACTCAACCCTGTCTAGGACATGGATTTTGTCCATGTATCCATGCCATATATGCTGCCAATCCCCCCAGATCGCTCAGTATCCATCTCATTTGTCAGGGCAACTACTGCAGTATCCTAGTAGTTGTATTCAGGTAACCCTTATTTCATTCAGTAATGGTTATCAACAAACGAGCAAAGAAAAAGTAGGAAGCAGTAGGCTGGCAATTTAGATATGACAAAGCGAAGCTGTAAACAGTCCCTTTAAATGAAAAGGTGGGCATACAAATACTGTGGAATGTTCTGTATAGCAAATGTGTTGCTAATTAGTTAATAAATAAAACACTGATTGGCCATTGGCTAGGCAGGAAGTGTAGGCGGAACAAGGAGGAGAATAAAGCTGGGAAGTGGAAGGCTGAGTCAGAGAGACGCTGCCAGCCGCCACGATGAGAAACAGAATGTGAAGATACCGGTAAGCCACGAGCCATGTGGCAAGGTATAGATTAATGGAAATGGATTAATTTAAGCTGTAAGAACAGTTAGCAAGAAGCCTGCCACGGCCATACAGTTTGTACCCAGTATAAGTCTCTGTGTTTACTTGGTCGGGTCTGAGAGGCTGTGGGACTGGCGGGTGACAGAGATTTGTCCTGACTGTGGGCCAGGCAGGAAAACTCCAGCTACATACAAAAGATGCTTTGAGAGAGAGTGAGAGCCCTGCTCATATAAATTATTGTTATAACTGTACTATTTTTTTATTAATTGTTACTACTCTCTTGCTGTGTCTAATTTATAAAATAAACTTTATCATAGGCATGTACATACAGTTAAAAAAAAAAGGAGAGTATACAAGGGATTTGGTAGTGTCTGGGTTTTCTAGCATTTGCTAAGTGACTTGGGGCTCCTTCCCCAAGGATAAGGGGCTTTGACTGTTGTGAACAGCTTCCTGGTGAAGTCAGGTTATCTAAGCTAGCCTGTCCTTTAAGACAAGAGATGGAAGCTCTTCGCTCTTTTTCTGTATTCTTGATAATGCCGTAAAATTGAGCTACTAAATCCTTAAAAACCTTCCTGCAGGAAAATTAAAAACAAATAAATGACAAGTCTTTGATTTGTTAGACTATTCTTTGAAGAATTGATTGCTGACTTCAAGGCAAATTCTCATCTTGGTAGCAGCCCTCCGAACCCACTTCCAATCCAGAGTTTTATTATCCAGCCTTTTATCCCCTGCCCAACCCTGCTCCGAGATCTCCAAGCTTTAGGGAAATGAAGTTCACTCAGAGGTTGGTATTTTTGATCTAAGAATTTACCTTTGATATGCCCCAATTCCTCTCTGACAAAAGAAGAAAAGGAACCCATAAAAAATGTTTTGTGTAGAGAGTCCTTTGTGAAAGTGTTTGCAGCATCGACACAGGTAGAATACCAATGATGGACATTTGTAACCCACCATGCACCAAGTGATTCTTGCTCCTTGCTGCGTTTTCTGGGTACACTGAGCACGATCAAACTTATGTTCTTCTTTTTAATGGGAAGAATCCCAAACACCAAACAATAAAATGCCCAGTTTGAAGTGTTAGAAAGAGGACTGGGCCGGGCGGTGGTGGCGCACGCCTTTAATCCCAGTACTCGGGAGGCAGAGCCAGGCAGATCTCTGTGAGTTCGAGGCCAGCCTGGTCTCCAAAGCGAGTTCCAGGAAAGGCGCAAAGCTACACAGAGAAACCCTGTCTCAAAAAACCAAAAAAAAAAAAAAAAGAGGACTGGGACTCAGGAGTCTCTACCCAAATACACATCTCACAGTTTCATGCTGTCTCTGCTATGATGCCTCTACACACCAAGAGACTTGAAGGCCACACAGGAATGTGAAAATAAAATATCTTTCACATCAAGAAATCTAAGAACAGGGTGACTCCAGGTGAGGGCAACTTAAGTTTCCATTTTGCTTTGATGGATTTGTCTCTCATCTGTCTTGGCTCTACCCACAGGCTTGGGGCAAGATGGGGGTAGAAGCTGAAACAAAGACTTTATACAATTACATCCAGGAGAGATGGAAAGTTAGTTAGGAATAAGAAAATTATACTATTCTCTATTCCACTCCTTACACGGAAATGGCTGGAACCCAGTGGTCATGTGACCTTTGGTAAATTAGTAACTAGTGAGGAAATGAAATCACCTATGTTAGGCCAAGGTAGCAAGAGTAGGGGGTCAGCTGGCAGAGCTTGGGGTAGGGCCAGAAATACTGAGTTTTAGTGCTAATCTTGTCCAATAATTAGGTATGGAAACTTGCTAACTCATTAGCCCCTCTTACATGTTACCTTTTCCTCATTGGTAGAACAGGGCTGATGATGCCTACCCTGTTGATCTCACAGGGCTGTTCTGAGAAAGCAGTGATGTCATTTTTGTGGAAATATTTGGTAACATGCGGCTCACTACTTGAATGCCTGCTCTTCCTCCTGTTGACATGACTCAGAGAAAGCTTTCCAATTACACTTGTGTGTGGTTCTTGAGCTCAGCAACAATAATTTAGAACTTGTAAGAGATACGTCAAAGAGTTGCCTAACTTTTAGTTTATGCGGGAAAATTTATAGTGCAAATTAGGGGTGAACATGAAGATTATACTAGTACTTAAGAATGCCAATTTCCTGGCAACCTCATGAACTTCAGTAGGTTTATTGAGAATTAGGGTAGATGAGTAGGAAAGGTTTGTTTATTTACTTATCTGTTTAATTATTTATTTATTGGTGTTCTTCAAAACCTAAGTTTAAAAGAATCTAGACTGTGTGGTGACATAATGGTAACACTGTAATCCCAGCACTTAGGAGTCCAAAGTAGGAGGACCATAACTAGCCTGGGTAATATAAAATGACCTTGTATAAAATAAATTCATTAAACAACCTCTGTCCTTTCATTTATACCAACTAGATAACCATGTATAAGACATTAGATAGGAAGAGAAGGCATACATACAATGTGCTCTGAAATAGAGCTATGGTAGAGAGTGGTTGTCTAACAGAGAAGAATTCTTGAAAGCAGGCTAGCTACAGTATCCACACACAGCTATAAAAGAATGTAAAGATGAGAGGAAGTAATATGGAAAGTTACCAGGGCGAAGTAGCACAGCTGTGCAAGTGTTTGGAGAGCACAGACATGGTTTCCAGTAATGAGTTAGGGAAGACTTCAAGTTCAAATGGACAAGATGCCACTTGACCTGGAAACTGGAAGATCTGGACTGGGTGATAGCAAGTTCACTTGAGGTTTACATCCAACTTGCTCCAAGGATTTGAATGCCTGAGAAGAATCCATAATCCTCAAGTGCAAACTGCCTGCGTGAGGTAGCAGAAACCAGAAGTGGGAAAGATAGGGACTACAGTGAGACTCTAGAGGGATGGAAGGTCAGACCAAGAAACTTGAACTTAATTCTGCAGGGAATGGTGAGTCTGTGAAACACTGGGGATGGTATAGTCGTATCTTCATTATTATACACCTGCTCTCTGAGGATTACTTGGGCAGCTTCTGAGAAGGGATTTGGCGGCAGGGAGAAGAGGAAGC
Source organism: Peromyscus californicus insignis (assembly GCF_007827085.1). NCBI lineage: Eukaryota > Metazoa > Chordata > Mammalia > Rodentia > Cricetidae > Peromyscus > Peromyscus californicus. The sequence continues at coordinate 113,020,471 of NW_026294562.1, read as the reverse complement.
TGAGAGACTGAGATTTTGAACATTCAAACACGTGTTTTACAGAACCTTAACTATATTGAGATGAAGGTGACAAGCAGAGTTTGAGGTGTTAAAGGAAGAAACCATAGCTTTTGGTAACTGATGTAGAAGCCACTTGGGAGAGAGAGGGAGTCAGAGATCTCGCTTTGGAAATGATAAAAACGCAATCCAAACTTGCCCCACAAAAGAGGTAACTTTATTCTTCCATATAATTTCAAAATAGCCTCAGGACTGTTAGATACCAGGGTTCAGACAACATATTAAAGACTTGGAATTCTTAGGGCTGGGGACAAAGTTCAACCAGTAAAGCACTCACCTTCACAAAGCATGAGGACCTGAATTCAGAGTCAGGGGAACCCCTGTGAAAAGTGAGGCGCAGGCCTGCAATCCCAGCCATGGAGAGACTGGAGGTAGAGACAGGAAGAGCCCTGGAAGCTAACAGAACAACTGCCTGACTTAAAATTTTCTAGGCCAAGGAGAGACCCTGTCTCAAACAAAAGATGGAGGAAGGCACCTGAGGGCCAGCACCCAAAGCTGCCTTCTGACCTCTCTGTGCATGTAATATACCAGGAGCAGGTCTTTGAAGTGTGTGTTTTTTACCTTGTCTTGTTTTGTTTTTTACCCTGCCCCTAGTTCATGCTAATGACAGCTTCCTGTCCACTGTTATGTGTGAATAGGCACAGCCACAGGCCCCTACCATCATGGCCTGGGCCACTTCTCTATGTCTGCCCTGCTATAATGGACTGTAACCCTTTGAAACTATGAGCCAAAATAAGTCTTTCTCCACTTACAGCATTTCTGAAATGGATTCTGTTTGAAATGGGGCAATGGCTGAAGTCATAGAAAGAGCTAGCTTCCCAATTTGAGCTGTCTTCTCTTCAAACAGTGCACATGATACCTAAATGCTGAATCAGCACTCTACAAAGCACGTAAACAACCAGGAACTCTTCCCTGTTGCAAAAAATACTGTGAAATTTTCTTTGGTTAAAAAAAAAAAAAATCATTCTGTGAGGTAAATCTCTTACTCTTGATTAGATTGGATGTGCATTCATTTACACAGGTCTAGCCAGGTCTGGGTGTCTCACTCCACTAAACAGGTCCTATAGTCACATCTCCTAAGAGGCTTGCTGCAATATGTCAGCTGGACCTGCAAATCCTGGAAGCCTCAGAAGCCCCATTGCTTTCAGAAGAGTCCTAAAACAAGCACAGATGTCAATAATGATCCTGATAAACAAGAGAGAGGGAACCATTTTCCCTCAATTATGCAGCTTCCTAATTAGGCACTGGGAAGCCTGGGGACATGTGCAAGAGAAAGATGATTTTGAGATCTGTGCTCCATTCCTTTACTGCAGTGTTCCTGTCAAGTGATTAAAACGAGAGACCAAGAAGGGAGCTTGTATTTGAAGAGCCACAATCGCTGTCATGCCCGATATGTAGATAGACTAAGAAAAAAATTTAGTTTTTGAGCAAGAGACAGCATCAATGAGTGAGTGAGTGAGTGAGTGAGTGAGTGAGTGAGTGAGTAGGTGAGTGAAGGACGGAGGGAATGGAAGAGTGTGAGGAGGTCCCTCAGTGTGACTTTCCTTGGAGTGCGCTATTCATGAATGCTCTGTGGAACCTCGGATGGAGACCGTCCATTTTGTTACTCATGGGATGGGAGACACAGAGCTAGCTATGCAGAGAACTTATTTTATTCATCCCTGATCTTTAGAGAGCTTAGACCACTCCTTCAAAACTTACTTTGAAATGTTTCCAACTCTCTTTTTACAGAAAAAAAATCTGGGCAAAGAATTAAGAGTCAAACCCAGAAAATAAAAAAATCTGATCCTCTATTGAATAGGCAGCATTCAAAAAATTAAAAATTAGATGGATTGATAATGGTTAACTTTAGAAAATCAGAGAAACCACTCAAGGTCCAGTGCCAAAGTGGCTCTCCCCTTTCCCAGTTCTGTCTGTGCCTGCTGGAAGCTTCAGTTCTCACGGTGTTCTAATGGGCATGAGAGGACAGGTATAGCGGTGGCTTGGAACACCAAGGCTGGCACTCTAGTGCCTTGATGGTCATGTGGACTGAGAGATAATCAAGATAACACAGTTTCTTCTTTCCCACCACTCAATAGTTTAATTTCTATGTAGGCTCAAGATTATAACTTCTAGTTGTTGTTTTTTTTTTCCCCTTAAGTCTGAATACGAAAATTCATTAAAAAAGAAAATAGGAGGAAAAAAGACAAAGATATTCCAAGAATCAAAGCAAGTTTGACCCCCAGACCTTACTCAGAGTGTGAGAAATAGCATTCCAAGGGAAGTCTTGGGTGGGGAGTGTGTGAAGTGGGAGGGAAGGAGATGGAGAGAAGAGTGAGAAAGGGAGACAGAGGAGATCTCTGAAGGCTTTGACCCAGTCTAGGTCAGATGGTGACTGTAGGAGGAGATTTACCCTTTAGGAAACTGATGATGAGGTGACTGAGACCATGGTCCCCCATCTTTGCTCTGACAGCTCATTGGCTTTATCAGTTTAATAACCACTGGCCTGTCCAGACTGCCATAGACCTTCTCCCATTGTGCTGACAATAAGCTCTGCTTCTCTGTCACCTGTGGGACTTCTCTACCCCCACCCTAACACAGTGCCACCTGTTCTGCCTTGCAGGTGCTGCTGGCTAAGGAATGATTCCCTCAGTTCTCTTGTTCTTGTGTTTTCCCAAAGGTGCACAAGAGCATCCCAGAAACCACTTCTGCCGTGGTTCTCTGCTGTGGGATGTCTTTCTGTACGCTGTGAATATATGTTGCTCTGATTGATTGATAAATAAAGCTGCATTGGCCGATGGCAGGGCAGGATAAGGTTAGGTGGTACATTCAAACTAAAGATGAGATGAAGAAGGGTGGAGTGGAGAGAGAAGCCAGCCCGCCACCCAAGGAGCAACAAGATGCTAACAGATAGGTAATACCGTGGCCACGTGGCAACATATACGTTAATAGAAATGGGTTGAGTTAAGTTGTAAGAGCTAGTTAACAAGAAGCCTGACCCATAGGCCATACAATTTGTAAATAATATAAGCCTCTGTGTGTTTACTTGGGACCAAGCAGCTACAGGATGCAAGTGGGAGAGATTCATCCTGACTGTGGGGCTGGGCAGGACCAGAGAAACATCCATCTACAGTTCTTAGTGTCCAGGGGCATGTATGAGAATTAACGGATTACTTTTTTTTTTTTTAACTCCTATATGTTCTGATTGATATTCAATGTTTTGTTGTAGGTGTTAGCTACACAAGCACAATCAGTTTTAAAGATTTGCTTATGGTATATGTGTTTTTCTGATTACATATGATATTTCACTAAAATAGTTCAGGAAAATACACAAATTGATGGAGTAGGTTATCAGTGTCTGGGGGCTGAGAAAAATTACAGCCACCTCAAGTAATTTAGGTTTTTTTCTTTTCTTTTTTTCTTCCCCTGTCCTTCTTTCCTTCCTTTATATTTCCTTCTTTCTTCCATCTTTTTCTTCCTACAGATACATGCCACACGTCCAACTTGGATGATCCAAACTTGGGGGCCCTTATACCAAGGAAAAATATATAGAAGGTAAAATATTAGAAATACTAAAAAACATCACCCAAGAGTCTACTGTGTTACTTCCTGGCCTATTTTGAACACTCATTCATGAGCATATAGTCAATAACTGCATCCTTGCTTAGGGCCCAGGATAACAGTTGAGGTGATAAGATAGCCTATGTCCTCCTAATGCTGACTGACTTTTAGAGTTTGGATCTAGAATGCCACTAAAGACTCATGTGTTGGAGGCTTGTTCCCCAGCTTGTAGTACCACTGGGAGGTGAGGAAACTTTTAGGAAGCAAGGCCTAAGGCATGCCTTGGTCTTGGAGAATATCTTGTCTCCTCACTTATTCTTTCTATTTTCTATCCTCAATGAGACAGGCTGCTTTGCTTTACTACACAATCGTCACCATATTTCTGCCTCACCACAAGTCCACAGTTAATGGATCTTAGTGGCCGTGGGCTGAAATTTCTGAAGCCAGGAACCAATACCAATGTTCCTCCTTTAGGTTGACTTTCCCAGGTATTTGTCTTACTAATAGCTGATTCAACACCGGGACAGTCACCTAACCTGACAATATCCCTGCCCTAAAAGAACTCATCCATCCTGGAGGAGATTGCTGAATTCATAGTTCCAGTGCAGGCCATGAGTGCCACAAGAGAAAGGCATAGGCTGATGAGGAGCCTTGGCCAAGGGGCCATCCCCAACCCTCTTCGGTGGTGATTGAAGATCCCAGGTTCTTTCCATTGCCTCTGCTCCCAGAACGGCACTTTCTGATGCTCCATCCTCCCAAGAGCACTGACCTTCATGTCTCTGAACTCCAGAATGGTCTCATCTTTTAGCACTTAAGACTGTAGGAGAGGCAAAGTGAATGCAGGAATAAGGAGAAACCTATGCTGCCATTCATGGTTCAGAGCACAAACTGTACAACAAAACCCCATAATTCAATCTCAGTGTGGCTACTTACTAACTGCAAGAATGATTATACTCATCCCTCAGTATCCATGAGTCATTGGCTGTAAGACCCCAGGGATGCCACTATCACAGACACTTAAGTCCTTTATGTAAAATGGCACAGTATTTCCCTATAGTTTATGCACATCCTCCTGCATCCTTTAAACTCTCTCTTTCAGTCACATGTGATACTAAATATAGTGCAAATGCTTTGTAAATAGTTGCTATACCAGTTTTGAGGAAATAACAGGAAAATATCTTTACATTGTTCAGGACAAATGTGAGTTTTTAAAATTTCCCATCCCCAGTTGGTTTGAGTTTGGAAGGGAGGGTTAGGGAGGGATAGCCATTTAGCGTTCACACAGGAGAACCAGGGTAACCATGGAACATGAAGTATCAATATCTAGGTGGTTATTACAACAATGTTTAGGCATTGCTATTTATATTTAGGCTATTTCAGCTATCTATTGATCTGAAGTAGACAAATTCCATTCCTGAGAACTTCCAGACAGAGCAGTGTTCATCTCCATGGGGCCAGGCTAAAATGTTGGGACAGTCCTTTTAGGGAAATGTCTCCCAGCTCACATGTAGCACAAATGAGCAAAAATAAAATGAACAAAATATTTCATTCAATCAGAACAAAAACTAAATGACTCAATGGGGTAAAGATGAGAATAACATGGACTGTGGTCATATTAGGGCTTTTATTTCAGGCTGGTGTTGAGGCAGAATTCTCTACCTTTCTCCACACAGCTGTTAATGCCCCACAAGAAAATAACCATCTCTACAAGAATTGGAATTGTGCAATGATTTTGCCCCAAAGCATTCTGTGCACTTACCCTAGGACTGTTTTGTCAGAATCTGAAAGGAGTTATAGTATCTTGTGTTATTGCTTATATTTTATTGACGGGGAAGCTGAGGTACATTTATAGTTAAGTTATTGAATCACAAAGATAGAGAAAGGTAAGCTAGGCCTTGTACCACTGACTCCTTACTCCACTGAAAGTGTGCACCAGGAGAGAAGCAAATAAGTAACCCCTGGCAACATAAAACCTAGAGGCTCAGCGACAGTGTTAGGGACCTGAAATCATAAGACCATGGGAGTTAGCAGTGGGAAGTAGGGGCTTTGGATTTAGACCAACCTGAATTTGAGTCCTGGCTTTGTGGGTGATATGTACTAACACTTGTGTTCCTCACCTCCAATAATTTATATTGAAACTCTAACTTCTGCTGTAGCTATGATTGAAAATGGTGCTTCTAAGGATGTAACTAAGATTAAATTAAGTTATGAGGATGGGGGTCTGATCTTACATGATTCATGTTCTAGTGTCCTTCTAACAAGAGAGATTAGATAGATTATGTGTGTCTGTGTCTCCTCACCCTCTCACCCCCTCACACACACACACACACACACACACACACACACACACACACACACGCCATGTGAGAGCACAGTGACAAGGTAGCCATCTATAGGCCAGTAAAAGAGCCTGTACTGGAAATGGGATTCGACTTTGATTTTGAACTTCTAAATATCACCATAAGAAAGTATATTCTTACTGTTTAAGCTACCTAGACTGTAGCGTCTTGTTATGGACATCTGAAAAGATGAGTGGAGCCCACACTAGTTATATGTCTCTTGATGAAATAATCCTCCTCGACTTCACTTTTCAAATGTAAATAATATAGTGATGCCTTGTAAGATGGTCACAGTCATCAAGTGAGACAATGCATTTGAAGAACAACAGTTATTTTTATAACCCATTCAGTTATCTAACAAATGTTGTTTGAGTATGTGCTTTCTTTTAAGCATTGCTCTGGCTTCTGGGAATCCAAGGACAGTCAAGAGAAATAAGGAACTCACTGCTGGTGATAAGTAAGCAAACAAACATGATAATTGGAAATAACCAGTGTTGAGAAGTCACATGCGAAGAATGCTTAGGATATGGGGTTAGGGCCTCTCTCCTTGAACAATGTATTTGAGTTGAGAATAAAGGAATGAAAGAAGGCAGGTGGCGAAAAGGGATTTAAGTACATCAAAGAAAGAAAAGGAACCGCCTGTGTTCTGTGGTGAGATGGTAGAATCAGGCAGGAACCAGAGGAGACAACCGCCAGCTCGTGCATTTGCGGGAGTCACATGCTCTATTATGGGATTTCGTGAGATCAGCAGGCTGTCAGGTAGAGAATGCATGATAGGGAGCATGAGCAGAGGTGATGGGGTGTGCGGGGTGTGCTAGCTGATGCTATGCCAGCTCAGTGCAGAGAGGATAGTGACTTAGAACTGAAGAAGAGCAGTGTTCAGACAACAGCTTATATGGGAAAGAGAGCTGATGGACTTCGTGGTGTGCTTGAGGAGGGTGGAAGGGAGAAAGCAAGGGAAAGTCCTGAGATTTAGCATGGAGAGCAGGGAAGGGAAAGTGTAGGGGATGTGGCCATTAGCGGACTATGCTCTAAGACTGCAAACACACAATATACTGATATAACAGAAAAAAAAAAAAAACCAAAAAACAAGAAACAAATACATTTCCTCAGAAAGACAGAGGGAACAAAGCAAGGAACATGAGTGAAGGGGTTAGTCACTGGTGGAAAAGCTATATTTCTTCCACTCTAGCAACAAACAAACAAAAACAAACCCAAAAACAATCAGTTGTGCTCCCTCGAGCACCCAGGAGGCTTCAACTGCTTGAATGTAGCCCAGAAGGGCAGTGAGCTGGTTCATGGAATGCTGAAGGAAGTTCTTGTATTAACAATGAGAGACGGGGGTGGGGGGGGGGGTGGGGGGTGGGGGGGGGTGGGGGGTTGGGGGGGGGAGGGGAGGTAAGAGTCAGAGATAATTGCAGGGAAAGGTCGTTTAAAGTGTGTGAGGAAGGGTGCGAGGACAGAGGTGAGTATAGTAAGCAGAAAAGTGATGGGGTCCGCAGACCGGACGCCCTGATAAGGTGTTCATCGGGAGTGGAATGTTTGACATCAGGGTGGGCTCACCATCGGTGACAAAGTCTGGGTTGTGACCCTGGGTGTGGCAAGAGATGAAAAGGATGAAGAGCAGAGAGGCCATGGATTTAGAATCTGTTTGTGTATATGGTAAGCCACCCAGAGCATATGAAAACAGGAGGATGGGACCAGCTAGGGCTCCCAAGCAAAGTCTTCAATTCAAGAGAAGGATGAGTGCCTGTGGGTCGGAGAGGCCGATACTGGACAATCACAAGGCACCTGTGAAAAGGGACAGTTTTGAGAGAGATTAGGGACAAATAGTTTAAAACAGTAACAAGAATATTTAACTATATTCATCCCACTTCCTAGCCTGGAGACACACTTGGTGTGCACAAGAACCCAGCCTTGGGAGGTTTTAGGGGAAAGGGTGGGCACAGGGAGAAAGCTAGGTTTCCACCAGGCCGGGGTAGGGAACAATCAGAGCACTGAGGGTGTAAAGCAGCTTATTGATTATACTTCTAGTTCTGGAAGATGCTACAAGAGTTTTGTTATTATACATATAGTACACATTCATGAAATGTTTTAGTAAATGATACATAATTCACCAAGCAGGACCATAAGTATCAATTACTCGGTTAAATACATTGTACTGTGACTAAGAGTGAACTACATCCTCTCCGAATACAGTTTTATTAGATATTTTATTTTTTAGATCAAGACCACATCTTAGAAGTTAGCACACTAATAGCAATGCTGTCACTTTGTGGAAAGGAGAAACACAAGAAAATGTACACTGATACATCTTGAAATAGGATGAGGAATCAATAAAATGAGACTCAATACCACAAGGTTGAGGGCTTTGAGAAAATAGCTCTCATATCTAATGATAAGACAGGAAATGCTGCATGAAGTTAGGCTCTCTAGACGAAGGTATAGTGTCTAAAGAGCATAAAATGCAAATGCCCTAGTGTGGGAGGCCAGCTTCCACCTTTTAAAAGGGTTCTTATGAGGAGGAGAAAGGGATAAGAAACTTTTATATAGATAGCGAAGAAGAGAAAGACAGAAACACAGGATAGCTTCGAGAGGACTTGGATCAAAACCCAATGGTCCCTTCTGCCTCTTCAAAAGGGCTTTTTATAACAATGCCAAGAGGCAGGACAAAAACTTCCCCCTTGCTAAATCAAAGCACACCACAGAGCCAAGTATAGACTTTTCCAAACACCTAGTAACCACGCCTGTGGTCAAATCACCCCCTTATGCAACCCTGTTGGGTAAAGCAAGCTCAGATTCTCAGACCCTGAGTAAGTTCTCACTAGGAAACCTCTGTGGAATCTTTACACCCTAGTTGCTGTTTAAACCCCAAGTCCAGCAGTATGGAGAATTATGAGGCAATGAAAATACTGTGGTAGTTCTTGAATGAAAGCTGGTTGGGAAGCATTCAGCATGGGAGAACTGGGCAGAATCAGTAGAGCTAGATACATGTTCTCATGGGTGTTAGAAGTTGCTGTTTACATTAGCTCATGTGAAAAAAAAATGATAACAGTTTTGGAGGACAGATTTGGGAATCTGACTTGTATTAAGGAAAGATAGAGATCCTGCTTCATCTGGCAAGAACATGAATGCTCATGTAGGTGAGTAAGTAGCCCTGGTGATGTTAAAGGAAGAAGGAAATACAGTGAGTCAGCTACAATATGATGCTACTTACAAAGGAAGTTTATCAAACCAAAGAAATTGCCTTTCAGATACTAGAACCCTAAATTAACAAAGAGAACATTGCTTCGCCCTTACTGTAATTTTGCATACAGAATCCTCAAATTACTCATAGGAACACTTTGATTGTGGCATCCTTTGTTTTTCCAGATGGTAGGATCAAATGTGACTTTGAATTCCTAAGATAGTTGATATGTTAATTTTGAAATTAAAAAAAAGTTTATTTAAAGTGGCATTGACAATAAGACCAACAACAACAACAAAAATCTCTAATATCTTGGTTAAAAGTGGGCCAAGGACTTGCTTGCACAGATAGACATTTTTCCAAAGGAGTGTTCAGAGGCCTAGTGAACAAATGTAAGGTACTCAACACCACCAATCGTCTGAGAGATAAGGTGTACAGAAAGATGCTCCCATCATCATGGCCCTGATTAGCAGAACAAACCATAGCCTGTTGGGAGCTGTGGAGAAATAGAAGCCTTGTGAATTGCTGGAGAGAAGGTAAACCAGTATAGCAAACTGTTAAAATAGAGAACAGTGTGGCAGTCCCTGCCCCAAAACTAAACATGCACTCAAAAGCCATGTGGTCAAGCAGTTCCACTCCGGGGGAGCATGTCTAAATGAACCAAGCAGGGACTTGAAGAGGTATTTGTACATTCAACTTCATAGCATTATTCACAAAATACAAAATGGGGAGGCAACCTAAGTGTTCATGGACAGACGAATGGTCTATACATATGATGCTTTTCATTCAGCCTTAAAAAGAAATCAAATTCTGATATATTTAGCAGATTGGATGAACCATGAAGAAAGCCAAGTGAAATGAGCTAGGCATAAAAGGACACACATTGCATACTGTTTAACGTGCAGTGTGTACAGGGTTCAAATTCAGAGGGCTGGGAAGTACAGTGAGAGTTGTAAGAGGCTTGGAGGAAGAGAGGGAAGAGATGTGAGTGTGATGTTTCTTTCTGCTGGAAATGGAAATGTTCTGGAATTGGATAGGGGTGGTGGTTACATAACATGATTGTGTTTAACATCACTGCTGAGCTGCACATTCAAAATGATAAATTTTTTAAAAAAAAATCATATTTCGCCATAAATCTAAAAAGACTGATTAGAAATTGCCTAGGAGATCTAAACAAGTTTCTGGGTGGGGTTGAATTGGCTGATTGGTGATGGGACTGATCTCAGATCTGTGTCTTTCCTTATCTGGGTGTGCAATCTGAAGAAGTCAACGTGATACAAATGTAATATGCAGCTGACCCAGCCTTGAGAGGTGTGGCACACACAATCAAGACAGGGAAATAACTGAAACCTGACTCAGAGATGCTCAAAATACTGACTGCATGGCAGTAATTCTAGAGAAGAGGGAGGGAGTCACACCAAGTCAATGCTACACTACAGCTCATTTGTCCACACTGGTTGGAACGAGCTGAGGCGTGGCGGAAAGAACTGAGGTGGTTTCAGAGTCAGAGATCCTGAGCTCACACCCTAGTTGTGTCTCTCCACGGCTGATTGGGAGAAGCACCCCCACAAATTCTGGAGAAGGGACATATACAGGCTAAGAAGGATCAGCAAGGCTTTTCATGAGAGAAGAACTAAGTCAATAACCTGAGTCCTCCAGGAAGGAAGATCCAGGCCATGATGCTGATATGGGTTGGGAGTTTAAGGAAAGGGCAAACTTGGAAAATGTGCCCTGGGAAATGTGATGGAGAGCGACCAGGATTAGTAAGGATTTTTGGGCAGCACCCAGGCCCTTCAGAGATTAGATAAGGGGATTCTGTAGCCAAGCTAATCACAGCTGTTGCTTGACTTTCCACAGTAATACTGGTTGGTAACGAAGGGCAAAGACAAGGGGTGGGGGGAGATGGCAAAACAGATACAGCATTTGCCCTGCAAGCATGAAGATGCGCATTCAGATCCCCAGAACTTACCCTAACCTGGACCCGGCAATGGACATCTGTAATCCCGGCGCTCCTGTGGCAAGATACGAAGCAAGGACAAGAGAAGTCCTAGAAGCTCGTGGGTCAGATAACCAAGCTGACAGTGAGTGACAAGAGACCCCAACAAGACGGCATACAAGGACTGACACCCACGAGCTCTGATCTTCACATGTGCACTGGGCATTCCTGTGACTGCAATGACCCCTGTTGAGGATGGCATTTTATTGAACATATTCATGGCTTCATTAACATCCAAAGGACGCTGGATGAGTGCAGTAAAGACTACGACAGCCAACCATATAGAGAGTTTTGAAGGCAAATGTCTAAAGAAAAGATTTAATAGTTTGTACTTTGCTCTTTAATTTCTGGATGTTAAAATTTGGAAAGTAAATAGCTAGCTTTTAAAAGCAAGAAAATATTGCAAGGGGGCTTGCTGTGGATATCGCTCTATATAAATAAAACACTGATTGGCCAATGACCAGGCAGGAAGTATAGGTGGGACAAGGAGAGAGGAGAATTGAGGAAGGAGGAAGGAAAGAGGGACCAGCTGGAGCCTCTGCCAGGACAAGGAAGATGTAAAGTACCGATAAGCCACGAGTCACGTGACAAAGTAAGGATTAATAGAAATGGGCTGAATATAAGAGTGAGAGCTAGACAATGATAGGCCTGAGCTAATGGCCAAGCAGTTTAAATAATGTAAGAGTCTGTGTGTTTATTTTATAAATGGGCTTCAGGACTGGTGGGACTTGGCGGTGGGAGCTGGAGAAAAATTCTCCAGCTACAGGGGCGATGTTATGAGCTCACATGTAGAAACAATTCCAAATTCAGAACCTGCTGGTTAGAGACCTGTTGTGGAATATTACTTTAACTATGTAAAGATGTGTTACATGTGTTTATGCTGCATTTGTTTAATTATGTAAAGATGTGTTGCTGTTTTACCTTGTTGCCTAAGGCACCTGATTGGCGTAATAAAAAACTGAATGGCAAATAGCTAGGCCGTAGACGGATAGGTGGGGCTGGTGGACAGAGAGAATAAGTAGGAGGAGAGAAGAGAAAAGAGAACAAGAGAAGAGGAGAGATCAAGGGAGCAAGGGAGGGAGGAAGGGAGATGCCTAATAAATTCCTTATCTAGCTAGCTAGCTATCATCTGTCATCTATCTATCCATCCACCTACCTACCTATGCACTCCATTGATTCTGTATCTCTAGAGAACTCTGCCTAATTCACAGAGTATTTAGTTGGTCACCACCAGCCTGTCAGGCATGGAGGTAAGAAATGTAGAAGGAGAAAAAGGTGAAAGGCCCCGAAGCAAGATGTGGATGAAGAGAAACAGGCTGATATAGGTTGCAAGAGCTAGCAAGAAGCGAGCATAGGATAGGGCTGAGTATTCATAACTAATGGTGGGTCTCCATGTCATGATTTTGGGAGCTGGCTGGTGGCCCAAAAGAAGGCCTGATAGAAAGAGCAGCTTTGTTGTCCTGGGGAGAAGTGACCTTGTTCAAATGATGACTGAACTGCTAAATGTTATGGCACATCGCAGCCAGTGTGGTGTGACTCAAGAGAGAAAACAATTCTATTATTGGGATCACTTGAGTGACCAACTCTATCTCAAATGTTTCTTATCTTTCCTATACTGTCTGAATAAACATTGATTCACTGTTCTAATAGGCACTCAAAGTCGACAAAAAGAAAGTTTGTCATGAGTTTTCTTGGTGTAGCTCTGATTTTTAATGTTCTAGGTACAGCAGCATGCTAAAACCATGATGATGATGATGATGCATATGGCAGTGTTGAAGCTCTCCTGTCTGCTGAAATATACTGACTGCCTTTGAGCTTAGCTGCCTCTCACTAAAAGTGTCGCTTTGGCATGTCATATCACTGTTTCCTTACTAGTAAAATGTGAATAATCTCAGTCCAAGGGCCCTTAGAGGATTAAACGAGATAATGCATATAGATAGAGTCCTTAATATAATATCAGCAAATAGAAAGTGATCAATTAATTTTACTTCTTGATTAGTGTAAGCCTCAGTCTTTCCTATAATTCACTCTTAGGGTTTCAGTGAACTTCTACCTGCTAAGTTGCTCCACAAGCCACAAGTTAGTATAACTCTTAGAATATGAGATATGAGGCAGGCACAATTACCTCTCTCTGTGTATTTCTCTCTTCTCTCCCCTCCCCTCTCATCTCTCTCTCTCTTTCTTCCTCTCTTTCTCCCTGTTTTTCTCTCTTCCTCTTACTCCCCTCATACATACTCTTAAACACCAAGCTTTGTAGAAAGATTCCATTAAGACAGACATTCTAATAAAAACCAACCAAAGACTCTGTGGATTAGGCAGAGTTCTCTTGAAAAACAGAATCAAAGGAGTGCATAGGTAAGTAGGTAGGTGGATGGATGGATGGATGGATGGATGGATGGATGGATGGATGGATGGATAGAGAGATAGATAGATAGATAGATAGATAGATAGATAGATAGATAGATAGATGATAGACACGTAGACAGACAGAAAGATAGACAGATAACAGATGATAGACAGATAGACAACAGACAGACAGACAGATGGATAGACAGAAAGGCAGACAGACAGACAGACAGATAAGGAATTTATTAGATTGGTTTACAGGCTAGTGGCTGGATAGTCTAACAGTGGCCTGATAGCCATCTGCTCATTAAATGACTGTTCTTAATGGTTCCCTATAGGTGAGGGATACCTCAGCAGTCCCAGTCCAGCCCTGAAAGCCTGGATGAGTCCTAGAGTCATTGCTATTATGTCTACATTGGAAGGCAATGCTGAAGTCTGGTAGTGAGGGACTGCAGCAACATCCACTTAGGAAGAAGAAGCAGAGTAGACAAGAGTCTCTTTCTGTCTGGGCTGCCCTCAAGAAGGTGTCTCTGATGTGGGTCTTCCTACTCAGTCTTCTTTGGAAATGCCCTTACAGATGCTTTTCCTGGATGATTGACAGCTGTCTGATGCTGCTTTAGAATTCCACTGAACTGCCTTTTTTTTTTTTTTTCCCTACAGAATCTTCTTTGTCCAACTGTGCCAAGTGCAAGTTGGGTGCCCCTCTTGAGCATTTCCCAAGTTATAATGCCCTTTGTGCACTTCAAACACTACACAAAGAAATCACTCCCTTATCTGTTTCTCTTTCTGGATTCATAAGGGTAAAGGTCACATTGCTCTGATTCATCATTGCATTCCACTGGGCTACCAGGTACATAGAAACCTGTCTGTGATTACATTTAGAATGAAACCACACCAATCCACATGGATGAAACAAGAATTGTCACTTTCATTTTACAAATAAAGAGATCTTAGATCTTAGTAAATAATTTTAGACTTACAATCATAATCCATGTAAAGATGGGAACAGAAGAACCTTACAGCAGAAGAAGCTCTTGTCTGCCTCAAGTTCTGAGCCTGTAGTCTGTTACCTTTTACTATTCCAGCCTTAGGAGGTCTAGGGGGCTACAGATGTATTATCACCAACTTGAGATTTTTCCTCTAGAATCAGAAGAAATTTTAAAGAATTATAAAGAGTTAGTAACTTAGGAAAGTATAAATGCCAAGGTCATTTGATTCTATGTCTTTACATCACTTGAATCATCTCACATCCTGCCACTTGTATGCTCCCAAAGCTGCTCTAAGGCAGTAGATTTTACTCCATGTTATGAGAGCCCTGGGGTTTCCCTCTAGGATGAAAGGAAGCAGGGTCAAGATAAGGAATAGTTAAGCCTGCTGTGATGGCACACACCCATAATCACAACATTTGGGAGGTGGATGTGGAAGAGTCAGGAATTCTAGGTCATCCTCAGCTACATAGTGAGTTTGAACTCATCCTAGGCTACCTGGGACCTTTTCTCAAAACAAACAGAAAAAATAAGCAAAAAGAAAGAAAGAAAAAAGTTACATGGCTCAGAAAGAAAAACAGATCTTGGAAGGTGAACAGTGAGCACTTACTTACATGCACTATGATCGATCGTGTGTTTGATGTATTTCAGCTGTTTCATATACTTTAAAATTCTCTAAAGTCAAAAAAAGTAGCCATGATTGACAGATGATACAGTGATGCAGAGAGACTGAGGAGTCTTTCCAGAATCATTAGTTGAGAACTGGCACCCAGCCGTGTCTCCTGCCTCCTTCCCATTTTAGAATTCAACTTTGGAAGCCTGTAGATGAGTATTTGTACAAAATGCTTCTGCATGCTATGCTCCAGCGAGATAAACAGAAGATGGACTGGAAGAATGGACATTTTGCATTTTACAGACAGGGTACCATTGGGCACATTGAGCACAGTAATAAGGACGGCAGAGAGAGAGGAGAGTGGAGGGCTGGGAAGGCCGGATTTTAAAGGGTGTCCCCTCCCACACAGACATGGAGCTCTGTGCTTTGCTAGTGTCAATTTTAAATGTTTAGTTGTTTTGAAAATTCTAGTCTAGATACAAAGTTTGTGAAAGAAATCCGTTGCCATTTTAGGAGGAAACGAAAAATTGTTTAATGAAAGTCTCCAGTAAAGCAGTGCCCTGAACCAAAAGGGATGCGGTTTAGGTGATGGGTTTGCATCTGATTTATCAGACTTTGTCAGATGCAATGCTAAAGTTAGCTATGACTCATTTGACCGGCAAGATCCAAATAAACCCAACTCAGCTCAACTGCCTAGATGAGCCTTACCTCATTCATCACTGATATTTGGTTTCTGAAGACTGGGAATCTCAGGTCCATTTTTTTTCTTCCAGGTTTTGTTTTCTTTCTGGTCTGTACCAAAAATGACTGAACCAGATATGAATGTCAACATCCAAAAGTGTTCACTGGCACAACCAAGTGTGATTGAGCAATGTAGACATCACTAAGATTTGTAGAGAAGTTAGAGGAAGTATTTATAGCAGTCACATTATCTACTTTTAGATTCCAGGTTCTTCCTGCACACAGAATCCACCCTAAGATGCCTGTCTTTGTTCCCCAGGCTAGTTATTAGAACTTCAAATCTTTATCTTTATTATGGAAAAGCACAGCCATTGTCCAGCCCAAGAGTAGACCTGGTCTGTGGGTCAGGAATCAAGATAAACTAATCAGTTATAAAAGTGTTATAACCCCACTTCCCACAAATGAGGTCAAAATATATTTTTATTAGGGGCATCCTGGTACAATTCTCCCCATATCATGATAAAAGGGTTATGATAACAGCAGTGTCTTTAAATTTGAAAGGATAAAGTCATAGTCACATTCAAGACGATCCTATTTTGAAGAATGAAGTTATTCTCATCAATCACTGGGGAATATTTTGTCTCAAAGCAAACTTAGGTTGGTAAGAGAGAACATTGTTTTTCAGTCTTGCAACTGAAAGAATTAAAATGTTTCAGAAAATTTTCTAGGCAAGGGGGGTTGTCAACAGGATGGGAACAAAGGCAGCAAGAGATGCCTGCCCTCTGGATAGTTAGCTTATAGCCACTTGTGGGTTCTCTATGAAATAATAAGGTAAAGCCCATGAGAACAGCTCATACCAGCAGGAATTAGAATCCTGAGGATACATCATGCCATGGAAGTCATGAAAAAAAGAACTGAGAAAATCAAAAGAGCTGGGAGGCACCCAGAGCCCAGGGGGAAGGAGAGTTTCTAGCTCCTATTCTCTGCTGAGAGATCCATAGTATAGATCAATTGAGTTTTATTAGGAAAAGTTAGCAGTAAATTTCTTCAAAACACGGTTGTTATAAATGGGTGCAGGCTTTCTCCTGCTCTTGGTCTTTACTACCAATCCTTTGTGTTAACAAGGAATGTGAGACTGGTGAGGCTCACACGCACTTCCAGCATCTACCAGGTCCCTGGGCACAGGAAAGGGATGGGGAAATAGAAATATATACAAAGTCTCAGAGGTTTAAGAATCATTTCCCCTAGCATTAGAATCTTTTGGCAAGTAGAATTTTATACAAAAGCAAAACACACAAAAACAACAACAAGACCAGATAAAGTTAGATAGCTCTACTTGAGTTGGGAACTGAAGACCAAAAGTTCATCCATCTCTTCTGGTCCCTCTCTCACTTATGTGGAGGCTGTCCATTTCTTCTTGAGGACTCTAGAGACTTGAAGGCCTTCACTTTGAAGGCCACCACTCCAGATAACCATCCTAAATTCTCTCCCCTCACAAGTCTAGAGACTACATACAACTATATTTCTGACACCACTTCCAGAGGTAAGACCAGAGGCTTGGGGAAAGGTCATTAAGGGTTTGAGTTCCTAGGACTTTAGGAAAGTATGTATGTGATCTCAAGATGTCTGGATGGGGATTTTGCCTTTCACTGGCCTGTAATGTGTCTGGATGAAGTATTTTGCTGTGTCTCTTAAGTCTTTATGTAAGACTGAATGAAGGAAATCACTACTTTCTTTTTTCTCTCCACCAGGTCACCAGGCAGAAGGCAGGATCTATTAGGAAATCTTGCCTGGCCTTCTAGTTCCTTCTCTCTCATTAAGTAAGAGAATATGGATATTCTCTCCATTGGAAACCCAGTTGCCTTCTCTTATGTCTAAGATGTCCTTGTAATACCCTGGTCATCCGGTATGTTTTCCTTCGAATGGAGCACGGTGTGCAGTTGGTGGTATAGATGCACAGAGGGAAGCTGACTGTGTACTCTGTGCCTCTGTAATTCTTAAGTCACATGAGCCTTTGTCTGGCTCTAGATCACATGCGTGGGAGATAGACCCAATAAGGCTGTCCCACTGGGGCTTTTCTGTCCCCAGAAATAATCCTTGTAGATGGACAATAAATCATAAAAGTTAGTTTGGTATGCTGTAGCCAAATATTGAGGAAATCTGGAAGGACTGGAAAGTTTGGAAGGGCTGATAATTTGGGTAAGACGACAGGATTCAATTCAACTTTCAGATAGATGACCAAGGTTTTTCCTCAAGGAAGTAGTAAGTCAATTTACTTCTTCCAGACAAGGCGGTTTGCATATCCATAGCCCATAATTAAAGAACTGCAAAATAGCTTTAAAACATAGATATAACATTAATAGACCTGAATTCTTAGTCAGTTTTGTTCATAACAGAATTTTCATGAACACACATATATGAAACTGCTAGGTGTGCTGGCTCACGCCTGTAACCTCAGCACTTGGGAGGCTGAGCCAGTAAGATTATGGTTCCAGGATAATCTGGGCTGTATAGTGCAACCCTGTCGCAAGAGACTGGGGATGTATCTTGGGGGTAGAGTACCTGCTTAGCCTTGATTCAGTCACAAAGACTGAGAAAAATTGTATGCGTGTGTGAACTTTAAATTATATTTAGTAATATTCTTTCAGCAGTATACCTACTTGTAAACTGTCTAGTTATCAGATAAACATCCATTAACTTAATTTAGAGTCAGTCCAAGTCTTTAAGTTACCAGATGTGTGTGTGTGTGTGTGTGTGTGTGTGTGTGTGTGTGTGTGTGTGTGTGTGTGTTAGCCATGCATGTGTGTGTGGAGACCAGATGTCAATGTCTGCTGACTGCCTCTGTTGTTCTCCACCTTCATTAATTAACTTATTATTTTGAGACAGTCTCTCACTCCACTTCATTTTGGTCAGACTTGTCATAGTAAGCCTCTGGGATTTGATTGGCTCCACTCCTCTCACTGAAGCTGGAGTGACAGGGCCCATGCCAACACACCCACTCTTCTGTGGGTGCCGGGGATTTAAACTCAGGTGCTTAGAGATGTATAGCAAACATTTTTTACCCACTGAGCCATGTTCCCAGTTTTTTTGAAATTATCTTTATGTGGAAAGTGGATATGCTATAAAACATAATTACTGTCCAGAGCTGATAGGATGGCTCAGTGGATCATGGCACTACTTACCACCAAGCCTGATTGCCTGAGCTCAAGCCCTAAAACTCACATAGTGGAGGGAAAGAACTGATTCTGGCAAGGTTGTTCTCTGACCTCCATAGAAGCCCCATAGCGCACGGGCACCCACGTGCCCCCCCCCACAGTGAAATAAAAATATAATTACTGCTCAAATGGTCATAAAAATGATTCTATTTGATTAATATACTTAAAACTTTCATAATCATAAATGTTTAATGATGTAATGCTCCCTTATGCTACCCGTGAAGCCAAATACGTTTAGTTTGTGTAAAAATGAATGAAAAACCTCAAGCTTAAATTCCTCTTGGTGCTGGAAAGGATCTCCTCTTATTGTTGTTTGTGACAGAGTTTCTGTCTAAAACAAGAAGGGTTTATTTTGTCTCATGATTTGAGGGTACAGTTTCATCCCAGTGGTTAAGCCAAGGCGGCAGGAGTGTAGGGTGGCTGGGTCATACCGCTTCAGCCATCAGGAGTCAGAGGAGAGTTGAACGCTGGTGCTCTGTTCACTTTCTCCCTGGTATTCAGATTCAGACCCCAATTCATGGGACAGTGCTCCTCACATTCTGGATAGACTTTCCTTCCTCAGTTCAACCTTTCTGGAAACGCCCTCATAGACGCACACAGTAGTGTGTTTTGATGGTGATTCTGAGTCCAGTCAAGGAGACAATGAAGATTAAACATAGGAAATGATTTTTGTAAAGCTATCACATGCCAGCCACTCTTGGGCACTTCATCCCTATAATAATTTAATCCTCCTAATATCCTAATAAAATATATATACTTTATATTCTTACTTCTGAACTTCACTCCACTCTAGGAAGGCAAATAGTACTGCCTCGTTTTGTAGAGAACACAACTGAGGCTCAGGAAGTTTGCCCACTTACCCTGTGTTATGATGCTGACCTACCTCCAATACCCTGTATCAGACAGCAGGACACAGTTTAATGACCTTAAAGAAATCTTAGGCTACATATTCCTGATAACAAGTTCTAAGAATGACTCGATGGAGGGGGATTTATGTCAAACATTTAGCAGTGTATTGGACCACACTAATAATCTGAGGTTCCCCTCTACCCTCAATCAGTTAAGTCCCTATGGAAGCTAAGACCGGTAAGCGGTGGTTTGGTGTGTGCCAATGAGGCTGTTCCCATGGGACAGAAGGATGCGCTCAACTAGAACCACACTCAGTCCCACCAAGTCCTGCCATGCAACACTAGGAGCCATTTACGCCAGACACCCACTACTCCCACTGAAGCCACAGGGCACAATCTTCATTTTGAGATCAGTGTCCAAAACTGAGCCTATTGCTGATAGATTGTATGTTTAATAATAGCCAAAACAGTAGAATTTTGATGCCTAATGTTTACAACATGATGTGTAAGACTCTCCATATCAAAACCTTCAAGAGATGATAGTTAGTTAGCTGCCGTTGATGTTGGGAAGGAGGGAGAGACAGGTTGATGCCTTTAGTTGAGAAATGAAGCAGCTTTTTCACCTCCTTCAGGAAAGCCAGTTGGGTGGTGAGAGCAGAGAGTTTTAGGTCACATTTAAAGTTGGTTAGACCTTGGCAGACATGACCACATTTAATTATTGCATCCACATTATTATCCTCCTTAAATTACCTGTTGGAAAACAGTCACAGAATGATTTCAGTTCTTTGCCCGAATGCCATAGGGCTGGTAAATGTCAGCGGGTGGCATTTGAAGCCAATAGAATCCAGAGACTGTACTCTTTACTGATAGATTAATAGCCTCTCCAGACAAAAATAATATGGAGGAGCACAGTAATAATGACTAGCCATGAATCATGCTTCCCGGTGCCCATGACTACTTGCAAAGTGTCATCGCTGACGTCATCATGACATAGAGTAAATAACTCCACTTGTTGAAGTTAAGATGCTTCTATGACTCTCTTTGGCTAACAGAATACAACCAAAGTGACATAGTACAAGCTTGTGAGCCTAGACCTTTTCATCAGCTTTTATACCCATTCTATAAAGGTGCTGAGGCCATGACATCATTCGTAAGTACAGTTTGTCCTCCTGGCAGGTCACAGGCAACAGGACTGAGGCTTTCTACTCAACACCTGCCACTTGACGAAAACCATCTTGGATGTCCTAAATTCAGCTAAGTCCTGCCTGCAGCTACCCCATGAGCCCAGATGAGACAAGCCAAAGCTCCAGCCATTCCACAGTCAGAAAAAAATAACCAGTGTAACCATTGTAATTCCACCAAACAACGCATGTGGACACTCTTAAAGCTGAATAGAAAGTCTATATTACCAGCCAATGACTGCACGGTGAACTTGGCCAAATCATGCAGCCCCGAGCTTCACTGTCCCTTGTCTTTTGTGCACAAAAACCACATCCTGGTTGCCACACTTTGGTTAGCAAGAACATTTAGTGAGACACTGTGGGATGCCAAACAGCAAGGTGAGTACATTTAGAGACTTTCCTGGATCCTGGAACCATGGACTAGGTCTAAGTTCCTGTTTTGGCAGTTGTTGGGGCCTACCTGCTGGGTTTTAAGGTCAGAATGGTGCCTCTAACATGGTGTCAGTTATGCTAAGGTCTCAGGGCCTGTTACATAGCCATGGTTCTTGTAGGCCACCACATTCTGGAATGCTTTTAATCCATCATCTGTCACAAACTACCCACTTTTTTTTCTTTTTTTCTTAAAAGTCATTTACAGTTGTTTTCTCTGTTGAATTAAAGGATTAGAATCTGGAGGGACTTTAAGGTATTTAATTAGACTCTTATTTTACAGAGGTAAAAACAAATAAGAAATGAGAAGCAGCTTGTCACAAACCATGGTTTCTTACAGCCTGAGGCAGGGCTAAACTCAGCTCTTTAGAGTACCGCTTCTAGAATTCTAATTGCCATACTACCATTCCAACCACATATGCAACCATAAGATAGATTACATCCAGATCATCTCAAGGATAGATTCTGAAAGCTGTTTATGGTCTTAAACTCTGATGATATCCATGCGAAGGGATCCTTGTGACAAAGAGCCGTGAAATGCCACGAAGTGATTCCTGGAAGCCAGGCAATGAGCTGTTATAACTGAGCATGCTTTGTAGATGGGCCATCTCCTCGGAAGATCAGCTGGTATTTTCCTAGCTTCTCAGTGAATGGTCTGGAGAGTGTTAAAGAACATCTGAAATTTGGCCCAGGCGGCAGGAGTTTAAAGACCCATCTTCAGTGAGACTAATGAGCACCCGATGGCGAGAACTCGGCTGCGGATCAGGAGTTCCTGGAGGAAAATGCTTTCATTCTTGTTCCTTCTGTAGCACCGTCATGTAAACAGTAATTACTGACTGAAACTGAAGCACACTGTTGAAAGCAGCCTTGACACAGTGCAAAGCAGTGCTTTAATTAAAAAAAAAATGCATACACACACAATAGATAAATGGCGGGGGGGGGGGGGGGGGGGAGTGTCCAGAAGCTCTGCAGATAGCTCAGTTGGGAAAGTGTCTGCTGCTTCAGCGTGATGACCCAGCATCCACATGAAAAGGCAGTAATAGTGGTTCATCTTATGATCCCAGTGCTGGAAGAGTAGAGACAGGCAGATCCCTGAAGCTCATTGGCCAGCCAAGGGAACCAATGAGCTTCAAGTTCACTGAGAGAGCCTGTCTCTAAGAATAAAAGTGAAGTGAAATTGAGGAAAGAAATCTCACTGTCCATATTGGACCTCTACCTGCATGCACACATGCACAAATCCATACTAACAAGTATACTCCTAACACATATGCACACGCCACATCTCCATATTGTCAATCATTAGCAGTCAATCTAAGCTGTACACAACAGTCTCACTGAGCAATTAATAGAAAGAATAAAAATATAGAACCAACTTCCAGGAGATGTGAGGAAGCTCAACTAAGATTATAATGGAAAAGGATTCTTGTAAGAATAAAGAACTCGTCAAACATCTTTATTTCTCTTCAAAATATAAATATGGTAGTTTATAATTGAAAGGTGATCAGAAGAATTTGAATAATACAGGGTAATAAGGAGAAGCCAAGTACAATTATTCACCATTCCATTATACATGTGTTTGAGCACTGTGCTGTTCCTGCATCGAGAATTTGGATTTGTTGGCTATTAGTATCTGTCCACACACAAACACCCATACAGAAAACAACAACAACAACAACAACACAATATTAGGAAAGACGAATACAGGGATTGCTTTGTGCTTAGTTTTCGTGTTAATCTGATGAGAAATTCATAAACATGAGTTGTGGTCATTGTGATGTTGTTCTTGCCTGGTGACATGGTGAAAAGTCAAAGAACGTAGTCTGGATAGAAGAAATGGAAACAAGGGCAAAAACAGTCAAAACCTGCAGAAGTATTAAACAGTTCTGAAAGTTATTTGGAAGACTCCCTTGAGTCTTACCCATTGCCTCTTCAGAGACCAACTAAAGGGACTCACATGTAATGAGACTTGCAGTTTTCCCCTTCCTGGAGAACCTGCCTTCTCTCCAATGACCTTGTGCCTACAGTCTAAGAAGCTTTCCAGATAGAAGTTTTTATTTGCTTGTGATTTCAAAGCTAGGATGGGAGAGAGAATAGAAGGTGCTTAGGTGAGTGAATCATTAATTTGGAGAAAGCAATCTGCAGACTAAAACCAATATAGAGTTGATCCAAAAGTGAGCAGCTGAAAGAGCCAGAGCAAACACTTGGGCTGGACTCTGAGGCTGATGTCTGGCAGGGAGTCCCACACTGGGAAGGTGTAAAGACAACCGAGGCTTTCTCAGCTCAGATGTCCCCCTTTCCTGGACTTAGCTCCTCACCACCTGAGCTTCAGTTTATCTGCTAGTAGGGAACCTTGTCCATAGGAGTAAGTGTTCGCAGAACTGACGAGGAACAGATGAGGGTGGCTGCCATCTGACCGATGATGTGCCCAGCATGGGCATGCCAAGTGGCTGTGGCCCCATCAAAACAAAGTCTTTGTCTGAGGAATGGCTGCTCAGAGCGTCGTTGGATCCTTCTTTGTAACCTGTCTTCAGAGCCCCACAATAAACTTAGCTTTGTGTAATACTCACTGATATATTTTTCCATAACGATCTTGTTGAGGGAAAAAACAACAGTGCTTTGAGTAAGAGAAACTGTGTGAGTCTTAGTTATTTCACTTAAGAGCTGTGCGACTTGGGGCAAGGCCGGTGCCCTTTACATCTTTAAATTTCCTTCTCTGTAAAGATGAGCTCAAGATATCTACCTGTTTTTATTTGTCAAGTATGAAATTACTTTGATACAAAGGGAGCCACCAAAGTCACTACCAAGCAATTCGTAATTCCTACCAAAATTCGTAAAACAGTAACAACAAAACTTCACTATCCAAATTAAAATGTTCAAGTCATGTGGATTATTATTACTATTTTATGTAATCTAGGCTGGCCTCAAATCGGCTACTTAGCCAAGGATGGCCTGGAGCACCTGATCATCCTGCCTCTACCTCTCACTGTGGGAATTACAGATGCACACCACAGTGCCTGACTCAAATGGATTGTTAAATCAATTTAAAGTATACTGAGAGGCTGGAAGTACAGTGAAACTCGGTTTTAGAGTACTTGCTTGGTGTGCACAAGGTTTGGGTTGGATCAGTACCGTTTAAAAAAAAAAAAAAACCAACAAGGACTTTGGAAAAGTTTAGTGAGATGAAAAGAGAAAAGATAAGGGGTATACTAGCACTCTAAGCCAAGGTGTGGTAAAAGGGGAACAGTCATTCTACATTAGTGCCAACACAACATCTGCTGTGTGGCCTTCCTCGCTGATGGTTTAGTTATGGGACCAGAGTTAAAACTGAAACAGAGGGACCACATAGAGGGAAAGAGGGTGGCCAAGAGCATGTGCTTTCTCTGTTGGTAAGCCTGGAAAGAAGTACATCTGAACAATAGCTAAGGAAACAGCTATAGCTTGTCAGTTCTCCCACAGGGCAGCCAGGGCCTTCATTTATATTTACTGTGCAGAGGACATGGAGTCATCAAGGATGTAATTGATTTATGGTTGAATCAGGCTTCATGAATGATGCTTATTCATGGTTTAGACAGTTAATGCGTCTAAATGATTCAGTGTCTCATATCTCACGTATTTTATATATCATTTAAATCCAGTGTACAACTACTTCATGAATACTATCTTTTAGTCCTTCTGTGTCTTGTGTATACATTAATATACATGTTATAGCTTCCAATCTATGCTTGTGAATTTCATACATCTAATTGCCTGCCTCTGCCTCCTGAGTTCTGGGATTAAAGGTGTGAACCACTACCACCCAGCTACACACAATTTTAAGAGATTAGTATTTCTGTTAATATGATGAACAAAATAATTCTGGTCATTTAGGGACAGAGCAGACAGTTCCTCTTATTAATCAAAAGAACCTCACCAACTCTACTGACTTCACTAGTATTTAAGAAGTTATACAACTTTTCTGAGACTCAGTTTCCTCATTTGTAAAACGGGGATACTAGCAATAGCTACCACATAAGGCAATAGCTTTAGATGAAGACTAATATGAATAGTATCTTTGGAAGTTGTTTGACCATAGCAGCGATGAGATGTAGGTTCTAGCAAGTGCTGACTTTGTGGGTAGCATTCTATATTGTACTTACTATTGCTACATCATCTATTATAGATGAAGACTTTAGAGACAGAAAGAACACTCAATACTATTGAGGCTTAAAGTTTTGAGGTAGTATTTGGAAATGCAATGGCTGCAGCAGTAGCAGCTTCCTGACAGGGTCTGACAGTTACAGGGAAATGAATCCCTTGGACTCAGTGATGGTGATGGCCCTTAACATTCACTCTTCCAGACTTTTTAACAGCTTTTTTCCTTCTGTTTATTTGCGTTAAATTCCTTCAATCTTAAATTACCTAAAATGACTTCTATTCATATACTGAATTTTAATTCATACTATCACCTTACTTCAAAATCATTGTGTATTGATCATAATACTTAATGCTGATGATTATCTCCTACATTTTAGGGTGGTTTCTTCTCAACAGGAGAAAGGAAATGATAATTGTTAAGCAATGCTATTTCTTTCAGAAGCACAATAACCTTCCAGGAAGTGAATTGATTCCGGATTAATCAAGCAGAAACCGGAAGCTTGGGTTTCAGGCGATTGTTTGGGTTTACATATCATGTGAGAAGGACACTGAGTACAATTCTAAGTCCTAGATTCCTGACTGCACATTCTTTCCACTGCACTATGCAGTTAAGAATATCCTGGTTTCCTCTCTGACCCTTCCCCTCTCTCGTTCCTCAAATTCCCATGGTAGCATCTTCTATGTATCCTATGATGTGTCCACACAGAGGGTACGAGGGGCCTTAGGCTCATGGAGCTGGGGCAGACAAGTAAGAACATGAAGTCCATGATAAATACAGCATAGAATTCTGTTGGAATGATGAAAGGAGACTGCAGATAACCTGACCTGGGGGTCACAGATTTGCCACAGGTAGGGGCTTCTGGTGCCTGCATGACCACTGATACATTTGGAAGAACTTCAGAGCAGCGGTGCCAAATAGGGTCACTGGAAAAGTGTTTGTTCACATCTCTGTGGTGATATTTTATCTGTGTACTCCAATTAAGCTTATCTGAGGATCAGAGGAAAAAGCCAGCCACTATTAAACATAGAAGTCAGACAATGGTAGCACATGCTTTTAATCCTAGCATTCAGGAGGCGGAGAACCATCTGGATCTCTGTGAGTTCAAGGTCACACTGGGAACAGAGTCAGGCATGGTGGCCACACCTTAAATTCCAACACCAGTTAACCATAAAGGTCTGAAGGTTTGTACAGACAGACAGGAAGTGATGTAGCTGGGCGGAGAGAGGAAATGAGATGGCAGAACAGAAAGGCATATAGGCATGGGTATACAGGAAGTAGGGCTCTTTGGAGACTGAGGCGTCTGTCTGACGTTGGCTGTGGCTTTTCCTATTCCTCTGATCTCTCAGATTTTTATCCCAAAACCTGGCTCCAGGTTTTTTTTTTATTAATAAGACCATTTAGCAATTCATGTTACACATCTCCTCAGGACTGCAGGCGTCTTTACCAGACTCAGAGCTGACCCCGTGGTACCCTGTCCATGTTGCCAAGCTATAGCATGTTCCCTGATGGGATCCTTGCTCATTTTCCAAAGATGATTGGCCATCAAGCTCCAGTAGCCCAAAGGCTTGTACTGTTTAGCTATTGGCTCTTTGCATCAAATATGCTTCTCATTAATTGTGGCTTTCAAAAGTCAAATTAAAACCCTTTGATATGATTCCAAGATTGATCTTCCTTAACTTTAAGCTTCCCAGCTTTCCTGTCAAAAGGTGGGGAGGAGGGTTGAGTGTTTAAAACTCAGGCAGAGCTTAGATTAGGAAGGATATCAAATTGTGCTATATATATATATATATATATATATATATATATATGTATGTATGTATGTATGTATGTATATATATTGCTTTCTTCCAAACCCTAGTCTCTTAATTTTAAAAAAGACTATATGCGTATATAATTATTATTCTCTCATATATTACATCCCTACCACAGTTTCCCCTACCTCCACTCATTCCAGTACCTCCTGCTACTTTCTCTCTCACCCAGATCCACTCCTTCTCCATCACCCTTCAAAAAAAAAAAGAGCAGGCCTCCGGTGATATCAACTGAACATGGCATAACAAGATTCAATAAGACTGGGCACAAACCCTCATATCACTACTGGATGTGGCTACCCAGTGGAGGAAAAGGGTCCCAAAAGTAGGCAAAAGAGTCAGACACCCCCACTCCCATTGTTGGGAGTCCCACAAGAACACCAAACTACACAACCGTAACATATTTGCAGAGGACCTAGCTCAGATTTACACAGGGTCTGTGTTTGTCACTTCTGTCTTTGTGAGCCTCTAGGAGCCCTGCTTAACGGATTCTGTCGGCTGTGTTTTCGTGATGTCCTGGACCCGGCTTGCTCCTACCATCCTTCCTCTCCCTCTTCTGCAGGGTTCCTCTGGCTTCGCCTAGTGTTTGACAACATAGTATATTCTATTTGAGAATGTGATTGTGGGTAGACAAGTAACAGAATGTGAATGGGCTTGCCTTAGAAATAGCCCCATGCTCTCTTGCTTTATCCTGCATACCAGGGGCTGCAGCTGCATTTCCTGTGTCCCCTGGTTTCTGTCTGGGCTGGTCAGCGGGAAGTGCTGGAGGGGAGTGTAGGATGGAAGGAAGGAAGAAAAGAGGTGCTCCTTTCGTTTCCTGCACCTGGCAGGTGCCACTTCTCCTCTGTGGGTCTTGATGCCTACAGCCATGTCGCCCACAGTCTGGTTTCAGCCAGTGAGCCTAGCACCTCAGTTGGGAACAGCACCTCCTCTCTTTCTCCTCTGAGCCGCAGGTGCCTGGAGCCTCTTGCTGAGGTTCATTTTGAGATGTTTCATCACTGTTTGGTTTCGTTTATCTTCCATCTTTTCTTTGGTCCTTTTTCTGGTACCGTGTTCTCACTGTTTTAAATTCTTAGAGATGCTTTTATTGTCTTACCCTGAGTGTCAGTGAGTGAAATGTTCTTGACTTATGCAATAGATCTTCTCTGTGAATAATGAAGCAAAGGAAAAGGAGTAAAGGTCAGGTGCTTGTAGAAAAGACTGGCTAGACATGCCCATTAGGGCTCCTAGGTTTCTCAGCTTAATAGCTAGTGAATGAAGTTTCAGTAAGTTGTGTTCCTGACGCAGGGGATTGTTCCTCTTCTGCTTACAGATAAATACTGGAATAGGAAACATGATTTTCGTTAAAAGAGAAGGCCAGAAAAAATCTAAGAGTTGAGCTCTGGAACCTGGTTCTGAATGCTGGGAAGAGCTGGCCTCAGCTCGTTAGCACCCAGGCTGTGAACGCTGTGCCGCTCTGAAGGGCTGATCCCACTGCGCACACAATACCCCCCTAATGAAGAGCAGATTTCCCCACCCCACAGTCTGGGGTGAATGCTCTTCCTCTTCACCCTAAAAGCAGTGGAGGAATGTCCTGAGAATATTTGTCAGAGCTATTCAGCCAACACTGCATTTTCACATTCCCACTGACACATTTCCGGCTCCTTCTGTTCCCATTATCATCTGAGTGTGAGCATCCAGAATGGGCCTCCGCACAGAGGCAGTAAGAAATCCACATGGTCTGTGCCGCTGAGAAGGAAACTAGGTGGCCCCTGGGCTGAGCTCTTGGCGTGGTGGTCGCAGGAGCCAAAGTGTTTTGATCATCTTTATAATCCAGTGACCAAGACAATGCCTGGCAGGCTGGGATGGGAGGGGTATGGACAGATCTGTGAAGCAGGCTTTGAAATCCACTTCCCATCCTGTAGCAGAGCAATGACTTCCAGGCACCAGGCACTTTACATACCCTAGCACTAATCCTTCAACAACCCCAGGATGCAGGGTTCTCAAGTTTACTCTGCACATGAGAAAAGCGAAGCTCCGAGAGGTGAAATGCTTTGTGTAGGGCTGCATAGCTGGTCAGAGTTAGGATTCAAACCCACCGTTTGTGTTCCAGAATGTGCATCCTTCCAGCTCTGCACTGCTACCGTGACACCCTTGAGGCAGGAGTTTGAGGACACACTGCAGCCATGCTGCCCACTTTGCAGCTGCCCTCTCCACAGCCTGCTTGGCAGAGTCACAAAAGAATGCCTCTGAGCATCGAGGAATTCCCTGAAGGGAATTCCCTGGAGTCAACCCCAGGTCTTTCCTCCAATTCTATAGATAAACATCAGCTGTCACCCAGGAAACAAGACCACATCTGGAGAGGGCAGGGACTCTATGGAAGGAAGGTTCCCAGTGATACACTCCACTGCCCTGAGATGAGATTGAATGATACAGAGATGGCAGTTGAGTGCTCCATCGTCTGTGAAGAGAACCAGGTGCTTGTTTTCAGGTCATTTACCACCAGAGTAAACAACTGTGAACCCAAAGAAGCCCAAACCCCCAGACAGTGTCCGATGATTAGCTGTCTGGTCATCTTTGTTCTCTGACTTAGGTTCTGCTCTCCAAACATCACAGGCATTTCAAAGGCAATCATGTTAACATGGAGAGCCCAAACCTCTCTCTATGGTACGGAGCCTGGACTGACTGGAAGGTAGGAGAACAAGTCCTGTAGAGCTCCATGCCAGTCATTTATGAGAAGCCTCAGGAATGCTTACCCACACCCCACACCCAAGAATCAGGATGGCTGATTTCTTCCCAGATATTGTAGCTACTGCTGAAGGCTGGATGATTCCATACGCCAACAGACAGAGAGCAAGCTCCTGCATACCACCCTCAGCCACACACAGGCCCACAGTTTTCAGCCTCATAGGGTTGGTATATTTTATTTTAAACCTATTTAAGTTCACACACATGTTCCCCTTCCAGCTGTGTATTACAGCTGGCACAGCCTTTGGCCCTAATGAAGTAGATCTGGACATGTGATCTGCCCTGTGGCCCTGACCTATGTGTGCCTGGCAGCTGGCCGGATCCTTTTCCTCTGGTGTGTGATTCAGTTATAGACGAATACATAGTTCCTTTTCACTAAGTTGCTTCTTTACTGACAACCTGTGTATATTATACTTAAACTCTCCTAGTAAAGAGGCTTCAGTCTTTCTTCTCCCTCCTGATAGACTCTTCCAGCCTTCTCACAAATCAGTGGATGCAGTGTTCCTTTGGGGAGCAGAAGCAGGGCCAGGATTTCCTGAAGCCACCATGGTCCTTGCACAGCCAAGATTCCTTTTAAGATTTAAAGTATAAGCAAAGGGCCCAGTGTCTAGCCAACTGGCCAAAAGGTCTCCAATTAGAATGATGATAAATTATTAGTCATGAGGTAGGAATTTACAGAGAACTTCTAAGCTACATGCCCGGGAGCAATAGATTATAATACATTAATGCAAAGAGTGTCAAATACTGTCTAGATTATTAATAAATCGCATGGCTTCCTACCTATATATAACACCATTTCTCAAACTTACATACTGTTCTGAAATTAATAGAGCATGGCCATGCTCGTAGAGTGTTTAGTACTGTGTATTGTAAAGCTGATAGAATATAAAACTATAAATGTGATAGAAAATCATTACATTTCAAAATTTTACTACATTCATAGGTAGTTGTCAGTTCTCTTTTTCAAACTCACAGCATAAAATGCAGCTCACTCATGTGAAAGTGTCTTAAAACTAGTTGCCGTAAAAAGCACCCTCATATTCATGAAGTGTGCCAAACTTTCACCTTGCATTGTTGTAAAATGCACCCAGAGCTAGGGCTCTCTACCTGACAGAGGAGCCCCAGGATCTGAATTCCGGGTTCATGCCCCACACTGCTCATCTGCACACTGAGATGTAGAGTGCACATCAGCCCACTCAGCACTTCTGTGAGGAAACTCAAGCTCAGGAGGCAGATGTGATTGGACCAAGATCATAAAATACATTATCAATAGAGCATCTGCTACCTCCTGCCTCGTCTTTTTCATGCCCAGAAGGAGACAAAGCCAGAAAAGCCTCTTCAGTCAGGCTGTAGCAAATGGAAGCACAGGGTCCTCAGCCTGTCTCTAGTAGGTGAATGCTCTCTCTCCAGGCGTCATGCAAGTCTTTAAAGAATAATATATGTGCTCAGTGATAAAAACACATCCTCCATCCCGTATTATTTACAAATAGTACCTCGCTGATCTTCTGTGCAATCTTTTAAGTACACTGTTATTTCTCTTTTTTTTTTAATAGCGTAAACTATTTTCTCAAGACCTCATCAAATGGAACGGTGTTAACCTGTGAGACCAAAATGAGCCATCTTAGAAATAAGACCAAAATGCTTTCACCCAAAAATTAAGGCCTAAGATTTCTCCTTCTAGGAATAGGCCAATAGTTACTGAAACAAGTCAGTCCAGATTCCAGAAGCCAGGAAGTGTAAAAGTCCTGCCGGACTATGGAATGTCCTCTCCCTAGTTTCCAGGGTAACTGACCATAAAAAAGCCCCCACCTGGGGGCAGCCAATGAGAAATGGTGGCAGGCAATCACTCCCTTAGAAGTAAGATTAAGCCATGATTTCTAGAAAGCCCCTAGAAGCGAGACAATCAGAATTGTACCTGTACTAGCACCCCTAAATGATATAACCTTGTGGCTTTTGCCTTTAAAAACTGAGCTTGCAGACAGGCGGGCACTTCCTCCAGCCTCCACTGCGTTGGATGTATTGGATGAAGTCCCTGCCTAGGCTTGTATTTGGATATCCCAGAATTAAACCTTGCTTTTGCATTCTGGCATGCTCGTCTTTGGTGGTCTCTCTGGGGGTAACGATCTGGGCACAACAAACCAAGTCTGTGTCCTGTCCTTTCTATGTTACCTTTGCTGTACCCTGAGACTGACTGTGCTTGGGGTTTCATTAAGTACTGAAGCCTGAGCCCCTGGTGAATAGTAATGAACAGGGCTCAGTCAGCAGGGGCTACCAGTAGATGTAAGGAAATAACAAATTTGTTATCAGTAAACAGGGTCTAGGATTGCAAAGCAACTTTAGAATTTATTGCAAAAAGCTCTAAGATTTCAGATGCATGTCATTATTCCAGGCTGAGGGATGGGTGTCTTGACAAGTCTTCCCACCCATTTACCATGGAGCCTTCTCTACTTCAAGGGTGGGTCTCTAAGAGACAGTCAGGACAACTTAGATTTTTAAAAGAGTGTCCCCGGGCCTTTCTTGTCTGACTCACTGTGTGGTCTCAAGCTAGTGAGTCACCACCATGTGACTCAGATTTTGCATCCCACGCAGGGCTCAGAGCTGGACTGCTGGGACCCTGGGCATGGCTTTATATGGGGGTGACAAAAGACCAATGATGTGCTGGAGGGCCAGGAATCCTGAGTTACGCGTCTCTCCTTTGCATTATGAAAAAACAAACTGCAATAGACTCACGACCATCCTCAATGCTTCTTGTGACACAGCATGAATCCAGTGTGTGTATAGTCTCTGGGTCAGTGGAATACCATCTTGTATGTAGATGAAAAAAATTCTGTGTGAATAAACATGGATCCTCTGTGAACCTGTCTTCTCTCAACAATACTGAGAAAATGGATACAACTTTGCATTCCTAGCTCAAGTGTTGATCACAGTACAGTAAACTCTGAGATAAAAAAGAAAAGAAAAAAATTTCACCCGGAATGTGAGCAGTAAGCTCAGAGTACTATAGACTGGATCTAGAGAATGGTTTGGTTTTTAAGGCATCCCCAGTTTCAGCTCACTCACAGGACATAGTCCATTTCACCATCTCTTGGGACACCTTGTTCTCAATCTGAGGTCCTACCACAATAGTGAACATTAAGATGTTTGAAATGAGATTCTTTTTTGTCCCTGGTTTATCTCAGACTCTAGTATAATAAATATTGATTCAAAAATAGATATAAAAGCATACCCTGAGGTGCTGGAAGGGGGCCTGTGTATCTTCAGTCTTGGCTTCAGCCAGATCAAGAATAGAAAACAAGGACTGGAGCTGTTACTGCTCTCTCTAGAGGGGAGAGGGGATGGTACCAAGACACTCCTTATAGGTGGAGCGCAGAGAAGCCTGAAGCACGCTTGTGAAAGTAGACCAGGATCGGGTTCTGGCTCCCGCTCCTAAGGGACAGTGAGAAGGTGAAAGAGCCAGGGGACTGTGCTGGGTGGGTTTGGACTGCACACCTAGAATTTTTTTTCACTGTCAAGGATGCAGCCATTTCCCATGCACTAGAAGGACAGAACACCAGAGAGGAACCATTATGTGACAGGGTTATCTCAGATCTTGTCTGCAAGTGCCTGCTGAAGGAGTGGGGGGATTCTGACAGGAAGACTGGAGATACTCTGCTTCTCAGTGCTACAAGTGGCACCAGGAATAGGAACACATCTGTCAGGGTCAAGGGAACTATGAGACAGAAGTCCTAAAAAGGGATGTCGGAGGTACCCTAGGCATGGCCCCAAGAGAAGAGGCCTGCTCTGGGCCTCTCTGGGATGCTTTCTTTAGCCAACGGCTAAGATTAAGTAAAAAACTGTTCAATCCCCTTACCCTCTGGTCATATAATCACAACGGGTCTGAAATAGCAGAATGAGAGAGTAGGGCGAAGGAAGAGTCAATAATAAATTGCATTTCTGCCATTATGTAAGCTGCACTTTTCAGCACACCATTTACCGAAGCCAGGATAGATTTTGCTTTGTTTTCCTGATTACTAATGAATACTTTCACCTTTACCCTGGAGCCTGGCCACATCCCTGCATTTCCACGCCTTCTTTCTGTAACTCATACTTTGCGTTTGATTCTAATAACACATATAAATGGTGGTTTATCAGTATTCTCATATAAAAATCTGAACTCTCAGTGTCAGTACCTAATAATCATATTAATATTCTCTGTACCCAGCATGGTGAGGCATTTGGTTTGTATGTGATAGAATCGTGTTCCAGGAATGACAATGAATATAGCCGCATTGATGGGAAGGCACAGGGGTATTTCAATCCTTTGGGGCATCTTGTATCTTACCGCCTGGGCACTCACAGTCTTGCTTAAAGCTTCAGGCAAGCTACCTGGGTCCTGGGTAACTCATTCAGATTTGTTCAAGGGAATCCCAGTTATACATACCCAAGGCACAGCATGTCGCTATGGAGAAGGAATGGAGACACTGAAGACAAGTTCTCCATCAGGGCAAATAAAAAAAAAAATGGGTACCGAACTGTATGTAGCTGCAGATTTTAACAGACCCCTCTGTTAGACAGAGAACAGTGGGGAAATTGTTCAGCTACATAAAAATCTCATCCTGATGGAAATGTCCTGACTGCAAAGTCCGTGTCAGCTTTGATTTCCTGCCCCAGAGGAGGCTTGGT
The DNA here is from genome assembly GCF_007827085.1 of Peromyscus californicus insignis. Lineage (NCBI taxonomy): Eukaryota > Metazoa > Chordata > Mammalia > Rodentia > Cricetidae > Peromyscus > Peromyscus californicus. The sequence goes on along the minus strand of NW_026294562.1, from coordinate 112,985,718 downwards.
CAAAGGCACAGAGTGGGCCTGCCTGTGCAGTGAGAGAACAAAGTTGATCACACTCAATCTTTGTCTAGTGGTCAACCCAGCCCAGTGTGCCCCTAGCCTCAGGGCTGCTGAGAGCGTTCCAACATCTCTTGGAATCACAAGGAGAACTGTGGAAGAGGCAGGCCTGAGGGTGAGTGTCCCTATCTTTTATTGCTTCCCTGCAAGTTCAGAGAGGCTCGGGATTGGGCAGAGTCTGGGGGTCCGCTGGCCAGAGGACAAGCTGAACTCGGCCATTCCAGGTCTCCATGAAGGGGAGTCAAACTGAAATAACCTCAAAAAGGTGCCGCCAGGGCAGAGGCAGAGCCAGTTGCTGTCTCCAAGCTAATTTTAAGAATGTCCTCGACTCTTGGAATTTCATCAGCATGACTCATGGAACTGCAGGCCAACATTCTGAAGCTCTGAATAATACAGAGTGCTGGAAGCCAGAGCTCAATGGGAGTTTTACCTAAATAAAGCCTACCAGCCCAGCCTGCTGTGATACATGCATTAGAATCTGCTAATTCAGCAGAGTCCACACCCTTGCTCCTCTGCTGTTCACACTATTACCCACAAGTTCTTGGGACTGTGGGACAAGTCTTCCTGTAAACAGATTTTCTTTGGGCCATCAGCTCTCTCTCTCCTCTCTCTCTCTCTCTCTCTCTCTCTCTCTCTCTCTCTCTCTCTCTCTCTCTCTCTCCTCTCTCTCTCCTCTCTCTCTCTCTCTCTCTCTCCTCTCTCTCTCTCTCTCTCTCTCTCTCTCTCTCTCTCTCTCTCTCTCTCTCTCTCACACACACACACACACACACACATACACACACACACAAAAAAAAACCCATAAAGGAATATTCCACAACATCTTCTCTCAGATGTGAGATCCCTGCCTGTTTTTTCAAACCTTCAGTTAGTTTCTTGCCATCATTTTCTTATTTTTTTATTTGTCTTTTATCCTTTGAGACTTTCATATATGTCTAGATGAAATACAATTATATACACCCCCTATTCCTCATTCCTCCCCTCCAACTTTCCCCATATCCTTCCCAACATCTCTTGAATATAACTTCATGTTTTTAAAATCTAGTGCACTGAGTTCAATTAGTGCTGTCCATATGTGCATGAGTGAGGGGCACCCACTGGAGTATTGGCTACCTACCAGTGGTCATATCCTCCAAGAAGAAATGACTCCCCCGTTCTAGGTAGCTATCAACTGCCAACACCCTCAGTAAAGGGTGAGACTGGAGATCTTCTCCTGTGTCTCTATGGGAATTTTGGCTGGCTCGATCTTGTACAGGTCTTGTACAGCTGGTATGAGTTTGTGAGTGCAATTAGACCTGGCATGTCCAGGCAACATTTCACAGCACTTGTCCCCATCATTCTGCTTACAGTATTTCCACCTCCTCTTCTGTGATGGTCTCTGAGCTTCGGCATGGTGCTCTGTCTCTGCTCAGCACACTGACCAGTTATGAGTCTTTACATTGATTGTTGTCTACTTCAGAAAGGAGCTTCTCTGACCAAGGTGGAGAGAAGCCCAGGTCTGTGGGGATAAATATAAATATTTAGAAGGCAATTTTGCTGCCATAGCCTTTCTGTTCTTTACTTCCTTCCACACATGCAGTATGCACTTTTAGGAGGTTGTTTTTGTTTTTGGTTTTTGTTTTTTGACATGTGCAGTCAGAACGGATATGACAACAAAGCTCAAGTTTGAGAAGGTGTCCAAGGTCCTCTTCTCTAAACTTCAGTCAAACAAAATGTCATTGAAATTCAGGTCTTAGAATGCGTATGGTGACTTGTCGGTTATCTTCACAACACACAGGAGATGCTGATATTGTTACAAATGGAGGAGTGTCACATGATCAGGAGGCAAGCTGAATTTGGCATGGTTAAACTTGATGGTTAAAATTTAAGGGATTGCATGAGACCCGATCACTTCTGAGTGGAAAGGCTTGTTGTGAGGTAACAGAGATATCACCCAAGGGTGTGTGCCACAGTATATCCAGAATCCTGTTAGGAGCTACAGTGGCTGGCTCTACGCACCGTTCTCTTGAACTCTGTGTCTCTGTCACTGACCCCACCCTCTGTCTTCATCTGTCATGATTCTCTGTGTGTCTCTAATTCCTCACTCATTTTCTCTTGATCTCTCCATATTCTAGCTTCCTGTATCACTACCTTTATTCTTCCGTATTTTCATTGACACATGACTCCCCCAGTGGTCACTCCTGTATGCAGAGTCTGCCTCACCCTTTAGCTTGGCTCCTGAGGCTAACGGATCACAACGTTTCCAGATAGATAAGCTATGGGAGAGAACCCAAATTGGCTCAAGTCACATTTCAGAGCCTTTCCACATAAATTAGTCTGGTATCCACCCAATGAGCGAGCCTCTCTGTGACAGGTGTCCAGGCCAGGACTTATCCAATCCTCTGTGGCCACAGGTACAGGGGATCCACAGGCCCTCTGAAGGGAAGAGACACAGATGTGAGCTTTGACTTATAAGACTTAGGATTGGACCTGGGTTTTTCACACTTCTGAGCATTGTGTTCCTTGTCTGTAAAATGAGGACAGTAATACCCACTTTCATGAGATTGTTGAGACGATGTGGTAAACACATAGCTAGTGAACTGATGGCAAAGGCCTAACCAATTATTACTGTTACTAACTAGTATTTTCAGGAGACTCCAAATATCAAGAATCTGTAACCTGTTTTGACCTATGGCCCTTTGAACTTCTTTCTGCTGTCTTTCTCATTAGGACAATTTCTCCTCTCCTCTTGATGTTTCTTCATTTCTTCCCTGGTATCAGCACTGTGAACCCATGTCCGTGCTCCAGGATTTCACAATGGAATGCTTTGGAGTCACTCTTTCCCACTTGGAAGTGACTTGCATACTTCGCTCTGCTGTTACCAATCACACTGAAGGAGGGAGGCGGAGGGTGTGGCTCACTGCACTGAGCAGTGTTGTGATGTGTGCTTCATAAAATTGCTCCAGCAGAGGAAGTGGATTATGATGACGCTGCTGGCTTTTATAACATCAATATGAAGCTTTCTGGTATTACTTGGCAAGACAAATCCTGAAATTTCCCTCAAGAAGCCCAGGACAAGTTGAAAAGCCAACTAAAGAATGCAGATATATATTTAATAAAAAGCAAAAATCACTGCGGATGCCAGAAATTGTTATAAACAAGTGCTTTGCCAAACACACTCAGTCGTGTGCATTGCAAGGTCTCTGACTGGAGAACTGAGTGGGTGAGAGTCAGAGTGCAAGCACTGATGGGGGAGGGGAGAGGGAAGAGAGGGAAGCAGTGTGCTATAGCCCGGGGTATTAGAGAAGGACTACAAAAGGAGCAGGAGTCAACAGACAGAGCCCCAGTCCTAGCGGGGCGTGGGGTGGGGGGGTGGGGGGGAGGCTAGCCTGCTCAGGGTAGAGCAGGGAGGTGCTGCATGAAACAGAAAAAAATCAGCAGTAACAATACGGCCATTCCAAAATTTCAGCCCAAATAGTGCCAGACACCAGCCTGGTTCCAGGGGGATGTGACCTGTGTTATTACACAGGGTCACACAATCAGGAGAGCCCCGTGCTCAATGTAATGTTTTGCAGTTGTCATTTTGGAATTCTTAATCATTTTTTTTTTCTGGAAGAAACATTTCAATGTTTCACTGGGCCTTAGAAACCATATTACTGGGATTGGCTGAGGAGAGTTTAACCAAGGACTTAATTAAAGCTAGAAGGGAGATTGAAGAGAAGATGGTGGGCAGATTCATTTTGGTTAGGAAAGGAGAAAGCAAGTGACTTAGAACCAAATAGAAGCAGACAGAGGTCAGGGACCCATTCATTGCTAATGGGCAATGACTAGGGGATCAACTTGCCACAAGAGCTGTGCCCTGAAGGGTACTCAGGGTGATGTGCTCCACACGGTGGGGTGCTTTGGAGAGACGCTCTTGTAACAGGTGTCAATAATTGAATCATCTGGGACCTCAAGGAGAGGGAGAGTCTCCTAGGTATAGCCAACCAGCACTGGACAAAGAACAGTAGCAGTGCGGTAAGGATGGAGTGCTGGTCCCAGACAGAACTGAGTTCAGCTTTCAGCTCTCCTGAATGCAGGAGCTAGGAATTAAATATCCTGACTTCTCTGAGCCTTAACTCCATCTGGGAAAGGGGAAAACATCTATTCACAAGACTGATGTTTAAATGAGGTATAGTATACACAGTGTCTACCACTTTGCATGATGCATATGAATACTTAAATGTCCCCTGTAATTCAATATTGATTTAAGAGAACTAGAGCTAAGACACATGTGTACCAGGGCTGGGGTGATACCTCACTGCTTGTCAAGAAAGTACGAGGATCTGAGTTTGAGCCCTAGAGCCCACATATAAAAAGCCAAGCATTGAGGCACAGCTCATAATCCTAGCACTGGAAAGGTAAGACAGGTGGATCTCTGGGACTCGCTGGCGAGCCAGCCTAGCCTATGTGGAGAGCTCCAGGCTGATAGGAGAAAACAGTGGCTGGCATCTAAACAGCAACACCCAAGGGATTGCCCTCTGACCTGAATGCATGCACACACTTACCCACACACTCATACACAGACACCATACACATATATGCACACACATACACATATACATATGTATGCACACATACATGCACACACACATATTCATGCACACACATATACACACACATTCACACATATACACATGCACGCACACATATGTCCCAACCTCACCACCTTGGACCATGAGCAAACTACATGTCTCAGCCTCACATTCCTCTTGAACAACAGAAATAAACACACTGCCTAGGAAAGTGCCTTGTATGCATTCAATGCACGCACAAAGCTGTGTCCTGCCATGTTATAGCCAGGAATCAGAAAGATACTTGCAAGTTGCAAACAGGTTTGCAACTCCAATGATCATTCTTTTGTTGACCTCAGGAAAACAGATCTCTTGCTCGGGGAGAACAGGGGTTAAATGTGGTTGGGATCCCTCATCCTACAAATACAATACCATTCTGAACACTTGACCCTTTGGGAACGTGGGTCAATCCTTTGTCCTGTCATGTCACCTAGTTCACTAATCCTACTGTAGCCAAACTGCTTGGTGTTCCTTTCCTTCCCCCAACCACCCAGGCTTCTCTGCTGAACATAAAGGGGAAATACTGTCACCACATGGCTACCGTGAATCGAGAAGCCTAATTAATGACAGGACATGCAATGTGCATGCTCTTGCATCAGACAGGGAGGGAGCTGGTTCTTTTCACTGTGGCACACAAAGCACGCAGAGTATTTAGGGAGAAAAATAATGTCCTTCATTAGCCTCACAGAGGCCAAGAGAGGAAATGCCTTACGTAAAAATGACATAAAACACACACACACTTTTTAAAATCTAAGTTTGCATATTCTATATGGGATAAAAGGAAGAAATACCACAAGGATATTAAGTGCTGAGGATGAGAGGATTTCTGCTCTTCTAGGACAGAATAACAGTGTGGAGATATAGAAGTCAAAGACGAGCCTAATCAAACGGCAGTGACCCTGAGGCTGAGCAGATCCTTCAGGCCTCAGAGTGTAGGTTTTCTGCTTTGAAAAAGGCCATGTGATAGGGCTGGTAGTTACCCTGAGGTTGACCTTACTAAATGCTTCTCATGCTGCACTAGGCCCTGTCTCAGTCCTCTAGGATGGGGTCCAGGCAGGTGCAGAATGTGAGTAGAAATGATGTGGAGCCCTTCTCTAAAGAAATGCTACTGCAATTTCTTTACCCATTTACACTTGGATTGCCGTTCTGTATATACTCTGGTTATCAATCCTGTACCACATGGTGTATAGTTCTCCTTACATGTTACCAGATTTAGTTAGCTAGTATTTTGGTGATATAGGCATATATATAGGCATAAGATATATAATTGGTAAGTTTTTTTTTCATGTTATCTTTTCCTGGCTTTTCTAAAAAGGTATGCCAGTCTCAAAAATCAGTTGAGAAATACTCTCTACTTTTTGAAAAACTTGTGAAGATTTTATGTAAATTCTCCCTCAAAGATTCTTTGGCACCAGGGAATCTATCTAGCTTAGGGTTTTTCTTTGAGGGACATCTTTGGTCATTAATAATCGCCTTATTTGTATTTATTTGTTAGATGTATTCTGATGTTATCCTGTCTTTCATTCATGATTGTTTTAATTTACGGTCTCTCTCACCTGCCCTCCCTTCCTCCTTCTCCTCCTCTTCCTCCCCTCCTCCTCTTCCTCCTCCTCCTTCACCTCCTCCTTCTCCTCTTCTATTCTTAGTAACAGCTTCTCAGTTTTATTGAGCATTTCAGAGAAGCTATTTTTGTTTTACTGACTTTTCTCTGCTAAGTTTATATTCTGAACTTAATCTTTCTATGCTGCTCTTTATTATTCCTTTCCTTGTGTCCGCTTTGGGATTAATTTGCTCTTGAGTTGAGGTCTTTGTTTTTTCAGGCTATTGGCGTCAATCAAGCCTTTATTCTTGTTTTAAGATAGGAATTTACCACCGTCATGAATTTTTGCATCAACGGTGTAGGAGGATAGGATCACCTGTACTTCCAGCATGGAAAGTGGAGGAGAACAAATGGTTTAGCTAAGGTTATCAAGGCGGTCAATAGTAGGGTTGGAATTATACTACCAAGGGTTAGAGTCCAAACCCATCACACTTTGTCACTGTCACGTTGCTTCCAGACACACCAAGATACACCTCAGAGAACTGCAAAACTCACATTTTAAAAACCACAGTGTCTAATCATTGCAACTGTTGTGTACATGGATGTGAGTGTGTTGTGACAACTTCTGTAATCAGGACATATGTGCTTCAAAAGCTCGAAAAAAAATCCCGTATTATTTGAGGGAAGAAGGCTTTCTGTGACATTCTGTATCTGCTGAACTCACAGCAGTAAGTGGTTTAACATTTGTTACTGCCATCGAGTTTGCCCGCTGCCTTTCTATCATCTAATGTGTTATTTAATTTCACCAGAATCCTAGAGATTAGTGATATCTCTGGACTCCAAAGCCAGGAAACGTTAGTGTGTGTGTGTATATATATATATATAAAGTCGGTGTTACTAAGAGAAAAATTGTAAACACAAAATATAATGCCCCGTTTTAAATGACTTACCTTCTCCTCTACCTAGTTATAGCCACAATGCAGATGAAATAGAGTGCTTTAAAAATGTTTCAAGCTGTTCATGTAGATCTCTTCCATTTCTCCGTCATTGGGCGATCCCCGTGTCTTTCTTGGGGTCCTGTTTTCCAGGTAGCCTCCCTGGTGATGTGAGTAGCAGTCCAGTCATCCTTGTTCCACATCTAGTATCCTCCTATGAGTGAGTACATACCATGTTTGTCTTTCTGAGTCTGGGTTACCTCACTCAGGATGATTTTTTCTAGATCCATCCATTTGCCTGCAAACCTCATGATGTCATTGTTTTTCTCTGCTGAGTAGTATTCCATTGTGTATATGTACCACATTTTGTTTATCCATTCTTCAGTTGAAGGGCGTCTAGGTTGTTTCCATGTTCTGGTTATTACAAACAATGCTGATATGAGCATAGCTGAACAAGTGCTCTTGTGGTGTGATTGAGCATTCCTTGGGTATATGCCCAAGAGTGGTATAGCTGGATCTTGGGGGAGATTGATTTTCAATTTTCTAAGAAAGCGCCATATTGATTTCCAAAGTGATCGTACAAGCTTGCATTCCCACCAGCAGTGGAGGAGAGTTCCCCTAGCTCCACATCCTCTCCAGCATAAGGTATCTTCAGTGTTTTTGATCTTAGCCATTCTGACAGGTGTAAGGTGGTATCTCAGAGTTGTTTTGGTTTGCATTTCCCTGATGATTAGGGATGTTGAGCAATTCCTTAAATGTCTTTCAGCCATTTGAGTTTCCTCTGTTGAGAATTCTCTGTTTAGTTCTATAGCCCATTTCTTAATTGGACTGTTGGGCATTTTGATGTCTAATTTCTTGAGTTCCTTATATATTCTGAATATCAGTCCTCTGTCAGATGTGGGGTTGGTGAAGACCTTTTCCCATTCTGTAGGCTGTCGCTTTGCCTTGTTGACCATATCCTTTGCTCTACAAAAACTTCTCAGTTTCAAGAGGTCCCATTGATTGATTGCTTCTCTCAGTGTCTGTGCTACTGGTGTTATATTTAGGAAGTGATCTCCTATGCCAATGCATTCAAGACTACTTCCTACTTTCTCTTCTAGCAGGTTCAGAATAGCTGGATTTATGTTGAGGTCCTTGATCCACTTGGACTTAAGTTTTGTGCACGGTAATAGATATGGATCTATTTGCAGCCTTCTACACGTTGATATCCAGTTATGCCAGCACCATTTGTTGATGATGCTTTCTTTTTTCCATTGTGCACTTTTGGCTTCTTTCAAAAATTATATGTTCATAGGTGTGCGGATTAATGTCAGGGTCTTTCAATTCGATTCCATTGGTCCACATGTCGGTTTTTATGCCAGTACCAAGCTGTTTTTATTACTGTAGCTCTATAGTAGAGCTTGAAGTCAGGGATCGTGATGCCTCCAGAGGTTGTGTTATTGTACAGGATTCTTTTGGCTATCCTGGGGAAATGGAAAAGATCTACACGAACAGCCTGGACATGAGTGGGGGTAATGAAGGGCGAGGGTCGAGGGAAAGAGAGCTTGGGGGAGCAGGAGATCCCAGCTGAATCAAGAACAGAGAGGGAGAACAAGGAATAGGAGACCATGGTAAATGAAGACCACATGAGAATAGGAAGAAGCAAAGTGCTAGAGAGGCCCACAGAAATCCACAAAGATACCCCCACAACAGACAGCTGGCAATGGTCGAGAGACAGCCCAAACTGACCTACTCTGGTGATAGGATGGCCAAACACCCTAATTGTCGTACTAGAAACCCCATCCAAAGACTGAGGGATCTGGATGCAGAGATCCATGGCTAGTCCCCGGGTAGAGCTCTGGGAGTCCAATTAGCGAGAAAGAGGAGGGTTTATATGAGCGAGAATTGTTGAGACCAAGGTTGGATAAAGCACAGGGACAAATAGCCAAACGAATGGAAACACATGAACTATGAACCAATGGCTGAGGGGTTCCCAACTGGATCAGGCCCTCTGAATGGGTGAGACGGTTGATTGGCTTGATCTGTTTGGGAGGCATCCAGGCAGTGGGACTGGGTCCTGTGCTCATTGCATGAGTTGGCTGTTTGAAACCTGGGGCCTATGCAGGGTCGCTTGACTCAGCCTGGGAGGAGGGGACTGGACCTGCCTGGACTGAGTCTACCAGGTTGATCTCAGTCCTTGGGGGAGGCTTTGCCCTGGAGGAGGTGGGAATGGGGGGTGGGCTGGGGGGAAGGTGAGGGGGGCGGGAGGGGGGAGAACAAGGGAATCCATGGCTGATATGTAGAACTGAATTGTATTGCAAAATTTAAAAAAAAAATGTTTCAAGCTGGAGAGATGGTTCAGTGGTTAAGAGTGTTGGCTGCTCTTTCAGAGGAACCAGATTCAATTTCTAGCTTAGCGGCTCAAAACCATCTATAACTCCAATTTCAGGGCCTCCAACACCATCTCTGGTCTCTGTCAGTACCAAGCATACACATGGTACACAGACACAGATACAAGCAAAACACCCTACATATACAATGAGAAAATATTAATAACTTAAAAAGTTTCAGTTATTTACTAATACATTCAAATAACATTTCCAGAGCCTGTTATGTGGCGAGCTTTGCATAAAATATTGATGGCAATGGTAAAATTAGACTTTCCCTTTACTCACATTTCTTACAGTTTAGTGTGATAAATATTAACCAAGTGGTCACAAAAATAAATGTATAATGGCAAGTACAGTAAATTTGGAAGGCACATACATGTACATCATGATGTGTTAACAGTAAGATAATCTCTCCAGCTACATCATAATAGCTTCCCTAGGAATCACTGCTCCATTGAAATCTGAAGTAAAGTACAAGTTTAGAGAAGAGTGATTAACAAGTATTCCAGATCAAATAATGACTTGTCTAAATTTCCTGTGGTGGCCTCAACTCTAAAGAATGCAAGTTGTTTCACTCTATTGAAAATATTGCAGTCAAAAGCTGAATTATCCATCCTTTGACTTAGCAAAAGTTGATGCTACCATGAATTTTAAAGATACGTCTGTGCATATCAGTCCTGAAAGATTTCCATGTCTCTTCATTGCTTACAAGGATTTTTCTCCATGAATATCTTATTTTAGGAAGTTAAGAGTTGAATAATTTAAAATTTAAATATACATTTTCTTGTGTCCAATATAAATTACACCATAATAATGTGATTACTCATACATTATCTCTTTATCTATTTTTTGTTTTTGTTTCTGTTTTGTTTTATTTTGGGGAGGGATGAGACAAGGCCTCATGCTATAGCCCAGGCTGACCTGGAACATAGGGAAATTCTTCTGTCTCAGCCTTCTTCATGCTGGGACCATAGCTGTGAGCTATCATGCCTGGATTTCACATACACTATTTCTTAGGGTAATGCTCAAGCATTTTTGACCATGACGAGTCACTCAAAGCTGATGAGGTTCATTTAGGTTCATTTTCTAATCACATCCTGTTATCTTTTAACATATAAGTAACTGGGTCTGAGGACATGACTCAGTTAACAAAGTGCTTGCCACACAAGAATGAGGACGTGAGTTCAGATCCTCAACATCCACGTATAAGAGCCACATCTGTACGGTAGTACTGGGGGACAGAGACAGAAAGAATCTTGTAGCCAGTGCAGTGAGCCCAAGTTCAAGGAGTGAACTTATCTCAAACATAAAATAGAGTAGTGATTAATGTCAACACCTCTCCTCCACACACATGTGGACACACACACAAACACATCCACACAAAACAAACCAAACAAATAGGCAATTGGCAACAAAAGGTGTGTTCAGCAGCCTTGCAGTAAGTGGCAGGGTATGAGCTTCTACACATCCTTAATTTACATGAATAGTGCTAACTCTTTAAGACATATGTCATTTCCAGTGGTTCACAGACATAAAGCTAGCCAATAGCTTTTTCTTTCCAGATGCCAGGTAGCACTGTAAGCATTTGACACAGAAGAATACACAGAGTCAGTAGAGTGGTTCTATGATCTATGACTGTGTCCGTGAAGAAACAGAGGCACAAGGCAGTTGGTTTTTTTCTAGTTCACATTGCTAAACAGTAACAAAGCTGAAACACAAACCTGTGCTCCCAGCTGCAGTGATGCCATGCTTAAATGAAGACCACATGAGAACAGGAAGAAGCAAAGTGCTAGAGAGGTCCACAGACATCAACAAAGATACCTCCACAATAGTCGACTGGCAATGGTCGAGAGACAGCCCGAACTGACCTACTCTGGTGATAGGATGGCCAAACACCCTAATTGTCATGCTAGAAACCTCATCCAATGACTGAGGGAACTGGATGCAGAGATCCATGGCCAGGTCCCAGGTGGAGCTCCAGGAGTCCAACTGGCGAGAAAGAGGAGGGTTTGTATGAGCGAGAATTATTGAGACCAAGATTGGAAAAAGCACAGGGACAATTAGCCAAACGAATGGAAGCACATGAACTATGAACCAATAGCTGAGGAGCCCCCAACTGGATCAGGCCCTCTGGATAAGTGAGACAGTTGATTAGCTTGATCTGTTTGGGAGGCATCCAGGTAGTGGGACCAGGACCTGTCCTCAGTTCATGAGCTGGCTGTTTGGAACCTGGGGCTTATGCAGGGACACTTGGCTCAGCCTGGGAGGAGGGGACTGGACCTGCCTGGACTGAATCTACCAGGTTGAACTCAACCCCCAGGGGAGTCTTTGCCCTGGAGGAGATGGGAACGGGAGGTGGGCTGGGGGGAATGGGGGGGCTGGAGGGGGGGAGAAAAAGGGAATCCATGGCTGATATGTAAAATTAGATTAAATTTAAAATTTAAAAAAAACTCATGATAGAGTCAACCAAAAGTATGATGAAGTTTGGGGAACAGGAGTACAGGATGGAGTGTACGGACCTCATCAGTTGATACAAGCTCCTGGCTCTCTTCTGGTACCATGACCTGACCTTCATCACTGTCCCATTGTGCTGTAAACAAATCTCCAGCCGTGTTAGGGCCTTTCAAGCTCCATGGTGCTTGCCATAACATCCAGCCACTTTCAGCATCATACAGACCCAGAATCTGGTCTCCCTTCACTGCTGGATTCACAGCTCAATACACAGTTCCACATGTATTGCCCGGTGCTGTATCAAAGAATGTTAGAACAAGAAGAGATTTTAGAAGTAATTCAGGGCACATTAGAACGTTTTTGATAATGAAACAGAAGCTCCAAGTTCAGCATGTCACTCAAATCTCTTTGTAGAGACTAAGAAATGTGATCAGATGTATGTGCTGATTTAGAGACAGTGAGTATAAAATAGAAAAATGAAGAGTATTTTAATCCGCTGTCCCTGGTGCTGCAGGAGTAGAGGAATTAAAGAAATCAAGCCACTTTTATTCTGTTGGTATTTGCATTAAGATAGTTATCTTCCTATCTAAGCTGTTTATTTGAAATAATTCTCAAAGCTTTATGCTCATCCATGAATTAAACGTGATTGGTCCAATTTCCAGGCAGAAGGAAAAATAAACGTATCTCTAGGTCAATATTGACCTTTCCTTATTTGGCAATTTTCCTTTGTGCACTGAAGCTCCCTGGGGCCTTGAAAACTGCAAGATAAGATGGAGACCTCTCTCCAGGGTTGCAACCACCTCTTCATGAGAAACTTCTAATGTCTTATAACTCAAAAGGAGCAGGGGTCAGAGCTACTTACTACTTGCATTAGATTTTATTCATACTGCTCAAAGTCATATTTCCATGCCCTTGCATCTCTCTCTCCATTTTCCTTCTTTACTTATGACTGATTTCTTTTCCTCTCCTAATGTTTCACTTCTCATATTTCATAGATAATTTGTCCGTTTATAAGGTTAAAACTGATTAAATGCCTATAAAGTGTCACGTACTACTGGTTCAGGGATGAATAAGATTTTTTTTTTCTCCAAGCTATACATAAGAGCTGGGGTTTTTAAAAAAGTATGAATTGTAAGAATTTGGGGTTAAAAGTCTGGGCTTAGTGAAAAGAATGTGCAGAATCCTTCCCTACCTCTGTGGTTCATTTCTAGCATGCCTGGGATGACTTTGGGGTGCTAGTTGATGACAGACAGTGCTAGGGAAAATCTTTACTAAGAAAATTGCAGGAAATGTATCTCTTAGTTGACCCTTCAGTGTGGGAAAGAGTTCTCCCGCCTGGGTTTTATTTTCTTCTTGGAGACCCTGGTAGACAACTCCTAAAATCCATGTCAGCACCAAAAAAAGGGTGAAGGAGAAGGAAACGAGGGGATGAAGTCAAATCATTAACTCCCGAGTCATCTGGGAAGACTGGGCCACATCTTGCAGAGTAATCTGCCTAGAGCTAGGACAGATCCAGGTTTTTTTTGGTCCCAATGGCTAGATAATTTAGTGAGAAAGAGCTCCTTAAGAAAATTAATACAGAATTACAAGTTTAAAAGTAGCAACAGAGCCTTGGAAGGGAACACAGAATTAGGCAGAATTAAGCAGCCCTAAAACTGTTGTGAGCTTCCTGGTACATCTATGATCACAGCTTCATTTATGGGACAGACAGAACTATTAGGTCTCTCCTTAAGTTCTGTGTTGGCCATGAAAACACTAGATTTGCTTCTGGTCCACCCAGAGACCTTCATGATACATCCTTTGACATCAGTTCTATTCAACTCTGTTGGATGCTCAAGTTTTTTAAATCCTGAACTCATGCCAGTAACGAGGAAGAGTGTGTCTGTGGAGCATCAGAGGGACCTTGTGAGTGAGGCTCTTCTTGGAGATGGCTGTAAATCCTCAGAAGGACAAGTATTGCCATTGCGTTTGCAGCCTGTGAGTACCATGAACTACGAAGGGAGTCTCTGGGGGCCATTCTTCTATACAGAGTAAGTTGTTTTGCTCTGACTGTCAAGCATGTCCCTACAAGTATTGGTGCATTAACCAGCTTGAGGTCAGGATTAAAGACAGTGATTCACTCGAAGCAGACAGTGCTGTTGGTGCTTGCAGGAATTTATGCTGGCAGCTTGGAATCCAACACCCTGCTGAATTTAAAACAAAAAAATTGATAAATAAAAGTATGTTTTTCTCTTCTACCTAAACAAACAGGAGAGATCCTTCTAAAAAAGACCCACGATGGCTGGTAAAAAAATAAATGTCAAGAGAATAGTGATTTTCTTAGTATTTTCACATCTCTTTAATTTCTTCCTTACCCTTGCTTTCTGATTGGTATTAATGAACCTAGTGATTTTTGCCATAGATGCTTGAAGACACTAAGTTTTGGGCACTGGTGGGATCTGGGGCTATGAAGAAGCCTAACAATCAGGTCCTGCCTCAAAAGAGGAAGGGTGATCACAAGAGCAGTTAATAAATGCCCACTAATATGAGATTAAATTAAATAAACTCATTGTTAGGAGAAAGTAAAGAATAAAACTATAGCTATCCTATACTTTAATGCTTGGTTTTTCTTAAAGAAGCAAGACTATGTAGCGATTAAGGGATCTAGACTTAAGCATAAAATCCAGGATCCTATCTTGGCTCTGTCATCAATCACCCATTCTTACATGAGCAAATGCCCTCACGCCTATGTGTCTATTTCCCAGTTGTCCTATAATTTTTAGTATAGCACTTGCCTTAGATTGCTGTTGTAAAGTTATAAGAGAAAATATATCTAAAATATGGGATAAAACACCTTATACATGTGTTTAATATTAAGAGCATTTTGAGTTGTAGAGAATTTACAAGGGCTAAAGAAACACATGGGAATGGGAGAGAAGGAACTTTTGTGTATGCGGTTGGAAACCAAGATGTAGATTTTAGAGTCTGTGGAGATGGATGGATGGGTGGATCGGTGGGTGGGGGAAAAGGTGGGTGGGTGGATGGGAAGGTGAATAGAGATAGAGTAATGATAGGGTAGGACAAAGGTTAGTTCAGGATCCAGTGCTCTATTTAATCTCATCTGATGCTTTTTTTAATGTCTCATTATCATGAATGTCTTCCGGGGATGAGCATATTATGAAGAAATGAGATTGTGAGGGCTCTCTTTCCGATCATGTGCATCATGATGATGGATGTATAACACTGATACAGGGAGACATTGATACAGCATGGATTTGGGGCTTAGAGATGGAGAATCAGACAGCAAACCAGACTTGGCAGCAAAGGCATTAGCAGTGGAGGAACAGAATGTGCCTGGAGCAGTGGATAGTAACAAGAGGGCAGAGGAGTAGGAGGAGTCAGACTTGTTCCTGGGTGATAATGAGACAAGAGCTCTACCAAATGAGCGAGAAGATCTTCGAGAAAGAGGTCCTTCAGGGGAGGCTGTGGACCAAACACTGTGAGCATTAGTGAGAATTTATTCATTCCTTCAGGTTGATGGGACTAGGGGCATTTGAGTTACAGAAAGTTTTAAGTATTCCTATAACATTTTAGTGCTTCTGTTGTGAATTTTAATCATCTTATTTAACTTTTTTCTTTAACTCTTTCGATAATACTTTTAGAATGAAGAAAGCTGGTTTACAGATGCCTGACCAGTTAGTACATTTGGCCTAGCTACAGACTGTTCACTTTCAGCTTATCCTATGATATATCTCTTTATTATACACAAATGAAAAATGAGGAATCAAACCAGGAAAATGATTTACAAGGTCGCCTGGGTATTAACATTTAATCAGAGCCCATTATTCAATGTGCAATCACTGTTATTGGAGTTCAGTATATGATATCCAGAAGTATGATGCTTTGGCACTTGTGTGTACTTTGAGCAAAGGAAGACTAAATGGCTTCAGAAGCTAGAAAGTATATCTGGTCTGGTCCTCTCTCCTGCTCCCCCTTTCCCTCCCACATTTCCCCCCAGAAGTAGATACTAGAAACTTGAATTCCTCTCCTCCCAAGCAAGTCATAAATTTAAAAATGTCAGTCACCACAATCTCACTTTCCTCTGAATCTTCTCATGTAATAGATGTCTTGGTTTATACTTGAGGAACATACTGTTACAGGAAAGCTAAGAATAGACCAAATGAACAGGACCTTCTTTTTTCCACCATCATCCACAGCCCATAGCTTTTAAAATCACGTTTCTATATGACTGTGCACTCTTTATCAAATTTGTGTTGTTTAATCTTGTCAACTTCAGCAGCTTAAGAAGCACCTAGAAGATAACTAAAATGCATTCAGATGTTTCTAGAGAGACTAGACTATTTTGAATGGAAGTTGTACTGTCCCACAGACTGGAGGCCCATAGAAAATAAAAGGGAAAAAGGAAAAAGCCAGTAGCATAGGAATTTTTGTATCTGCTTCCAGATGATCATGATATGAACTGCTCTGCCTTACTATACCCCTCCACCGTGATGGACTGAAACATCGGAACCCAAGAGCTAACATAAATCTTTCCTCCCCTTAAGTTATTTCTGTTAAGCACTTGTCACAGTGATGAACGTTGTTTTGACATGAAAAATTGGTACCAGAAAATGGGGTTATTATTGTGACTACACCTAACAACATGGTAGACTCCTTTGGAACTGGTTTGCAAGAGGAGTGTGGGAAACTCTGGAGTGGGCTAGCAAATGCCTAGAAAACTATAAACAGAGCAATGGGTAGTTCATGATGGTACTTAGAAGACCAGACTGCAGAGAGGAATTCAGGTAATCAGATTGTTTTTATAAGGTTTGGGTGGCAACATGACTTTCTTGGGTCTAGAAACAGAGGCTAAATATGTTTCATTCTGGTAAAGAACTTCTCCACATTTTGTCTCTGTCCTGAGACTTTGCAGGGGGATGAATTCAAAAGTGACTAGATAATATGGCAGAGAAAACTTCAAGGCCACCCAGCATTCGGCCTGTGACATGATTATTTCTATCTGATCCTACTTAGATTTATACTAAGAATGGGAGCAAAAAGCAGATAGGTTGGGAAAGATTGGGGAAATGCACAGTATAGACAGGAAATGCACAGTATAGACAGGAAATGCACACATTTAATGTTGTGCAGTTATTAAAGAGATATTCTGTGACCTATTTACAACATTTCTGTGAATATTTGGAATGAATATTTAAAATTTTAAATTGATTGCTTATTACTCATGCATGATAGTCATATTTATTCTATTTAGATGCCAGTAACAGATAGTAACCAGAGTGTCTTATTTGGGAAGCTAGAAACAATACCCAGTTCAGATACAAAGTATGCATCCCTGGAAGGAAATAGAACACTGAACAGTCCACTCCCTCTGGTACTCTCCCTCCTTCAGTTTAATCTCCTGATTTTGAAGGTTTATTCTCCCTTGTCTAATCAATATCATAATCCCTAAGCTCATCCTTTATTAATAAACAAAGAAAGTACATAAATAATACCCAGAAAGATTCAAGAACATTTCCAACACATCGATAGTCTAAACCTAAGAAGTAAAACTGAGTCTAATCAATTGACCAAAGCAACAAAAAACAAACAAAAAAAACCCAGTAATTATGATTCTAGTTATCATTCACTGAGTGTGTGTTTCATGCCAGAAACTTGGTGAGTGTTTTTACTTTTCTTACCATTCACCTATGGGTAAAAACTTCAATATCTATAGCACAAGTATAAAAGCTGAGGCTTAGTGATGAAGTCACTTTAAATTCTCCTTTCTTAAATTGAAAGGTCAGAGTAAATATAGTTGAACCTAAATGAAATGTAAGACTCTCAGTCAAGCACAAATATTTTGAAGCAAGAGGGAAATAGAATACTGAAAGCATTAAGCTTGCATTTGCCATGTATTGCAATATAAAGATGATTTCCAGCAATTTGCTATAGGAAGGTTTTTTTTGTCTAAATATACTAACTCATAATCAATATATTAGCATTGTTAGCATTATTTTTACAAACAAAAAGAAGATTTTATGTCCTAAATAGTCAGCTCATTAGCATTATTATATCAATCACACTGGAAGGAAAGAAAACAGCTGGTGTAATGAGAAATGTGACATCAGAAGTCACAGAGCTGACAACACAGACTGAACTTGTTTGTTAAGGACCCACCAATTGTTTATCTGTTTATTTGCCAGTTGCATTAATTCCCAAAGTTATTATCGGCCTCATTAGAGATGGGAAAACTGGAGCAAGGGACCTTTCCACGGAACCACAGCCAGTAAGTGACAGAACCAGGAGCCTCGCTTGTCTGATACCAGGATGACGAACACCTCTTTGCTTTGGGATAGGTGGAGCCCAGTCATTATGGCTATCTGGAAAACCATACCCTGCCTGTGTCGCAGGCCTCATCACTGTCCTTAGAAGAGAATTCTACAAATCTGGGTTCTGAGACCTTTCTATCTGGCTCTGCACTGTAAGAATTTCTATATTTTCTGACCCCAGGATCCAGCAGCCTGTGCTGCCCAGCGGCCCCAGGGCTCATGTCTATTTCTGGTTCCCCGCTCATACTGAAGGCTGGAATATAAATAGTCCTTCACTCTGAAACAGAAGAGGGAACTAGATGCACAGGCACACACAAGCTGGATGTTGCCTAATGCACAGAGTTCCAACGGCAGACACAGCAGAGCAAACCTAACACTGAGAACAGGGAACAGCAACGGACTTCAGGGAGTCTGCAGACCTCCCACAAGCTTATCAGTTATTCCAGGCAGATGGACAGGGAGGAACCTGATAGGTCCAGATCTGCCTCCTTCTGATACTTGTCAAACGCATTTCACTTAACCACAATTTGGGCCGCAAAAGCCCTTTGGAAGGCATCTTCCTAGCCCCATGCCATATTCATTTGGGATGATAACTTTTACATGTAGACATTTGACCCAGTTGAATTAAAACTAAAAAGGCAAACGTCAGAGTGAGTGGCTCTGGACTAACAAAACTCATGTGAAATTCGGACTAATAAAAAACTCAGGGGTCCTTTGCTCAGGACATTTTTATAGTGACAGTTGTTAAAGGAACCTCTTTAGATAGACTATCTCCTGCGGGGGGGGGGGGGGGGGCCGCTCCATGAGCATAGAGAAGACCCTCCCCCACCTACCCACATATACCTCCTTTACAATCTTTTCATTCAACCAAACTATGTACTGTCACAGTATGCAGGTGGCATCTTCAGAGATTGTTAATTAGTACTAAAATATTGAGTGTAGTTGGCTATTCACTGAGACAGGGTCTTCAAGCATCCTGATATTTTGTTTATTAAATTATAAAATGACATTGTACATGCATTTATAAAACACATTTGTGAGCAAGACTGGAAATGTCGACAAGAGCCAATCACTTCAATGGTCACAAATACAAAAGGTTAATTCTAGTGCCAAGTGGTGGTGGCGCATGTCTTTAATCCCAGCACTTGGGAGGCAGAGGCAGGTGGATTTCTGTGAGTTCAAGGACAGCCTTGTCTACAGAGTGAGTTCCAGGATAGCCAAGGCTACACAGCGGAAACCCTGTCTTGAAAGACAAAACAAAACGACAACAATAATAACAAAAGGCTAATTCTTCAGGAAGCTGAGAAGCAAGGTGAAGTTCATTATACACGGCACTTTCCACTGCTTACCCATCTGACTGGAGCAGAAATGTGTTGCAGGAAAGGGCTGGGGCACACAGGGTACAAAGAGTCATGCACGTGATGAGTAAGTTAGTGAGCTATTTGAGCCTCAGGTATCATGCTAGCTCTGAGATCCAGTTTTTCTAAATTGTTCTGAAATATGTTTTGAGTTTCTACTCTGTGTTTCAGGCATGGTGTTAGCTGTTAGGGGCATAAAGGTGAAATAAATCCATCCAAATATATCTAGGATGGTTTGGGGGACAAACATGTAAACAGACTACTTCAATTGAGCATGTTAGGATCTAGATAAAAGTTAAGTCAAGACGTTACGGGAGCATAATGGAGGGTTGCTTAGTGTTAGCATTGGTTTTGGTGAAGAAAAGGGTTCAGAAACACATCCTGGGAATTTCTAAAGTGCTCTTCAAGAGTAAGTAGGAGAGAGTCAAGTGAGTCTGGGGAATTAAGGACACAATAGAGGTCTTGCCAGAGCTGGGGATGATCTGGAAGTAAAGCTGAAGACACAGAGAGGAAACAGATAACAGACGTGTGTGAGAGGCAGACATTCTTATCCTCTGCAGGGGTGGAGGAAGTGAGACTTGAAGGTGTTAGATCAAATGCCTACCTCTTAAAATCAGAAGCCCTAGTCTGAGGTCTGAAAGCTGTTGTACATAGACGGGTAATATCACTTCTTGGAGTCCCATTCAGTCACCTACAAACTAAACTAAAGATAACAGATTCAGGAGAGGTAAACAAGGTATGGTGTGCAAAGCTTCAAAATGGGCACAGCATGTCACAAGTACATGTGAATGATAAAAATCAAGATGGTAGAAATTTACTTTGAAATCTACATAGTATGGGGACTGGGGATACAGCTCAGCTGCTAAGAATGCAGGGGTCAAGTAGTTCAATTCCCAGTATCCATATCAGGTGGATCACAGCAACCTATAACTCCAGTTCCAAGGGATCCGATGCCCTTTATGGCCTCCAAAGACAACTGTCGTGATGTACACTTACACACACACACGCACACACACACACACACACACACACACACACACACACACACACACGCACACACACACACACAATTTTAAAAGCTATATAATTTTTGTTTCAGGCATACAGAAAATGCCACAATGAAATCCCAGTAAGAATCCAGGGTGATGGTGAAGTGATTTGTCCTGGGTACTGGCAAGAAAGGGGTGCAGAGTTAAAACATTTAAAATTCCAACAAAACTGAATAAAAGTTGGCCTGCTTTTTATTATTGTTAAGCCTAAAGAATTCAAAACAATGTCAAATAGTCTTCCTTCAAATATCTTTGTTTGGTCTAAGAATTTCAAAGCAGCACTGCACAGTTACCGTTGAGTTTCAATAATATATTTAAAACCTACAAACCGCAGTAGCCTCTGACACACATTATAAACTAGAGAGGCTCCCCTGGGTCATATTCAGTTGTGCATCATTTTCAAATAATCATTCTAGCAACACTGTCTCCCTGGTTTTATGTTTTGAGCAGATAAATATACAAATAAGCACACAGCGCAACAACAGGACATGTTCTATTCCATTGTCTTTTCAATCAGGATGTAATTACTAGTTCTTATTTATAAGATGAATTGCTAAACAGTCTTATTAATAAAAAAATGGAGCCAGATATTGGGGTGAAAACTGAGAGATCAGAAAAGCAGAAAGAAGCCAGCCACATTCTTACCGCTAAGAAATCCTCAGTCAAAGAGAGAGCTACTTCCTGTCTACTCACACGTGTATACCTCTCTATGCCCTGCCATCTTACTTCCTCTCTCCACCCAGCTCTATCACTTACTGTCTGTTTGTCCAGACCTCCAGACCTCTATGGTTAACTAATGCTGAGATTTAAGGTGTGTGCCGCCATGCCTGGCTCTGTTCCCAGTGTGGCCTTGAACTACAGAGATCCGGAGGAATCTCTGCCTCCCTAATGCTAGAATTAAAGGTATGGGCTACCACTGCCTGGCGTCCATGTTTCATATAGTGGCTAGCTTTTTCCTCTGATCTCCATGCAAGGTTTATTTATTAGAGCACAAATAAAATATCACCACACTTCTTATTGTTCCAACAAGAGAGCTGGGGAGGTGGTTCAGTTGGTGAGGTGCTTTCCATGCAAGCATTAGTATCTGCATTTGATCCCCGGAACACATATAAAAATCTGGGCATGGTGGCATGCATTTATAATAGCAATGCTTGGGAGGTAGGCACAGCAAGGTGTCTGGGACTTGCTGGCTAACTGGTCTACCCAAAACGGTAAGCTCCAGTGAGAGGCTGTCTCAAGAAGTATGTTAGAAAGTGGCCAAGGAAAATATGTGACATCAACCTCTGGCCTATACACACATGTGTGTACATACACTCACATATGTGCACACAAAAGCACGCACACACACAGGCTGGAAGCGTGAACTGCACTGAAAGTGTGCTTAAATGAACACGAACTACGAGGACACCACAAGAAGGTCTCTGAACTAATTTGGTGTGGAATTACGAAATGTTTATCATATGATAAATAGTAAAATAACTTAAAGCTATTTACTGCAAATGTTTTCTTGTACAGAAGAGAATGTTAAGTTACAGGTTCCAATAGTTGCGGGGTTCTTCCCACTCCAAATCTGTCAGGCTCCAGTGTTCTTTCAAGGACCTCTATTTTCCATCCTGACTCCAGCAGGGTTCCATCTGTACCTCTGCCTCTTTCTTTATCCTGGAATCCTGACACTCTCACATGTCACGTCAATTACCTGGATTATTTTGTGTCCCGCTAAGTCCCCACATAATGTAACCACTGTTGGTAGGAAACATTAACAGGATAGCGAGGAATGAAGTACCCCCACAACTATTTGTTTCACAGGCACCATTGGAAAAACACGAAGACAGAATATGACAAACGGCGTAGTCCATGATCAGGAATACACTGGTAGGTAGGGAATTAAACAATGTGGAAGAGGGCAGATATCAAGCATTGGAGTGGTAAATCTCCAAGCTGCTCTTAACACATTGTCAAGTGCTGGCATTTCATTGACAGCTTAAAAATAAACCAGTGCCTATAGTCTTGGCAACAGCCTGGGTTGTTTGCAGATTCCCATGGGACCCCTCAGGCCAACAACTCAATTGGATATAACCCAATTCTGGAAGTGGAAGTTTCATTTGGTGACATGCGATACCCAATTGAGACTCTGTCTCCCCATTATTTAGCGATTTCATTTAGATGCCTTCATATGTGTATAGATTTTAGGAAGCTTCCACCGACAGCAAAGCCCCACTGCTGAAGACAACACCTACACAATACATTGAATATGGAGACGTCAAACTGGTGCCTCCATAGAGCCTTCAGCCCTGCACTCTAGAGCCTTTGGTACAGGAAGGCATTCTGTATGCTATCAAAAGAGAAACAAACACCAAGCCAGCCACAAACCTTTGGTCTACAATGGTGTCCTGCCTGCAAGATATGCTGGGGTAGTGGTGACAAAGCTCGTGGGAGTAACCAACCAAAATCTGATTTGATTTAGGCCCACTCCACCAGATGGAACCCATACCCTACCCTGCTTGGGTGACCACATCCAGAGCCTAGATAGTACAGGGACCTAGGTAAAACCAAGTACTAAGGGATAAAAACAAACAAACAAAGTCAAAATAAAATGACTCTTACAGCATTCTGCTATACCTAGAGATAAGTGTCTCACTCAGCCATCATCAGAGAAGCTTCTTCCTGAAGCAGATGGGAACAAATACAGAGACCCACAGCCAGACATTATGCAGACAGTGAAAGACCTTGGGACACTGGGCCCTAAACAGATGCCTCTTTCTAATCCCTCCCCTCAGGGAATCCCACCAAAGAGGAGGCAGAAAGAGGTAAGAGCCAGAGGGGTTGAAGGACACCAAGAAAACAAGGTCTTTTAAATCAGCATCATCAAAGCTCATATGAACTCACTAAGACAGAGTATGCATGCATAGGGCCTACATGGGTCTGCACCAGGTCCTCTGACTACATGTTATGGCTCCCAATTTAGTGTTTTCATGGGATTCTTGAGCGTGCAAATGAGTGGGTCTCTGACTTTTGTTTCCTCTCTTGGCTTTTTTCCTTCTGTTTGTTTGTCTTGACCAACTCTGATGTAATAGTTTTCATTTTATCTAATTACATTTTATTTTATTATGTTATATTATTATCCCTTAGAAGCCTGTTTGTTTTCTAATGAGAGACAGAAATGGGATGGATCAGGATGGGAAGGGAGGTAGGGAGGAACTGGGAGGAGTAGAGGGAGAGGAAACCATAATCAGTATATATTATGTGAGGGGGAAAAATCTATTTTCAATAAAAGGGAAAAATTAACCAGTGCCATCCTTTGAGTACACAGTGAAGATCTCCCAGACAGCTGGGAACTAACTGAAAGGTAAACCATGAACTGGTGCAGCCACAAAGGTAAAGAACAAGCTGATGGCAATCGATCAGTTAATTATTCTTTTTCCCCTTAGCTATAACCTGAGTTCTCGCTGACTACAAAGTTAACCCAAATAATATTATGGTTAAATAGTTCCTCCTTTGATCTGAAAGAATGGAGCATTGCACACAGTCCTGAAGGCCACAGAGCAGGAGGAGGTGGGCACTTCTGAACCTCTTTCAATAGAAAGCCATGGGTATCTCAGGATTCTTTCCCCTCCCTTGTATGCCCACTTTCTTCTCAAAGGTGTGTCTTTTACTTGCAGTCTATAAATCACTGGTGTTCCTCTTTCTCTTCTTTTCATCCCCCTCCACCCATCCCCTACACCACCCCCCACGCAGCTGCCAAGACCCCAGACTTCCCTGCCTCACTGTCTCTCTCTCATGCCAGTAAAATTGTCTTAGAGTTCCCTCTGTGTCTGTTTGTAGTTTTTGTTTTGTTTTGTTTTGTTTTATTGACAAGACCAGGAGTTGCAAGGAGGACTCTGCCTGCATCTTGACATCACTCAACTGGGCAGCACTTTATTTCTTAGTGGTGAGGTCTGGGTTCAGGAGGGCTGGAGGAGACATTAAGAGATGGATGTGGGGAGATGGCCCAGTGAAGAAAGGAGCTTCAAACCAAGCCTGATAACATGAGCTTGGTCCCTGAAACCCACAGGGTGGAAAGAGAACAGACTCACGCAAATTGCCCTTTAACTCCACATGCGTGCTTTGTGAGGTTCACCACCACCAACTAAATAAAGATCATTTTAAAGGTTTAAAAATAGAGAACATGGAGAGACCGGAAAGCAGATGCCAAACCAGAGCTGGACACCTCGAAGTGGCAGAGGAGATAAGCCACGTGAAGAGAGCAAGCCCAGGAAAGACCGTGCTGACAGGGTGGGGTCCTGTAGTGTCGAAAACGTCCTTCTTCTTCAGCTTTGCCCCAGGCGGTGGATTGTGGGCTTGTTCTTTGTGTTCTGCTGAGCTGGAAGAATTCCAAGGGAAAAAAAAACACTACAGCCTTGCAGCTAACACGGCATGTGGCAAACGTTTTTGATGAAGCGTCTGTGAAAAGCTAATTTCATTGCTCCCCAAATGACAGAACCAGGAGTGTGGGATGGAGGCTGTGAGAACCCACAGACACTGTGTTTCAGGATCCGAAAGGTGTGTCTGGTCCTTCAAGTAACTGGAATTTAGGAGCTGGTGAATACTTAACCTGAAAAGTCATGAATTCCCAGACGTGATCTACATGACAGCAATGTACTCTCTTGGCATGGCCAGCACCATCAGCAATCGTTGCTATTTCACGACATGAAGGCTTAAGACCATCAGTCCCTTAGTCACTTGTATTGGCTAGACATTTACTTTGCTTCAGATAGTTTATTTGATCCTGCAGATGCAGTTATGAACCCAACCCTTATCCGTAACAGGATTAAAATCTGGCAATGATGGTGAGCCTCAAACTAATTATGATATACACAATAACAAATCAAATGGCTTCAGGTGGGTGAAGCACGTGAAGGAAAGACACAGGTACTGTGGGAACACACAATGGGGAGGTCAGAGAAGCCTTACCTGACCACGTCATCAGTAGACATGCCTGACCACACTATAAGGAGATGTACTAGGTTGGAGGAATTCAACCATGGCAAACCTTATCAGTAAACCAAGGATAAAAGGAGGCTGGAGTGATGTGGTGTAATCATACACGCTAAATGATATTTAACTCACGACATTCATCAAGGATAGCACATTTAGACTGTAGCATATTTCAATATGATTTATAATCACATAACATTATCTTATAGAATGTGATGTTTCTGGATTTTACACACACACACACACACACCCACACACAAAGCCAATACTAGCTGAAATACTTTAGAAGAATACTAGATAAAGCTGGTACTTCTTAATGGGCCCAAGCCAAACCAACTATACCATACATATATGTGTATGTGTGTGTGTGTGTGTGTGTGTGTGTGTGTGTGTGTGTGTGTGTAGACATATGTACATGCATACATACACATATATTGCTATATACATACATATGTATATATAAATTGCATAGATATACATATGTATGCATATATAAAGCTTACTAGGTGACACCTAAATTCAGAAAGACTGTAGATGATATCATTCAAGGAAAAAGGGAGAAAATGTCAAATAACTTGAATAAGAAAATTTAGCACTCAAAAACCCAATGCAACAAATAATTGGACAATACACTAGTGAACAAGGATGGGCAAGAACTCCATAAAAGCCCAAGAAGGACTTTTAAGTAATCCAGCCCAAATGGAAACAGATGGAGGTAGAGGAAACCAGCTTGGAATTTTGGCAGCAGAAACACAGAGAATATACAGAAAATTTATGATTTCCTAAATCTCTGGTAAATCACAAATGGTGAATGCACTTTACATGAGTGCTCCCTAAATGCCAAGAAACTCAAAAGTGCTCAGCTGTACAGGTGGTGGGGGTATAGGAAATGCAAAGACTGCCTGTAGATAGAACCATATTGAAAGAATCGAAATGGTTATTGTGATTCCAGAAACACCTACATTATAGTGCCCCTCACTTCTCTTTTCTTATAGCATTCTGAAACTTCACTTATTAGTTTACATTTTACCATACAAGTTCCTCTATTTTATAGTTTCTGGGGGCCAAGACCCTGGTCCACAGGTACAGTGCCATCTTTTCACAAGGATGATGGAACAGACGAGGCATTAAAATGAGTATCGGAGGCACAGATGAATGAAAAGACTTGAAAACTGAGATGTGACGATGAATCCTGATTTGATCAGTCATTGAAGGTGCATATTCTTGGTAAACAATACAGAGTGGAGACAGGAGACCTCTTCTGCTAAACCGGACACCATACTGCAGTTCTGAGCTGAACATGTCCACCTGCCTGGGAGATGAATAAGACACTGGATTTTTTAATTCTCTAGAAAATAGGCTGAACTAAAGTTCAGAAAATAGAAATACTAAAGATAATAGAAAACTGAAGAAAAATCATGGGACGAGTTTGAGATCAGCTACTCTCCATCTAGGTGGTGTGACTAACCGGTTAGACATACAAGTCTGGAGGTCAAGAGAAAAGATGAGCCTCAAATTAAAATTTTGTCAAACAGATGATAATTTAGTTGAACATTTGGGGAAGGAGCAATAGCAGATAAGACCGGAAATATAGGGTGAGAAAAACAAAATAAGATTTCAATAGAAAATACATCCTAAGGCTTTTGGATGGTTATCATAAGGACTTTTGGACCAGCTGGAGCTGGTGTGTGAAAATCAGAATTCACAGAGCAAGGATAAGTGTCTCTGTCCATGAGCCCTCAGGGTTGACAAGAGCAAACTCAATGACTTGTAGATGCCTGCAAACCTCAGAAAACAGCGGATAGAACTGATAACACATGCCAGGACTCCCTTCACAGTCTACCTCCAGCTTGGAAGAAACCAAATAGGAAATTAGTCACGTAAAGAACGCATAGCAAGCAATTGTAACAGAAGGACGGATACCTGTTCTACCAACCAAAGATGAGGAACTGAAAGACATGGGTCCCATTTCTGCTGTGACTAAATACCAAGAAGTAGGAATTGGGTCTCCTTTGGTTTAGCCATGGTCACAGGCTGTGTTGGACAGCCAAGTCACCAGAAAAATCATCTGCACTGGTGGGGACAGCTGCAGAGCAGAAGTAAAATCCCCTGCCTCCTGAGAGGGCCTCCCAAGAGCTTTGCATAAAGGACCCCTTTAAATCCTACTGCAAACATTCTCTAGTAACAGAGCCAATAGATACACAATCAATTACAGTCAAGTATCTGTAAGAGAATCCAAGGAGTACATTCTAAATGGAAGATTATACATTTAAACTTTAGAAAAAACATATTTTTCCATTAAAACGTCTATTTTTAAATTTTGTTGGAGAAAAGTGATCTCGCTGCTAATTTGTAGTTTGATCTATAACTCTAGAGTTTGCTTAAGAAATCCCTAAGGCCATGGAGCAAAGAGGTATGCATTTTAAACTTCAGTGAAATAATTAATTGCAACTCCAACGACGTACAAATGTTGTTTTATGAATCCTTTTTAACCTGTTTCTTCTTCATGTGGGGTAGGGAAAACAGCACGCTTTCTTTTTCAGTTATCTAAGAGTGCTAAGACATCTTTCTTGAGTAGAGGTGCTTTTACCACAGAAACAGCACTTTTTATTTTACATGTCATATATGTTTGGGTACAGGGTGACCAGTAGTTTCTCTCCTACCTGTCTTGTGTACAGTAGCATTGTTATAATGAAAGAACCTCACCTCTGTCAGCTCCCGGCTCATGATAGGACATTTCCCTTGCAAGCCTTTGATAAACTTGAAAGATGTAGAGATTTGGGGGCCAGCATCCAGAGGCCTTATAAATGAGTAAGGTTGTAAGTGATGTGTACATTACCCAGTTGCATTTTCTAGGGTAAGTCTTCCGCTTTTATCGGATTCTCAAAGATGTTCTTGATCCAACCGATGATTAAGATCACTACTGTAGAAGTCTCTAGGAAATCCTATCTAACAAAAGGCACGGTGTGATGGAATGATGCAGTTCTTCTTAAGTGCGTGAAGTGAGCCCAACTCCCCTCAGTTCGTGAGCCATGTATGCTGCCGGATCAGTGCACCTCCCCACCCCCATCAGAAAAGTTTCTTTTTGCAGCCGGTGATGACTAATACAAAGACTCACGACTGGCCAAAATGCAGAGAAAAAGTGACTGCAGAGTGAGCAACCCTAACTGGGCTATTATATCGTATCTCCTTTCTAAGACTCAGGAAAATCATCTAAGAGAGGGCAGAAAGATTGTAAGAGCCAGAGGTTGGAGAGAAGTAATGTCTGACGGACATGACATGGCCATATTCCATTTATGATCTCATAGCAGCTGTGGCTGCCTGAATAGGACCTACACAAGATCAAGCCAGCCAGCACTCCATCGTGGACAGGGGAAGGGTTCATGAGACCCGGCCCCTAACATAGGAGCTTTTGTCAGTTTCTTCAAGGGTGTGGTCCACAGTGGGTTGCCCATGAGCCACTGGATGGCCCTACATCTGTTCGCATATGGGCAGCATTAATTGTACACAGTAGGTAATAAAAACAAAAGTATGAAGTAGGGAATGAGAGAATATGGAGGATTTCCAGGAGGGGTAGGAAGTGAATATGCTCATATGTGAAATTACCAAGTAATAAATAATAATAACATGAAAGTGTGAAATGATGGTCCAGGTTTGTGACTGACACGTTTCTCTCTCTCTTAGATTCTTTTATCTCTTTGTCAACAATATCCTTTGTGTACCCTTAATACTATATGAGAATGTAGTCTTTTGTTTGCTGTGATTTAGTGGCAAAGTGGCAGTTTGATTTTCCACCAGTCGGTAAGACAGACTTGCCCAACACAGTCATTCACAGTTTTCATTCCTCTTGACTATGAAGTGAGAGAATATTAATAATGGCACAGGCTAAGTAAATGAACTTGTACACAAAAGCAGGTGAGGATATAAGTGCAAGTTAATATTAAAGATGCACACTATTTGACACTCAGCAAATAAACACGTAAGTCTCAACTATCTACAGACTGCATCTTGGCAATAGTTTCATAGCAAAGAGATTTAGCCCTGAATCTAAGGTAATTCAGATGAAGTTCAAACTTACTGAATTTTTTCATAAAACATTAAATGGCTGATAATGAAAGATCATTTGGCATTCTCCTTTTCCATCTCGCATACTTTTGCTCTCTCCTGTGCACCACAGCTACCCCATGTATCCTCCAACTGCACCCTTAACTCTTCCAAGCTTCCCCCAACCACCGTAGAGTCCCATATCTCCTCCGCGTGTTTGTGAATTCTGTATTATGTAGATCAACTGAGTCTCTCTGTTTTATTTTTTATTATTCATGAAATTATTCCAATACCTCCTTCACTTCCCAACTTCTTCTAACAGATCCAGCAAGCAAGAAACCTTTGTTGGGTGGGACAGGCAGTTGGAAATAAGTTTACATTTGTAACTCACTTCTTTTGTCTCTGAAACCACTGTGAAGGAAAACGTGCATTTAAGAGCGAAGCAACTTCAGTTTAGATCATATCTTTCTTGATTAACCTGTCCCTTTAAACTATTCACACCCATTTTAATCTGTTGAAACAAACTGCTTGTACATGTCAGTACATAGTTGTTTGAATTATATTCAAGAAATTAATTCATTCTATGTAACACATAATTTAATTGAACCAATTTTTCTAAGTTCCCTGGTCCAGGAAGGAAACGCTTTAAGCCACAGGCAAGTGGGAAAATGATTTGCATAAAAGTATCTGCACCAGTGAAAGTTTGACACATCCTAAGTCCTGTAATTATTTAGCTTCTCTTTTATTTCTCCACCGAAATCTGGAAAACAAACCTCTAGGGGAAATGCCATAATAAGGCATGTGGAGCCAGGTATGTTGGTAAATGTAAATCAAAGGAGTCTTTGTTCCCCCAGCGAGGCATCCCTCTGTGCCACCTGACATGAGACTGTAGACATGCTCATACACGGATTCGAGGATGTGGTAGGCTGTGCTCTCAAAAGTCTCTAATCCCAGGAATGATTGCTGCTGAAACCTGCTGGGTTTCAAAAGCAAGGAGAGGAGCACAAATCGTAAATATCTTTCTGTAATTGTCCTTCAGAAGTTAAAAACAACTTAAACTTCACATGTCAATAAACTTGGACAGGAGGGACCAGATTCTAAATCCAGCCTTGGAGAAGAAAGTTTATCTGCCATGCAGCAACTGTCACCTACTGCTAACAGACTCACAGTGGATCGGTCCATGGGAGCTAAGGAGTACCTACAGAGAAAGCTGCCTTCGGATCACAGACTGGACATTTGGAGACAGCTGTTTTCTTATATGTCATCAACAATGTGTGTGACCTTGGTCTTGAAGATAACTTCTAATTCAAATATCCTTTGATGCAGCACCCGTGAGGCCACAATTTTGAGCCAATGAACATGGAAAATTCATGTAAAAGGATGCACAGCTGATGTACTTCCTGGCTCTAGGTGTTAGGAAGCAAGTGGGAGCATAGAAGCTGGCTAAAAATTATCTCCTAAAATGTAAACCAGCTTCATGTGTGTGCCTGTGTTTACAAACCGAATAGACATGAGAAGCTCTATGACAAAACATTAGGAAACAAACATGTGGGCAAGTGAGATAGATTAGCAAGTAAAGGAGCTTATTGCCAAGCCTGGTGGCCCGAGTTTGACCCTGGAATCCATGTAGCAGCAGAAGAACTGACTCCTCAAGTCATCCTCTAACCTCCCCATAGGCGTCATGGTGTGCATGGTACAATAAATAAGCTATAAAAACAGAACCAAAAATACTTCTTTCCACAAGGGGTTCCAATCTAGGTAGCAAGAAGAGGCTCCCAAACCCATATGATCAAATAATTGATGAACCAGAATATGACAGTCTCATATACATTATTATTAGCAGGTGTCTGGCTGGAGCACACTGTTAAAAATAATAGCCGTGTCTAGCACCATACCACCCTGAGTGTGCCCAACCTCCTCATCGGACCTGGCAGGCTAACCAGGGTCAGACCTGGTTGACACTGAGATGAGAATGAAAGTCACACATTTAAGCAACAACCCAAAGCCTGTTAAATGTGTAACATAGAAATGGTACGAAAGGGTGGAATTTGGCTGGCTTTCCACTGTGCATTTGTTTCTGATATTTACACATAAGTTCCACGACTCTGGTTTGCATGTAGCTGCAACTTTACAAATGTCTAGAATAAGGAAATGTCCCGTGCCCAGGAGAGTATTCCCTGTAGTAGTAAGATAGCCTCACTTGGGGTTGCTTTGTTTCCTCTGTCTCGTTTCTCATTCACTCATTCAGCAAAGAAGCCAGGCACTTTTCAGGGGTTTAGGGATATACAGGAAGATAACCATGAACCAAAAGCTCATGTCCCAAGGGGATTGGATTTCCGGATCCCCCAGTGTAGGGTTTCTTACCTACCCATTTCTCTCACGAAGTTCAAACGAGTTATTGCATGACTCAGCATCCCTTGTTCTCTTTTGTTACCCAATAGTATGCCATAGCATGATGTACCATGGCCTCTTCAACCATCCATTCACTGAATGGTGTTCATTTTTGTTTTCAGTTTTCCCCTACGAGGAATAGAGCTGCCATGAACATCTGTGCAGAGGCTATGCACGAACATATCTCTAAATATCTGGGATAACTACTTGAGAGTGAATTTATCTGCCAAACTCTTTTCCAAGAGGCTGCGTCATCTCACATCACCACTCTCAGTGTATACAAGGTCTAATCTCTCAGCATCTCTTCTGCATCTAATGGTATCATTGGTTCTTATTTTAGCCATTCTTGCAGGTTGATAGTGAAGCCTGGTACTTTAGTTTGCATTTCCCAAGTGAGTAATGATGTTGAAAATCTTTTCAATTATTTTGCTTTTTTTCTAACCATAACTCCTTTGTCCCATTCCTTAACTGGATTCTTAATGTTGTGTTTTAGAGTTTTAATGTATGTCAGTTTTAAATATGCGTCTATAAAAAGATGTGATATTTTTATCAGATAGACGATCTACAAGTATTTCCTTCCTTCTCTAGCTTTCCTTTTTATCCTCCATTAAGAGGTTCCTTTGATGCAGTAGGATTTTTTTTTATGTAACAATAATAATTATAGAAAAGGTCATGAATTTAAGAGGAGGTTGGATATGGACAAGGAGTTGGAGGGAGGAAAGAGAGGAGGTGGAAATAAAATAATGTGAATACAGTGTGCTCATATATGAGTAGATTGCTTGTTTCTCAAAAGTTTGTACTTTAACTTAAAATTCTATGATTAATTTTGTAACTAATTTTTATACATGATAGGAAGTTTAGACTGAATTCATTTTTTTCAACCTAGCGATCTCCAGTTATTCCTACATGATTTGCTGGGAAAAAAAAATCTGTTCTTCTTCCACTGAGTTGTTTGGCACGAGCTACAAATGTGTTTTAAACTTGAGTGATTCTCATAAAGTCTATGTTCTGTGTAGCAGAATGTTTTAAAGTGTGTTACTTTTGTTCATGCTGCATTTGTTTATCTCTGTGAAGCTGTGTTAATTGTGCTGTGTAAAACACCTCATGCTTTAGCTGGGCGGTGGTGGCGCAAACCTTTAATCCCAGCACTCGGGAGGCAGAGCCAGGTAGATCTCTGTGAGTATATATAGAAGCAGAAAACTGAGAGGAGGGAGCTAAGATCTAGGAGCCAGAGAAGGAGGACTCCAGGGGCCAGCCACCCAGCTACACAGCAAGCCACGGAGTAAGAGTAAGATTTACAGAAGTAAGAGAACCGGAAAAGCCCAGAAACAAAAAGTAGATGGGATAAGTTAAGGAAAGCTGGCTAGAAACTTAGCCAAGCTAAGGCCAGGCATTCATAAGTAAGAATAAGCCTCTGTAAGTGATTTATTTGGGAGCTGGGTGGCAGGCCCCTCAACAAAAGAGAGAGAGAGAAAAAAAACAACAGCTTTGCACTTTCATAGAGTCCCAAATCTTCAAAGAGAAACAGCAGCAACCACAGCACCATAAGGTGAAAGTCAGGAGAGATGTAGGTCAGGGTTCTAGGGCAGTTAAACAGCTCTATCCTGGTGACTTATTTCTTGTTCACTTGTCCACATCTCCACATCTCCACATCTCCCCAGGATTAAATGCCCACTCTTCTGAAGTCTGCTTGCAATTCTAACCCATTGCATTGAAACAATGGCCCTGAAATATGCTCCCAGGGGATCTCTGCTCTTTGCCCAACAGGTCACGTAGGCTCTCATTCTAGGTCACCTTCAGTCTTGGCTCCTCAATGCCACCTAAGATGCTGTAGTCCAACCTGTGTGACCCATAGTCTCTCCCTGATTTAATTTGCAGGGTCTTATCCTGAACAAGAGTATCAGAATGGAGTAAAGCAGGGCACAGTGTGTTAATCAGCAAAAATGTCATGTGTGTAGCAGGACTCACAAAATGATACCCCAAAGTTTGCTACTTTTGCCTGTGAGTAACTTGAAAGATGTTGGAAACCATCAAAAGCAGATGTTGTGACCTTCTCCCGCCCTTCTCTGTTACTGTCTTCCTCTCAAGAAAGTCCATAAAATTCAGAATTCCTCTCCCCACAGTGAGTCAGAGAAACTCAGTACTCCTCTCAAAAAGCCAGTTATGAAACCTAGAAATAGCTCTAGGTTTTCTGTGTAAATGCTTGACATGAAGAGTTCTCTCACTGACCTTGTTAATAGACCACAAGACCCTCCTTCTACAGTAGGTCTTGCCCTGTTTCTGAGAATGAACATCACACGGAAATGAATACTCCCAGAAGACTCCCAGTGGGATTGGATGCCTTTCCTTTCTCAGCCTCTTATGATCAGGTCATTCTTCATGGATTCTAAACAGAAATGGATAGCCTCCCTGGGTTTTCTTAGTCTCTAGAAATGACATACACAAAACTTTAATTAAATATATCTGTTACAGGCTTACCAGGCTAATAATCTCTTTTGTGACGGGGGCATTATCTATGACCTTTATGCATGGGGTCAAGGAAACGTATCACATCTTTCTGCAATCAGTCCTTACACATGCAATCAGTCCAGCTCATTCTGACTATGAGTTAAGGAGACAGTGGACAAGAAAAAGACAGGACTTTTTCCTGGTGTGTGAACTGACTCCTCCATTTGAACCCATTGTGATGGCTAGTCTCAGCTGTCAACTTGACCGTATCTGAAATGAACTAAAACCCAAGTGGTTGGGCACACCTGTGGGGGATTTTTTTTCTTAACTCATTTAAAGTGGGAAGATCCACTTTTTTTTTTTTTTTTTTTTGGTTTTTCGAGACAGGATCTCTCTGTGTAGCTTTGCGCCTCTCCTGGAACTCACTTGGTAGCCCAGGCTGGCCTCGAACTCACAGAGATCCGCCTGGCTCTGCCTCCCAAGTGCTGGGATTAAAGGCGTGCGCCTCCACCGCCCGGCGGAAGATCCACTTTTAATATCATCTTTCGAGGTGGGAAAATATACCTTTAATTCAAACCTTTTGAGGTAAGAAGATCCACTTTTAATCTGGGCCACACTTTCTGGTGGAAACCTGTATAAAGGACAAGGAAGAAGGAAGCTTTCACTCTTTGCTTTTGCTCTTTGCTTTTGCTCTCACTGGAAGTCCATTGCTTAACTGGCATCAGAGCCTATGTCTTCAGGATTCTGGTGTGTACTAAAGACCCACTGGGACAATCTAGTAATTAACTGAAAAATTACTGGATTCTTGAATCTTCCATTGCTAGACAACCATTGTTGGACTAGCTGGACCACAGCCTGTAAGCCATTGTACTAAATCCATATATACACATATATATTCATTCTGTAAGTTCTGTTCCTCCAGAGAACCCTCATACAATCTTTACATATAAATTATAGATCATCCATATGGCAGCAACAGTAGCAATCCACTGTATCCTAAATTATCTGGAGTGTAGGTCTACAACTGTATGATTAAATAGGTTAGTCACAGAACTGCACCATTCTGCCCCTCTGAAGATTTCTCTGTCACTGATCATATTTGTCCAATTTTGCTTAAGTAGTTATGACCTGACCTCTAAATAAATCTTTGAAGAAACCCCATCCTTGCAAAATCAGCTAATAAGAGTGCTGTCATGGGGAGGTTCTCTTCTGTGGTGACAGTGTGTGCCAGAAACCAAAGAATATTTTTTCTTCAGTGCTAATGGCTAGAAATGTGATTCACCAATTAAATACTGGAAAACACTGGCCTCTTTCATAAGGCAAATGCTTGGGACGTTAATCAACCAAAGTCATCTTATTCTGTGGCAGACCTGGCATGGAGTCAGACTCAAAAGGGGAAATTCCAAACATGAACTGTTGGCACTCAAGTGTGTCCTCTGCATGCGAGTTTTATGCATTAGTGATATGCCTTTGTCCTGGAAGGTGTGCTGGTTGGTCATAAACTGAAGCGACAGTCCCTCTTAAGGTTAATGTGACAGCCACAACACATAAACTAAAACGCTAACAGTTTAACAATGCTAAATGTACTTCTCTCTGAAGTGTGTGTTCCCACTTGGTGGTTAGCTCTGCCCTTAGTACAAATTAAGGAACCCAAGTTTCTTCCATGTTGAGTCCCTCCATCTTCAATAAGTGACTTGCAAGATTTTTTCCTGTAAAGAAAGAACACTGAGGATGACAGTTGGGAGTTTCTAGGGGCCAGGGCTTCAAGGAGCTCAAATCATTTTTGTAACATGATAGCCTGGGAAAACTGATCGAGAGCAATAGTAACAGGTAATGGGTGTCTTTACTCTGTGGTGTCTGACATCATTCTACAGCATCTGAAGTCACTGTAAATAGTTATGTGATTTGCAAAGTATCTGCAAATCTCCCCAGAGATCCAATATAGCTTAGCTTGCTGATCACATCATGAGTGCAGTGCTATTGATACAGTAAAGAGTAATAGATGAGCTAGTGAGTTCCTCACCAAAGCCTGTTCAGTTATTTTGCTTCTTACATGTGAATGAGTATATAAATTCATGAAATCGTTTCTTTAACATTGGAATAAATCAGTGATAACTTATCAATAGCATGATTCTCACATACTGACCCAGAATTAGCAAACTGTCCACAGGCTAAGCAATTATTTGCCTAGGAAGTCGATGTAGTGTGTTGGCTAGGAACAACCTGGAGTTATAGCTTTGTTTAAGTTCTGCCACATGCTATCTGTATTAAAATTATCAAACTGCATGTAATGGAGACAAGTTAGATTAGCTTTTGATAAAAGAGAGGATTCGTTGTAAGGATAGAGAGTTTTATTTTTTATTTTTTGAGTTTTTTATTTGTTTGTTTGTTTTTAATTCTGGGTGGAGGTAACAGCTAGAATTCAAGAAACCAGGAGCTAAAAAGCGGGCATGACTGTTTCCCATCTCTACATTTCTCCAGCCACATTGCTGGAATCTGCCTCCCCAAGTATGTTGCACCTGTGTCCCAGGCCTAAGAACAGACTGAATTCTTATTTCAAGTTTCTAAGAAAGAGACTCTGATTGGTTCAACTTGGGAATATTCATCACTGGTTCTAACCAA
Source organism: Peromyscus californicus insignis (assembly GCF_007827085.1). Taxonomy (NCBI): domain Eukaryota; kingdom Metazoa; phylum Chordata; class Mammalia; order Rodentia; family Cricetidae; genus Peromyscus; species Peromyscus californicus. The sequence continues at coordinate 112,948,586 of NW_026294562.1, read as the reverse complement.
TAATAACAATGAAAGAAAACTTGCATCCAAAACTGTCTTCCAGAGGCTAATACCCCCAACCCAGTGTGGGCTCACTTCCTGAAAAAGGGAGAGAGGAGACAGAAAGAGAGAGAAAATGAGAGACAGACAAAGAGAATTCTGTTAACAAATCTTACCTCTAAGGGTCTCAGTTTCTTCATCTGCAAAACAGAGACGATGCTATTATCTAACCCAAAGTGCTATTCTAAGGATTGAAAAAGACGATGCATAGAAACTCTATCACAGTACCTGGTGGAAAGAAGATGTTAAATAATGAAGGAAGATGTGCAAGCAGACAAGCTAAAGCCAAGCAGACAAGCTAAAGCCTGCTACTCCATTGACCAGTGGTTGCAGGCTTAAGACAAAGTTGGGCAGATATGTAGCAGTTCTGATCATCTGAAGTTTATTAGATTTCAGATTTATGTAACTGCAAGTTTTCATGCTGCAGTCTTGACAACTTGAGATTATTAGGCCTAGATTGTGAAAATGTTAGAGTCTTGAATATGAAAACAAATTTGTAGGGTTGCCCAGTTCTGTATCTGGACTTTTAAACAAGAATTCATGAAAGTATCTATTACAGATATAAATAATATTATTGATATTTGTAACACAAATTGCTAAATGATCTTATTAATAAAAAAAACCCAGAGCGAGATAGTGGGCTTAAAGCTGAAAGATCAGAGAAACAGAACAAGCCACAGCTAACCTCACCTCGCCAACTCCTCAGCCTATCCTGCTTCCTCAGACTGGAAGCCTCTGCGTCCTCACCCAAAAGTGTCTCTACTGAACTGCTGCTAAAAAGCTTCTAGTTCCTGGTCCTCACACCTTATATACCTTTCTGCTTTCTGCCATCACTTCCTGGGATTAAAGGCCTGTGTCCTTCCCAAGCAAAGACATGAGATCTCAAGTCCTGGGATTAAAGGTGTGTGCCACCACTGTCTGGTCTCTATGTCTAATCTAGTGGTTGGCTTTTTGTCCTCTGATCCCCAGATAAGTTTTATTTGTTATAGTACAAATAAAATGTCACCGCAGATATCTATGACACATCATATAATAGAAAACTCTCACTTTTATCTTGTATGAGTTAATATATGATAGTTAAAGCAAGAAAAGGCTTTGTAAAGTCAATGTGTTCCCAAACTCCTTTCCTCTCCATTGAGTTAGAAACGTGTGCTGGGAGTAGTCACTAATGCCATGCTTACTTCTCCAATGTTGTTGCAGAATAGTTGCAGATAGAAATCCTCCAAAGCCTATGTTAATAGGCTAATGCTTTGGACAGCCTGGTTTTCTTTGACACCATCTGCCATCTCTTGTGAAGAACCAAAGGCAAGATCCCACATCACTACAGAAGCTTCACTCAGACATTTGAGAGCTACTTCTACAAGTGTTTTTGTAGCCATCATGGAATATCAGCGTGGAAAACATCTTCCTCCTAGGAAACACCCACTCTGCTCCTCTCTTCCGTGAGAAGAACACTTGAAAATTTTACTCTCTAATATGCAGCAAAGGTCATCATCAGCAACTGTATCCTCCCTGCTAATCCTTGGGTTTTCCATCAGCTGGTGTAATTTCTATGTTGATATCAGCCCAGGAAAAGAGGCACAGTGCTGAGGAACACTGAGAGCATATAGACTCCACAGGCTGGTGGAATTCCTAGTTAGAAAACACGTCCCCCATCACTTCTACTCAACTATTCTCAAGTCCATTTCTGACTATGGGTGCGTTCAAACAAATCACTTTCTGGGGGATAATTCAAAGAGCTGGATACTGTTGTTGGTTGTTTTATACTCTTTTGGCTTCTTTCTCTTTTGGAGGGCCCACTACTCAGCTCCCAAATAAATCACACACAAAGGCTTATTCTTAATTATAAATGCCCAGCCTTGGCTTGGCTTGTTTCTTGCCAGCTTTTCTTAACTTAAATTATCCCATCTGCCTTTTGCCTGTGGGCCTTTCCCTTTTCTTACTTCTGTATCTCTTACTTTCATTTCCACTCCATGACTGGCTGTGTGCCTGGGTCTCTGACCCCTGGCGTCCTCCTCTCCTTGTTCTCTTGCTCTTCTTTTTCTTCCAGATTTCTTTTCCTATTTATTCTCTCTGCCTGCCAGCCCTGCCTATCCTTTCTCCTGCCTCACTATTGGTCGTTCAGCTCTTTATGAGACCATCAGGCGTTTTAGACAGGCACAGTAACACAGCTTCACAGAGTTAAACAAATGCAACGCAAATAAAAGGAACACACCTTAAAATAATATTCTACAATAGGGTACACCTTGAAATAAAAAAGCTTGATTGAAGGCATGCAAGAACTATAAGGGAGCTGGTAATTAGGTCCCAGTGTCAAACTCCTAGAGAGAAGAGAAAAATATTTAAGTGGACAGCATCCTGTGCTGTTTCTTGTGAAGTATTTACTTACCAGAATCGGTGAGCTGTAGAAAAGGCCAAGAGCAAAAAGCAGACTGTAGCAGTGGATCTGTGCTTCAAGGCATATGGAGTTGACATTCAGAAGTAGAGTGCAGGTTACCAAGCTCAGGTTTGCATCCTCCAAAAATACACATGTTGAAACCCCAATCCCTGGTGTGAGCGTGTCTCAGGAGGAGTCTCTGGGCCATAATTAGGTCATGAAAGTGGAGCCTCCTGAGTGACTTTTAATAGACTGATAAGAAGTGGGAGAGGGCTTGCTCCTCAGTCTCTTTCCTCATTGTGTGAAGATAGAACATTTGTGAAGAAGAGAGCCCACACACATGATCTCAGGTTTTCTGGCTTCAAGAAAGTGAGCAAGTGTTTGCTCCTAAGCCTGCCACCCCATGGTACTTTGGTTATGGCAGTCTGAGCTGAGGAAGACACCAAGGCAAGAACCTTGAGGGAACAAGAAAAGTGCAGCAGAAGGAGCCCTGAAAGTGTTGGCCAAGGCAAAAGTGCTGTGGGATAATCCTCTCGTACACTGTAAAGATTTGTCACTCAAATTGGTTTAATAAAATGCTGATTGGCCAGTAGCCAGGCAGGAAGTATAGGTGGATGATGGGAAAGAGAAGGGCAGAGTCAGGAGTCACCAGCCAGACACACAGGGAGCAGGAGATGAAAGTGTCATGCTAATACAGGTACCACCACATGGCAGAGCATGAATAAGGAATATGGGTTAACTTAAAATGTAAGAGTTAGCTAGTAACAAGCCTGAGTTATTGGCTGAGCATTTATAAGCAACATTAAGCCTCCAAGTCAATTATTTGGGAAGCGTCTTTGGGGTATCTGGGAACAGGTGGGTGGGAAAGAACCATTCATTTACACACAAGGAGCCCCAAGATAAAAGCAGGTGACAGGAGGCAGAGCCACTCACATGAACTTTCCTTGAGGTCACACAACTCAACAGCCCAAACTGACAGTTCAGAGCCCTCTAAAGTGGATGGACACTAACTATTCTAGGTCCTCTGTTTGAGCTACAAGTAGCTAGCAAGATGTTTTTAAGAACATGAAATAAGAAAGTTCTTTTTCTTCTAACTTCTCTTCTAGACTGTTAGTTTAAAAGTTGATATCTTTTCTATTTTGGTTAAAGTTCACAATGAAAATATTTTTCCCAAACCTACTGTTTAGTCTTTATAAGCAAAAATCACCTTCTCTTGATCCTTTTAAATTGTTTGCTCTCAGAGCCTTACTATGGAAAACTAGTGCCCAAGGTGAGTCTAAACTGAGAAAGGGCACCAGATGTATAGAAGGAAAAAATGTTTTTTTCAAAATATAAATCCTTATGCACAATGCTGAACTGAGATGATGAAATCTACTGTGCAGAGCTGTGGGGGAAACATGCTGAAGGTGAAGTGTCTACTACAGTGCCAGGCACACAGTAGGGCTTCCGTGAACTTTTGCTCACATAATTCTGTTTTTAGTGGCTGTTTCTTTGACACTAAAGATTAAAAAAAAAAATGTTCTTTCCAAACTCAGCCAAGAGGGTGTTTGAAGAGTTCGGACATGAAAAGTGACTCCAACGTTCCCACTTAACAGTCACTACTTCACCTTTTGCAGTCCCCCTATGACGAATGTTTCTCATGACCCAGAACTTGTGAAGTTACTACAGTGTTGAATGCAGCTGAAGTTTTGTCAGAGAATCAAGGAGTCTTAGAATAGAGGTTCCTCACTGTCCTGTGAGGCTCCCTAAACCTTGGGGATCTCAGAAAGTAATGCCTCAAGTTCAACAATAGAAAACATCTTTACAGAAACTCAAAATTTATCACATCAGCTAAAATAAAAGTACAGGTTTTTTAATATATATATATATATATATATCTTCCATAATCTTCATGCATTTATTTTTAGATGTGTACAGGTGTTTTGCTTGCATGTGTGTCTGTGCACCACATGTGTGCCTGGTGCCCACGGAGGCCAGAAGAGGGCATCAGATCTCCTAGAACAGTTGCTATAGATGGTTACAGTCACCACGTGGGTGCTGGGAATCAAACGCTCTGGGAAAGTAACCAGTGCTCTTAATCACTGAGCCATCTCTCCCACCCCAAAGGCTAAATTTCGCTAGGGTAAAAGTAATATCAACTCTGTCAACCTAGCTTAGCTTTTGCTCATCATAGCTGTGATTCTGTGTCAGCATCATCAGAATCTCTAGGATAAAATGGGTGGGTAACAGTTTTACATACTCATTTGTAGCCTTGGTCTTCCAATGGAACAAATCCAGAGAACATATAACCCTGGACCTGAAGCACAGCAGCTGGAGTCATAATATTTCCTTCATTATGATGATGTATGAACCATGACTGTGACTGCTGTGATTATGCAGTTCATGACACTAAATATAAACCACATTACTAATAACCACATAAAAAACGGCCCCTAAGAAAGCACTGATGAACAGATGAACTTTTTCTTAATAAGTGCTGTTTACTTGGGTAACTTTTTTTTTCAAAACACATAATTCATGAAGGAAGAAAAATATGGGGACAGGAGGTCGGGGTGTCAAGATTTGAAAACTCTTTTGTTTAAAGTGCAGTGTGTGTGTGTGTGTGTGTGTGTGTGTGTGTGTGTGTGTGTGTGTGTGTGTGTGTAAATAAATGCATGCATACTGGTTCATGTATGTGTGTGAGAGAATGCAGATGTGGGTACAGTTGCATATGCATGCTTTTTGCATGTGATTGTAGAGGTCAGAGGTCTGACTCAGGTGATTTTTGAGATGACAGCTCTCACTAGAATCCAGGTCCTGCTGATTAGGGTGATGGACTGACCAATGAACTCTAGGGATCGGTCCATCTCTACCTCCCCATGTACCTCTGTGTTGGGATTACAGGTGCACGTTACCACGCCTGGCATTCTTCGTGGGTGCTGGGGATCAGACTCAGGCCTTCAGACCTGTACAGCAAACACTGTACTAACAGAGCCATCTCCTCAGGCCCTGCTAACTTTAATATTAGTTTACTTTATTCATTTTTCCCAGTTCTCTAAAATGTCTGATGCTGCAAAAACTACTGAGTCCCTCTAAGTGTTTATATTTTAACTTACTGAATACCAAAGCAATAGTCTTCACTGCCTCTGAGCCTGTCCTACCCACAAAGTTCCTATTAACACAGGCCCAGACAGCCAGTTTATCAAATGTACATAGAATGAAAAACTATGAACGAGAGCTAACACGATGAACAGGAAAAATCGGTGTTATAAAGATTACAGCAATATGAAACCATGAATTCAAATTCATGACAAGTCACAAAAGAACAGAAGGTATTAAGGTTTAGACTTCCCTGTAACACTTGTCAGATGACTGCCTCTTTAATAATGCCCCTGCCTTGGAGGTTCCCACTAGTAACAACTCAGTGTGAGCAGCATCGTGGCAGAGCTCACACTAATTTAGCTGTGTTACTAGAATATGATGGGTTGGGGTAGTGGGAGTCCCGGTGTGCCTTCCTTATCTGACCACAACAGGAGTTAGTCGTTAAGCAATGCATAGAATGCCTGTTATTAAAAGAACGTATTCTCACTCTTTCCACTTCAGCGATGGAGATTTAATACCATCTTGTAGTTTAGATTTCTGTGACAGTTTATCCCAAACAGCTCAATCCCTTCTCAATACAACACTGAGAATTACATGCATTGGCGAGACTCCTTCTAAATTGTGGTTTTCTTATGGAAAAAGAGAGCCAGCCAGAGTTCTCCTATTAGAAGAAAAATGAATCATTAACTACTGTTAATTTAACTGGTTTATTGAAAATGCCAAACTCAATGGACTGTGATAAGGAATTCCATTTTACCCTTTTCCATCCCTGCCTTCTGATACGCCCGGCCATGAGGAAATCAAGGCAGATCTCACGACTTCAAAGTTACTTTGAGGTAATTAAAGTTTAGTGAAGTGCAACTTAAAGCTACAATCCCACAGGCATTTCAAAGATTCTTCTCCCAAACCTGGGCTTGCTGCCTTCTCTTGCCTTCACTAAATCTGATCGCCACCTGATTAGAGATGGGACGTGAGACATGGAATGCAGAGGGTTGAGTTGTTACCCAACAAAAGATGTTCTAATACCTGGAACCTGTGATTGGAAACTTCCTTGGGAAAAAAAAGAGTCTTTGTAAGTGTAATTGTGTTAAAGGTGCTGAACTGAGATAATGCCAGGCAGGCTTTAAATCCAATGACATTGCAGTATAAGAGTTGGCATAGAGACACACACAGAGGAGAGGAGAGGCAAGGTGACCAGGGACTGACTGAAATGGTGTAACCACAGGCCAAGGAGCATTTGGAGTCACTAGAAGCTCAAAGAGCAAGAGAAACAATATCTCATAGAGCTTTCAGAGGAAAAGCAGTCCGCTGACACCTTAACTTTAGTGTCCCGAAATGTTGGAGAATAAATCTAGGATAGTGTAAGCAACCAATCTCATAGCAATGTATTACAGTAGCCCTAGGAAATTAACACAAGGGGACGAAAGACAAAAGGTCTTTTGATTTAGATTTTGTTTCCTGTCGTGCTCTTGGAACAATCAATGTTCATTCAGAAGTAGGTGTTCCAAAGCTGGATTTGTCACTAGATGCAAGATCCGCTTTTTTTGTTAGGAGCCTCGTGGAATCCTGGCCTCAGAGACTAGCTCCAGCATTAGTTCCATGTGACTTTCTGCTCAGACAGTTTTCAGTTGGCATGTTGAACACAACATCCTCTTAAGTCTATAATCCTCTCCAAAAACAGGATAAGGAGTACTCCGGGGCCCTCCTGGGTACCACATCCTAGAATTCTTAGCTATTTCCCTGGTATTGCTTTGAGACCTCCTGGGCACTGGTCACCCCAAAGCATCTGATCTCTTCCCTCTCCCGTCACCAACTACCCAGCCAACCTCTGCTTTTCAAACTCCCCACCTTGCAAGGCTGCTTGCAAGCTCTCCCATGAGTGGTCTCATGCTGGTCCACCTGGTGGACCCAAGTTAGTTCACCAATAAGCATCTAGCCAGAAACCAGGACCCTTCTCTTCTGTGACAAAGGCCCTGCTCATGCACGGTGCCTTGGCATCTTCTTTGTCTATGGACTTTTCTCAGTCACAGGCTCTCATCTTCTACTAACAGAGTGTTGAGAGTGAGCAATAGAGAACCCCTTCAACTGAGACCACTGGAGGTCATGTCTGGTGGCTCCTTGTTTTCTGTAGGATATAGAGTACTGCCTATTCATCTTGGTTTTGATCTGTTACTAAAATTGTGAGTTAATAGGAAAAAAATTCCATCCAATACTCTGTCATACACTATACAGAATTTGCAAGATTTCTAAAATGCAAATATATTGTGCAACTCTCAAAGCTTTTTCTATCAATTATCATTTATTATAGATCACTTCCCATTCTGTCCATGATCTTTTTATCTTCTTGGCTTGTTAGAACTAATGATTAGGTTTTAAAACCCCAACTCAGAGTCTATTCATTCTTATAAACCTCCTCTCTATGGTAGTTCCAGTGTCTGGATTCTTTATCCATCTCATCTCTTGCTTAAAATGAGAAAATATCTATCTGAACTACGAATCATCTTTAAAAGTATAAGAGAAGAAACAAAATAAGTCTTCCATGTGTGGTTATTCTGATTTATTCATAAAGAGGGACTTCTCACGGGAGGGACTGCTCCCATTCCACCAGAATCTTGCTAGTGATGACCCACTGAGTGACCTCTGGCATCCAGAAAACTTCCCAAAGAGAAAAGGTTCTATTCTTGGCACCATCTTTCATTAATTATAAAGCCTAGATGATTCCTCAACTTTAGAATTATATAATTTCATGTGCTCTATAATTACTGGAGGTTGTAGACAGTTTCCAACTAAGCTTCAAATGTTCTGACTCATAAGGAAACTCTAATCCTCCCCTCTGTTACTAAATCTTATTAAAGAAAGTATTTTTAAAGCTATGTGGATATATCATGGATAGGTGTGCTACATTACACAGTGTTCCTGTACATTATAGACCGACAAAGGTCATAAATATGATGGAGGTTCTTAAACATTTATTTGGATGCCTGGGTATGTCACTGATTTACACGTGAAGCCTCGTGAAGAAGAATTTGCACGTAACTACAGTTGGCTGATTTTATGTCTATTTGACTTGGTGGGTCTACAAGGCCTGAATGCATGCCTCTCCTCCAGGAAATCATAGTAAACAAAAAAAGAAAACTGTCTTTAGGATAGACTTGAATTAGAAGCAGGGACAGGAGTAAACAGAAGTTCCAAGTGTGGTATAAGGTTGTCCTGGAGCCCACTTCATGTGCACTGAAGACGAGAGGTAAAGCAGCTGGATCCCTAGAGATGCTCTCCATTCTGAGCTGCCTTCTTGGAGCTGGTAAATCTACACCAAGCATAGAAAGAAGAGTGCTAGGCATCCATCCCCACCTTCCTCTGCCCCATCAGGAGAGATCCCAGTTTCAAGCAACAACAGCTGAGAAAGCAGCAAGCCGCAGGGCTTCAGAAGTTATGGTGGCCAGTGACGCAAGAGGAACAGAAACAGAGTTACAGCAATGCCTGGATCTCTCTGTCTCTCTCTGTCTCTGTCTCTCTGTGTGTCTCTGACTCTGTCTCTGACTCTCTGTCTCTCTCTGTCACACACACACACACAGACACAGACACACACACACACACACACACACACACACACACACACACACACCCCTCTTCGCTGCAGGAAAGGACCAGAGCAGCCAGAGGTGTGGCTCAAATCACAGAACCTGACTCTGCTAAGTAGATTACAAACCTTCTCCTCTGCCAGATGGACTGCTAGATATGCACAAACTTGGGGGTAGCTGAGGTCCTTGTATTTGAAGTTGCTGAAATGGAAGTAGATCAAGAAAAGTAAAGGCCGTGTGGGAGAATGAACTTACCTGCAACACGATGTAATTGGGGCCCATGAGGTCATACAACTCCCATTTTGGTAGAAACCGACACAGTACCTAAAAGCATATTCGTGTTTTGTCATTTAAAAACAACAAAACTCTGTGAGTATTCAGCCTCTGCCCCAGGGCTATATCTGCTCTGGAGATAAACAAATATCTCATACAGAGCTTTTGAAATTTGAGCCCATAAAAAATCAGTCAAGTCCAATTTAACCAATGTTTATTCAGTATCACATGCTCGGAACTGTTTTGTGGAAATACAGATGCAGTATGGAAATAATACTTAACATTTACTGAAGGTTTACTGTGTGCAGTTACTTAATCCCCACAGCCATTGTGTGAGCTAATTACTATTAGGATCAGGCTTGCTTTATAGACAACATGGGCTTTCAGAAGGATTAAACAAATTCTCTCAGGATCACACGCCAGTGATCTTGCCAGAACCAGGATTCAGCTCCACATGCTGTGACTCCAAAGAGAAAACTCTGAGTTACTATACAACAATATATAATTATTGTACTGTATAATAATGTATATAATACATTAATATTGGGCAAAAGTCTGAGATGATGGCATGAAATGGCAACCTTGGCTCACATGCTTTCTTTCATCATGCAAATAAAAGCATTGTATAGCATGCCCTTGATGCTTAGACCTCAGAATCTGCTTTGAAACAGCAGTGTGGAGCCTGTTACAAATAAAAACAAAGATAAATAAGATCTACAGATAATTGTGGTGCCTGAAAGCAACGCAGCATCTCTTTAGTCCGTAGCATTTTTCTACAGGGCTGGCTTTGTCTCCACTTTCACCTTTGAAAGCCATTCTTCCAGATTTGAGGCCAAGCTGAAAGTGCAAAGCTAAGGGAAAGGAAATCAACCTGTCCTTAGAAGTACAGATACGTCTGATAAGAAGCCTGCAACTGGAAAACTGGTAGTCTTCGAGGGAGAACTCTTGGCTCCTGAGTCAAAATCCACACTGGGTCTCACAGCCCAGTGAATGCGGCTCGGTGTGAATGCCGCCTGAAGGCCAGATAACATCCATCGCAATAACACCCTGCACAAGCTAAACTCAAGAGCTGCGAATCCACAAAGGAAACAAATTACATCTCCTTGGGGGAAGGCTGGGTGAATCAGGCAAAGGGATTTGAAGCTGAATACCAGCTGAGAGAGGGGTCGAGTGGCTAAACCTTGTGAGACGGGAACACAAAAACTAATTGAGGTAATAAAGACCCGAGGAGAGCCCAGGTTCTCTAGAAACAACAGCCTGTCTTAATCTCACCAATTACACAGAGAGAAAACACGCTTTTAAAAACACGTCGAACGGAAATAACCCAAACTCTCCAGTGAAAACTCGGGATTCCTCCGGCTTGCCCGTGAGTTTTGTCCCACAAAGAAAAGACTGTCAGCGGGGAGAACCTCTCCCTTGCCCCTCCTTTGTGGAAGTGTATGGTTGACTGTTGCAAAGTCAATTAGGAAACGGGGAGAGATGCTCATTACAGCTTAACAAGTTCGGGAGGCTGTGAAGGAGCCAGGGAAGCAGCCAGTGGCCAGGGTCAGCTGGTCCAGGGGATGCTGAATGGGCCAGATGGTCAAATCACACCGTGGACAAAGAGCCCTCCCCTCACCCTACTGGGCTGCTGCTCTGACCTCCAAACAAACAAGGAGGGCACAGATTTGTTCCCCTTTATCAGCTGTGTGGCTCAGCAGCTGCCGCCATGGGTTTCTGTTTCCGAAGCCTGCCTTCGCCCGACAGTTGCCTTTTTGTCTAACTTTTGTGTGAGGGAAGAGGAGGTGGAGGGGCCGGAACACAATGGTGGGATGGCACAGTGGTTGTCAGAGGAGGGAGCGCTTGAATAGAGGATTTCAAGAAGGGCAGAAAATAGATTCCCCCACACACACCGCCCCTTAAACAACCTCTGGGAAATCCACCGGCCTGGAAAACACACAGAAAGCACCGATGACTGGGACCAAAGACAACATTTCTTTTCAGAACCCATATCGCGGAATGGAAGTAGAGCCGTGTATGAAATGGCCTGGGCATTGTTAGGGCTTAAACGAGCCATGAAAATAAGGGCTGTCCTTGAGGCAGGGCTAGGACTCCAAGCAGGCCTGCTGAGATCTAACTGCGGAACAAAATGAGAATGCAGAGAAAGCCAGTTGAGAAAGGCAGTGTATCGTGTTCTTCTATCTGGGAGCAATTATACCTGCGCTAACAATGACTTAGGAAGGCTGCAAGAGTTTATAAACAGATTCCAAAGTGCTCTTGCGATAACAAGGCAGGGAAAGCTGAGTCTGGATGGCTCTCTGTTACAAATGTGATTAGGTAAAAGTATATCCTTTTCTGGTTCAGGTTAGCTATTGTGGTTATGACAGTGAAATAGAACAGAGAGGAGTGCAATGCACCAAAAATAAAGAACGTGTTTTCTTCTGCTCCAAAACTGCTTAATTGTTCTTTGTTGTGTTTCAGACTGTCCAACAGCTGTTTCTTCTCATTTAATAAACAGAAAGCCTGAAGTCAAGAAACCGAGTCACGGTGAGGAGTGAGGCATAGCCGAGAAGTGGGAGAGGGCTAAGAAGAGAGGGAGAATCCGTTTCCCTGGAAACGCTTCGCACAAAGGAGATCAGAGGGAAAGGAAGGAGAGGCTCCGTCTCCCACTCTGACTGGTGGTTACACAACCCTGTGCGAGGGCTGGTGCAGGATCGAGGGATGATAGAGAAGGCGAGAATGAGGTGACTGGCTATCAGACCAGAAGAGTCTGTTTGTGGTTCACCACACATCAGGCCTGCTGGAGCACTTCACAGATCTAAGTCTTTGGTGTCCTAGAACCACTATGGCATCTGGAGTCCAGATTTAAATCCCAGCCCACTCAGGCAAAGTAGCTCCTCTGGTTTGTGTCCTGGTTTGAAAACTGAGGGTAACACCAGTTTCCAGGTCACATTAGGCTGGACTAAGTTGGGCAAACAGAACCAAACAATGAATTCAATATAAAGGATGGTTTTCACTGGTGCTAGGGGACTGAATGAGAAGGTGGGGAGTGCTGGGGCAGCCACTAGAAGTTTGTGGAATATTATTTTAACTAGGTAAAGATGTGTCACAGTGGTTTATGCTGCAGAATATTACTTTAACTGGGTAAAGATGTCTTACTTTTGTTTATGCTGCATTTGTTTACTGATATAAAGATGGGTTGCCTCTGTTTCATCTCGCCTGCCTAAGGCACCTGATGGATCTAATAAAGAGCTGAATGGCCAATAGCTAGGCAGAGACAGGATAGGTGAGGCTAGCAGATAGAATAAATAGGAGGAGAACTCTAAGCTCAGGAAGAAAAGGAAGAAGGAGAGAAAAAGGAGCGAATCAGCAAGATGCCTGGGGCCAGAAGCCAAGGAGCCTCCAGTCAGCAGACACAGAGTAAGATATACAGAAAAAAAGGTTTAAAAAAAGCACAAAAGCAAAAGGTAGATGAAGAGACACAGGTGAGTTTAAGTTTAAAGAGCTAGCCAGAAAAGAGATAAGCTAAGGCCGGGCATTCAAAATTAATAATAAGTCTGTGTCGTGATTTTGGGGCTGGTTGGTGGCCTAAAAGAAAAAGCCTGGTACAAGAAACCACAGGAAGAAGCTTAAGGTGAGGAATGAAAGGAGCTGCTGGAACTGCCAAAGGCTGAACTTGAGGAGCCAGAGGCCAGCTGGCAGGTGTGCGAGCGCTGGGTGAGGCTGTATTTGGTAAGGAAGGAGGCTGCACTCTGGGACCAGTGACTGATGCCAGTCAATGGACTATGGCTGAGCTCTTGAACTGAAAGGGACCAGTCAAAACAGAGTAAAGTCTGTCCTCTCCAGCCTTCAGTCTCCCCCATTTCCCCCACTGACAGGAATTACTGGGAAATCTGCTGCCAATGAAACAGTTTGTAAGACGCATGCTCCAGCCATAAGTCAGAACGATAGCTCTGTAAAGGAGTAATTACAAAACTACAGTAAGAGTAAATGAGTTCCTACAGGTGCTCTTTGACTTACAGTTAACTGGCCTACCACCTGTAAGTCCATTTTGAGTGAGAAATATTATTAGTTGAAAATACATTCACTCTACCATTTGAAAGAAAATGGCCCCCATAGACAGTGTCACTCTTAGGGGGTGTGGCTTTGTTGGGATAGATGAGGCCTTGTTGAATGAAGTGTGTCTCTGTAGAGGTGGGCTTTGAGGTCTCCTATCCTCAAGCTACAATCAATGACACAGTTTATTTCCTGTTGCCTTCATATCAAGATGTAGAACTCTCGGCTCCTTCTTCAGCACCATGTCTGCCTGTGTTCCACCTTGTCGTGCCATGATGATAACGGACTAAACCTCTGAAAATGTAAACCACCCCAATTAAAAGTTTTTCCTTTATAAGAGTTTCTGTGGTCATGGTGTCTCTTCACAGCAATAGAAACCCTAACTAAGACAATACCCAACCTCCCAAATATCAGAGCTTAGCAGCTAGTACACTGCCAAACACCCGTCGTTTATTCTCATGGTTGAGCAATTGGGAACCACAATTTACTGCTGCTAGCCAGCATGAGGAGACTGAATCTGGACAGCCTGGGAAATGATCAAAATTAGAAGCATAGGTTCCATGGAATTACCTTACAGTTTCCAAATCTCAAGTCTCCACTTGAGTGTTTAGAACTGTGCTTGGCATCATGTCAGTGCATTACAAGTGCTTTGAATAAGCAAATAAATCCATCAAAAAAATGCTAGAAATAACAGTAGGATCTCAGTTTTAACATGATGATGGTGAGGTTGTATAAGGTCACTTAAAATGCTCAAGGTCACGTGAACTATTCACTAGTAGAATCCAGACCTTTGGAATCTACAGTTGTTTGCCTTCATGAGGTCCCCAGAGGCTCAGAGAAAACAGGCATATAAATAAACCACATGCAAGAGAGACTGGTTTTGGTGATGTAGTAGATACACGTGGAGGCACTGGGGGATCATGAAGGAGTACGACGAGCTTACTGACTGTGAGAGACTGGCTAGTGACGACAGTATTTAAACAGAAGTGATGGCGGAGAAAGGTCTTGCCTGACAGATGTCAAAATTCAACAAACCAAGTATATTCTCTGTGCTAGCCAGGCACCGACCCAGATACTAAAGGTACAAAGATTTGTAAATGGTTGTTGTAATCTTTTTTAAGTAATACTTTTTATCCATCCTTTGAAAGGTTCATACAATATATTTGATCATATTCATCCCCCTCCCCATCCCCTCTCAAACCCCTCCCCCTCTTTTCTATCCACCCAACATCATGTTTTTACCTCTGTTTCAAAACAAAACAAACCCCATGGAATCCTGTCTGTGTTGGCCAACTACTCCTGGGCATGGGACCTGCCTTGGAGTGTGACCCATTTACCAAATATCACTCCACTGAAGAAAACTTTCTTTCCTTCACCCAGCTGCAATCAAATGCCAATAGCTCCTGGCCAAGGGGTGGGATTTTATGCCCACCTATCCTCCTCCCTGCTGGGATTTTGTCTGGCTTTTGCTTATGCAGGTCTTACACATGCTGACACCATCTTTGTGAGTTTGTATGTTCATCTGCCCTGCTGAGTCTGGAAAACACTGCTTCCTTGAAGGTATCTACCACCTCTGGCTCTTAAAATCTTCCCACCTCATCTTCCACATAGATCCCTGAGCCTTGATAAGAGGGGTGTGATAGACATCCCCTTTAAGACTGAGGACTCATAAGTGTCTTATTCTCTGTATATTGGTCAATTGTGGGTCTCTGTGTTAGTTGCCGTCTATTACAAAAAGCAGCACCTCTGGTGAAGGTTGAGTGATATACTCACTGATCTGTGGGTATAGCAAGCAATATGTCATCAGGAGTCATTTTATTACAATGTTCCTTTAGCAGAATAATATAAGCAGGTTTCCTTCTAGGGGCTGTGATCTATCTAGTCTCTAGTTCTTGGCCTCATTGATAGTATCTGATATAGGACCCATCTCATGGAGCAGGCTTTAATTACATCAAAGAGTAATTGACCACTCCCATAACATTTGTACCACTATTGCACCAGGGGAGATAACTTACCAGGTAGATCATCATTATATCTCGCAGAGTTAAGAGCTGGGTGAGATTGATGATTACTTTTCTCCTTCCATAGCATGTACAGCACCTTCCAAAACTGTAAAGCCAGCTGATATAAATGAAGCTTCCAGTTGAGTGCTACCTAGTTTTCTTGATGCTCTATGACATAAGCATATGGTGTCTTCAGCAATGAGGTCTTACTGCCAAGTAATGTTTTGGGGGTCTTTGAGGCCCTAAGGGTCACCAACTCAGAAAGAGGTAACGCATTCCTGGTACTAAGGTTTTATTTGGTAATGTATGATTTCTAGCTGGAGTATTCTCCCCCATTGTAGGGTGGTGGTTTCAGTCTTTAAGGAAGCCACAATTCAGTAAGGTAGCACATAAATACTCAAATCTCTATGCTTGTGCTAGAAAAGCAAAGGTATTAAGTGAATTTAGAAATGAAACCTTTGGTAAAGTGAGATTCCTACCCTGTCACCTCAGGAAGCAACATTACAAAGGCAGCAGGAGTCAGTAGGTGGGATGTGAAAGGGGAGGAGCAAGGCAGATGATAGAGAGTCACTAGTTTTATCTAATGCTAGAACAGACTACCATACTGGCTGGTTAAGGACGTTAGGTGTGGGAGTCTGCCGGAGACCAGCTCCGACTGCTCCCACCTTTTGAAGGGTTCTTGGGTGGAGGAGAGAGGAATGAAGAAATATTAGGTAGAAAGATAGACGATAAGAAAGACAGAGACACAGGATAGCTGCAGGAGGGCCCTGGGTCAATACCCAGCTGTGCCCAGAGCTTTATTCAAAGGGGCTTTTTATAATATGCCACGGGAAAAGGCAAAAGACCTCTCCCTTCCAAGATCAAAGCACAAAGAACAGCCAAGTGCAGACCCTTCCAAACACCTAGTAAGATGCCTGTGGCCGAATCATCTCCTTATGCAGCCCTGCTGGGTAAAGTAAGCCCAGATTCTCTGACCTTGAGTAAGGTCCCACTAGGAAGCCTCTGTGGGTCTCCACAGTTAGGGTTTTTTGTTGCTGTTTTGTTCTTTTTTTTTTTTTTAATGGAATTGGAAAAGTTCTAGATTGTTCCCTTGCTTCTAAACTTTGTCTCTGAAATCTTGTGTTCATCTTGAAAAGTAAGGAGGTCACTATAAAGCCTAACTGGAACCCACAGAGCAGTTATAGATGTCAGTTTCCGAGCCTACCCTGTATGCCAAGCTCCTCACCACAAAATGAGTATTATATCTAGACTGTACTTTTTAGTACCGTCAGCCCCTAAAAACAGTTCTTAGTTTCTTCCTTGTAGTAATAGACTCCCCCGATGAGCCTCAGTAAAGCATATATGCTTTTATGGCAGACAACAGTTTCTAGACTTCCTTGGAAATCAATGTGATTTTGTGATGTACTTCCCCCCTTTAAAAAAAAAAAAAAACTGAGCAGATGCCAAATGACTGCTACAGCCATCCCATTTCCCTCGGGGAGAACTACTTTCTTTCCCATTCCTCTCTGCCTTTTCACAGGGAAGAAATGGGATAATGAAGTGGGATTAGCACTCCTGTGGAGCACATCAAATCACCTCGGGAGGACTGCAACAGCAGGATCTGTATCCTGAGGAAACATGGCCTGAGAACTCACCTTCTCTTGCCATGCACCCCATGGCTTCTACTTGGCACATTACTGTAATCAATATGATAGCATTGTGACTGGGCTGAGGGAATCAGCCACAGGTTATGAAACATGAAAGACTTTCACGCAAACTTTATAAGCTTCAGTGAATTGATAGCGTAAAAAATAAATGTACTTGTTTGAATCCTTCCACTGTTTGCATCTTTGTTTCTAGCTGGCTTTCAAAAGACTGGGTTTACACCCAAGCAAGGGTGGAAAAGATCATTGTGTTGAACAAGGGCATGCTCACTGAACAAACAGCTTCTAGTAATTTGCTCTTTAGTCACTACTGAAGAAGGAAACATGCATACGCAATCTCTGTCCTTAAGATATTTGATGGTGATATATGCAAATATAAAAAATATTAAAAGAAGTTGATGCTCTTGGTTACAGACTGTAAAAGCTCTAACTCAAATTTGCTTTATTAATTAAAATACCATTGATAGGTTTATGGAAGTATCCAGCCTAAGAATAATCCTAACCAGGCATTTAACCTCTACTGGCTGAGACTCTGTGGATGGGACCTGAAAAATCTGTACTGTTGACCCTGCTTCTATCCTTTCAACAAGGAATCCTGATGTTGCTCTAAGAAGCACTGGTTATAGATCTTTCCAACTGCGAACTGGAAATTGGAGCAGAAAGGAGATGGACTTCAAGAGAAGGCCATCATTCTTGAGGAGACCAAATGCTGAGTCCAGACAGGAGGACTCTGACAGCTCCACCATGCCTGCTTTGCACTTGGGACATGAGAATGGGATGAGGTTTGAAGATGAGTCTGAGAGAAGCACACCATCTGTCTGGCAGCCATTCTGAGAGTTGGTAGCCCTGATAAACAGAGCGGTCCCTCACCTTCATTCACCAAACAACTATTTTTTATTGTACAGAGACATGCCAGGCCCTGAGGACAAATGGTTACAGGCAAAGGCCCTAGCCTAGTGAAGCCTGTCTTTTAAGGGTGGGAAGCAGACACTAAGCCACCAGAACGATGAGCTCATAACTGACTTGTTAATTTATATGTAGGGGAAAACCCTTTTCTTATGCATCTCCTGGTGATGGTCAACACTGACTGGAATAGCTAGGGTGATGGCCTCCAGGCTGACAAGTCGGGAGCAGCCTGAGAGGTGAGATTGCAAGTTGTTTGGAAGGTAGGAGGATGACAGCCCATGCCAAAGCAACAGCAGGTGCAAAGGCCCTCAGGTGGAGGCTGGGGACTGAGTAAGGCGGAGAAAGAAAGCAAGAGAGAGGAGACCTCAAGGGCAACCAACACAAGGTGAAGGAGGATGAACATGAGAAGTTGGCAGGAGCCAGCCTGTGGTTAACCGAAAGGCCTCCCGAGGACTTGGATGCTGTCCCACACAGTAAATAGTTCCTGTAGAAGGAGTCTTTTGACTACTGTGAGGAGGATGTACACGTTTAAATTCAAGGATAGGGGGGTTATCAAGGTGCGGGTGTGACCCTAACATCTATGGCCAGCGGCATGGGCTTTCTAAGAGCCCACTTAGGAACTGCTGAGGAACTTTGCGCAAAGCTGGAAGTGACCTGCACCTGTGCCCATACACACACGCTCTCAACTGCTGAAAGAAGTGCTTACCATGACTGAGGAAATGGGTGTAAAGATGTACTTTATTTAGAGGAATTTATTGAAAAATTACAGCCACGTGCGGCTTATGATTGTTATACTGGACAGCATCCTTGCTCAGGACCAGCTCTAAAGGAGGAAGCAGAAGAGGGAATGCTGATCCTTAAGCGCTCACCCCTCAGTTGCAATTCAGTTCTCTCTGGATGGAGAGGGCCAGGGTGAAAAAGTACAAAAACCTGAGGTGGGAGGAAACTGAGCTTCATCTTGTCTTGTTATGAAGAGCTCCACGTGCATCCTCAAGGGAAGTCTGGTGCCACGAGGGAAGGTTTGGGGACTGCTTTTCCTGAACGCACCAGTCCCCAGTCCCGCGAGCTCGCTCGCACTGCCTGTGCGGTGCAGCCTTTGACCAGAGAGTGACAGGGGACAGTAGCGCCTCTCCCCACCTACCTGCAGCAGGACCGAGTAGGCTTTAGCTTCTCAAGCTAGACAGGTGAGCAGAGGAAGGAGGGACCAAGGCTAACCACAGGGATTGAGAGTGCAGGGACCCCTCGGGGCGCAGTCACCCATTCTCCAGTATGGGGGCGGGGTGGCACGGGCTGTCATCCGCACGCACAGGATCTGCTTTCTGAGCTTGCTTTCGCTTTGCTGGGTGCCGGGTGAGGCTTGGAGCATCTGCAACCTAGCGCAGAGCAGGTGGCCTCGGAGGAGGGGCGGAGGCTGGCGCCTTGAACCCATCGGGAGCCCCCAGCCTCTCCAAGAATACGTGTCCTGACTCAGGCCCCGCGCTCTGCTGGCGCGCAGGACCTGGCTTGGCTAGAAGGCAACCCTGACCTTGGTCTCTCCCTAGTTCCAGATCTGCGCCAGGACCATGGGCGCCGCGCTGGTCACTGGCCCGCGGCTGGCCTCCCTGCCACGCATGGCCTGCGGCACCCTCCGGCGCCAGGCACCCTCCGTTCTTGCCCAGGGCTGCCACTCCAAGTCGGGTCCGCCTCGCCCAGTGCCCCTGAAGAAGCGCGGATACGATGTCACCAGGAACCCTCATCTCAACAAGGTAATGGTCCGGGTTTAGAAGGGTGGGACGTCGGATCCTGTGGCTGGAGGGACGGACGCCCCGCCCCCTGGGCCTGGGAAGAAGCCTCTGGCGTCCTTCCAAGGCCCTTCTGGTTTTGCCTAGCGGAGATTGCTTGCTCTGTTTGTTTTGGCCTTTTCGTCCCCTTCTCTCTCCCTTTTGACACGGAGAGAGGTGACAGGTTATGCGGACTTTAATTTCTTCAGCAAAACCAGTACGGACCCAGTGAAGGTTCGCGATGATTCCTCTGACCTAGATCGAGTCAGATTTCCAGCAGATCTTGAGGACAGTTCCTTTGACCTCCAGGAATTAAAGTTTCTGTATCGGTTAGAGATTTCTTAGGAATATTGCAAGGTTTAAAAGGAAAATGGAGGCCGAGTTCTTAGCGCAGACTCGGGCACCAGTGAGATAAATATCGGCCACAGTTATGATGATTGTTTGGGGAACATGAATCTGGAAGACAGGTTTAGAATTATAGAACTTTTAGCACTGGAGGGAATGTCAGAGATCAGAGTTCAAACCGGTCCTGGAACAGGATGTGGAACGAAGGGTCTTGGCCAAGGTGACCAAATTCATATGTCTAGTGCTTTGGCTGTGTTCAGCCTCATCCCACTGCAAACACATGTGTATTATCCTAAGAATATACCCTCTCCCCTCACCCCTGCCCTCGAGAGTTCGAATCTTTGGTTCAGAGGATTTTTGTGAGCCGAGGAAGCCAAGACCAAAGCCAGGCCCGCAGGCCCACCTCCTCACTTTTAACTAGGAGGCTCAATTTTCTTCAGCCTAAAATGAATGATAGATCCACCATTCCAACCTCATTTGGTTATTGTGAAATTTTTCAAAATCACTGGATTTGAAGTAATATTTTAAACTATAAGAAGTGCTGGCTAAGAAATTACCGCAAATAAAAATGTAATAAACCTCATGTAGGAAGTTCTCAAAAAAAAAAAAAAAAAGTTAAGCTTCTCTGATTGAGGATAGCGAAATTCAAATGAAACAACCTGTAAGGAAAATGTGATTTTAAGGGGTGGGGCCAGCTGTGCCATGCTATGGATTGTTTCCTGCAGCGTTAATAGAAACTAAGGAAAAAGTCTTTTTACTCATTCTTCGCCTGTCATACTGACCCCCTGCTCTCCAAAGAGACCTTGACTTCTCTGTACACTACTCCTTCCGAAGCAGTTAAGGTATTTACATCAGTGTGAGTTGCTTTGGTAGAGTTAGAAGATGCAAACAGCTTTCAGCAAACACAAAGTTCCTTTACAGAAACAAAATCTAAAGGAAGGGCTGCAGGAGAGACTTGATGGAGGAGCAGGAGGTGACTCCTGAATGGTTCAGTCATGTTCTGCTCTCTACTCTGGCTTTACAATGTCAGCTTCAACAGCAGCCTGTATGTGACTCTGGGTAAGTCACTTCTCACTCCCAGGCTCTGCTTGGACTTTCTTCCACTATCCAAGTCAATCACCAGTGACTTAAGCCAATTGGAGCCTCTACTCAGAAAGGAAGATAAGGTTTAGGTAGGGTCACCCACACCTATTGCCTTACAATAGAAAAGACACATTTCCCCCAAAATAAACCTGTATATCTCGTAAGATGTAAGACAGATAGAGTCTGGTGAGCAAAATAATCTATTATTACTACAGGCTTCGATTATTAGAAAATTGCCTTAGATGTATGGGTACATTGCCAACCAGCAGTTATTACTTCATGAGTAGTTAAGAAAATAATGTTTTTCAGTGATGGGTTTTGGTCCCCTAAAAACATTCTTGTCCCCTATGTAAAGTTCTCTGAGTGACTTGCCTTTCCAAGTAACAAGAATGGAATGTTACTCATAAATACATGCGGCCTGCCATTTGTATAATAATGTCTTACATCTCTGAAGATGCTTGACACTGGTTAGAGATGAGGAGGCTAGCTGAAATTCTGCTCAGGGCCACTTGCTTCTCTCTTCTGCAATGAAGAAGCAGTCTTCCAAGGAGCTGCTCACATGCCCCTCTCTCCCCTCTGGTGACCCCAGCATTTGGTGTTTCCAGAGAAGGCTTCAGGATTTCTCTCTGCCAGATGGGACAATTGTGATGAGGTTAAACAGAGCCACAAGGTTACCAGAGGGGCCGGGGGAAACAAAGCAAGAACAACAAAATGGGCAGCTTTGAAAGGGCCTTTGGTGCTGGGGTTAGTGGGCGGGTCTGTGGGTGGACTTTTTTCTAGAACGTAAGCTCTTTGAGAGCAAAGACTGAAACAGTGTTTTGTGCGCCTGTGCCTAGAATGCACAATCACAGAGAAGTGCCTTGGGGATCTAGTGATGCAGCTCTAGCTATGTGTCCATTGTACTGCGTGTTCCATTTTTGGCAGATCAGGAAAGGCATTATGTTGAAACTGGAGAGTAAAAGAGAAGTGGAGTTGTTAAGAGAAGATGGGCTCCTTACTGGGTGGGGTAGACACTGCTGCTATCATGTGGTCACCGTCTTCTGGACCTGGCGCTGTCATGTCCTGGCCGTACTATCTGCGGTGGGTCTCGTTGGCTTCTCTGGGGCTGATATAAAGGCCATCCTCATCCACTCCTCACTCTAAATGTGAGTCTCTTGGTATTGTCCTTTTCGCCATTTCCTTTGCCACCAGGCATACTTCTACAATGGCCGACTAGGTTCTTATCCACAGTAGACCATGGTCTTCTTGAGGACAGAGACTGACCTGTCAAATGAAGTTTTCTCTGCTTGATTTGATGTTCGGTAACTATTTGCTCTTGAGTTATCTTGAGTCTCGGCGCTTTCCACTCAGTTGTGTTAACATTAACGTGGTAGTGTAACAACCCAGCTCTCGTTGACTACATTCTCATTGACTATGGCCTTTTGTGGAAGCAACATACCGACTTGATCCTAATAGTTCGAGATTTTCAGTCTTCCAACAAAGCAGTCTGTGTTATTTCCTAGGGTGCACCAGCATCCCTTTGACCTAACACCAGCAGTGATTTCTTTTTTCACAATATGTTACTGGACCAGTCACCTGCTTCTTCTGCAGTTTTTTGTTCTTTTGCTTGCTTGTTTTGTTTTGTTTTTATCTCCTGTGCTTAATGTTTAGGGAGGTAGTGAATGAAATGGATACTTAAAGCACTGGTTGTTGACTGACACATTCCACTTCAGCTACTTCAGAACAGAGCAGAAACAGTTTTCCATGCAGACTTGGCATATTTCAGTCCATGAAGGTACGAAGGGTGGTCACCCCCACTGCAGCAGGGGCTGAGATTCTGGGGATACTCAGGTTTCAGCAGAATCACTTTAGTATTCAGTGGGGGGGGGGGGGGTCTGTTAGACTCCTACATATACAATTTGTGTTTGAAGTGCCTATTTTTTACTTAACAGCGACACAGAACTTGACTTTTCCTCTCCTTGAATGAGGGAAGTATCTCCACCACAAACTTGCTTCATCCACCATTCAGGAGATGCTGGCTGGGGTGAATGGAGAAGTAGAGGTTTATGGGTGACATCAGTAATATGTTTTCCTGAGACCTCGGTGTCAGATATGACAGAGAATCGGGCTTGATTGAAAGAGAAACAGTGGATTACTGACTGGACATGAGTCCCGTATGCAGTTGACTCTAGACCCGAGTCTCCAGCTCAGTGGGACAGTGAGTAGAAGCTCAAATGCTGTTTGAATATTTCAAGACAAAATGAGCAAAACCAGGTTGAAGGTCAGTCCTTTCCTGTTGAATACTGCCCTGTCTTCATGGACCTGTTTGTTATGTGCTAGAAGAGCTAAGAAATGTTAGGACTATGTGCTTAGAACAGCTAGAATTTGTACTAGTTAGACTAGGTCAGGCCAATCTGACAAAGTGAACTGCAAACACAGAGACTGAAACAAGATAGAATTACAGAGCAGATAAACGAGTCTGGGTGGGAATTTGTGGGTTGGCATGAAGCTGGGTCTTGTTGCTCAGTAATCTTCTCTGTGCCTTTTATGTTTGATGCTCCAAAATGGTGACTCCAGCCATGTCTTTAATTCCATAGACTCCAAGGGCAAGAGGAAACATTGCTTCTAAGGGCATTGCCCAGAAAACTTAACTATCACTTCCATTCCGATCCAGTTGGTCAGAATTTTGTGATATGCACGCTCAGCTGTAACAGAACAGGGGTTGGGGTGTGTCTGGCTGAGCATCAATGTTTCCAGTTAAAAATCCTCCACTATTAAAGAAAGGATCTTTGGGGAAACTGTCAGAAAATGTTGAACTGAAACTTGCATTCTTTTAGTCTGTCAGTTTTTCCTCAACCTTTAAAGTCTGTTTCTCTGCATCCCCACTAACGCCCACTTTGTTCCCACATATCTCATCGTGGCTAGCTTCTGTAAGCTAGACACCCATTCTACCATTGAGCTATAGACCTAACCCTCCTTTGTCTGACTTAAGCTTCATATTGTCAAGGATTTGGGACTGATACATCTCAGGTATTTAGCTCACAGTTAATAGACAGAATGAGTGAAGGAGCTAAGTTGTTAACAGACTCACTAGGATCAAAGCTTGATTGCTGTCACCCCGACAAGCTACCTGTCTCCAGAAGGCCAATAAAAGATGCAAGTAATAGTGAAAACCAGAGAAGGGATATGTATCCAGAATGGCTATGTTGGAAAGAGGAACAAATGAATAGACCCAGTGGTACCCTCTGGTCCATGCTCCAGATACTGGCAGGAGGTTTGGGTTTAGAAAGAGAGCAAAAGCGTAACTCAGCAGCCCTGGGTGAGGCAGGGTCCTGTCTATCATTCCATCACAGATACATCACTGTCTCCTGGTCCTTGGTCTGCCCAGCAAGTGGTCAGCACTGGGTGAAATCTCTTGCTAGGAGACAAGCACCCTTCTGGCTGGCACCAGGACTTCAACTTTTTCCTTTCTCAGAATGAGACTTCTTAGAAAATTCTAATTCCTTGGAATCTATTTTCTCCATATTCTTAATAGCCCAAGGAAGAGACATAAGTGTCTCACTTTAGAAGTTCTGATTATATTATTCCTGCCAAGATGGCTACGAATTAAATGAATCATTCAGAATGACCTCTGCTTGGTTCCCTAAATTCCTCCTTTTCCTTTACCTCTCTTTTCATCAAACAGCTCTTCTTCGGGGCATCCCCTCCCCTCAGATCCCTATCACTGATATTGACATGCCCAGTGGGATGGGGACAATCTCACATTGGATATCTGGGGATGGATCAGAGAAAGGAGGTCCAGCTTCAGTCAGTACCTCTAGTGCCTTTGAATCCTCATCCTCCACTTCTGATGCCTTCGCTTCCATTCCTGCTGTGACTGACAGAGGAGGCAGAGGGATTCCAGCGGGAATGGAAGCCCTGAGGCAGTGGTTCTCCACCTGTGGGTCATGACCACTTTGGGGGTTGCATCTCAGATATCTTGTATATCAAGTATTTACATTACACTTCATAACAGCCACAAAATTACAGTTATGATGTAGCAATGAAATAATTTTATGGTTGGGGGTCACCACAAAATGAGAAACTGTATTAAAGGGTCACAGCATTAGGAAGGTTGAGAACCACTGGTCTAAGGCATCAAAACTGCAGGATGGGGCTTCAAGGATACCATAGCAGGAACAGCCTCCCTTCCAAATACCTGAAAATGGAATAAGTATGCGACAGGTTGCCAGAGGCTCAGGAAGGAGATTTACTGTTCCCGGAACCTGAAGTTGATTTGCAAAGTGTTTTCTCACAAGCACGTGGCTATAAATAGGTGAATCATTCTCTAGAGAACATAGAACATGTGCTAAATGGGCATCTGTATATTCATTAAGAAGACCTTTAGAATTTGTTGCCAATGAATTCTTAAAGGGAAATGTACAATGCTAAGTACACTCTATAACCATGACTGTTGCTATTGCAAGTCTGGAAAATGGTTTGACCATAAGTATCTGAAAACACCTGTTTTGTAACAGAGGTATACTGGGAACTTCGTTTTCTCTCTGCATAGTTCTTTAATGTCCCATTGTCTTTTCAATTTTGGTAACAGTTTCTATTGCAGCAGAGTTTCTAAAATTGAGTAAATGACATTCAGCTTAACTTGTAGACGTTGATGTGTCTGGAAATGTGTGAGGAAATCTCTTAGTAGTAGTCCCATTTCAATCTTTTATAATTAACCATCTTCTGCTGCCAGCTTTATACACTGTTGTCAACAGCAATATCTAGATTGCATTAGCAGCTGCATGGATGACAAATCCTTTACAGACATATGTGCTGTCTGGCTCTAACCTGGGCCAACTGGCATCTTCAAAGGTTCGAAGTCTTGGCTGGACATAAAGTTTCTATGCTCATGTTTTCAAGCCCATCTCTACTTTCTCCACGTGGGTTTCTCTTTGTGGCCCTTGGTCTTCGAACACTCTGAGGTTTATGATTTTATTGGTTTTATTTGACTACATTTTTGCCGCTTCTACCAAAGATTTCTTTTATTATCTGCTTTCTAAATGCAGTCATACAGCGAGGGTGGGAAAGTAGCCTTTCGATTTGTTGGCCATTGCAGGACACTAATGTGAGCACTCTTGTTTGCAGACAGGGATTACAGTTCACTTACAATCCCTCCACTTTGATGTGGAGAAAGTACATTTGGAAGTCCTTTGGGGTGGCATTTGACTGCCTTTCCAAGGCAGAACACAAAAGGCGCTCTATGATGGCATAGCGAAAATTCTACAACCAGAGGTGCCGAGGTCAGCCGTTAAAAGCACGCATTCATTTTGTACGCAAAGGGTTGCCAGGCAGCCTGGTTAAAACACAGTTCTTACCGAAAGGACAGAGAAAAGAGGAAAATATACCCAGTCATTTGAGGAGAGGGGTTTTTGATAGAAAGATCATCAGCTTTTGAAGGACTTGAATAAAAGAAAATCAAAGCTGTGTTTGCTTTTACGGTGAGTGGAATCTAGAGGAATAATCCTGTAGGTAGCTGAATGGTTGGCAACTTGAGATTTTTTTTTTTTTTGTCTCATTTGATGGTTTTGTTTGATTGTGAACTACAGAGCATCCACATGATTTGTCTTGAAACACATTCTCTACAGTGTAGAATTCTGGGGAAAGCAGGCTCTATTGAGTTCTTTTGCGAAATAGAAGGATGCCCTTCTCGTCCACCCAAATGAGCATCTCTTCAGAGCTGTGTGGTTGTGTGGCTTCCGAGGCTGAAATCACCAGGCATACATTGTGGGGAAACTCCAACCTGGTTCATTGTCCCTATCCCTTCTCCACGTGGTTTTAAGAAAAGCATTGGTGATTCCAGTTTAGATGCCTATTGTGCCCATTTCCCTTTAGTATTGTGATGGAGGGGATTCAGACAACCATTATAACAGCTAACAGTTTCAGGAGATATATTGTATCCAGAATTCTTCTAAGCAGTTTATATAGGTACTAACTCATTTATTGCATTATTTCAACTTTTTGAGGTATACATTGTTATTATTCTTATGTTACAGATGAGGAAAAAAGACATGAAATGAATAACCAACTGCCCAATACTCTGTCTGCTCAGTAAGGCGCAATGGTACTTACAACCAGGCAATCTAGTTTGGGGGCCACACCTGCACCCACTGTGTGCACTAGACTCAGCATACAAGATCCCTCTTACTTGGTACTTACTGTATGCAGCCTGCTGAGCTGCGACCTTCCCATGGTAATAACTAAGGTAGTCCTTGTTCCCTTATGTGGCCACTAGGTTGTGATTACTTCTACTTGCTTGGTTCAAATCAGGGAATCCTGAAGTTGGAGGGGGCTTTAAATATCACTAAGTGTCTTCTACTCACTCTTAAAGTATGTGTAATTCTGCTCAAACTCATTGTTTACATATTAGATTCATCAATAGCCATTTTATAAGTCCCTACTCCACTTTAAGCAGTGGGTAAGTCATGGTAAATATAGCGCTTCTTCTGCCTGTGAGGAGCTTACAGTGTAAGACAGGTGCAGGTGAGGCCCAGGGAGGATCCGTACACAGTTTCAATTTGCTGGGTAAGTGTAATGAGAGGGGCATCTGGACAGACCATGAAAAAATGTGCAGCCATGCTTTCATGGCAGTGTTTTGGGGGCTGGTCTGAATGGAGTTGGCAGGTGAAGGTGATGGAGGGGAGGCTGGTTAAATGAAACCATAAGAGGCTGGCCATCTATTACTGTTGGGATGGAATGGACAGAAACTGAGTAGTCTGTAATGGGCCTTATTTTAAGAGAACTGTGCAACATTATTGTAACAGTTGCTTTCCTCACAGCTGTGATAAAAGACCTGTTAAGAATCAGCTTAATGAAAGAAGGGTTTATTTGATCTTACAGTTCAAGGGGATGCAGTCCATCATAGCGAGGGGGTGGGCAATTAGTCACATTGTATCCACATTCAGGAAGCAGGAGAGAACAGGAAGTGGAGCCTGGCTATAACATCTCAAGGCTTACCCACTATGACCCACTTTCTCCACTGAGGCCCCACCCCTTAAACATGCCACAGTCTTCCCAAACACCACCAGCTGGAGATGAAGTGAGCCCATGGGGAACATTTCACACCCAAACCATCACAATTAGAAAATCTCTAATTTGACAAATAGAGTTAATGTCTCCAGCCCTTGGATACGGCCTTTGCACTTATTTGCTTGTTTGTTTATTGTTGTTGCTTTTACAGTGCACAAAGATGGAAGTACCATTTACATCAGGCTATTATCAAAATCTTCAGCACACTTCAGGACTCAGCATCTCTTCTGCCACACCTCTTTCCTTGTTAGTGCCACTTGGAAGCCATTTGTTCATCCTCTGCATTCTTTCAACATTTAGTGTATGGAGGTGGTACTAGCTCTTTTCCAATTTGGTCTCAGTGTTCACTTATTAGCCATGTGTCTGTCTCCATAAATTCGCACTATATTTAGATCCAAGGTATTTTCTTAGACATACATAGCCAGCCATAGCGTGCACTCAACACCACGTAGAGCACATTCTGTATACCTCAACAGATCAGAAACAACAAGGATGAAGACAAATAATACACCAACTGCTCTTTCAGATTTTCTGAGAAAAAAAATAGTGAAAAACTTGATTTGAAAATATAAATTATTTTTAGATTTGTCCATGGGACTTGTAGAATTTTAAATACAACAGCTAAAGAATACCATCTTTATGATGAGATTATTTGTCTCCGTGGCTGATGCAAAGACATTAGCTATGCTGTAACTAGCAATAGGCTCAAGGACTTTGGCGGTAAAGGAAAACAATCAGCTGGAATCAGCTATGTTTGACCCATCAAGAAGTATCACCTGTAACCAGGTACTGGGCAGCAGAACACATAGCCTGAAATCTAGGGGACTTGGGATCTGAAATTCCCATGCTTTCCAATATGGTTTGAGTACATTCCTTGAGGATTCATATGATGAAATGTAATTATTATATTTAGAGAGTAGATACTTAGTGCCTTAGTTAGGGTTTCTATTGCTACCACAAAACATCATGACCAAAAGGCAAACTGGGGAGGAAGGGTTTTATTTGGCTTACACTTCAGCTTTGCTGTTCATCAGTGAAGGAAGTCAGGACAGGAACTCAAACAGGGCAGGAGCCCAGAGGCAGAAGCTGATGCAGAGACCATGGAGGGGAGCTGCTTACTGGCTTGCTTCCCCTGGCTTGCTCAACCTATCTTCTTAGAGAACTCAGGACCAGCAGCCCAGGGATAGCACCACTCACCATGGACTGGGCCCTCCTCCATTGATCACAAATAGAGAAAATACCTTACAGCTGGATCTCACTGAGGCATTTCCTCAACTGAGGCTCCTTCTTCTGATGACTCTAACTTGTGTCAAGTTGACACACAAAACCAGCCAGTACACTTATGATATCAAGAGGTAGGGACATTGGGGGGTGACTAGGATTAGATAAAACCATCATGGTGGAGCCCACAGAACTGAATACTGATGCTTCATAAGAAGATGGGATACAAACACTTGCAAGCGCATGCATGTAGGCTCATGCGCACACACGCGCATGTGCACACACATATAAACACACACAGAGTCTCTTGCCACATGATGCCTTATGCTACCTGGGGACCAATTTAGTAAGAAATCCATTACCATATATGACCCCTAGATGTTGGAGCCAAAATAAAACTCCATAAAGTTATATGTACCCAGCCTAGGGTATTTAGGTGTAGCGATTAAAAATGGACTAAAACAATTCTAACCCCAGCCCTGCCATTTACTAGATTCAGGGCCTTTGAAAAGCTCTTATTTGAGACTGTTTCCTCACCTATGATGGGAACCACAATAAAACATACCCTCTTGATAGGCTGTCCTAATGATTAAATGAAACAACATATCTAAAGTGCCTCACAAGCCTTCAATTAATTCTCAGTTAACCCATTTCTAACATTAACATCTCTACACAGTGCAAGCTCTCTGTGCACCACAGACATCAAAAGATTCAGGACCTGGTGCCTGTGTAGAGCATCTGTCCAGAAGGAGAGGGGAGGGGAAGGCTTAAACACCAAACCCATTTTCATGGACGTGAGAGACCGGCTGGAAGAGGAGTGGGTCAGGGAAGGGGCAGGCTAGGAGAGACCGTCCACTGATAACTTCTTTGTGCTTTGTGGAGCCTGTGTCTCCAGAAACTAGACATTTGTCTGGAAGAACCTGAGGTAAGAATGGCCTCGAAGTAGACATCAGGGTGTCCCTCCAATAGATGTTCTGGAAATTGAGTCTGGTGTTGAAGATGGTGCTGCCACGAGCAATCTCAGAACTGTGATCGCAATGTTTTGGCACATGATAACCAGCATTTTAAAAGACTAACTCAAATTTTAAAAGTTCAAATTTGGGTGGACCTCTGTTTCATCATTGCGATAACATTCCCAGTCTCAGGAGATTATAACAGTAAGACAGCATATAAGAGAATGTTGATGATGACAATTTAGAGACATGAAAGTCAGAGCATTGCCTCAGACCCATACAAATACAGTCCAACTGGCCCAACTTACCTTGCTAACACAGGGAATTTGGGGATCGTTCCATCCCAGGAGAATCTACATATGCTCTGCTGTGGGTAATAAAACTCTGTGTGTGTGTGTGTGTGTGTGTGTGTGTGTGTGTGTGTGTGTGTGTGTGTGTGTGTATTTAAGTGTGCATTTCCCTTTGTTAGAATTCAGGATAAACATTTTCTGAAAAGAGCAGGTGATCATCTCACCCAGCATATTGTGTTTGGAAAGAAACTGTTCTAGCATCATATATCATTTTACAGATCAAGTTCTAGCATAGGTGAGTCCACATTCATCTTGCCTAGGGTATGAGTAGTGGATGCGGACACAAGTTATAGCTGCCTCTTTTTTTTTAATCTCTTTCTCTCTTTCTCTCTCTGTGTCTCTCTGTCTCTCTTTGTCTCTGTCTCTCTGTCTCTCTCTCTGTATGTGTGTGTGTATGTGTGTGTGTGTGTGTGTGTGTGTGTGTGTGTGTATGTGTACATATGTGTATGTGTGAGGGAGCTATATGAACATGTGTGTGAAGGTCAAAGGTTAACACTTGGTGTCTTCAATTCACTATACTTGATTTTTTGAGGCAGGGTCCCTCATTGACTTCATTCATTCAGGTAGACCAGCTGGACAGGAAGCCCAGGGATGCCCCTGTCTCTCCCTCCCTAGCACTGAAATTACAGGTGTGCATCCATGTGTTTGACATTTTTATATGACTTCTAGGGATCAAATCCATACCCTCTCCTTAAAAAAGGAGCATTTTGCCTGCCATTTATAAATACCACCTTGAACCAAGTCTTTGTTGACATATACAGGAGTACTTTCTAGCCTTCATTTCCAAAGAAAGTACATTAATATTAATCATTGCCATATACTTCAGACTGAAGCACCTGCTGATGTAACGTTTGCTGCCACTCCTCTGGGTTCATTCTGATGAGTGAGCATGTTCCCAACTGCAACTTCTTTCTATGTTTCTATTTTTCTTTGCAGTAACGTGACCTAAGAGACAGGCCACAAACTCCTGGCAGAAAGCTGAGCCCTTATGTCAGACTCTCCTTTCTTATCTCTTTCATTTTATTTTTGATCTCTTCTAGCCCATCGTTATTTGTTTTGACTGGTAAAACCATTTGAGGTCACAAGGACAGCAAATAGCAACACAGCTGCTCCTGGATGAAACAGGAGGAGGCAGGGTTGGTGTTGAGAAAACCCATTAACAGCCATTTTTAGAAACAGGCTTTGAAATCCACCCATCAGAGTTAAAACATTCCCCCCTGCTCTCACAAGAGTGGGAGGCAGCTTCTGCTTGCGTGTCTGTGAAGCCTCAGACACTGCCTAAGGCTTGTGGGAAAGTCTGACTTAGGTGCTGATGATGGAAGGAGAAAATTGACTGCCTCCAGTTGTCTTTTGATCACTACCTGTGTGCCATGGGATGCATGTGCATACAGACAGGCACACATGCACACACATACACACACACACACAAAAAAAAAGTAAATGAAAGACAGGGGAGAGAGAGAAATAAGGAGGGTGTG
The DNA here is from genome assembly GCF_007827085.1 of Peromyscus californicus insignis. Taxonomy (NCBI): domain Eukaryota; kingdom Metazoa; phylum Chordata; class Mammalia; order Rodentia; family Cricetidae; genus Peromyscus; species Peromyscus californicus. The sequence continues at coordinate 112,916,411 of NW_026294562.1, read as the reverse complement.
TGTGTCTGTCTAGGGATAAGAGATAGCCTTCAAAGCCACATGCTCAGTGACCTCCTTCTTCAACTAGGCCCAACCTCCTAATAGACAATTCAGCTATGAACTTCATTGATAATGAATAAATTAATTGATGGATGAATCCATTGATGAAATTACTTCTCAATAGTGCCACCAGCAGGACACCAATCCTTCAATACATGAGCCTGGGGGGAATACTTTATATCTAAACCATAACATGTAGGAAAAATAATAAAGAATTCTCTTCAGATGGCAAGGGAGAGCTTCTGGAAGAAGTGATAGTTAATAAGAGACCAAAAAAAGAAAGCCATTCAAAAGAGAAGCCAGGATTAATCTTGTGTGGGCAGAAGCAGCAGTTCCTATAGAGTCCAGAAGTACCAAGTGACTTCACATGGCTGGTTCTGAGAAATAACAATAGACAGGCTAGTAAGAGTATGATGAGAAAGGGGAACTACATAAGATCAGGGTGGAGAAGACTGGTGCATATGGGATGTAAGCTAGGAGTCCTTGCTATAAAGCAAGAGTTACTAAATGCTTCCAGTCAAGGAGGAGCATGGTATGATTTGTACTAATAAAAGGTTTTCCTAGTTGCTGTGAGGAGACAGATTAGAGGATGGCAAGGGAGGGAAAAGAAGAATTCAGTAGAGGCCAGGGCAGTTCTAGAAGCAAGAGAGGGTGGGGACTGCAATGTGGGCTGTCAAGAAGAAAGGAGTGGTTGGATTAGAAATAGAGTTGGAAGGTAGAACAGATAGGGCAAAGCCCTGTGTCCTAATTCACCAGGACTTGATCTGTATTTTCCCCCCTCACAGCCCTCAATCCCCACACAGTAACCACTACCATTTATTGTAGTTACTTCTCTTCTTTTATCAACATACGTAGCTCATCATTATAAGGAAATCGTACATTTGTTTTTAATTCTGGCTTAGAGCTTATGGGGATTCCTGACTGGTCATTTCATTTGATTCTTACAGAAGTGCCTCTGAGTAAGGTGTTATTACCTTTGCTTTCTAAGGAAGACATTAGGATCCAGAAGACTGAGATGCCCCTTGTGTGACTTTCCTGGTGAGAAGTGAAAGGATATCTAGTCATTCCAGTGTCTTAGTTACTTTTCTAAAGTGATAAAACATCACGACCAAGACAACTTATAAAAGAACGTGTTTAATTGGGCTTATGGTTCCAGGGAGATAGAGTCCATGATAATAGAATGAAGGCATGGCAGTAGGGACCGCTTTGGAGCTCACATCTTGATCTACAATCAGGGGGTAGAGAACACACCCAAAACAGCATGAGTCTTTCAAAACTTCAAGTCCACCCCTAGTGATGCACCTCCTCCAGCAAGGCCACACCTCCCAATCTTCCCAAACAGTTCTACCAACTAGAGACCAATTATTCAAATATGTGAGCCTACAGGGACCACTTCATTCAAACTACCACTCTTCAGATACAGCACTAATGACAGACCAAAGAAATGATTTCACCTAAGCCTAGCTTAGCAAATCAGTGAGTTTATTGGGGTTACTTACAGAAGCGTGAGTGAGGGTCTAATTATAGGAATGATTACCAGTCAAAACAACCATGGAAAAGAAAAGACCAAACTTAAGTTTTAAGTCTTTAAAGGAGGGTCTGACATGAGAGTTCAGCTTTCTGAGAGTTGGCGGACTGTCATTGAGATCACATTACTGCAAAGAAAAACAGAAACATAGGAAGAAAAACATGTCAAAAAAAAAAAAAAAACTAGAGGAGCATGGATGCTTCAAAGGCAGCTGCATCATTAAAAAGCCCACCCCAGAATGGGTAATGACTCACAACAGCCATGTCCTTGCACCACTTTCAGGCAGCTTGGCAAACCAGAGACGCTCTTTCCCCAGTAATTATTTACTATTTATATCATCATGGGGAGGGGCCTTGTGAATCTTTTAAATTTCAGGAACTTTCTGAGCCTTGTAGGTTTCATTTAGTTCTTGAATCTTCTGAGCCTCATTTCCATCTAGGAGAAAAGGTTTCAATTCGAAAGAAATAGCTCTACAATACCCCTGATGTCCCAGAAAATAAGGCAAGATTCAACTCCAGATTTCCTGAGACCATTTGCTGATAGATTCAACAATCACCTGTGGACCACTTGCTGTATTACCAGCACTGTGCTGGGTTCATGGTGGTTAGTCTCAAGGAGCTTGGAATTCAGGGAAGAAATACCCTTTCAAGCCCATAAAGCTATATATGATGTGTTCTGTGTTATATTAAAAGTGTATAATTAATAATGTGTCCAAGTAACTTTTATGTTGGTAGTAGAAATAGTAAGTAGGTTTCTTAAAGTGGGTAACTTTTGGTCATCATGTTAAATAATTTTTTTGCATCAAGAAAAAGGAAAGTTCTCTTTCAAATCCCTTTCCTGAGGTGACATTTCATTTCCTGGTGTTCTAGTATTCAAATTTGAAAGGTATCTAGGAATTCCCTAGATAGACAGGATGGGGAGGAGATGTTCCAAGGAAGTATAAGTGCATGGTGTGAGAGAAAATGAGTGACTCTAGACAGAGGAAAGAGTGTGGAGTGATGGGACTGGAGAACAAGATAAAGAGTAGTCCAGGACCAACACTGTCTGGGTGAACAGTTTGACCTTAGCCCTGAAGGTGAGGAGGGACACTATACCAGGCGTTTTCCTTTATGCCCACCAACCAGCTCCCAAATCATGACACAGAGACTTATTGTTAGTTTTGAATGTTCGGCCTAGCTTAGGCAGGTTTCTGGCTAGCTCTTTTAACTTAAATTAACATGTTTCTCTTTCTCTACCTTTTGCCTTGGGGTTTATTACCTTTCTTACTTCTGTGTGTCTTACTTTCACTACTTCTCTATGTCTGCCTGGCTTCTCGCCCCAGGCATCTCCCTTGTTCTCTTCTCATTCTTCTCTCATCTTTCTTCGAGCCTAGATTTCTCCCCCTATTTATTCTCCTTGCCTGCTAGCCCTGCTTATCCTTTCTCTTGCCAAGCTATTGGCCGTTCAGCTCTTTTTTAGACCAATCAGGTGCCTTAGGCAGACAAGGTGAAACAGATTCAGCGTATCTTGACATAATTAAACACACCTCCTTACATCATTAAACAAATGCAGCATAAGTGAAAGTAGCATGCCTTTACACAGTTAAAGTAATATTCTGCAACATAAATAAATGTAACACATCTTTGTCTAGCTAAACTAATGTTCCACAACAGGACACTAGCAGATGGCCCCGCTGGATCTGAGCTTTAGACATATCACCTGGCTCCAGGTAAAAGAGTAACATCACAGAAACTAGTTACAAAGGGATTCAGTCCCCATGAGGAAAACGAGGATCTGACATGACTGATGATGAGGGAGACACAGATGTGAGAGCTGAAGAAGCAAGAAACGGGTTCCCTTCCAGAATTCCGTGAGCTCCATGATAGCAAGTCTAAGAGTTATTGCTAATATTCAGGAAAAAGTGGAAACCTCATATTTATAGATTTACACTGCTTAACCAGGATGTTACATTTCTATGCCTTTGCCTAGAGAATTAAAGAAAATAAAACCATGGTTAATGCCAGAGTCAGAAGTTCTGCTTGTCAGTCATGAAGTCTTAAATATTAGAAAGTAGGTTGGTTAGGAATAAATGCAAAATCTTTCAAAATATACTTTTCTTCATGGTTTTATTTGAAACTGTAAAAATGTGAAGGATGATAGGGCTAGGCTCTTTTGAATGTTTGTTATAAATGCTGATGTCCTTGCCTTTTATCTAACTACCTGTCCTTGTTCTGGTTCTGGTTTCATAAAGCAACATTCTGGTTTTGATTTTGTCTCCAGAGTGTAGGGAAGGTTGCCACTCACCGTGCATGGCTGCATTAGCTGGTATTTTCAGTTTCCAGCCTCCTATGCAGTAACTGGTACCAATGTCCACATCACAAACATATAGTGACACTCGACTTCAACAGCTCTAAGAACTCAAAAAACTTCTTTTTCTCAAGTTCCTGGAGGAAAAAGTAACTCCTTTCACTGAAAATGAAGGGCTAGAGAGACAGCTGACTTGAGAAAGTACTTGGGGTGCATGAGGACCTGAGTTCAATCCCCAGAACCCACATTAAAAGAAAAGGCCCAGCATAGTGGTGTGCTCTTGTAGACCCAGCAATGGGAAGGCTGAGACAGGAGAATCTCTGGGGCTCTATGGCCATCTAGCCTAATGTAATAGGCGAGCTCCAAGCCAATAAAAGACTCTGTCTCAAAGCACAAGATGGATGACACCCAAGGAATGATACTCAAAGTTGGCTTCTAGCCTACACCCACACCCACACCCACCCACCCATCCACACAGACACACACAGTCCCCCACACACCCACACCCACACGCACAAACATACTACACCCAAACCCACCACACACACACACACACACACACACACACACACACACACGCACGCACATGCACACGCACACGCACAAACACACATATAGACATCCACATGCATATACACTTTCCTCCCCCTACAACCACCCCCACACACCTTTACTTTATTTTTTTTAATGACTCAGGTAGAATAAAAAGGATTTAGAGTTCGTGCAATATGAACCTTTCACAAATTGAGGCCTTCACGGGGAAAGTGTTGTCTCTTTCTTCACTGGATTGAAGTTTAGCTTGCCTTTCTCTTTGCCAAGTTCTAGTTTGTCTTTATGAACCACAATTCCTGGAGAATAAAAATAGAAAATCAGAAGCTTGCAGGAATGATTTTCTTGGCTAGTTTGACCAAGTATCAGCTACTTGCCTAAGTTAAAAGCTGCTTAAAGATTTTTTTGTAAATAGAATTTTAAGAGTACAAGCAGTGGAGATACCATTGTAAACCCTCTCCTGTTTTTCATGCATTTTTTTGGGTATTATCTAGGAAAGGTTGTATGTCACATGGTATGATTCTAACCACCATGCCCACACACCGTATTTCCCAGAATAAAATACTCTGGTGTTTTAGTCTTATAAGGCTTGTACAAGTAAAAGACCTTTGGTTTTAAAAATACCATGGGTTCCAAAATCTTTAATAGTGTGTAACTCACTGTAGAATAAAACCATTGTGGTTGACTTTAATTCACCTCCCCTTCAAAAGAAGTTTTTATACTGGAATCTAACACTATAAACATTTCATGACATTGTGACTTCAAAGGAGAAAATCTGTAAGCATGTTTGCTTCCATTTAGCTGATGGTCTGCAGATCCGAAGGACTTGTGGGTCCATTCTGTACATGGGGAAATGCTTCTTTTATTGCTTGCCTCAGAAGTGTGGCTTCCATCAGCCCTCTCCAAAGGAGATGCTGTACTAACATTTTGTTAAATAGCCTTCTCTATAGCATTTCCCTTTGTTTTTGTGTATTATAATTCTTTTTATGGTCTATGTTATTTCATTAATTTTACTAGTGTTTTCTTATCCAGTGAGTTAAAAGAAAAAATTTTTGCTTTTGTATTTTCTACTTGATGCAAGGACTTAGTATTTAGCCCAGAAAATTGCATCAAGATTACTAAAAATATATCCTTTCTTTCCCTTTCTCTCTCTCTCTCTCTCTCTCTCTCTCTCTCTCTCTCTCTCTCTCTCTCTCTCTCTCTCTCCCTGTATGTGTGTACAAATAAATGTACACATACATATGTGTGTATGTATGCACATATTAGTTGGGGGTGGAAAGTTGTGGTCTCACTGTATAGCCAAGGCTAGCCTCAACTCTCCATCCTCCTGTCTCAGCTTTCCAAGTTCTTGATTATAGTCATATGTCATCATGCATTCTCTCTGTGTATTTTTCAGATCTGCTCCCATGAGTATTTCATTGACAACAATAAAATAGAGAATGGGCCATTGTGCGTATCTTACTAACATCCTAGTTGTTAACATGATGACATCTATCTCTAGGGAGCTACAAAATTACCATGTCTCCCATCGGGAGGCTGAGGAAAGGGGTACCATCCTGGGACTGATGAGAGGGAGTGATGTGTCTGGGACTATCTATCAATGGCAGAGACAAGAAGAAAAGAAGCTGAGCAAGAAAAGTGTGTCAGCAGTGTAAGCTAAGAAGCACCAGGCTGCATGTCATATTGGAAGGGCAATTGAAGGTAGAGCATGTCCAACTCAGGAGAAGAGGGGTAAGAATAAGGTGTGAGACATGCAGCAGACCAGAGTCGGGGCAAGGGACTGCGGAGTATTGATGTGGCCTTACTATGTTATTATTCTTATTATATACTTATATTCCTATTATATACTTATTCTCCAGTGCATCTTGACACTGGAGAAGCCTAAGACAGCTTCTCTTTAAAATCCACAGGAGGCTGCAGCCTGAGCAGTCAGTGCAAGAAAGCATGAACTGGGGTGGAAGCTCTCTGGCCTCTTTCTTCCATAGACTCTGGTTGCCTTTTCTACTAGAATTCAACATGCTCTGTGAAGTCACCAAGCATAAATTCTCCTTTGAACCAGGGTACAACCTAGAAGGATTTGGACTAAAAGCCCTAGAGGACTACCACACAATCTTACTGTCATTTTTCCTACATCAAGGACCTGTTGGATGGTTATAATTAACCCTACCCATCCCTTACAAGTGAGGGGATGGTGGAAACTGCATTGGAAACCTGTCCTCAGCAGAGGCTTGGCCTGAGGTTTCAGGTCAACTCTGGCCTCACCCACTCTGCCCAAATCCATATTCTGGTCACATATCTGAGAGAGGAATTCTGATTTGAATCAGGTGTGCTCACTCAATTTTCTCCACATCCACCTAACTACAAGCAGCCTCCAGTTACCCACTGGAGATTTGGATCCATGTAAAACTGAGAAACCTCATGTTTCTTGCTTACTTAGCAAGAGAATATTCTCATTTCTTTTATGTTGAAGCTCCCAGCCTTAAGGTGGAGCTTCATTTTTAATCCCTTTAGACTCTCGGTTTAAAGAAAATGTAATAGATTTCTGTTCAAGATCATTGAGACTCACGTGAATCATTGAGACTATGAATCACTCGTTCCTTTGAAAGAACGTTCACTTTGAGTGCAGACCAGTAGAAAGCTCAGACTCAGTTTCCAGCACAGGCTCCTCCATAGAATGTCCCTGAGCCTCTGTTGTGCAGGCAGGCATCCCTTATACTCCGGATTCAGATGCTGAGATGTATACTTCATGCTAGCAAGAGTACAACAACCTGTGGGGGGACGTTTATCCTTGGGATAAGTGTTTGGGTGGGAGCTTTGTGCTTCAAGACACTGAGCACTAATTATAAATAGAAGCATTCTGCTGCGATTGAATCATTTCTTATTTACTTTTCTGATATGGATTATCTAGGGAGACTCAGCTCAAGTGTTTCCACTGCGAAAGGAAAGCTATTAATTCTTCAGCTCCCTCTCAGGCAAGGCAAGAATAGGAATTTCACAATTAAGACAACAATAGTGACAGATTTCTATAGGAAGCAGTTAACCTCCTAGACAGTGCTACGCAATGGGAAAAGAAGACATTAATTATAGATGAGTGGACCAACTCCCAAGCTCACCTGGGGACGTCTGTTGCTGGTAATCGCTAGTCCTTGCCAAGGCTCCTTTCAATCTAACATTCTCTTAGAGATAGGGAATGCACTCTGGGCGTGACTTCCTGAGGGGCTTTCCAGCCACGTTTGGGAGAACAGTCTTTCGAAGTCTGATGGAGTGAAGTGAGGTAAGCAGTGGAGACCACACAGGATGTGAAATCCAGGGATTCTGAGCTTTGTATCTTGACATGCTACATACTAGCTGTGCTTGAGAAGACCTACCTCATCCTTCTTGTCCAAACTTTTCTATCTATGAAGGAGTTCAAGAACCCTAGCCTCCTAAAGTGGTACCATCTGTCTGAAGTGCTCACTCAATACATCTGAAGGATAGCAAGGTCCTAATGAATTTGATTTAGCTTCTCAGTCCTGTCACAAACATTGACACTGTTAATAAGAGCTTCGGGAACTTTGAGGTAGCTCAGTTGCTGGGATGTGTGCCTAGCATGCACAAGGCACTGTGTTTAATCCACAGTACCACATAAACCAGGCACATGCCTGTGATCCTAGCACCCAGGAGGTGGAGCCTGGAGAATCAGAGGTTCAAAGTCTTCAGCAGCTGCACAGTGGGTCTGAGCCCAGTCTACCCGAAATGAATCTCTCCCGATTCCCACTCCAAGGATTTCTGTCCTTTCTGAAGTACAACTGAAAAAAAAATCCATGAAGATCATTTGTTTTTATTTCTTGCAATGTGTACTGTAAATCATTACCATATTTCTTTTGTTTCCTTTTCTTTTTCATAAAAATCCACAGTAAGTACTAATTTCCTTTTCCCTTGGTATCTGTAACACCTCTGTTAATTTAGAAGTCTGATTGCAGAAGGGAACACAGCTGTACTGCTCCCAAACTTCATGCCCCTGGATAGGCTGTGCGTGATTGGCCACTGTCAGTCTTACAGTGTTTTGGAGGAAGAGGAAGTTCCCAGTACCACAGCCTCACAGGCTATACTTAATCACCAAACACTCTGGGTTTGAAGTTAGTCTGGAAACGAAAAACCACTTGGGTTTACTGCATCAGAGAAGAGGACACAACATACCTGAGAGACAACCTGTTAGGAGCCAGAGCCAGGCTGGGAGGGTTCCTGTGAAGAGCAAGAAACTGGGTGGGACACAGGCCAAGGTGTTATAGTAAACACAGAATGAATCGGTTGGTTCTGTACACGTGTTTACACCTGTGCACACCTGTATGCGTTCATGTATTCACACATTGTTCATTAACATATTATCTCTGCAACTGGAGCCCAGGCCCTGGCATCATCAGAATCTCCACTTAGTGCCTGCCGGGGAAAGTTCAGAACCTCACTTTCTCCCATGTGGAAATTTCCAGAGTCTTCATACTGATTTCCTTGTCCTCAGTTTCTCCCCCTGCTGGGTCCAACTTCTACTTACCTCTACCAACTTCTGGTTAGAGGGTGCTCTATCAGATACAATTTTAAAAACACGAACCCCCACTTCTAAGAAAGGTTTCTGTGACTCTTCATCCTACACAACACAAGTCATAGCCCTCAACACCATGCACAGCTCTTCTGAAGGAGAGGCTCAACCTAGCTGAGTAGTCTGTGTATTCCTAGCACTTGAGTGCACCAAACCCACAGCTTGTTCCATTGCCTTTCTTCTCTTAGCTCTGGCAGCCCCAGACCAAATAGGATTTTGCACTTCGTAGCCATGTGCATCCAACTACAGTGGCCCTTATCACACTTCTGTGGAGCATTTTTTCTTTTATTTTTGTCTTATGCCCTAAAGACAGTGCCACTTCTACGGTGTTTGCTGTGTTCACACAGTGTTTGCTGTGTGTGTGTGTAGATCTTGGGAAAGTTAACTTTTCAGATCCTGAATGTCTTCATCCTAAAGAAGAAAGAATTGAGAGATGGCTATGTTAAAAGGTGCTGTGGGGACCAAGTGCAAAAGATGACAGGAAGGTGTTCCTAAAAACGTTGTTTTTTGTTTTCCCATAGCTACATAGGAGCTGGCGAATGGCAGAGTGGAGTCTAACAGCTAGACTTTGGGTGTGGAGAAACCAGAGGGGTGGGTTTGCAGAGAGAGGGAGAAGCTAACAATGTGTACACAAATGCCAATGTACAGATATGCAGCTCTGGTTTCAAAATGTATGGACAATCTGCTTAATAATGTCCTCTCTGAGACTCCATTTCCCCATCTGAAACCTCACAGAAGGTAGAGGATAGCAGCTGTGCAGGTGTCTCCAAGTGTGGGGAAGGTTGTCACTCTGGGCTTTCACTGGAGTGACATTTCTAATTAGCATTGGCAGAGTGATCTGGCAAGGTTCTGCCACCACTATCCCATCCAGGCCGTGACCTTGATCCTTCTCTTTACAAGTGTTTACTAGAAGCCACATAGTGCCCTAAAAGCACTTCACAGATGTTATCTCACTTTACAGCTTATAAAATCCTCAAGGGGAATATACAACTATTACTCCCACTTTACAGGTTAAATACTCCCCTGAGACATAGAGAAGTAAGGTATCCCTAGGTATTAAAGAGAATTTAACCCTGCAAGTCTCAGACCAGGCATCGTAAGCCCCAACAAGGACACTCAACCCATTCCTCCCACCCTCAGATGCTTAAGTTCTGGGCCTTCAGGTGCCCAAGTTCCTTTCTTAATCCTCACAAGCAGTGAACTGGTCTTTGCCATCCGTGTTTGACACTGTGTGTACTGTAGCTCTGAGCATTTCCAAGATACAAGGAATTATCAAACCAAAGACCAGAGTTCCAGTTCCTCACTCTGCCAGATTGTGCTCACCCTGGACCTCTATAAATGAGTCCTTGTTTCTGACTGAGCATAGCATCACTCACCCATTTTGGCACCCATCACAGGTCCTCTATGATCTGTACACCTAGTATCTCAATTCAGGCTACTATGATAGAATACCAGGCCATAGCCTTGGTGGGTTAAACAATAGACTGGCATGTGAGATCAGGGTGTCTGCATGGTTGGGTGTGAGTGAGGGTCCTCTTCCTAGATCCCTCTCACTGTGTCCTCATGTGACCCTCCTCTGGTATGTGGAGATGTTGCGAGAACTCCATCACCTTGCAAGGACACAAATCCCAAAGCAAAGCCTGCCTTCATGATTTCATCTAAGTTGCATTATTACCCAGAAACCCTGTTTCCAAATGCCATCACATTCAGAATCGGGGTACAACACATGAATTAGAGGACTATAGATATTCAGCCTTAAACATCTTTCAGCATGGAGAGGGCAAAGGAGTAAGGCTGTCGGTAAGAGTTGGAATGTAGGACCTGTTACCATGGTCTCACAGTTTGGGAGACATGTTAAAGTCACCCACAAATCTCCAAACTCCATGGGAAGTTCCTACTTTTTAAAGAGTACCTGGGGACATCGAGAGCCAGCAATACTATCCAGCCCCTCACAAATGGTCATTTAAGGTTTCTTGGGTTTTCAGTTTTTGTTTCACGACTCCAAGTCAATGAAGATGGAGAATTCTGTCCAAGTGAACTTGTATTGTTCCTTATCAACAACCACAGTTTCAGCTTGTTCTACAAGAGTCAGCTAGGAGTGTTATGTCTGAAGGAACCTAGGGGAGGTTCCCCAGCAAGAAGACAAGAGACAAACCAGCTGCTACCTTTTTTTTCCTCCTCTTCAGAATAAGAAAGAAAATAGAGGAAGCAAACAAAGAACCCAGAACCATTTCCCAGCATGAGAATGTGATCCTCTCAAACTCAGACTTTGTGTGCGGTAGACAATACCCAGGGCACAGGACTAAAATACTACCAGACATCCTTGGCTTGTAAGGTGTCTTTTTGTTGTTTTTGTTTTTGTTTTTTTTAGAAGGCACAGTAAGTTGATTTTAAACCAAGGTCCACTGCTTTGCTGTGAGGCAGGTAATCGGAACACCAAGTAACACAGATCATCCTATGGTTTGTAAACTCATTAGAAGAGACCAAAGGTTTAAGATGTGGTCCCCAGTAGCATCTGTCCATTAGTTGGCATGATTCCCTGCTCTCAGGATGTCAGCACACAGCCTGGGAGCTGCTCAGGCTGCTGGCAGGTTAGAAGTGACAAGACCATCCTGACAGGGATGACAGTAAGGCATGTACCCTGGGCTCTGCCTCCATAAACCCAGGTCCCGATTAAGGAAGACTTGAATAGGAGCCTCCATTCTGACTGGGCAAGTAGAAACAGCCACTTCTTTCATATCTCTTTGTTCCACTTTCTTTTCCTCCTGATTTTTTTCTTCCTTCTGTTCTTCATGCACAAGATGGCTATTGATATGAGGTAGTATATTGGGAACAGGATGTAGGGACTGAACTAACAGAATATACCAAGAATAGCAATAGAAACCCTTCTCTTTCTTTCCTCCTGCCCATCCTCCAAAGGTAATGAGGGGTCAGAGATCCAGTGGCCCACTCACTTCTCAGCTATGCCACCAAATGTAGGCCAACTGCATAACTGTGTGGAGCCTAGATTTCCCAGCCTAGATGTGGACATGCAGCCTCACAGCATCACCATGGTAACTTGATCAGATAGGAACTGTGAATGTGGCTTGAAGACAGAAAGTATCATACATATTGACAATCAGGGCATTGACTAATGCCGTGTAGTTTTCTGAGTTCCGAGTACTCTTCTAAGCTTTGTACATGTATTAACATGTTACATTTCTTAATAACTTTGGAATTCAGGGGCTATTATTATTCCCATCTTAAAATCAAGGCCTAGAGAGATTGAGAAGGTTGTTTCAGTGTGACTGCACAGCAGGGTCTCATAGCAGAGCACTCAAGCTCTACCGTCTGTGCTCTGGACCCATCTCCTCTAAACACCATTCACACAATACCATTCTAATAAATACCTCTAAATACCATTCACACAAGAGAAAGCTGCTTGGTCCTTTCTAGAGTAAAGAATGCTGCATCTGTGTCCTCATGATATCTTAGCTTCCTTCTGTTTGGTGGCCTCAGGCCATTCCACTGGGACCCAACAGCCTGTGTGAAGCCCACCTTATTTGGCCTATCACTGGTGTCTGTTCCAACACCAAAGCTTCTAAGTTGTCTAAAAGTATAGTCTGCTTCCTTCCTGCCTGTTCTCCAATACAACTGGATGGGCACCTCTGTGCTCATGACTCCTGTATTTCCTGAACGCCCACATGGTCTCTGTCCCAACATCCTGTCAAATCTGCCTCCCCAGGGTACATCTATTGCAATTCCTGTCTCTGTGAGCTGCCTGTCAATCCCACACCCACTCCCTGGCCTTGCTGCTGGCTTCTCTATTCCTGTATCAGTCAGCCCCCATGCCCTACCCTGAGCCAGTTTCCAAGGGCTTTGCTCTGTTTCACATTGTGCTCTTGGGAAGAGTCACAACTACCACCTGCTTTATGAATAAAACTTAGGCTGGCATGAGTCTTCTTTAATCGGACATCTCCAGCCCGGCTCTCCCACTGTTTCCTTTTGCCTGTAACTGATGAAAGCTAAACCCCTCACTGTTGAGTCTGTGCCTGCTTGCCTTTGCCTTAATATATTTTTCCTCCTATAAGGACCGTTGGTGCCTGGAAAGCCCTACAGCCCCTGGTAAACACGTTCTGTTTATGAAACTCCTCATGATTACATCAGACAGACATAGTTCCTTCCTCTGGGTCCCCTAAGCACTGTCCTCTTTCACCCCTGGCCTTGGAAGAACATAATTTGGGTTTAAGGATAATCTTGACCTGCGGTCTAGGTACCTCTATAGACTCCCACTCTGTCACTGCAACCCCCACAAATCTCAACATCCTCAGCAACCTGTCTGTACTCTCTCATTTCTCTTATTGTATGTCTTCCCCATGCTGTTACTGTCTAGTGTTTTAATGTGATGATAGAAAACAGCATTAAACTGAGGGGTGTTAGAACAAGCTTTCCCTGTAGGTTTAAATTCTATCTTTGCCTTTCCAAAACACGAGTGCTTGGGAAGATTCTGTAAGCATGCTATGCTCAATTTCTTAACCTACAAAACAAGATCAATAATAGAGTCATTGGAAGGATTAAATGATCTGAATCCTCTCCAAGCTCTCAGATCAGTATCTGATATACAGGACGTAACTAACTGTCTACCTGTTGCTGTGGTGTGGCCTCAGTGTTATCCCTCTGGTGAGACAGTAAGCTGAATGGAGATGATGAAGTGGTTTGAAACTTCTTTGGGGAAGTTTCTGTGGCCAGAAAGTAAGAAAGCAAATGCTCAGCCAGGCTTGGTGGGGACTTAGTGGTCGACGCTGAAGAACATACCAGATGCACACAGCATTTTCCTGTGGGAACCCTCGACATCCTGACTGTGTCCCTGGAATTTGGAACTGTGGGGTACTCCAGAGGAGAGTGACAAAATGTGGCTCAGCTGTGGTGGCTGACTCATGAATGGGAGGGCTGAGGGAAAGGAATTCTGAAAACCCTTCCTTCTCATATGTTTCCTGTTAATACAGCCATGACCTGTGGTCTGCACTGTTGTGAGAAGCTGTGTCCGTGGGGTTTATCCACAGCAACTCAGGTTAGCCTGAGGGAAGCGTTGGCCTTTACCATCATTCATCACCTGGAGCAGCCAGTTCTACTGCCCAGGGTCCAGGGTGGCAGGTCTATGAATACCTCGAGGCCCTCATCACAGTGGATGTGAGACTGTCATTGATTTGGCCAGCTCTCCAGTATGTGACAAGAGAATCAATGTATATGGTGTTGGAAGGAGCCTCAGCCTTAGCAATGGGGTATATGGAAACTTGTTATTTGTAAATGTGGAGACTGGCTGAAGTACAGCAGAAGGGAAACCCTGAGGACTAACTCTCAAGTCCTCCTTCTGTTCCGGAAACCCTTTCAATGGCTCTGCTTGGCTCTAGTATGAGGACTAGGCGGACACAAGCCTAGGGAAACAAGCTCGGTATATAGCCCAGCAAAGACCACCCCTCAGCTCCACACAGCAGTCCAGTGGACCTCTCATCTCCTCCATTTACTTCTGGTCTTGGCCAGTTTCCTATTACTTCCCTAGCAGCTTGTGAGTTTGAAGTGATGGTGCTGTCCCAGGAGAGCATGGATGCCTTTTCTCCCAACATCTCCTAAAGGCATCACTTTCCAAGCTACTCAGTCCATCATACTATGGCTTTAGCATCAGTAGTGTGTCTGAGCATGAGTGGCAGCCACTGCATGGCCACGGGCAGGGTACTTAGCCTCTCTGCACCTCCATTCTTCATTTTCAATGGTCTGTAATAAAGAGACAATGAAATAGTGACTAGCTTTCCCGCAGAACACTGGCATCCTGTGGGGAGTGCAGTGCCATGGTTAGCAGCAGTACTGAGTATCACAAAAGTTCTCTCAGATGGTAGTATTTTGCCACGAGGACCAGATTAACAGAGAGGCTCTGAAAGCAATGGTTCCCAACAAGTGGGTCTCAATCCCTTTGGGGGTTGAATGACTTTTTCACAGGGGTCACCTAAGACCATCCTGCATATCAGATATTCACATTGTGATTCATAACATTAGCAAAATTATAGTTATGAAGTGATAATGAAAATAATTTTAGCTGGGGGTCACCACAACATGAGGAACTGTATTAAAGGGTCCCAGCATCAGAAAGGTTGAGAACCACTGCCTAAAAACACAACACTCTGATTTGGTAGGTTGGGAAAGTAATGGGGCTTTTTAAAAAGTTCACCAAGGAGATTGGGATTTACAACTGGATTAGGGAACTAACTTTCCTCATGGTCTATGGCTTCCCTGTTCTGAGTGTGCGTCTCTCTGTTCAATGGCTGCCCTGTTGTGAGTGTGGTCTGGTCTATGCTGCCCTGTTGTGAGTGTGGTCTGGTCTATGCTGCCCTGTTGTGAGTGTGGCTCTGGTCTTTCACCTGGTTCCACTGCTCACAGGTTAAAGGCAGCTTTGTAAGTGGGCTGACACTAGTGTAGGAAACCGTCACCTGTGTCTCTAAGTTGTTGTCCCCATTAAGGAGCTACATGCCACCAAGACATTAATGTGAGAGGGAGGAATGCAGGAAAGCACAGAGGTTGAAAAGACTTCAGAGCTGGAAATCACTGTTCAAGACCAAGTTCTGCCGTGACCTTTAACAGAGGCTTAGTCTCCCCAAACCAAGCTGCAGGACCGCAGTTTTCAAACTGACTTTCAAAAGATTTTATTCAGCCCAACCCTGCAATTTAGCATATCACATCCTCCACCAAATCCTACTATTCCCCTCCCTCTGATTGTCCAGAACCTCAGGGCTCTAAGCCTGGGGTCCTCTGCTGACTTGGTCAGTCCTTCACCCCAGCTGCTGTTCAGTTCATGTCTTTCTACCCTCCCTGCTGCCCGTGTTGGAAATGAGATTTCCATACCACCTTTCAGCTGCCTGCAGGTGCTGACTCACTCTTTCCCTGGTCCGGGGTGGCCCCTTATTAGCATGTCTTGAGAAGTTGTGATTAACATCTCAAGCTTGTTTTCATACCTGCCTGGCTTCCCACTGACCATGACCTATGCAACTCTGAGGAGCAAGCCTTTGAGTACCCTGACTTCAGTCTCCGGCATGACTCATGCCTGTGAACATATTTATTCACGAAACAGCAGTTTCTGAGGAGAAATGCTGGAGGTAGATATTCAAGGAGGATGCCAAGGAGTGTCTTTCCTCCAGGCCATGGGTTGTTCCCATAAGTGTACTTCATCCTGTGGCTGTTTCTTGGCATTTGGAACTTGTCTGAAGCAAGTGCTGCACGAGATTTAGTTTGTATCTAAAATCGTGTCGCTCTGGAGAAATGTGGATGCAGTGCACCAAACTGGTGTTTAACTTAGGTTTCTCAAAATAAGCGGGGTCTATAACCCCACTTCTGGGGGAGGTGTATTCCTGGAGCTCACTCACCGGCCAGGCAATCTACTGAAGTCAGTGAGCTCCAGGTTCAGTGAGAAATCTTGTGTGCCCCCCCCAAAGAAAAAAAAAATGAAGAACGAGAATAGAAGACAGCTAGCATCCACATCTAGTCTCCACACAGATGTATACACATGTATCTACACCCACATCCATGTATGTGCACATAAGCATGAACACATAACACACACAAAGAGAGGGAGAGGCAGGGAGGGAGGGGAGGAGGGAGATACTCTCTGAGGCTGGTGCTGTAGCATACAGAAGCCCTGGTTTGATCACCAGTACCACAAAGAGAAACAAAAATTCTGTCTGCAGAGAACAGAAGGACCTAGGAAAACATCCCCAGCGATCTGCCATTGAAACAACACAGCCCGCAATGTTATGAGACAAGAGAATAATATAAACAAAACCACCGAGCTTCCCCCCTCAAGCCCCTAGATATTTCCCTGGTGGGTGGCCCAAGCCTTCCAAGTACATCTGTCTTTACAAAACACTCCAAGCAAAGTGGTGTCATCCAGGCCCTCCTGATAGGAAGCCATGTGCCCATCCCTTTTTCTTTCCCCCTTTTGGGTGATAGAGGAGGCTTAAGTCTTTTGCTGGTACACTAGTGATGTGGCCAAGCACTCCCATTAAAACACAAAATGGCTGTGAAAGCCTCATCATAGAATTTCAGTCTTTATTGTCGGTGGCAAGCCAATGTCAGCAGAGCCTGAGGTGTCTTTAATTCTGGGGTGCTGGAGCATTTTAGACCCATCTCATCAGGCTCGATTTCTACTTAAATGCATCATACTACCCCACTGTCATGGTTCAGGCTTAGCAGAATGAAAACTTAGCAGTTAAAGCCACATTGTTATTGACATTCAACTTCAGTCATGATTTGTCACCCAGTAAAACTTGGTGTGAGACAACTGGTGATGCTGGGTGGGTGGTGAAGCCTAGCCAGCCTGGCCTCAGAGTAAGCCCTGAGGTTGACTCACTAGGTCAGGATGACTGCTGGGCTCACGACCTTGAAGATCCCAGGCCTGTATCTCTAAAGCCACTCCTGACCCTTGGAAACTACCTTTGGCATACCAAGGTTTAGAAGATAACCAAGACTTATATTAGCATAGTAAAGGACTGGTTTCTGTCAACTTGACACAAACCTGGAATTTGCTAGGAAGAAGGTCTCTCAATGGAGGTATTGACTCCATTATATTGACCCATAGACAAGAGGGTGGGCCATTTTCTTGAATGATGTGGAACGGCCCAGCCCACTGTGGGCGGTATTACCCCTGGTCAAGTGTCTTGGGTTGTATATGAAAACCAGTTTAGCAAGCTAATAAGCAGTGTTCTCCAGGGCCTCTGCTTCAGCACCCGTCCTAAATTCCCTTCACAATGGACTATGACAGGGATGTGTCAGCCAAAGAGACCCTTTTATCCCTAAATTGCTTTTGGCCAGTGTTTCATCACAGCAATGGAAAACCTAAAAAAGACAGCCAGTCCTCTTCTATCAGTGAATAAAACCTTAAGTGGTTATCTTTATGCATTCCTATGCCTGGAATGATGAAGGATGTTGTAACCAGGATAATTTCCAGGTCATAGGAATTTGACATCTCTACCCATAGGGGAAACAGGAGGGTCTGGTCTAAAATTTGATATTCAGTCAACCTCCTTTCTCGAACTGAAAAGGCTGATTCAGTGTTTTTTATTTTTATTTTTGTATTGAAAAGCTTCTTTAAGAAAACAAATAAGTGAGTCTGAGTCCTGCCTCTTTCTCTTGAAATGTGTTCTGAAGCCCTGCAGACAGAGCCATGCCCCTGGGAACAAGTATCCCAGCTGCTCACAGTGTTATGACAAAGGAATACAAGTTCAAGGACATGAACTCAGGACACTAGACATTCTCATGACCTGGTGAGAAAGATAGTGTGGCTCCAGTTTCCAGGCTGGGTTTTCTTTCCCCAAAGACAAATCATTAGTGAAGCCCGCTAGATTATCAGATGGAGACCACAGTTGGCACCGACATCTTTTGGCTTTTTCAACCCTTGTTTGCCAATAGAAAAGGAAACAAGATCTAGAAGCTTCTCTCTGTGTGAAGTTATAGTTCCCTGAAAGTAGGTGAGTGACATTAAGACAAGAGACTGCAGAATACATTGCAGGGAGCAGACTAAGTCTGAATATCCATTCCCTAACTCGGTTGCCTCAACCACTTCCTAAATTGAAATATTGTTCCTGGACAGGTGATCCAGAACAGAAACAGTAAGAGCTTCCAGGAAAGACTGTAAAGCATGGTAGCTGTAATCCTGATGGAAGCATACATCTGTATTGGTGAAATATTATGGCAACTCCACATAGTTAAAAGGGAGGTTTATTATGTGGGGTAACTTACAAGTGAAGGGATAGGTTGCAGGGTCTGGGAAAAGTGTATCACAGTCCAGCGGTGTTCTCTGGAGAACTCTGCTCGGTCTACCTCCAGCGTCCAGAATTCAGGAACCAGGAACCAAGAGAGCCGTTGCTCCGGATCTCGGATCTCGGGTCTTCAGGGCTCCTGTCTCAGCCCCGCCTTGTAGGCGTGACAGTTAACGAAGCCTCAATGGGGGTTGGAACTTCCAGATCAAAGCTGAAACAGCTACCCACTACACACCTGTGATCCTGATGATGGTAGCACACACCTGTAATCCTGATGATGGTTGCACACACCTGTAATCCTGATGATAGCACACACCTGTAATCCTGATGATGGTAGCACACACCTGTGATCCTGATGATAGCACACACCTGTGATCCTGTAGATGATGGCACACACCTGTGATCCTGATGATGATAGCACACACCTGTGATCCTGATGATGATAGCACACACCTGTAATCCTGATGATGACCCACACCTGTAATTCTGATGATAGCACATACCTGTAATCCTGTAGATGATGGCACATACCTGTGATCCTGATGATGGTAGCACACACCTGTAATCCTGATGATAGCATACAACTGTGATCCTGATGATGGCACACACCTGTGATCCTGATGGTAGCACACACCTGTGATCCTGATGGTAGCACACACCTGTGATCCTGATGATGATAGCACACACCTGTAATTCTGATGATGGTAGCACACACTTATAATCCTGATGATAGCACACACCTGTAATTCTGATGATGGTAGCACACACCTGTAATCCTGATGATAGCACACACCTGTAATCCTGATGATGGTAGCACACACTTATAATCCTGATGATAGCACACACCTGTAATTCTGATGATGGTAGCACACACCTGTAATCCTGATGATAGCACACACTTATAATCCTGATGATGGCACACACCTGTAATCCTGATGATGGTAAAACACACCTGTGATCCTGATGATGATAGCACACACCTGTGATCCTGATGATGGTAGCACACACATGTAATCCTGTAGATGATAGCACACACCTGTGATCCTGATGATGGCACACACCTGTAATCCTGATGATGGTAAAACACACCTGTGATCCTGATGATGAAAGCACACACACCTGTGATCCTGATGATGGTAGCACACACCTGTAATCCTGTAGACGACAGCACACACCTGTAATCCTGATGATGGCAGCACACACATGTAATCCTGTAGATGATAGCACACACCTGTAATCCTGATGATGGTAGCACACAGCTGTGATCATGATGATGGTAAAACACACCTTTAATCCTAATGGAAGCACACACCTGTAATCCTGATGATGGTGCACACCTGTGTTCCTGATAATAGCACACACCTTTAGCCCTGATGATGGTAGCATACAACTGCTATTCTGATGGTTGCACACACCTGTCATCCTGATGATAAAAGATACCTGTAATCCTCAGACTCAGGTGACCAGGACAGGTGTATTGCCAGTTTCAATACTCATTCTTGTTGTAGGATGGGAAGAGAGAATGACTCATCTAATACTTTGCAGTGTCAAGGTGGATGCATTGTAGAATACAGGCTCTCCACTTCAACTTTACTTCCGTGATCTTTTTTAAATTATCACTATGATTTCTTAAAATACTAATTGCAGTTCTCACTCCAGAGATTCAGTCTATGGGTCTGAGTGTGGCCTGAGCATTGGAATTTCGTCTTGCCATGTAGTTCAAATGTGTAACCAGAATTGTAGAATTGAGAACCACTTCTTAGGACAGACATTGTATCCTAGACTGTGGGCCTGGATCCACTTAAGTATCTGCTGCCTCAGGAGCAGATCCCAGAAGTTTCTGTGGCCACAGCAATATTGGGAGGATGCTGGTGACAGGAGCAGGCAGTCTATAGCTCTATATGGCTGGGGAGCAGCCTGTCACAGCCACTCCCGTGGTGATAATTATAAAAGCCAACAGGTGAATCTTCTTATATGCTGGCTCAGGAATATTTTGTGTGTTTACATCTCAGCTCTCCCACTAGAGTCTCAGTTTCTTCAGAATGAGATTCTAGCACCCAAAGATATCTGTCATCTTCACCATTTAACTACATCCTCCATAAGGAGGTCTTCAGTTACTCTTCCTCACTGTCTCCCAGGCCTCACAGCACAGGCCTAGCAAATGGTGACTGGGCACAAACATTCCTGAGAAGGTGGTATTTTCAGTTTTTTTCATCCCAGAAGCTATTTTCTCCCATTTAAAACCAAGAACATGCTTCTGTGCAGTGCAATTGAGGACACCAGGATAGCTCGCTGAGTTTGGCGGCCTCTGGGCCCAGGTTTAGCCTCATGTCCTCTTTCTTTGCTCCAGGTACCCACGCTTCTGCTGAACACTCAATCTCCCTTGTCCGGGGAGGCATTAGAACGTTCACCGAGTCCTAAGGGCTGTGATTTTGAGGTTGATACTAAATCCTTCACAAGTCAGCAGAAAAGCTGCCAAGGACATGTTTGCCAAGTGACCATGAACATAATTCTCAGAACCTTGGTAATTTCACTGTGAGTCTGAAAAATTATATTTGTGGTTGGGCAATGCAAGAACAAAAGAATTATATTTAATATTGATTTGCATATTGGCAGAGAGATTTTTTTCACTGTTTGAAAAAGGCATCCTTCCAACCTTGAACACCACCGAAGCCAAGCAGATCTGGTTGCACAGTCCTTAGAGCCATGGTTACAGAGAGGGAATACAAGTGGGGTTCTGAGATTTGTTGGGAATTTGCTGGGTTTTTGTAAGTCATTTTGTAAACATTAGCCCACTTAGTCCTTGCCACACTCTATTTGACTCATGAAGATATTCAAAACACAAGCATGAGCCTGCATTCCATCAGACTTGAAAAGTAGAAAACTAAGTCCACAGCATGGCCTCTGAGGTCTTCCATGGGCTCCATAGTTCCTTCCTCTCTGACATGGCAGTTGTACAGTGAGCCTCCTTCCCTTTTGCTGATGACATTTATACACCTTTGTCCTTCTTCTGGAGCGCCCTTCTCCCACCTCCCCCTGAGTCCTGCAGTAGCCCTCTGCCTACCTAGCTCCCAGTCTTCCTTCTTTTCTCCATAAATATACCAGGGTCTAGGAGGGAGACAGAAACTACCACCACACCACTCATTTGAGCTGAAGGGATGGGGATAATATGATGACTTATTAAATATGTGTATAATTATTTAATAATGATTTTTAACAATCTTAAATAATTTGATAAATTTTAAATTATTTGAAAAGGTGTTAACCAGGAAATAGAAAAGAGAAAAGGAAACTCCAAGCTGGGATTGACAAACTATGACAAACTGTGGACCAAATCCAGTTCATGGTCTGTTTTTGGTGGACCAGTGTGCTAAAAACATTTTAATAAGTTCTTTTGTCTTTAACCTTTGTAAGGATTGTCAGATAAAATAGCAACAGTGACAGCATGTGGCCCACAGAGTGTGAAGTATTTACTAGCTGCCCCTTCAGATGAAAAGCTCAGTGACACCCCACCCCCCAACACCCACCCCTGACCTCCCACTCTAAAGTTTCATGAGGTGGCAAGTGTAGGAAGCAGCTGCCATTTCTAGTGAGTAAGAATTGGAATTATTAAAAGGTAGAAAGCTGGAGAAGGGGCCTCAACCACTGAAGTGGGGGCACAGCTGCCTGGAACAGGCATCTCTGAGGCAGGGTAGGCTAGAACTGGCTTTATGAACAGTGAGAAAATTGTGCATCCTCCTGAAATGCTTCCACAGAAGGTATGTGTCTGCAACTTCCCAGTGAAGAATCCTGCCCAGGTTTGGTCACAGAAACCACCCAGGAAGTAGAAAGGAACAAGTCCCGCCTCCTGCCTCCAGTCTCCCTCTGTGATGCCATCTTGACAGAGCTAAACGGGGGCAGTTTGCAAAGCCCAAGTCTGGTTTGCAGGGTCCCAGTCCTGACCATTCCAGGTGATAGTGAAGGAGGTTTGTGACAGAAAGGGGCTGATCTGACAACTAGTGTAAGAAGGTTTCCTGGGATCCCGTGATGTCATAGTGCCCTCCATCACGTCTTTATTGTACTGTGTATTGTTTCTCCACTTGGTTAGCTATAGTTTGTAGCTTGAGTTTTCTTACCTGGCCCACAGTCAGGACAAATCTCTCTCACCTGCCAGTCCCACAGGCGCTCAGACCCGACCAAGTAAACACAGAGACTTATATTGGTTACAAACTGTATGGCCGTGGCAGGCTTCTTGCTAACTGTCCTTACAGCTTAAATTAATCCATTTCCATGAATCTATACCTTGCCACATGGCTCGTGGCTCATGGCTTACCGGCATCTTCACATGCTGTTTGTCATCTTGGCGGCTGGCAGTGTCTCTCTGACTCAGCCTTCCACTTCCCAGCTTTATTCTCCTCCTTGTCCCGCCTACACTTCCTGCCTAGCCAATGGCCAATCAGTGTTTTATTTATTGACTAATTAGCAACACATTTGCCATACAGAACATCCCACAGCAATAGTTCATGAAAATACTAGGAAGAACCGCATCTCAGGGCGCCTCGGCATAGTTTTCAATGTTCACTCTTCACAAAAAGCCAGTGCAGAGTGACACATTAGTCTCCCTTTCCAGGTGAAATTAGCACCAAGATAAGGGAAATCAATGGAACACTCAGCTAGAAACAGACAGTCTTAGTCCAGGGTCTGTCTTCTCGGGATGATACTGTTCTGCCTTCAACTTCACTTTTCCTTGAGAGTCTTGCCCAGTGTCTCTCTCAATCTCTCATTAGACTGAGGTGGGGCTGGGTCTCTCTCTGCTGACCAATGGATCCCCTCAGCCCACCATGAGGTCTGCCAAATAGGAGGCTCTTGATAAACGTCTGTTGGGCGACTAAATAAACAGAAGAGAAATCTGTCAGAAAAGCTAAGGCAGCAGTTACTAACCAAAGCAGAGATCATATTCTAGGCTATCTGACCTCAGATGCCATAATCTGCCCAGTCATGAGCTGGCACAGTAGAGCTTTGCTGGTTGGTAACAGTGAGCTTCCTGACGATGTGCATGAGACTTGTAAATCTCCACTGCTTTTTGCATTTTGAACAAATGATGTATTTTGTCTGGCCTTCCAATTATCCAGAAAATGTGATCAGCTACACTTATCATTTGGTGGTCATACTGCATCAAAAAAAATCACTACATTTCATTGTCCAGGGAACCCATCTCCAAAAACAATGGTCCTATACATCTTATGTTAACTACTGCTAGTGTCTAGTGAGGACTTTGGTATGGGAATGGGAATTCTTGGGGTTTTTGTATCATATGCTGTTCAAGCATTTATAGTTCCTTCAATGAGCATACTAAAGAAACATTTCATTTTAATCGCTAAGGAGAGCAAATATTCCTCGTAGCAAATCTGAACATAGCTAAATAGTACTCCCTCATCTTAGGGCAATGTGTGTGTTCCTTCCTACATCATTTTCTGTCTCCTGTCTCTTCACTCTGCCGCATAGGCCAGACACTTGATGAGCTGCATGTGCCTTGTGCAACAGTTTCTCTTGGAGTAAAGCCACCATCCCACACCAGTGTCATGAGACACTCCAAGATCTGGTCTTCAGAGCAACCCATTTTTTTGTCCTCTTCCACTGATGCTAGAGTAGAAGTTTGTTCAAAGGCATCAGAAGGCGATATAGGAAGGCAGAAGTGTGGTAAATACAACACATTCACTCCTGAAAACTCAAGCCTGCTAATACAATCTATTTAGTCAGTGCACCAAGCTAACTTTCCTACCTGGGTGATTTGTATATCAGTGGTATTGATATTGGGTAGTTTTCTGTAACTGGATGTTGCTGCTGTTCTGAAAAATAGGATTATCAACAATCTGGTTAAATCTTGGGGGGAGAGAATAGAGAATTCAAAGCTGTTTATGAAGTAAACATTGTTCAGCGAGATACTGTGGCATACACCTAATCCCAGTTTGGAGAGCCTAAGCAAGAGAATCATAATTTTGAGGCAAGTGTCAGCTTCTTAGTGAGTTCTGGCCATGCTGGGTTGTATATTGAGGCCCTAGCTCGTGCATTTCCAGCTGTGGATCATGGGACCTCTGAGCTCTTAATAAAAATTCAGTTGCTAAGACATTTTTTTTTTAGGGAAGGTCTTACTACATAGCCCAAACTGGTCTTGAACTCATGGTCATCCTGCCTTGGTTTCTCGGATGCTGAGATTGCAGGTGGTTACCACTATGTCTGAAAAAGGCCTCACCCTTAACTGAATCAGAAATCACTCAGCTCTCTGAGGAGATCCAAGGTGCAACTAACAGTTAGGGATTCTCATCTCTCTAGAACACTGATTATGTGGTGAACAGCCTTTTATTTTACATATCCTATAACTTTGAAGATGTCATCGAGTACGGCATTTTGGTCCTTGACTCTTTCCACAATGATAACAGTAGTTACATATCTACTATGACAGGGAAGTATGTACTGTATTTGTTAATGACTCCCATTGATAGCATAGTCTAAAACCAGAACCGCTAAGTTTCAGTCCTATCTCTGTTGCAAACTATTGCATGACCATTGGTAGACCTTAACTTCTCTGCTTTCTCAGAGCTTTCCTTCATTGAGTTGTAGTTTGGAACACATTCTTTATCACATATTCTTCCACAAGTCCTACAGCTCCCCTACCATACTCTGGCCATGCAGCACATTATTAATCAGTCAATTACAGTATGCCTTTTTTAACTTGGGTGATTCAATCTAATACACAACACAGGCATCACCAACAATTTCTTGAAGCTGATTCCCAATTGAAATGTTAGCATCTCTTTAGACTACATTATCCCAAAAGTTTCTATAAATTTAAAAAATAACAAAGCTTTTAGTAATGCAAAAAGGGAAATTTCATCTTTTGTTTCAAATATTCATTTTTTTATATAAAAGTTCATGTAAAGAGCTGCCAGGTGAGGTGCTACACAATTGTAGTCCTGGCAATTTAGAGGCTGAGGCAGGAGAGTCATATATTTTGAGGCCAACCTGGGTGGTGAATATATAAAACTAATTTACTGGACAAATATTTTTATAATTTTTATGAATCTGCTTTAATTCAAGTCTCATGCTGAGCCCCCACCATGTCCATTTTTCTAATCTCAATAATGATTATGATCTTAGTGCTGATTGTCTAGAAAACCCTCTCAGCCTGTGCTGTTAACTCTACTCTGGGTTAGATGCTAACTTTACCCTAATCTTGAGTTGTAGGTCAGCTGCGATTGAGACACAATCCTACTCATAAAAACAAGCTTAAGGCTGGAAAGTTGTTATAAAAGAAGGGAAATAGAGACAGGAAGGAAAGGGAGAAAAGAAGGGACAGAGAAGGGGAGGGGAGGGGAGGGGAGGGGAGGGGAGGGTCCTACATTTAAAAAGACTTTGAGGGACCAGGTATAGTGGCACTTGCATGTAATCCCAGCACTTGTGGGGCTGTGGTGTGGGGAGCACAGAAAATTTTAGCCACTGGGCTATCCAGAGACACCTGGTTGCAATATATATATATGTGTGTGTGTGTGTGTGTGTGTGTGTGTGTG
Organism: Peromyscus californicus insignis; assembly: GCF_007827085.1. NCBI lineage: Eukaryota > Metazoa > Chordata > Mammalia > Rodentia > Cricetidae > Peromyscus > Peromyscus californicus. The sequence continues at coordinate 112,890,104 of NW_026294562.1, read as the reverse complement.
TGTGTGTGTGTGTGTAAATATATAAATAATATATATTACAAATATTAAAATAAAAGTACATTAAGGAAAAATATAAATAAATTTTTTCGAAGTGATGAAATCAGTCCTGGCCTGTTGATTACTTCAGGCCAAGTGTCTGGAATTCAGAGTTCTATATTTTTGTTTAAGAATTCTGAGAATCCTAATTACAAGTTAGCTAAGACCAAGGGCACCGAGTAGTTTCTTTGTTTTGGTTTATTTTCTTCTGAAACAGTGCAATTAACCTCCATTGTTCTTAAGTGTCACAAGTTCTGTGCCAATAAAAACAATATTTTCTTTCTATTGACTTTAGACCTGGATAGAAATTGCTTTAAGTGTTGTTTTTCTTCTTTCACTAACTTCATAAAACATTATATTAAGATGGAAAATGAATATGTTAAATAGGCCAAGAATTTTTCCCAAAGCAATCAGGGAGGAATTTGGAGACAGTGAGAATAGGTGTTGTTGCTGTTGTTATTTGTTTTGTTTTTAATTTCTGATCTAGACTCAACACAGAAACATTATGGTCTGGGCACCTCACTGTGAGACCTGGAAGAACTCCCTGACATCAGCTGACCCCTGGATCCCAACCCAACCCTTGTTTGGGAGGAGGCTCTCCTCCAGGAGCTTGGCCAGAGCTTAACCAATCACAAGCATGAGAAAGCTCACACTCTGATGGGAAAATGATCTGAGTTGAGGATTAGGTGAAGCCAGCCTGGTCAAAATACATGGGCTGAGGCTCAGGAGAACAGACGTTGGCAGATTTAGCAGAGTACTGGAATTTTAAAACTTTCGATCAGGAAAAAAAAAAAAAAGTATTATATCAACGTAAACTAGTAGCTGAGGCTAACTCTCCAGGGGGGTGACTGGTGACGGTGCCTGTCATCTCTCCTAAAAGAAGTCATTGCAACCCAAAGATCTGAGTTCAGCTGTAGTTCTGCCCACCCTTGCATGAACCTTATATACTCTTACTTTCAGATAGGATCCTAAGCAGTTGGGTTCCTGGTATCACAATGCACAAATGTGAGAAAACAGTCAGCCTCCGCAGGATGGCTAGCCACAATGGCTGATGGCTTTTTGATAAGAGAGAGCATGGAAAACTTAAAAAGCACACTGGAAAGAAAACTAAAATCACATCTTAGACCACTTTATGAGAGCAAATTGCCTCAGAGGGCTTTGTTGGCATGAAAGGATACATGGTTATTATGCTTTGAACAATGACCGTACTTAATGATAAGGCTGATCACATCTATTCCCTCTGCTTAAGGTCAGGACTATGAGTCACACACTTCACTTTAATAAAGCATTTACTGAATGTCTAGTAAACGCCAGGTACTGTGCTCAGGGCCATTGATTCAAGGGGAGATAAGACAGATGTTTGCAATCTGGAGCAGGAAACAGATAACGAAGTGTTTTATTTTTCCATTTTTATCAAAAAATATCAAAATTTAGCACTCTTGGTGTTATATAAGTATATCAGAAAATTTGATTCCATGAAAAAACTCATTCCCTGGGTTAATGAATTATTGCTATGGGTCCTTCTAGTTCTCATAGCTGGAAGAACATTAATTAGCTAATCAGGCTCACACCCAAACGATAAATTTGCTGCCTCTAATTAATGTATGACGATGTTTGGTCCACACCCTTCTTTCTCTCTACTTCCAAAAAGCATTACATTGAAAAGCAAGGTCCAATTTTGCAGCAAGAAAGAAGCTGAAGTTAATCAATGCCATATGTTTGCCCCTCGGTGTAACAATTCAGTACGCAGCTTCAGTACTAGTCCATAAACTTTCATACTAATAGAAATAGCTATTTCTATTAGTAAGATTGTAAGTTGCTCGACAAAGACATGTATTTAGCTGGGTCAGTTATAAGTCAGACTTCGCTGGTGGTCTTTATTTGGGGGAGAGGGGAATGTGTATGTGTATGTGTGCATGTCTGTATATAGACATTTTCACAAGAACACAGGTATCTGTGGAGGCCAGAAGAGGATGTTGGATCCCCTGGAGTTAGATTTACTGGAGTGATTGTGAACTGCCCAGTGGGGCTGCTGGGAACTTAACTCAGGTCCCCTGAAAGAATTCTATGTGCTCTTAAGCACTGAGCCATCTCTCCAGTCCCTGGTATCTCTTCATTGCTCCCTTTTTGAGAGCTTGGCATGAACAGTCTTTACATGTATTACCTCATTTAACCTTTGTGTTAACTCTATAGGGTCTTGTTATGTCATTGTTATCACAATTTTTAGAATGAGGGGACTGGAGATGTATGATACCTATGAGATAGTCCGCGATTCTTTCAGTAGCTCTGGACTCAAGGCCTGTGTTGTAGCTGTTTCCTGCAGATTGGAACACTCCCTCCCGCAGAGATGTGGGAAGCTCATGAAACTCAAAATACTCACAAGGCCCTTTTCAGAGGGGACAGAAGTAATAAGGTGCTGTGGGACAGGAGACTTCTTGGAGCAGCTGTGTGAAAGTTGTACAAGGGACTCCAGGAAGGCAGCTTTCATGAGTGGTCACCTGTGCAGGAGTAGGGGGTTTCTGATGATGTGGCTTTCCGAGTCACCTGTGCTCCTGAAACACCAGTAAACCCACTGGTTCACGGGCTGGACTTAGACAAAACCCTTCTTTGGTCTGTTATTGTCTTCTCTAACCAAGGAGAATAAAAAATTGAGTCCCCAGGAAAACTCACACGTTGTCCTAGCCTCTAGTCTGGTGGCATTATAGTTTGTTTCAACTGTCCCCATTCATAGGCTTCTACTACAGTTTAATATCAAAGCTCAGAATGCCTTTTGACATTTTGATTTCTTTACTTTGCCTTTGTCGTTTAGAGTCTAACTTTTAGATCAGGTTGCACATCTGTGCTGCAGTTTAGCGCCCAGCAAAGGGAATTGTATATGTGAGAAAGCCAGCGTGTGTTTTTCTTTCCCCTTTGGTTATTTTTCCTTTCCTGCACACAGAACTTGTGGTTAAATTATTTTCCTTAGACTTTCATACTAAAATAATTTGCCTTTGGACAGTGGCCAAGCACAGGCCATTTTCAGTGTTCTGCCAGATTGTTTTTCTGAGCAGCCAAAATGAAAGCATGTCCACGTCTTACAATGGACATTTGTAAGTTGGGTGTTTGGGCAGTCAGGGCTAGAACATGGGAGTCTCCTTAATATCTTGCATGTTCTCACTACACCTACTCTTAGGGAATGTCCCAATAACTATATAGAAAAGCGAAATCATGACCCCAAATCCCACATCAGTTACCATTTCCAGATTCCAGTAATGGATCCTTTATGTTGAATCTAGAATTTTAATGAGGCCTTTTAATCTTCCACTTTTTACATAACCCTGCATTTCTATTTTATAAAATTCTTAGTTGCCATAAAGAAACTAAAAACTGGAAAGATGCACCCTCAGTCTAAACCAATGAGTGCTGAATTGTGCCAGTCACAATGCTAATTATGTCTACATCATTACCGGTATGGTGTAGATTATTCTCTTTGTATATAATAGGTGAACTGAAACGCAAAGAAACAATTGTTCAAGGCTTGTCAACTATAGCAAATGCCAACTTTGGGGCTCAAAACCAAACCAGGCTGCAGGTTCTTGCTCTTCATCTTTTAAACATTTTGGAGAATTTTAGGTTTACAGAGAACTTGTCTGGATAGCACGGAGAGCTCACAGCACCTCTCGTGTCCTCGGTGTGTAACGTTTCTCCAGCACATTGGTCCAAGCTAAGAAAGCGATGATGCCCTTTTGTTGTTAACTAAAATCCGGATGTTAGCTGGATTTCAACAGTTTTCCACTGTCTTTCTGTTCCAGGACTCCATGCAGGAGACCTCGGTGTGTTTCACTGTGATGTCTGTGATGGTGTCCTTAGGAGTTTCTTATCGTTCACAATGTTGAGGCCCCATTGCTCAGACATCCTGTAGAATGTCCCCTAACTGTGTTCGCCTCGTTTTATTTTCCTCACAATCAGACCAGGCTATTTTGGGGACAGGTTCTCACTGTGTAGCTCAGGCTGGCCTGGAAGTTCATTCTGCCTCAGTTTACCAAGTGCTGGGACTGCAGGCAGGCACCACATACCTGACCTGCGACCCTTGTTCTAGCCACTTTCCGGTGCTGTCACTGTCATTTTTAGACATATTTACATCATAAGTTTCTAATGTTATTCCATTTTAAATTCTATCAATGTGTGAAATAGAACCTTGGCATGGCCTTTATAAAAAGTTTATTTAAGATACTAATTTAATTGAAAACCCCAAGGTGACCTGAATATTTCTATAATGATAAAGCAGCTTGAGAACTGGTGTCAGCACTAAATTCTAAATGAAATAATGTTTTCAATATAAAGAAGTTCCAGTATTTTCATGTTGAAAATTGTTCTAAGAGAAATAAGCCTAAATATCACAAAGGGCTTATTCAGGGGAGGAAAAAAATGGGCTGTTATTTATGATGATGAAACATTTAAAACTCACACAAATGCCTAACAACAGGAACATAGTTAAGTAAATTATAGAACATGCACAAAATGATGTATTATCAGTGTCTTAAAAAGACATTTACAAAAGTGGGCCATAATATGGATACTATTTAGTTGAGGGAAAAGATATAATAGAGCATTCCTTTTAGTCATGACTAACAACACAGGCATTGTCCCAAAGTGACCAGAGGAAAACACAGAAAATGTCAACAATGGCTGTCCTGGGGTGGCCAGCTTTGCCATTCTACTTTGTTCTAATTTTCTGTACATTCCATGCCATTTAAATGGTTCTGGGTTTGTATTGTAAGAAAAGAAAAAAGAGAAGGACAGAGGGAGGGAGGGAGGGGAGAAAAAACAAAAACACCCTCAAAGGAATTTGCTTTTAAGCCACTACAGGAACATTTTGTGACTACAACAGGTGATTTCATGAAAGAATCCCAGAGAGTAAGACCCATGAGTGAGGCCCAATTTCAAGCCCCAAGCCACAGCACCACCAAGAGCAAGATGCTAACATTTCTTGAGTAGGGAGAGCGCTACTCAAAAGGAGGAACGAGTTGTTCCATGGCACTTGCACACCAGCAGATCCCCATACCACCTTGCGAAGGCAAGGGCACACCCAGACAGCGGTGGACTCTTCCTCTCTGTGATTTTGAATGAGTCATCCACCTCAAAACCATTATTTCTGCACCCATCAAGAAAGAGAAGTTAGCAACTATTCCTACCCAGAGTTGAAACCCTAAGACAGTGACCATTGCCAAGAAGCAGAAAGCCAAGATACTTAGGCCCATGGTAAGAGCACCAAACCTGGAAAGTGGGAGACCTGTGTCTCTCACAGATGGATGCTTTTCCTTTAGGGAGCCCTTGCTATCTAGTCATCCTACTGATGGCCCAGAGAGAAAGGAAATGGGTCTCCAGTCTGCTTATATGACGCACAGGGGCTCCGGAACTCACAGCAAAAACATATTCCAACCCTGTATATTAATCCCACACTTAATCATTTCAGAAGAGGGCAACCTGCATTGGAGTCCCCACTCCACAATTTATTAGCAGAATCACCAGGACAATTTATTTAACCGTCTCTTCCCCAGTTCCTTCTTAGAGGTAAGAGATTAAAAAAATGTGGGATTCTGTTTCAAAGATCCAAACATAGGGCTAGGCACACAGTGAATATTCAGTAGATGGTAGATAGATGATGGCCAATTTTCAAGTGAGAAAACTGTTACAGAAAGCTGGGTGGGTTTTCCAAGATCCAACCTGTAGAGCCAGAGGATGAGTCAACAATCAAGGCTTTTGCTGCAATCTCAACTTCTGGGTGTCCCTGTTCCCTGATGGGGAAAAGCTCTTTTAATTAATGGCCTATATTCTTTTTACAAATTTATTTTATTATTTTCTCTCAATGAAGCATTATCTAGACATTCATCCCTTTTCTTTTTTCTCCCAGATCTATTGAGGCATGATTGACCAACAGCAATTATCTAGACTGAAGGTCTACACTGTGGTTATTGGTACATGTAATACATTGTGTTGTGATGACCACTATCAAACAATTTAGCTCGCGCACCCCTGCTTTACTCTGGTGAGAACATTAAAATCTACCCTTTTCCAAAGTGTCAGGCACACAACGCTTCCTAATTGCTGTCACTTTACTATGTGTCAGACCCAGAGCTTCCTTGTCTTGTAACTAAGTTTTGCCTTCCTAACAGTGTCTCTCCAGATCCCACCTCTGGCAACTACAATTCTACTTTTAGTTTCTGTGACTGACTTCTTTAGTTTCTCTTATGTGTGAGATCATCTAGTATTTATCCTCCTGCATCTGGCATAGTTCACTCAAAATAATGTCCTCTGGACTCACCCACATTGTCATAAGTCACAGGATTTCCTTTAGCTGAATATTATTTGCACATATAAAAATACATACACACACTGTGATCTATTAACAGGCCCTTCTATATAGGATGCTCACTTTTTTTCCAGATATGGTTTTTGTTTTTCTCTTGAATGTGCAGCAGGGAAACCAAGCAGTCACCACTATTGCCCACCGAGACTCTGGTGAACAACAGTCCAGGCTCTAAGTTAGGCCATCACAGACTTTCTGATCCTAACTACAGGTGCTTAGTCAAACACCCAGTGAAACAGTTCTACTGTACAGCAGTATGTTCTACAAACAGTGTGTTCCGGAAGAATAGGCAGTAGCATAGGGAGGAGATTGAAGGCAAGATCAAAACCTATTTGAGGAATCATCTCAGTTTGATGCAGCATCTGGAGCTTGGGGCTATCCTAGCCCAAAGCTGCATAAGCACTGGCATTTCTAGAAAACAGTTGGCTGGGTCCTAAGCAGCAAAACATGTATCGCACGTACCACCTGCTTCCCATCAGGCAGTCTCTGTCTCAGTTCTGGGTTGCAGCAAGTGCTCATCCTTCTCTCAAATCTCAGTTGCTATTCACATGTGCTAACACAGATCCTCCCTGGCAACCAGTCTGCCTCTGAGCAGCAGACAATGGCCCCGACCCACCCACAGTCTGAAAGAGAACCACAGGCGGCCAGCTGAATCATTTATTCAGTCACGATGAGCAGAAAGAGGAGCATCTCCCAGTTTCCCAGCAATGACTGCAGAGGAAAGGCAAAGTAGGGTGTTGTCCAGGACCTGAGCCAGTCTCCCTGGGGCCTTGGGATGGAAAGTGGACGTTCTCCTCTCACTCTGAGCCTCGCTTCATCTTCCCACTCAGTGCACAGCTTACTTCATGGACCGTTAGCAATGATTTCACATTGGCTAAATTCCCACATTGTCCTCCTCTGCGTAGACTCAGGACAAGTGATCCTTTCTCCATGAGATAACTGGATGATGTTTCTTTGCACTGGGCCCGCAAGGTGTTTAGTTTCTACTTACAGATCATTTTCTTAATTATAAAATAGTTCAGACATAGAAAAAAAGTATAACTTTTTAAAAATCTGATTACTAGTCTTTGGAGATAACTTGGTAAATTAACCTGCCTTGCAAGCACCAAGGTATACATTTGATTCCCAGAACCCATGGGGGTAAAAAAAGAACAAAAGGCCAGGCATGAAGGTACGTGCTTGTAATCTCAGCACTGAGAAGGTAGTCATGTGTCCCTCCAGCTTGCAAGCCAGTTAGTATAACCTACTTGGCAAGTTGCAAGCCAGTAAAAGACACTGTCTCAAAAGCAAAATAAACAGAAACAAAGCTGTGAGTGTAGTTCAGGGGTAGCACAAATGACCAAAAATAAAGATGGAGGCACTTGAGGAACAACATGCAAGACCATCCTGTGACCACACACTGTGACCGTACACTGACCGCACGCTTGTGCACAGGTACACACAAATCACGTGACTTAAAGAGTGGAATATCGTCATCGCATCTGTTCCCCGCTGTTTTCCTCTCTGATCACATGTTCCTCCCCATTATGTTTCTTGATTCCCATGTATGTTTGTGTGCTTTTCCTACATATATGGATAATCTTAAACCTCTTGGGTCATGTTCAAACGTTTGAAAACAGGTCAAATGTAACTATTTTTCAACATCCTCGTTTCTATGGTGGGCTGAAAAGGTTATAAGGACAAAATGAGTTAATACATATAAACAATACAATAGTGCCTAGCATAACAGGTGTGAACTAGCATTACCGTTGTTTTTGCCAATTGTGTTTTGAAACTCATCCATGCTGAACATTTAGTTTTATTCAACTTATTTCAATCTCCTTGTACCACTAAACTCACATGTACTTCTCCATGCTTTCATAGGTGAACTTTAAGGCTGTTCCTAACTTTTGCTACTGCAAACTATTTTGTGATCAATATTTTTTCAAATGTTTCCTCATGCCTGGGCAAATCTTACTGGTTTATAATAGTGAGGAATGAGCATATAATTCTTCAATATACATTAGCTCACTTCTGTATACTAATGGGTATTTACAGGTATATGCATTTGTGTGCACAGATTTTTATCATTCCTAGGTCACTTTAAGCTCCATAGAGAAAAGCCTAGTAGAATTCAGGCATTCAGTAATTAGTTTTACACATGTTCATTATGCCCTAGTATAGAAAGCATGCAGGTCAAGGTGGCAAAAATTCAAATATTAAATAACAGCAGCTAAGGGCCTGGAGAGCTGGCTCAGTAGTTAAGAGCACTGGCTGCTCTTCTAGAGGACCTGAGTTCGATTCCCAGAATCCCCGTGGTGGCTCAGAACCATCTGTAATCCCAATCCCGGAGGATTTGATGCCTGCTGGCCTCCTTGGGCACTGTACTTGTATGCAAACAAAACATCCACACACAAAACAAATAAAACAACAGCAGCTGTCTGCTAGTGTATATATGCTCTTGAAGATACAGATTGCACAGTCAGAACCATGGTCCCTTATGAGGTTAGGGGCTGATTTTCATTGAGTATTCATGTTGGATTAAGCATTCAATGTGCACTTTAATTCCAACAAACACTAACAGCCCCACTTGCCGGTAGGGCTCACCACTTACCTCACTGAGTCCAGTTTTATCTAATGAGAAAGCATTGTTTTATTGTGTTTAAGTGCTAAGAACCAAATTCAGATTCCTAAATCACCCCATGCTAAATGTATGATCTTGTACGAAGTACTTAACTTTGATAGATTCCTGTTGTAGAATATTAGTTTAAGATGTGTTACATTTGTTTATGCTGTGGAACATTTGTTTGATGATGCAAAGATGTGTTGCATTCTTTTATGTTGCATTTGTTTAACTCTGTAAAGCTGTGTCGCATTGCCTGCCTAAAACACCTGATTGGTTTAATAAACAGCTGAATGGCCAATAGCTAGGCAGGAGAGGGATAGGCAGGGCCGCCAGGCAGAGAGAATAAATAGGAGAAGACAAGAAGAATGAGGAGTGAGAAAAGGAGAAGGAAAGGAGGACACCAAGGGGCATCCACCCAGCCACTCAACCAGTCATGGAGTAAGAAGGAAAGAAAAGTATATAGAATAGAGAAGGGCAAAAGATATATGGGACAATTTAAGAAAAGCTGGCTAGAAACAAGACAAGGCTAAAGCTGGGCATTCATAATTAAGAATAAGTCTCTGGGTATTTATTTGGGAGCTGGGTGGCAGGCCTCCAAAGAGCAAAGAGTGAAAAACCCAGCTATTGATTCCTGCTTCCAGGTCTGTAAATTGTTGCTATTTTACTGTCCACCTAAAAGAAGTTTCATGAGAAAATGCAAGTGTTTACTTAGTCCCAGACAGGTAATAAGTGTTTGGTGATTGGTACTCCAATGATAATAGTGGTAATGATGTCATCCTCAAGCCAAGATGGGTGCCCTTCTGTAGTGATATATTGTGTACCCTAGTAAAATTTGCCTGATAATCAGAGAACAGAACAAGCCACTAGATTAAACATAGAGGACAGACAGTGGTGGCACACACCTTTAATCCTAGCACTCGGGAAGATCTGTCTGGATATCTGTGAGTTCAAAGCCACCCTGGACTACATGAGATTGACTCAGTCTAGGAGAGAAAACAGAGCCAGGCAGTGGTGGCACACACTTTTAATCTCAGTACTGGAAAGCACACATGCCTTTAATCCCAGGAAGTGATGGGTGGGCAGAGAAAGGTATATAAGGCATGAGGAGACGGGAATTAAAGGCTTTTCGGCAGAAGCATCCCTTTCAGCTAGGGACTTTTCAGGCTGAGGAGTCCTAGAGGTAAGAGGTGGCTTGTTCCTTTGTCTCTCTAATCTTTTAGCATTTACTCCAATATCTGACTCCGTGTTTTTTATTAAAAGACCATTTAAGATTCAAGCTACACCCTTCCAGGAGCCAACACATCTAGGGAGTATTATGGAATTTTTTACTTACTTACTTCCACTGTACCACAAATCATCAGTTATAATCAAGTTATCTAATTTGCAATCTCATATTACAGGCTACAGCCTCATTCATAAGACGTGTACTCACAGTAGGTTTGATCTCAGCCTTGCTGTGTAGAAAATAAGAAAACTTTTATGCCCTTTAAATTTTTGAAGTCCTTTTTTTAGTACATCATTTTTAATTCTTTCTAAGCATTCTGAGAACTTCACCCATGTATAAAATGTAGTTTTAATTTTTTAACCAATAAAATTGTAATGAAGGAAAAGAACTGATAACTCCCAGTGTTTGTTTTATTGTTATTATTATTACTGTTGCTATAGCAATGCAATGTTACAACGTCATTTCCACACAGGTGTATAATGTACCTTGAGCATGCCCATCCCCCGCATTCTTCCTCCGTAGCCATAGCCATTTGTATTCATTTTGACTCTGCTCTTCAGGAGTTAGAGTAGGATCCAAGCCCCAGAGCTCCACAGGCAGCTGCACACTCCCACCTCTAGAGGGAGCCTACAGTGTGCTTGAGTCCATTGCTCTGACTTCAGGAAAAACTGTTGAATCCCTACTTATGGACATCACTACAGCAAGAGATCCTCAAACGAAACTCCCAGAATCCTTTCCCAAACTCCATTCACACACAGCCCAGACTGTTTGAATCCCATGAAAAATTAATTTTGCTAGAACTGGATTTCACTGTATAGTGGTCTTCAGCTCTCCACAGTGGCCTCTCCTAAGAATTTTTCCCAAATTAAGGAAATGGTACATAGATGCACAGAGAGACACAGGCTTTGTCTCTTGGACTCTTCGCTGCAGCTGAACTTTAGAGTTAGGCTTATTGTGGAATTTCTGGAACCTTCCTTATCTGTTTGACAAACACCCTCTGGGTTCTTTGGGTCTTTTGTTTTATACCATAAACTTATATTCAAGGAGTATACTGCTTATGCTTATACTGGACTCAATTCTGTGTCAGAAGGTGTTTACATCCCCCAAAGTACTGCCTACTGCCAAACAGTTGGAAATAACCAATAGGCATGTGCGTGAAGATCTGTGCATTGTCCTTTCTAGCACAAGAGATGCAGTGTTGCAAAACCATTTCCACTCAAGTGTATCATGTATCCTGAGCATTCCCGTCCCTGACGTTCCACTTTCCTAGTCATCTAGAGAATGATTCCAGAGCTCTATTCTCCTTTTGAAAGACTGACAGCAGATGAGAACATTGTCATAGGCTCATTGAGTAGAGAGTTGGTCTGGCACCATTCTCAAGTCAGACCAAGGACACACTGAGTTTTTAGAAAGACCAACTTTGGCTCAATAATGAAAAGAAAAATTCTTTGTTAAAAATCAGTGACTTAGCGGTGTAGCCACTGGTACATTGTCCATGCTCCAATATGTAATCCCACAGCCATGCTCCTTAAGCAACCTTAACTAGACTCAGTTCATTACACACAAAAGACATCAAAGTGCAAGGGAACTTATTGGAAATAAGTTGTTCAGCAGAAGTGGAGAGATTAGAGCAGGTAATAGGATGGGTGTTAGCAAAATATGTTACGTACATCCATGAAATTATGAAAGAACAGATAAAATAAATTTTAAAAAATGACTTCCGTATTTCTGGACACACTCAACTGGAAGCCAGAAACGGTCTATCAAGAACATCACTCCACCTCTACTGCTCTGTAGATCTCTCATAAAGGCCGATTTCCTGACTCATTTTTTTCCAAAGCTATCCATTTGGCTCTCTGTGAATATTTTTTCCCCTCTAGAAAAACAAAAGACCCATGTCTCACCTAACTGGTTTGTAAACAGTACTGTGAAGTCAAGAGGAAATGATTAATGGTGTACATGGTGGGGGAGGGAGAGAAGATGGAGTTAGGGAAGGCTACAGAGTGCTGAGTGACAGGAAGGGTTAGAAATGGGCAGGAGAGCAGCAAAGGCGTGAGAACACAGAAAAGCTTGGTTCACTGAATGCATGGTGTGTGTCCTGGGATGACTTGACTTAGGGCCATCAGGGTAATGGTAGAAATAGAGGTTAATAAGTAAGGGTGATTTCCAACTATTTAACGCCGAGCATGGCATGGTTCTGAACCAATTAAAATGGAGGCCAGCCAACTCAGATCCCTGTGAAGTGCTAGGCAACTAACTGACCTGCCAGTAAGCCTGAGAAGTAACTTCTGGCCAGATTATCCTAAATGAGGAGAAATGCAATCACGTTTGCAATTGAGATCATCCTTAGGGGAGGCTGGATTGCTAAATGTCTTAGTGTTAGTGAATGTGTGAAGCTGATAGAATTTACTTAGCAAGTCATTTCAAAATGAAATGCTGATTGGAGTCCCAAACTCAGCCATGGAAAGAAGCCTGTAGAGCACAGTCCAGGGTGGCAGCAGCGGCAGCAGCAGCCATAGTAAAGCCCACAGTAGGCCAAAATGAAAGTCCAACCTTTGGTTTCTGAGAAACAAAGCTTTATCTCCTTTTCTGGTCATTGGCACTGTAGTGACCTTCAGGCAAAGCCTGGCTTGGCATTGACGGCTGATTTTATTTACCACAAACAGCAACTCACCTATTTATACTCCCTTTTCCTGGTGACACATGGACTAAAAATGAGGTAGGGCTGGTTGAGACAGGAAGATAAACATCAGTTAATTTAAAGCAAATTTTTTCCAGACAAACGACCTCTAAGTTAAGTGATCAACAAGCAGAGGCACCATGTCACCATACTGAAATTCCTCTTCTCTTTTTGATTGGAGCGTCATCAGCACTGTGGAATAAGGATCACTTCCCAGTGGCAGTGAAGGGCTTTCCATTAGCTCCAAAAAAGGACTAAGCCCTAAGCAGGATCTGGGCCCATCTGTCAGTGGATTGCCAGGAATGTTGGTTGTCAGACTTCTGGAGCATAATGAGAAGCCTTTGTAGAGGAATGTGACATCACCCAAAGCACCCTGAGACAGCTTCTAGGGACAGGCCACTTGTTAGGGTTCTGAGTGGCACTTGTATGTTCAGCTGTAAATGGTCAGAGATGCTCTCATTCTTTTGTAGTGGCAAAAGCTGACCCCACTTCACAAAGAATCTTCTAAACTAGGTCTTGAGATATTTCCCTAACTCCAAGGCACACAGCATGTCAAAGGCCTGGGGGGTGAAAGATGTACTTGGAGCCAGGAATGTGACTAGAGGCAAGTGATACCTCAGTCTCAGTGCCTGTGAAAGTAATCCTCTTCTAACTTATGGCTGCTGTCATGGTCCCCTAAGGCATTAGGAAGTAATGAGTCAATGAACTGTTAAGTTCTGTGTAAGGGTCACGTGACAATGTTGTTGTTCTCATTGGTTCAGATAGCACAGGAAGGGGGAAAAAGCAAAGTCTTCCCTCTGCCACAAGAACTCCTAGGCCTGCCATTGGAGAATGGACTTCAAAAGCTTTTAGAAACAAGATGGAGCTGGGACAGGGTTTGAGGGTAGGATCAGTGGGTAAAATGCTGGCTGTGTAAGCATGAGGACCAGAATTCAGAGCCTAGAACCCACACACAATCTGAATAGGGGGGAAAGCTGCCTGTAATCTCAGCATGCATCCTGAGACGGGAGGGGGGCGGTCTTTAAGGCAAGCTGGCTAGCCAGACTTACCAAAACAGTGACCCCTGGGTTCAACAAGAGACCCTATCTTACATAAGAGAGAGCAATCAAGGAAGATACTGGATGCCAATCTCTGGCCTACACATGCATGCACACATACACATGGCCAGGTGTCTGCAAACACCACACACATACACACACACTCACACACACACACACACACACACACACACACACACACACACACACACGTATGTGCATACCATACACACATACAGAGAAGAGGAAGAGGAGGGGAGGAGGAGGAGGAAAGGGGTGATAATAATTAAGTAGGACTGAAAGACAGTCAGTTGTCTGGGCAGCAGTGGGAGAGCCCTGGGGCTGATGATGTTGGGAAAGGTGAAAATCAGTGAACAGAAGATGGCTGAAAGAGAACTGATGTCAGAAATGGGAAGAAAAATAAGTGTGGTCTTTGGATTTCTGCTGTCTGGTTTAAGCCCTAGCTCCTCGTCCTCTGACTGTTTCTTGTCCATTCCATCTGTAAAATGGGCATAATTTTAAATTTATCTAACTTAAGGGGTTGTTACAAAGGTTCAAAACTATAGTTAAACAGCTGAAAATAGAAGCTATCCATGAAAAGTGACCATTCTTTGGGGGAAAACTGACTTAATTGTGACACAACAGAATGCAATACATCATGAAGATACAGGTCACTGATTATCAGGGCTAGAAAGGACTCAGAGCTCTCTAGAATTAATATTGGGTGGGTGAGCCCAATAGAGGTGAACTAGCAGTCACACAGCTATTGGTGATAAAGTGAGACCCCAGCAAAAGTAATTTCCTTTCTTTGTCCTCAAAGACTTCCCAAAAGCAATACACGGCCATGAACTCTTAGAACAAAAACCTCATTACTTAGAAGCATGTTCAGCCTCTGTGGTGGACTTACATATACAGATGCCCTGGGGGATAGGAGGTGGTGCACAGTGGAATCCAGGCTGGCCCATTGGGCATCAGGCCCTGTCCATCAACACATGGGTGGACAAACAGCCTAAGTATCCATCAATAGATGAAAGAATAAATAATTTGCATCATGCCTATACAATAGAATATTGATATACCATAGAAGAAAGGACATACTGACACATAATAAAACATGAATAAACCTAAACACATCATGCTGAATGAAAGAAGGCAGACAAAAGGCTGTATATTATACAATTTCATTCATATGAAACATCCAGAATGAGGAATCTATAGACACAGAAAGTCATTAGTGATTGCTTAGAGCTGGAATTTGCCTGGGGTTAAGGGAATAGGGGGAATAAGAAGTAACTGTTTTGTGGGTAAAGGGTTCTGGGGGGATAATGAAAGTATTTTGGAATCTGATAAAGGTAGTGACTGCACAGTTTTGAATGCACTTCATGTTACCAAACCATTAAATTTAAGGTGGTTCATTTTAGTTAAAAAATACATAAGATACAATGGATTGGCTTTGCTTTAATTATAGTAGCTGATACATAAATAATAATAATTTCTTGGGGACTTGGCAGGAGGAGGACACACACATGCCCACCTGGGGCTGCTTGCCCTAGGTGGAGAGAATAAACCACAGACCCACTATTAAGTGCCTATCAGTAAGGTGTCAATTATGGTGAGCAAATCTATGGTGGTGGAGAGAGTATGGGAGGCTGGCTCCCACTTTTTCCCAGGGTACTCTTGAGGAGAGAGGGATAAGAAATATTTAGATAGAAAGATAGTGTGAGAAGACATGCAGAAACACAGGATAGCTTCAGGAGGACCTAGATCAATATCCAGCAACCCCTTCTGTCTCTCCTAAAGGGCTTTTATAGAAATGCCAAGGGGCAGGGCAAAAGACCTCCCCTAGCACAGTCAAGTGCAGACCCTTCCAAACATCTGGTAACTATGCACATGGTCAAGCAATTCCCTAATGCAGTCCTGCTGGGTAAAGCAAGCTCAGATCTCACTAGGAAACTTCTGTGGGCCCCCACAGCTCTCCCTCTTTATATAATAAAAGGCCCCCCAGGCCCTTCAGATAGATTGTGCCTGAATTAGGTCATTCTTCTTTACTAATCTTCCTTACCCATCATGGAGATACACTTTCCATCAAGCATACACTGGCTTAGGTTGGAAGCTAGCAAGAAGAAAGTTGCCCATCTTTAATTACCAGCCTCTGACAAGAGGGGGTACAGAGCCTAACTCAGCTCTGATTCAGGTCCCTACTTAGAACTTACAAGTAGTTACAACATCCACAGCTATCTCTGGGCTGCCACACCACCCAGTAAATGAGTAAAGGATAATAAAGAGGGAATGTTCTTTTTGAATGGGTCTAAGATGTCTATAACAGCCTTAGCTGTGCCAAGCCCTTTTCTAAATCAAAACTCTCAATGCAAAGGCATCAAATAAACTGCATCAAATTTAAAGGTTCCCTTAACTTCACCAAACCATGGTTCATTAATACATTAGCATAGTTCTAGTCTGAACATTACTATACATATTTACAACTAGCATGAATATCACTATACATATTTACACTTTTTACAAACTTACATTCAAAAGTAAACTCTATAGGACTACTTTACAAACCTTAGCAAACATCTAGAAAAGATCTCTTAACAGAACTATTTATATTTTCTTCCAATAAGACAGAGAGTATACAAATCATGAGTTACCACAGTTAAAATTGTAGGTGAACTCAAAACTGCTTCATTCCTGTAGTTTGGAGTTCAGAGTCAGCTTTGATATCATCCTCAAAGTTTTCCTGACAAGTTAAAGTCAGAGCCTAACTCATCAGTGGCTCAGGAGTCTTTGTATGCAGCTTCCTAGACCCCGGAATTCAGTGAGTGCCATTGCTAGGGGGGCTGTAACACTTGGGATGACACCACTCCCCCAAATCCACCTTTCCCACCAGGCCCTCTCAGCCATTCTGGAACCGGCAGAAGTGCATCCAGCGGTGGATGGTCATCAGCCAAGGAGCTCTCCCTTTACTTATTCAGCTTACCTAAGTGCCGCAATTCAAACAAACATTGCTGAAACTTCACTCAGTTACAGCAGCACTTTCAGTTAGCTTTCTTAAGAAGTCTTGCCTCAGGGCAAGAATGGTTGCCATGGTAACTTAACTGAGCCACCTCTCTATTCAGCTGGTAAGACTCAAAACTGTTCCTTAAAGGGGCCACGCATTAATTTGCTGCTAGTAAACAGAAGTGGTGTGGACCTGGGCTCTGTTTCATTACTAACTGGCAACAAAACCTTTCGTCCCAAACTTCTTAGCAGTTTGGGGTCTCCCTTGTTCTCCTACTTTCCCCAGACTGCAGGATGGAATCTCAGTATCAGTAACATTGGTTCCACTGCTTTTCCTCCAGCTCTTCTGGAGGAGTATCACTGAAGCTGAGGTTCCTCGGTTTCACACATTGTATCAAATGCTCAGGCAGCCATTAAGCTTCATTTGATGACTGATGGTACAAATTCCCCTTTCTTAATTTTTTGAGGCTGCATCTTAAGATTGCTATGAGCTCTTTCAATGATGCCTTGTCTTTGATAAATTTCTATTAGCCCAATGGTTCCCTCTTATATCTCAGGCACAACCCAGTTTCCTTATTCGACTTTAAGCTTTTTTACACCCAAAGCAACTTCCACATTCAGACCACATTCCCTTGCTTTCTAAAGGGTCTCAAAGTGACTTGACAAGTGTGACATTAGCATTTTAATTGCCTCCTGACAGGCAAGCTTTGTTCACCTGTTTTCTGTTCCCTGGAGCTAAGCTTTCTAACAGTGCTTGGGAAAAAGCAGCATTTGGGGCTGTACCTGTACCAGCAGCAAGCAGTTTTTAACTCCTCAAGCTGTTTGAAAGGAATTTGGAACATGCATTCGCATGATATTTCCCTGGGTGTTTTGCTGCTCTGTTATGGGGAACATTTGAAGGCCTTGCCCTTCTTCTCCCCTGCTAGCCACTTCCCGAATGCTGGCTTGAAGAGGAGATGCAGTGCTAACAGTGAGGCTTTTCAATGCTCTAGGGGATTTTTGGGCTAAGGCAGTTGCAGCAACCTTTCTATTCTAACAGACACCCTCCTCCAGGGTGAGTCTAATCTTCTCCCTACAGAAGAAAGATGAGTACCCTTCTGAGAAGGAGAGACCTGAAGAGTTTCCAGTTTTTTGAGTTAAAAAAAAATTACTAAACTTTTTAAGCTCTTCAATTCTTCCCTTGTCTCATCCCAAGACTTCTATTCCCTTAAATCGGCTTCATGGCCAAGCAGGAACTAACTCTGATTATACGATGTTATCAACAAGTGTTTTATCCAGTGGCACTAGAGTGAAGGGTTTTGTCTTGTCCTTGTCCACCTCAGGGAAAATTTTGCCCCTGCCACTCAGGACTCAGAGCTAAGCTGTCCTCCCCCCTAACACAGCCAAGTGCAAACCCTTCCAAATACCTGGTAACCACACATGTGATCAAGCTATCCCCTAATGTGGCTCTGATGGGTAAAGTAAGCTCAGAGCTCACTAGGAAATCTCTGTGGGCCCCCACAAGAGAGGCAGAATGGTTCATGTCCTGTGGAGAAAGACAGATCTGAAGAGGTGAGGCAGTGAGGAACGGGCTGATATGGGAGGCCTGTTTGCCACCTGGAGCTATAGTGACATCCAGATATGGGATGCTACCAAGGACCATGTCTGAGTCTGTGGTTCTACCACAGCCAGGTCTGTGTGTGTTGATGTCCATGGCTCCTGTTATCACAAAAGGTCGTGAGGATGCCCATGGTCTGGGCCACCACATGTGGCCACATTGGTGTCAGAGGGCCATGCCTCCACAAAGGCCATACCAATATGAGTGGCCTGTACTGCTGCCTGGGACCATTGAGACCTCCATGCTTGAGCTGCAGCCAAGGGCCATGTCTGGGTCTGTGGCCCTGCCACAGTCAGGGTCTCTGTTGATATCCATGGTACCTCTTACCATCAAAGGCCACGTGGATATCAGGGTCCGGGCCCCCACCTCGGGCCATGTTGGTGTCTGAGGGCCACCCTGCAGCCAGGATGATGCCAATCTCAGTGGCCTGTGATGCCAGCTGCTGGTATCAGCCCAGCCGCTGGGTCTGTGCTACTCTACCACAGCTGGAGTCTGTGTTGATATCAGTTGCCTGTATTACTCCAGGGGCCCATGCAAACCCTGTGTTGAAGTAAGAGGGTCGTGCTGAGCTGACCCCACTCCTCACTGGCCCCAGGAGAGCTGTCCCCCCCCACTAGGAGAGCTTTTCCCACCACACACTTGGGAAAGCTGGCTCCACTCCTCACCTGAGATGAGTGGTTCCAGTGGCCCAGACTGACCAACTCAGCTGCCACCCAAACACACCACATCCAGAGCTTTGAGGTGGCAATCCCCAACACCTACCCCATCTATGACCTGCTAGAGTACATGAAGGAACTGTTCCTATGGAGGCAAGGACAAAGGATATCCATGACTCAGGGCAACAGCAGGGTATCAGGGAAGAGTTTCAGTGAGGGCCCAGTATTGATGGTATACCAGAAGCTAGAGGCCTTGAACCAGACCAACAACTCACTACACAGTGATCATTTGCAAGTTAAGCTGTTTGAACAAAAGAGTATACTTCATGATACACAGCAGCTCCCAATGCCATTAAAAGGAATGAAGAGGTGATGGAGGAGAGGGAGAGATGGAGGAGTGAAGTGGGTATTGTTTGCTTTTTTTGTTTGTTTGGGGGTTTTTTGGTTTTAATTAATTTTTTTATTTTTTATTATTTCTTTTTTCATTTTCCTTTGGGGAGGACACTACAAGGGTGAAGGGTTGATACAGAGGAACTGGGAAATGAGTGGGATTGGGATGTATGATGTGAAATTCCCAAAGAGTCAATAAAAATTTGTATTTAAAAATAAAATTTCTTAACTAGTCATTACAATAATTCATTACAAACCTAGAAGTTTATCTATTCAGAATGTTTGTGTCAATTATCCTCTACACATTTCATATTTTTTTCTTCTTGGATTATATGTCTGTAGTATATGTGTATGTGTGTATGCATGTTTACATGTGTGGGGGCTCATGTATGTGCACAGGTGCATTTAGAAGGACACGTCTTCTTCACTTGCTCTCCACTTTATTAATTGAAGCAGGAGCTGTCACTGAACTCAGATCTGGATGATCCCATATAGTCTAGCTGGGATTCCCTGTCTGGGCTGTAGGAGCCCACAGAGGTTTCCTAGTGAGATCTGAGCTTGTTTTATCCAGGATGGATTGACCACATGCATGGTTCCCAGGTGTATGGCTGTGCTAAGGAGAGGTCTTTTGCTCCACCCCTTGGCATTCCTTTAAAAACCCTTTAGAAGAGACAGAAGGGGCCAGTGGATAAGGATCCAGGCCCTCCTGAGGCTGTCCTGTGTTTCTATCTGTCTCTCTCCCCTCTATACTTCTATCTAAATCTTTTATCCCTCACTCCTCAAGAGTACCCTGGGGAAAAAAGGTGGGGGCAGGCACCACACACTCAGCCTCTCGAATTCTGGTATCATAGGTAGCTGCCTTACCTGTCTAGTTTTCATATCGACTTTTAAGGATCCAAACTCTGGTCCTCATGCTTGTGTGACAAATGTCTTGTCCACTAGGTCATCTTCTCAGCCTGAAATTATCTGTACTTGCTGTGCCTCAATTTCCTGATCTGCCAAGTGGGTATAATAATATTTGCCACATTCATTGTTGAGATTAAGTATTAGATTTAAATGGAAATGTACTCACATTTGCAATCAGGTAAATTTGTTTGCATTTATATCACATTTTAGCATGTTCATACTAGATAAGCTCTCTACCATTGAGCTAAATCTCCAGTTTCAGTATATTTAATTTATGAATTCCCTACCATTGCTCTTTTTTCCATTTTGATTTTCCAACAAGACAGGCTGCTGTAATAGCTGAGAACATTAGTTTTATAGAGGAAATGTCTTTGCTTTTGCTTTGTTCTCAGAGGCAGTACCTGTGTAGCAAGGTATACTTTCTTGATCAAAGGCATTTTCCACATTGTCATTAAGTCCTCAGACAAAAAAAAAAAAAAAAAAATGCAATGTCTAAGCTGTACATGTTCCAGAAATATACATCATGAACAGAACTGACAATAGGTCTATTCTCTAGGACTCCCAGGACCTTCCCTTTCTCACTAACATGTGTAGTTCTCATAGCTTCTGCTTCCCATCCCAGTCATGTGACTAGAAGTAGTCACATGACCCCAGGCAGGACACAGAAAGCTACGAAACACATGGAATTGCGTGATGTATTTAGATAGCCATTGTTTCTTCCATGTTGTTTCGCATTAGTCCAAAGAACTCTAAGCCAGAAGTTCACTTCTGGTTCTGCCTTGACCTTGCAAATGTGCTCCTTGGAACTGTGCTCCAGATTTGTTATTCCAGTTCTCCCGGGGCCCTTGTCGTCACATTCTTGCCTTAACTCTAAACTTCAGTTCTTGTGATGGGGAGCAGTTCCTCTGAGTGCCTGTTACCAAGGCTTCCCTTATCTACTTACAGCACGCCTGTAATCTGATAACAGATTCTGTGCTCTAAATATACTGCAGATATAACCTGGCTGCTTGCCTTCTCTGAACTTGTCTATATTTTTTCTGGCTGATTCCAGAACCTTCCCTTTATTTTCTGTTCGCCTTTGCAAAATTTGGCTGTTCACAACCCGGCCCACTCCTACTACCATCCAGGATCTGGTTCTGACAAAGGAAATGGGAAAAATAAAGAAAATGGTGGCAAAGTTCAGAAAAAAGGGAGGTGGAATAAAGGCAAGGTGATCTAATAAGTGCTCTTTACACGTGGAATGGTTTTTATGTCTAAAAGTCACTGAACCTTTCTGAAATTGCTGTTTCTTCATCTACAGTCTGAATAAGGTAGACAGATTAATATTAAGGTCCCTTCCATCACTTAAAATGTATGATTTTCTAAGTAGATAAGAACTTTGTTTAAAATCTTTGAGATCCTTTGAGAATCAGAGAGAAGAAAGCCAGAGCATGCATATTAACTTAGAAGTAGTTTGCCAAAATTTTAAGTGGAAACTATTATTATTTAGGAGCATCTAGTTCTAATGGTTAAATATTTTCTAGGGATTTCCTGGATAAAGTCTGGAACCTTTACTTCTAAAATGGAAAAAGGGAGAGTTAACTTTTAATATATTTCACCTGACCATGATGAACATATTAAAGTTGCCCAAGTGGGAAATTTATAAAGCACTTTTTATTTTGCCCATTTTTATACTAGTCAAAAGAGACTGAAATTCAGTATGTTCTCAAATTAGTTAAAGAAAACCCTTGTCAGATCCCCCACAATCTATCTGGTTATTATTATTAAAACATCATGGGGTATATGTACTTTCCATTGGAAAAAAATGAATAATCCCTTCAAAAATGTCATTTCATAGGTTTTGAAACATGAAAGCAACTGTTAGGGGAGCTATCAAAGCTGTCTAACGTGCAGTGTGAGCTGTCAAGGGAAAAAATATAAAGGATTTTTCAATAACTGGAAGTTCAGTGGATTCTGATGCCAAAGCCTGGGATTGTAAGAACACTTGGTGGAAATCTTAAAGATAGTTGTCCACTGCCTACAGGCATCTGAACCCAAGAGACAAATCCTGAGTCACCTGGACCACATTACACTGTCTGGGACCTGCAAGGTTGCAAAGAGGGGTCCACTCAGAGACAGCCCTGACACACATGCCCTGATGAGAGAGAAGAGTTCCATTTGTGACACTGGATTCCAAGAGGGCCATGTCCTGTGCAGCCTTGCCTCTAACACACCAACTCCAGTGAGAAAATACTTCTGAATACATTAGAATGATACAGGATACATTAGAATGAGCAAAGCCTGCAGTCTGGCAAACTTGGAGCCATGTCTGAACTCTTGGCTTCCCAGTCATCAGCTTGGTTATGAATCTAGCACAGGAACTGATTCATAAGAGACACTCAAGAAGTCTCTCTTGACCCAACCCATTGAACCAAGGAAGTACTGTTCTGGCCACAATTAACTTCTCTTGGTGTAGTGTTGTGTATGGACTCTAAGGTAGGCTCCATGGGATCAGATCCCGGCTATACAGGTACTTAATTCTCTAGGTTCAATTTCTTCATCTGTCAAGGAAGATGATGATCATATCTACTCATAAATCAAAAGTGCCGCCGGGCGGTGGTGGCACACGCCTTTAATCCCAGCACTCGGGAGGCAGAGCCAGGCGGATCTCTGTGAGTTCGAGGCCAGCCTGGTCTCCAAAGCGAGTTCCAGGAAAGGCGCAAAGCTACACAGAGAAACCCTGTCTCAAAAAACCAAAAAAAAAAAAAAAAACAACAACAAAAGTGCCTAAAACAGTATCCCATATATAATAAGCTCTACATATACATATTTAGAAAACAAAGTCACTTGGGTTATATATGTTACATACTTGGGTAACATATTTGGTTTCTGTTTTGTGGTTTTTGGTTTGGTTTTGGTTTTAGTTTTTAATGATGCTTTGAGTTTTAGTATAAGAAAGTATTAACCATGTAATTCTAGGTGGAGAAAAAGATGAATATGAAATTTTGCATCCAGGATGATCTGAACTTTGTTTAAACTAAGATTTTTGCTTTTATGACTTTTTTTAAATAGACATAGAAAAAGGACTAAGAGAAAACAGATCAAAATGGTACAGTGTTTATCTCTAGATGATGATGAAAGACATTATTTTTTTCTAGCATGTGCTTAGTATGTATTATCTTTAAACTTAGGAACATGGCAGTAGGCTCATGATCCAGTTCCAAAGCTTAGTAGCTGTGTGTGGAGTCCCAAAGCCTGTGTGGGACTCATATGTTATATGCAACAGTGTTGCCCTGTAAAATATTAAACATAAAGCCAGAATAGGAAGTATTGGTTGATTTTTTTTTTATCTTGCTGAAATTGTGGCATGTAGTACTTTTAAGAAAGCCTCCAAAGCATCAAGAGATCCCTTTATGACATGTGTTAAAATTCTCAACCTGTTGGGAAGAACTCTGCCAGTGCCTGGAGGAGGGAATCTGTCTGCTTTGTGCAGAGTTCCTTGCCCGTTGCAGGTGGCTGCTCCCCTTTGCTGTGTGAGCAGTGGAAGGCTGGGGAACTGCTGACCTTCCACACTCATTTGTCCCAATAACCATGAACTAGGAAACTGACATGCAGCAGTGAGTCATTTTCCTGGCAGCAAGCCAAGCCCACCTTTGTCATCTCCACCCAACTTCTTGGGGTTTTGTTTGGTTTTGTTTTGTTTTCATCCACAGTCACATTGACTCCTCACAGTCACTCTGTGCAGAAGAGTCCATAGTAGGCCAGGTTTGTCGATGAATATTCTGAGGGCAATGGAAGATTAAATAGCTGTCTTGAGGCCCTATGCAGAGTAACCCATGGGCCAGGACTCAAATGCTAGTTGTTTGTCTCCTAAATTCTGACTCTTCCCTGCTCAGTGTACCCCATCTCAGAGGAGTGGCCAGAAAGAATATTCTCAGGTCTTGCTGAACTGGGAAGGCTTCCGTAGATAATCTAGATTGCTTTCTGTTTAATCTTTGTCTTGTTGCTAGCCACAAGAAAACTTGGCATCTCCAAATCTGAAGGGCAGCTGGGTAAAAGGTTCCTTGTCACTAATTTAACATAACCACTACGGCTTATCTTAGATCTAGAGACTGACTTGGTCACATCCAGCAATTGTCTGTGAAAACTCTATCTTCCTATTGGTTACAGTGAGATTCCCAAACAGTGTTTCTATGTTTGCCCAAATAAGGCAACCTATTAAAGCTCACTTTCCTACATCTCTTTGGAAGTAGTAATGAAGTCACTCCTTCTAGAAGAAGATGGATTCTACAAAGTGCTCCTTGACTTCTCAGTGGTCTTTCTCCTTGAAGACAGATTCTCTTTACATATATTATATATTATTCTCCCAAGTTGTACTTGTCAACAGAGCTCAGTGGACATTCCAGGTTGAGCTTAAATGTCCTCCCTCCCAAAAGCCTACATTTCTGCCTCTGAACTAGTCCAGTGTGATGAGTCTCTGTGAGCTTTTGAACCAATTGACGAGTTCTTTATAACAAAGCCACAACCTGGACAAAACAGCCCAGTGACATTCTTGGTCAACTGGCCAAATTCCCCTCCTTCTCTTGCCTATGCTGTCATGGTTTTTGTAATTGTAGTGGTGGAGAAGGTTGGCCAATGGGAGAAATAAAAACCAGAGGACATAGTCTCAGTTCCCAAGAGACTTCTTGTATCCCCTATCCAGGTAGGCTTGGCCCATGGTGAGATTTAGCTCACAGGGAGTGTATTGGTTTGGTCAGGTTGCCATAACAAAATGCCATAAGCAATGTGACTTATACGGCAAAAATTCATTCTCTCATATTTTAAGAGGCTACAAGGCTATGATGCCAGCAAGTTGTAATTCTTCTGAGCTCAGCCTCTGGCCTTGGAGATGTCCACTTTCTCACTGTGTCCTCACAAAGTCGCCCCTCTGTGTTCATGTCCTGATTTCCATTTCTCATAAGGACAACAATCATATTGGGGCCTCTCCTAACAACTCCATTTTAACTCCTCTTTTAAAACTTCTCCAAACACAATCTCAGTCTGAGGTACTGAGAATGGAGGCTTCAACTCATGAATTTTAAGAGGGCTCAACTCATCTCATAAGAGGAGGCCTGTGGAGAACCAGATTCAGTATTCTTTTTTTTTTTTTTGGTTGCTTTTTTTTTTTTGGCCCTCTGAATGGGTGAGACAGTTGATTGGCTTGATCTGTTTGGGAGGCATCCAGGCAGTGGGACCAGATCTTGTGCTCATTGCATGAGTTGGCTGTTTGAAACCTGGGGCCTATGCAGGATTGTTTGGCTCGGCCTGGGAGGAGGGGACTAGACCTACCTGGACTGAGTCTACCAGGTTGACCTCAGTCTGTGGGGAAGGCTTTGCCCTGGAGGAGATGGGAATGGGGGGGGGGGGGGGTTGGGGGGAAGGTGAGGGGGACGAGAGGGGGGAGAACAAGGGAATCCGTGGCTGAAATGTAGAACTGAATTGTATTGCAAAATAAATTAAAAAAAAAAAAAAAGCAGATTCAGTATTCTGCATGCTAAGTCTTCACACAGACCATGGCAACAGCCTTGCTTATACTGCCTCATGGTCTCTAGCCTCTGCTTCTCTCCAGTCCTCTACTTAGTGACAATTGGACTATTTTTGCCTGCTAGACTGCTTCCCTGTTGCCCTTAGTTCATCAACTATTTGCTCAGCACATACCTGGGGTCATACTATAACACCTTCACTGGATCCTCATTGCTTCCAAAGTAACTTTCTAGAGCTCACTTCTGTTTAGCTCACCCTATCTCCAGCCTCCTTGCCTATCACCACTACACTGTCACCCTTACCTCCTAAATAGGGGCTAGTCTTCCTCTGGCTGTGGCTCCATCCCTTTCTGTCTTTCTATCTCATGTCTTCAGACTTGAAGAGCTGTCTAAAGATGATATTTCAAAGGCATGTCTTCACTGCATACACATACACACCAAGCCCCCAAGGAGATGACTTCTCTGTATTCTACAACACCACAGCACTGAACATTCTATATCTGTGCTGCTCATTATCTTAAACGGCAACAATTTCTTCATATTGCCTCACTAGGATGTGGGCTCCTGAGCAAAAGCACATTCCCTTATCTACCACCATAGGTGTGGAGCTATGTGTACCAGTATCCCACATCTAGTCATCCCATACCTAGTAAAGAGGTGCTAAACAAAAAGATAGGTTAAATAATGGAGTCTCTTCATGGTGTTGGTAGCATTGATGGTCTATGCTGTGGCATTCGTGGGTTATTTGATAATGTCCTCTGCAAACATGAGTGATAAACAACCTCTGAAGAGCATCCCTGATCCACCCACCTGAAGCAACACTTCAGTGTAGCTGGAGATTTCTCCAGTCCCACGGCCGCTCAGATCCAACCAAGTAAACACACAGAGACTTATATTGCTTACAAACTGTAAGGCCGTGGCAGGCTTCTTGCTAACTGTTCTTACATCTTAAATTAACCCATATCTATTAGTCTATACTTTGCCACGTGGCTCGTGGCTTACTGGTACCTTACATCTCGCTTGTCATGGTGGCGCCTGGCAGTGTCTCTCTCCTCAGCCTTCTACTTCCCAGAATTCTCCTCTCTGATTGTCCCGCCTATACTTCCTGCCTGGCTACTGGCCAATCCGTGTTTTATTTATTAACCAATCAGAGCAACACATTTAACATACAGACCATCCCACAGCACTTTAGTCAGCAGAAGTGCTATAAAGTGCATCAGTTATGTTAAAATTAGATACATGAAATTAGAGCCGGAGGCAGCAGCTTAAACCACTGCTGACCTCAAAAGTCCATGCATCTTGTCACTGTGGTGTGAAGCCCACACACTTCAGTGTAGCTGTCTGAGCCCTAGTACAACTGAATATGCTGTAAACCTGTGATGAACAAAATCCTTTACTCATGTTCTCATGAAGCAATCCAGGACAAGAAGTAGAAAAAAAAATGTCCCATAGTGGTTAAAGGCTGAAGCAAAACAAGTACCTGCCCTGTCCATTACAGAGTAAATCAAAGCTGGAGGAGATTCAAGGAGACAAGCAAATGCCTAGCCCAATATTTTTCTCTGAATACTTCTTTTGGACACAGAGCAAAACAGACATTTTCTTTTCATTGACACAAAATCTCAAGGGAATATTATAAAAAACTGAATAAGATATACAGACTTCAAGACACCCAGCTATTTACACGGCATCTCCAAGTGGATGTATTAAAATGAAACTTGGTGTACACAAGGTAAAATATGAGAAAGTCTCTCTAGAATAATTGTGGTCCTCATCATTTGTGTCCCACTGAAAAAAATGAATGAGTGAATGCGAATGAATGAATGAATGAATGAATGAATGAATGAATGAGTAAAGGAAATGAGGAAGAAACATCTGAATAATGCCATCATCAGCCATCCGGTTATGATGACAGTGTTCCTTGAACCCCTGACCCCTTTCTCTCACCCAACCCCAAGGCTCATCTGTCACCAGGTCCTGTTCATTTTATTTCTAAATACATTTACCTTTCAGCTGCTCTCCATCTGTGTCTGAACCCAGGCTACCATCTCATCTTATCCAGACAATTGTAGGAAACTCAATTCATCAGCACATTCTTAGTTCCCACCAAAAATTCCCTTTGTTGCTACAGTCAAAGTGACCTTTGGTGGGAGGGTGGGGAATTTATTGCATCTCTGTTCTGCTGAAAATGTTGAGTGATTTCTTTTTTATCTAAGTCTGCAAACCTTAGTCCTGAGCGAGCCACCCGCACCCCACATAAGCTTGGTACACTCTATGTTCCTTCCCTTCCCAAAGCCTCAAGAACCTACTGATCTCCATCTAAACAGCACTGTTGAACTCTAATTCAACCACACAGCTTAAATAGCTATCTTTTTTGTTGTTCTATTAAAAATATATAATTGTTCTTTACCATAGAGTTTCTATTTGTTACTATGACTACAACTACTATCTTAGAACACCTAACACAAGATCTACCCTTTAAAACAGACAAATGAATATAAAACACTTAAAATGTTACTGTAAGCCATTATAAGTGCAAATACTGTACAATAGATCTCTAGACCTTCATTTTGCATAACTGAAATTTTAACCCAATTTAATCCTCTCCTGAGCCAATGGAACCATCATTGCACAAGTTTGACTATTTGGTAAACATCAGATGTGTGCAATTGTGCAGGATTTGTCTATCTGTAACTGGTTCATTTTGTTGTGCAAAATGACTTCAAGGTTCCATGTTGTTTACTTTTGCAGGGTTTCGTTTGTTTTCAAAGCTGAACAGCATCCTCTGTTGAACATGCATACCATATTTTTAATCCATTCATTTATCAAGCAATATTTGAAATGTTTCCACATCCTGGCTATTGTGGACAGGGCTAAAATGAACATAGAATGCTAATATGTGTTTGAGGTCTTGATTTCAACTCTCTGAAAAAAACATCATGAGCAGCATTCTTAGATTATATGGTAGACTTTTTATTTTGTTTTGTTTTTGAGGAATCTCCTTACTTTTTTTCCATGGGAGCTGCACCATTTTATATCTCTGCCAATAAGGTAGAGTTCTAGTGTTCTAAAATCTCCAGCCAGAACTTGTTATATTTTATTTGATAATAGCCATCCTCACACAGATGAGGTGACAGCACATTTAATTTGCATTTCCCTAATAGTTAATGACACTGAACATCTTATGCCTGTTGACCAGCTGTTGGTCTTTGGAGAAATGTCTGTTCAAGTCCTTTGCCCCTATTTTATTCTATTCAGGTTGTTGGGGGGGTGAGATTTTTTGTTTCACTTTTGTCCCCTTCTTGAAGATAGCATCTCATGTATTCAATTCTGGCCTCAAACATAGCATGTAATCAAGGATGGTGTCTTAGTTAGGGTTTCTATTGCTGTGAAGAGACACTATGACCATGGCAACTCTTATAAAGGAGAACATTTAATTGTGTGACTTACAGTTCAGAGGTTAAGTCCATTATCATCTTGGTGGGACATGGCAGCATGCAGGCAAACATGGTGCTGGAGAAGGAGCTGAGAGTCTTACATCTTTAATCTGCAGGCAACAGGAAGTGAACTGAGGCACTGGCATAGCTTGAACATATATCAGACCTCAAAGCCTGTCTCCACAGTGACACGCTTCCTCCAAAAAGGTCATACCCACTCAAACAAAGCCACACCTCCTAATAGTGCCACTCCCTATGAGCTTACGGGGGCTGATTACATTCAAACTACCACAGAAGATCTTGAACTTCAGTGTCTATCTGGATCACTGGGATTATAGACACACACATTTACACCCAGTTTATGTGGTACTGGAACACTAAGCACAGCTTTATGTGTACCAAGCAAACACACCACCAACTAAGCTATATCCCAATAGTCAGGTTAGGTTTGGGGTTGTTTTGATTTTGCTTTTTTTGTTGTTGTTGTTTCCCCTGAGTCAAGTTCCTTTTATATTTTAAGCTATGTGGTTTGCAGTTATTTTCTTCGGTTCTTCAGATCACCAGTAATTGTGCCAACTGCTAACTTGGCTGAGCCTGGGGTTTGGAGTTCCTGCCGTTCCACTTATGTGTTTCACTTTTGTTTCCTGGGTTTTCGTATCAATCAAAAGAAGAAATCATTTTCCAAACCAAAGGTGCAAAGCTTTTTCCCTGGGAAATATTGCTTTAATTCTTTAATCCATTTCTCTACCTACGACTCCGATATCAATTTTTGCATGTATATATCCAGTTTTCCCAACACTCTTGTTGAAGTTAATTAACTCTTTATCTTCCAGGTATTATTTCAAATATGGCTTCTTCGTGGAAGCCTCATCTAATCACATAACACATACACCCCCAAAATCACCCACATCTAGGCTTCCAGATCTTTACATACTGTTGTAGCATCATCTATAACGGCTCTGTAGTATTTCTTCTTGTAGTATTTCTTTCCTACAACAGCTGTTTGGGGAATTTTATAGTATTGCCATCCTCATTTGAAAGTGCACTTCTGCTTTTTCCAACTGCATTCCCACTGCCTACTCTACTATATAATACAAAGTAGTTGCTCGCTCCACAAGTTTTTGTATAAGAAATGGTATCATTTTGTTTTGAATGAGTGGCAAATCCCTTTATCTTGTGTTTTTTGAGTGAGTTCTACCTAAATGAGTATTATTTTTGGGACTTTCCATTTCTTTTCTTGGTTCTAGCATTGTACATGCTACATAGTATGCACTCACTGAAAAAATGAATGAGTGAATGTGAATGAATGAATGAGTAAAGGAAATGAGGGAGAAACAATGATAAAATTGATTAAGGAGGGTGGACAGGGTGGTTCCACTCAACAGAAACAGCAGTGAGGAATCTGTTCTAAGACCCTTATTTATAAGCCTTAGGTTATCTTGTTTGTATTCATCTTCAATGGTTAAAATGCTTTAAGGGGAGAAAGAAGGGTATGGCTCAGAGATTTGTTCCCTATAAGAAGCCAATCTCTAGTCTTGGTTTCTCACCAAGGTTTAACTGCCTCTAAGGCACAGTCAGTCACTTGACTTGGACAACCCCTACCCAGCTTCTTCTTCCTGGTCTTTCTCTTCTCTTCCTTCTTCTTCTCCTCCTTGATGCACCTCCTTCATAGACCATGACACAACAGTGTCATTTCAGGGCCGTCACTGTGCTTTTGAAATATGCGATTTTCATATTTTAAGTCAATTATCTAAATAGTTAAGTCAAATAACAGTGTTTTTCCTTTTTGCCGTTACTTCTCCTTCAAAAGGTACATCTTCACATATCTTTTCCCCTTTGTAAGTTTTCCTGATCAATTATGTCAACTCAGGTACTTCTCACAGACTGGGG
Source organism: Peromyscus californicus insignis (assembly GCF_007827085.1). Classification (NCBI taxonomy): domain Eukaryota; kingdom Metazoa; phylum Chordata; class Mammalia; order Rodentia; family Cricetidae; genus Peromyscus; species Peromyscus californicus. Next base: position 112,858,798 of record NW_026294562.1, on the reverse strand, counting down.
GAGTCACCTTCCCTCCTGAATTTGAGAATTGAGGCTTAAGTCTAGCAAAACTTTCTCTTCTGATGCAGATAACCCTGCTGATGTCATTGTTTTTAGACTTGAACTAGAAGTCAGTCACTAAGGTGCTCCTGATGCACACTGAATTTTAAGAATCAATATGCCATTAAGTTCATGCCCTCCCCTTTAACCTACTCTAGTGACTGGCAGACAGGCACAGGAAGGCTTTCCCACAGAGGGTTTCTCACATCCACACACAGAGGCATGGGAAAGCATGCTTGCTCTAAGCATGGTAAAGTTGTTCACTATGTTGAAGTCTATCCCTGAGGGGTAGCAGAAGTCATTTAAAGGAGATTTTAAATGTTGACTTTACTTATCACAGGATATAGGTTTTAGAAGAGTCTGTTAGCCAAATGACACTAAATATAGCTTCTGGCATGGGGCTGTTTTCCTTGGAGCAGATAGAGGAGAGGTCACCCTGCGGGTCTCAGAGAATGTCAACATGGCCTCCTTCAGAGCAGGAGATGTTACTCTAGAAGGGCCCAGCCACATGTGCAGGAATTCCAGTGACATTCCTGGAAAACAAGAACAGACAAGAGTGCTTTAACCATGTGCAACTAGTCCCTAAGCACACAGACCCTGGAGCTAATCCAGTTATGAAATGAGGACTAAAAAGAAGGGATACTAAAATTCATCAAGTCTAGGATCAGATTCTATCTCAGGAGGGAACAAAGAAAACAACTTAGTGTTGATTATGTAAGCTAAGTGCTGATGAAGACAAAGACCCACATGGCTTGAGATCCCACCTCCTTCTTTTAATATAAATCTAATAAAACACAAAAATTGTCATTCAGGAGGCAATCTTGAACCTTCAGCTTTCAGTCAGGTCCCCTTTGTGTTCGCTTCATTCCATTTAGATCTGGATATGTTACCAGTTAAAAATTATTGAGCACTAGCTCATATATCCCAAATAAATAGTATCTTAACTCTGAGAACCAAGGAATGAGTAGAACCAACTGAGGATAAAGGCTGGAAGGATGAGGATTATTTTTAAAAGAAATACATAGGAGGCCTGGGAAACCACATGTTCTCCAGGCATTTAGAAAGGGCCCAGTCACAGCTGTGTTTACCACAGTGCTAACCACTAACTAGCCAGGCACATCACCCAGGGGTCTCCAAGCCAGGCTCCCGGCAACCCTTTGAAGTGGATGTTACAATCTTCATTCTCTTGAGCAGCAAGTTGAAGCTCAAAGAAATTAGAAATTTTTCCATGAGCACAACAGGTGAGGCTGAGTCACCATTTGAACCCAGGAGCTAACTTCAAGGCCTGTTCTCCCTTGCTGCTGGGCCCCCTGCCTCTTAGGGAAAAATCATTCTGTGCACACCTGAAGTGCAGCAGAAGAGGTCCCTGTGCATTTCTTGCTTTTCTGCTGATCTCCCAAATTTTCAGGCCCTAAACCAGACCACAAAAATCTAAATGACTTCTGAAATAGGAAGGCTGTAAAGGAAACTGGTTTGTATTAAAAGGTCCAAGACTGGTGATCTATAAAGGTAAAGGCTGCATGTGTGTATGTGTATGTATGTATGTATGTATGTATGTATGTATGTATGTATGTATGTATACACACACGTATGTATATATGCATGATCTCTCAAACACCAACTACCTGGGATAAATCTGCTACTCAAAGTGTGCTTGTTAAATGAATGAATGTTTAAATGAATTAAAGAGCCAGCATGTTGAAACGGACTTGAGACTCAAGATTCATCTCTGTACTTTGTTAGGGCCACTTTAGGAGTGACTCAGCCTTAGCTTTCTGATCTGCAGAATGGGGATATTTTCAAGGCCTGCTTTATATAGTGGTAGATGCATAAATTGACGACATGACCATTGCATTTTACGGTAAAGGGGAACGTTTTTACTGTAGATATGACAGAGAGAACAGCCAAAGGCATTTGCAAGAGTCCAGAGCAGAGAAAGAAGTAAGCCAGCAGAGAGAGAGAGAGAGAGAGAGAGAGAGAGAGAGAGAGAGAGAGAGAGAGAGAGAGAGAGAGAGGAGCGAAACAGCAGAATTATAAGGAGAATGAATAGCTGGGGGAGGGAAGTCCATGAGCTGGACAAGTTTAGGGCAGGGGAGGGAGTGGGATCTGCTAAGAAGAACCAGCATGGACTTTGAAATGTGTAACAGGTACTTGTAATATTGAGGGAGCCTAGAGGTCAGTATGAGCTTTGGTATGCTAATAGTCACCACAGATACCCATTTGTCCCATGGAAAATAACTCCTTTTGGTAGAGGGGAACTGGATTCACAAGTTCCTGAGAAATACTGGATTATATCTAACTGCAAGAAATGCTCCTATAGTCCAGGTTGAGTCCATTTCTGGAGTTTAGGGAATTGGAGTCTCCTTTGGACCCAACAGTAGCCCTTTTAGATAGCTTGGAAGCCACTCTCATAAGAAATAGGAATTCTTTGCAGATGTTGACAATCCTAGTTTTCTTCCTGCTGCTGTGATAAACACCACGACCAAAAGCAACTCAGGGAGCGAAGTGTATGTGGCATACAGTTACAGTCTATTATCGATGAAAGCCGAGGGTCTCAGTTACTTTTCTATTGCTATGATAAAACACCCTGAGCAAGGCAACTTATAATGGAAAGGGTTTAAATAGGCTTACATTTCAGAGGATTAGAGTACATGATGGCCGAGCAGAGGTAGCAAGCAATAAACAGCAGAGTGGCCACTGAGAGCTCATATCTTAACCTACAAGCAGAAGGCAGAGAACACATTGAAATGGCACAAGTCTTTTGAAACCTCAAGACTCCCTCTAACAAGGCCTCAGGTCCTAATCATCCCCAAACAGTTCCACCAACTGGGGACAGGTACTCAAATATATGAGCCTATAGGGCCCATTTCCATTCAAACCACCACACCGAAGCAAGAGCTCAGGAGAGGAGCCTGGATGCTCGAACTGCAGCAGAGACGATGGAGGAATACTGCTTACTAGCTTGTTTCCAAGACTTGCTCATCTTGTTTTCTTATACACTCCAGGACCACCTTCATGAGTGTGGCACCGTTCAAGTGGGTTGGGCTCCCCTACATCAATCACAAGCAAGAAAATGCTCCTACAGACATGCCCACAGGTTGTGTGATGGAGGCAGTTTCTAGGTTGAGATTCTCCCTTCTCACATGATTCTAGCTTGTATGAGGTTGACGAAAACTAACCAGAACACCAACAATGTACTTAGATGTAGACAGTTGTTCTAAACCCACTCCCCAATGGATTCTGGGTCTTGGAACTCATACTTCCTGGTGACAAGACACAGAGAGAAACTGGTTACCCTTATCTGTGATACACAATGGTCATTTGTCCCTAGAAAAATGACCTCCTTCCTCGTTCACCTGGTCAGATAACAGAGCTGGTCAAGACCCAGTAGAATGAGGATTGGGTCCATGGAAGGCCTAGAACAGCTCAATTAACAGCTAGAGAATGACACTATTGATAAGCTTGTCTAGTTGTGTTCTATCACATTCTGGCACCTCCTCCCACTCATCCACACACACCAGGTATGCATGTACAAGGTCACTTCTGAGCCCCTCCCAAAGCATGTCTGTTGGTTTTATTACTCTAATCATAGTTTACTTTTTGACCCACTCCTCCCAGCCTGGACCCATCAAAGTGCAGTTATGTTGTTGGAGGACGGAAACTGCCTCCTTTGTTCTCATCTGCTCTCTGCTGTTATCCTGGTGAGATTCAGCTGAGTGAGAGCCATCAGGGTGCCAAGAATAACATTATCTAAAATTTAAATAATAAACTCTTGGGAATACAAGGTCATGCAGCATTCAGAGTGCCACTGAATTTTCCCAAGAGAATGATTCATAATCTTTCTGTCTATTTATCTCCTGTTCAGTGGGGCCAAAATTCCAGAGTTGTCAAGTAGTTTGGGAGCAGATCCTTCTACTCTTCTCCCATGATGGTTCTTACCAACATTTTTGCAGAAACTAGTCTTCCAAGAGAAAAACAGTTCAAATAGCCATTATTTTCATGTGACTTTGAATGTCCCTTGAGAATTACATCCCCATGACACATTTAAGCTTCAATTTCTTCTTCTGTAAATGAGAATAATAACACCTGCCCTGTCTAGGCTCATATGGCATAAGCCATATGAGACCATTTTTAATGCAGTAAAGCCATAAAATATGCGAAGCATTTTTTATCATTAACAAAGATACTAGGCCAAGATTCCTTTCACCTCTCAGCAGTAAACTCATCTTAATTAATATTTGACATGAGACACAACCTTTATACCAATATTAAGTGAAGATTTAGGACCTATCCACACAGATGAGAATAAATAGTGGCCACTCAAGCATCTAGCAAAGCGCTTGGTACAGAAGAAGAATCTGAAATTTATTTAATAAACAAGTACAAGAATAAAACTGTCTTCCTCTCTTCTAAGGATGTCAGACATTGATAAGAAAAGCATTCTAAGCTTCAGACTTAGAGATGATAGGCTTCTCGTTCTGATTTAGTAGACTATTGTGAGGGCTTCAACAAAGCTATATGTGTGGTCCTAGGGTCTTACTTGATATTGTTTTCCTGATTCCCCTGCATATATAGTTTCTATCAAGTAAAATGAACCCAGGGCTTCCTAAGCAATCTTGTTTCTCCACATGATCAAGCAGCCTTTTGCCTGTTCCAAATTACAGGTGTCCACTGAAGGTTAAAGCCAAATTTGGAGTAGTTTAGAGGGGCAATATTGCCCACTGGGTGGGGGGATGGAGACCTGGGCTCTACCACAACAGGAATCTCAGAGATCTGGCTGGCAATTTGGAGGGAAAGATGGCAGAATTGGATGTTGAGCAACCACCACTTCCATGTAGCTACTGGACTGAGCCAGGGTAGAACAAGGAAAGCTTACATTGTCCCTGAAGCTCTTCTTTGTGGGGTCCTACCTCCTTCTTCCCTTCCAAAAAGCTCGGATGGAAAAAAGTCCTAGGACAGCAGTTTCCAAATCTGAATAGTGTCAGAATCACATAAAGAATTTATGAAGACTCATGGTTCTCTGGTCTTAAAGACTAAATACTAGTTTTTGAAGAGATATACATGATTCTTTTTTTTTTTTTTTTTTTGGTTTTTCGAGACAGGGTTTCTCTGTGTAGCTTTGCGCCTTTCCTGGAACTCGCTTTGGAGACCAGGCTGGCCTCGAACTCACAGAGATCTGCCTGGCTCTGCCTCCCGAGTGCTGGGATTAAAGGCGTGCGCCACCACCGCCCGGCGATATACATGATTCTTATTGTCTGTCTATCTACCAACCAGAGACTACTGGTCTACCACACTGAGGTTAATGTACATTAAAATGAACCCCAAATAAAGAGGTGTCCAGAGAGAAAAGGTCAGCCAGCGGGAAACTTCCACCCTGGGCTCCACTGCAGGGAACTCACGGTGGTGCTGTGCGGCAGAGAGAAGAAAAATGCTTCTTATCATTGCTTCTGGTAAAAATGCACAAAGGAAGGAGACAGGGGGCCACAAGTAAGTCCGAGCTGCATTGGCTCAGTCAGGGAGGCACGACATGGAAAAGAAAGTTGGCTTGAACCTTCAGCTGAAAGAGGTCCTGGGAGAAAGGGGTAAGTGGAAGTAGAGCAGGCAAGAGAGTTTCCAAGCAAGGACACCCCTCTTTTCCTCCTCTCTACCCATGGCCTCCCCTTACCATCACTGTTGGAGGGCTGTTGAGGATGAGGAGAATTTAGAGATATTTGTATAGCAAATTCTATCACTCTTTCTCTCCATGGTCAGTCACCTTGCTGAATATTCACCTTGATCAACCCTTGCTTGTCTGCCTCCCCATCCACTTTTCTCTAAGCATCTCATAGACCTAGTCACATCATTGCCTTTATCTTCAAGGAATGACTAGCATTAGCTGACACTTGTTGGGTGCTCACTAAACACTGGTCACAAAACTAGTGTTACTTGAAATTCACGGAAATCCCTTGGTGGGAAATTTGTGGCAGTGGTGTCAGTTGACGGCATGACACATAGGATGGATAAGAAAAGGTGTTACCACACAGCTCTCCTAGTAATATGGGACTCCTATATTACATTTATCCACTCATGCTTCTTATATAAGTTACAAAAAAACAAACTAGAGTTATCTTGGGAGTAAAGGTATTAAGACCAATTCAAGCCCTTGTCTTCAAGGAAGATGGACTAACAAATAGCTCTTTCAAGGCAAGAGGTTGAAGTTTGGTTGAGAAATACACAGGATTCTATAGGAACATAAGGCTCTGAATATAGCCTGTGGGGATCCCAGGCTGGTATAGAACCCTACTTATCTCTGTTTTCTGAAATTCTCCTACACACAGTACTTACATCGTCCCCAAAAACAACAGGTCCAGATACATGTTGAATCTTGGCAAAAGGAGTGAATGGAGCTCTCTTTGTTACTCCTGTAATTATTAACAATTACTAGCCCTTACACGCAACCACTATTTCCTTGGGTATTATTTTTGCTGAACCATCTACATTCCCACAGAAGAGAGGAAGCATGTATTGTGCACTTTGCCAAAATAGGTGAAACTAGGGTCTGGAAAAACACAGCTCACTTATGTGATGTTACATGAAGATGAGGGGAAAAAGAAGCTGAAGTACAATGTGTCTTTGGTAAAAATGGGTCTGTCCTGGAGACTTAGGACTGGAACCCGAGCTGAGAAAGACAGACCTAGAGTACGTTCTCCCAACTGGCCTGCCTGTAGTAGCTGTTTATATTGGCATTACTGCCGTTAGAAGCATGTTTTTAAATGTTAGAGGAAGTTGATCTTGGGATGCTTGAAGGCCAAAGAGAGGTGTGACCGCTTTCCAGGCACTAAGGGATCCCAACCACACTGCCATCTTACCCTGTCTGAAACAAAATAGGCTCCAGATGAGCTTGAACAGTCAGGCTTGGGTGCTGTTCAAGGTTTTTACAAACAGAACTATATCTCTAGGACCTCAAGATAACTTTGTGCAAAAATTTCTTACTGAGACCCTCCATCAAAGCCCACAGCTTAAGAAGACAGCATCTCTAATGGTGCCTTAAAGATTTATATCAATTTTGTTTTTAGATTTATTTGTTTTATTTTATATGTGAGTGTTTTGCCTTCATGAATGTCTATGCACCACATGCATGATTGGTGCCTATGGAGGTAAGAAGAGGCCATCAGATTCCCTGGAAATTGGGTTACAGAAGGTTCTAAGCAAGTATGTGTATGCTGGAAAATGAACCCAGGTCCTCTAAAAGAACAAGTACTCTTCTTACCCACTGAGCCTCTCCCGCTCTTGTATTGACTTTTCTTACTTCCCCCTCCGTGGCCACACTTCACCGAAAGCCTTCCCAGACCAGGTTGAAAACTATTTCAGAGTGCATCTACTTGTGTAAGTACATCCTGGAAACCACAGAGCTCCGTCATGAGACACTCCAATTATTTCCAATATTTGCAAAGCATGTCCATGTAGGCTTTTGGGAAGAAAGAGTCTTTCTATGAGAATTCCTGGCCCCTCATAGGTTTTGTTTGCATGTATTCATACTTAGCAGTTTTTTTTTTAATTTTAAGTTATTTCTTTATCCTTAATTTTTAAATCATCCATCATGAAAAACAGGCCTTCCTGAAGCTCCTCACACCACTGGGCTGGCCAGAGAAGGATCCTAAATTCCTTGAAAAGCCCCTTTTCTGACATGGCCACCCAGGTGCAGCTGAAGCCCTCAGGGTGCTGGTCTGTCACTGAGCTTACCTCTGGCTCTGATTTCCCCAGCTCCCTCAGCTACACAGCGAACCACTGCTCTGCATGGTGGTAGATTCAAGGATCTTCATTATGCAGCTGAGGCAGGACACGAGGCCATGGACATGATGTCTCAGTCCCTTGCTTTCCAGCACGTATACGGTGGTCCAGAACCATCCAGATCTCAGTTCCTATGATTCCTATTAGGCCTGGCTGGGAAAGACCTCCAGTGTGAGAAAGTTCTGCCCTGTCCAAAGCAGCATGTGTCTCTCTACTAAATTAATTAAAATAGAAGGAACTTAAAAATCCTGTTTCTCATTTATATTGGCCACATTTCAAGTGCTCAGTAGATATGTGTGTGCAGTGGCTACTGCATTTGTCTAGACAACTATACATTTTTCTCATAGCAGGCACTGAACAGATCAATGCACTGATATATTAGTGAGGGCCCACTACTACAAGTTTGCTGTATGAATGGTTCACCTGGGGCCTATAGATATCTGGAACATTCTATGTCTTTCATTCAGATTCCACAGGATCTAAATTAGTTTCTGTCTTATAATTTTCTTGCAAAATGAATTCATCCCCCATCCATGTATGTATTGAGTGATTGCTCTGTACTGGCTACTGTGCCAGGCAATGAGCCCACAGCTGATTTATATATAGTCTCTGCTGTGAAAGAATTTATTGACCTGCATAGGAAGGAAATAAACACCTAAGTGGTTTTTTCTAGTTACACCAAATAGCTATTGCTTATAGTCCTTAACCTGAAACTTCAATAACCATAACCTGAAAACACTTCATCTAAAGTGAATTTAGTTTCCATATTCCAATCTGCTTCAACAGCCCAGAGCAATGAGGAATCTCAGAGGTGAGGTGATTTCCTTAAGCTCACCCAGCCAATAGAAACCTAATGTAGAATTTTCATCTTCCAGATTCTCTCCTGCTCCCCACCCCGCCTGTGTGATGGCGGCACCTCCATGCCCTGTCTGTAATCACAGGGAGAAATGCCAAATTGTATCTGCAAACTTGAGCATGAACTTCCAGGCATATTGTGGCTGAAAAGTCACATGCCTCCTGTATATAAGTGCAGTTGGAGGTAGCAGAGCCCAGCACTGAGCCCTCTCCTCCACTCCCCACTGGGGAACTTGAAATGGCTTTCTGGGTATGTAATTTTATACCTGAGAACAGAAGTATGTCTGGGAGAAAGGCTATTCTCGGGTCTTTGTCTACAGAGACTTACCAAAGCTTGTATTTCTGAGACTCCGTATATCCATCCCAGGAGTGTGCTAAGAGCCCTCAGAAACATGATGCAAAGAGAGAGAACGGCAGCTTTAGTAATCCCACTTCCGGTTCCAACCAGAAATCACATTACCCTAAGTCTTGAAAGTCTCAGACAAATAGAGTCAAGAAGTAATGTTCAAAGGGAGGAGGAAATGCCATCCAGTTCCCTAACAGCTCATCAGCTTTAACTGTATGCCTTGGGGCTGAGGACACAGCCCTGACTCACCTACACTACCCTCTAGGCTTTATAGTTGATTGATGAAGGAAGCTGGTAATCATATAAACAGTCAGTAAAGGGCATGATGTAATGTGTGGGACAGAAAGCCTGGGACACATGTATCTGCTAATGCTTCCTGCTAATAATTATGTTGGTGAGAGGAAACAACTCTGTGTATACTGTGGTCCATATGTATAAATTCAGAAGTACAATTCTGTTTGCAGAAGGCCATGGACTGGTTGAAGAGTCATAGACTCTCAGTGTTTCTATATGAAATAGGGGTGTCGGGGAAAGCCCCTGGGAGGGGTTGACTATGATTTGGAAGACCAGCAGCAGGAAGCAGTCAGCATGGTGGACATGGGCACTGGTGTGAGTCCGGTTGTGACAGCCAGAATGAATGTGACTGTGAGGAGGAAATGCCTGGAGTAACGGGTGCAGCAGCCTTGTCAGAGCCTAAGGACAAACAGTCACACTTTGATGATGTCACTTCAACCCCTGCTCCCTGCCTGACTCTGAAGTGCCCCTAAGGCTCATCTCCAGCATCTGCTAGTGAGCTTTCTTGTGCCACCTCCCTTGAACAAAATTATAATAATAATAATAGAATCTGCTGCTCACTTAATGCTTTTTATGTGCACGTGTCTGTGCTAAGCCTTTCGCATGCACTATTGGTTAATCCCACAACACATGAAATGGCAGCCCTATTATTTCCTTGGTGGGGAAAAAGCCTCACCCACCATGGCAGGGGGCCATGATCATTTTTCCACGATGACCCATGTGTCTACTTAAGTAAATTCATGAGGACAGAGACCAGAGACTATTCCTATTTGGCACCCCAGTGCCTTGTATGGCAGACCTGGCACAGATAGGAATTAACTGATGCTTGTGAAATAAACAAGAAGAGATTGCCAAATGAACCACACAGCTCTGGGTCCAGAGACACAAGGCAGATCACACAAAAAAAAAATCGGAGAAGCTCAGTCATCAGGAGCAAGGGCCCTAGAAAGCCTAGATCTCTGAACAGCAGGGCCTAGGACAGAGTCTGATCTGATGGGCTGCTACCTCTGAGCCCTGCGTTTGATAGTGAGATATATTCAAACATCCTCTCTCTGATACCAGTAAGTTTTGTCCTGAGAACATGGGCAGCTTGGCAAATAGAGTTCAGGGCCTGGGCTTGAAGGGGGATGATGAACCAGGCAAAGTCAGGGACAATAAGAAAAATATTAAAACAGATGCACAGTCACTGATAGTCAGAGTGGCCACAAGCCTTCAGTTATTAAACAGGTGGCAGCCCACTGGTTGTTGGGTCTTATAACAGTCCAGTGGTCTCCTGGAAAAAGCCAGAGTAGGTGATGGACACTTGAATGGGAAATCTCAAACAGCTGAAACATTTCAAACCAGTAACAATTGGTAGTTCCCCACATGCAGATCTTAGCTAAAGAATGCCATTTGAGTATGAGGTCAAATTTTTTTTTTAATTTTATTTTATGTGTATGAGTGTTTTACCTGCATGTATGTGTACCATATGTGTGTCTGTTGCCCTTGGAGGTCAGAAGAGGGCATCAGATACCCTGGAACCAGAGTTATAGATGGTTGTGAGCTGCCATGTGAGTGCTGGGAACTGAACTTGGGTCCTCTCAAAGGACCCATCTCTCCAGGCCCAATGAGGTTGAAATTTAATTATGAGAGCAAATCATTTTCCAAAAGCCATTTGTTCTATTTTGAGGGTTAAAAAAAAAAAACTAGATCATATCACCTGTAGCTCTGTTTACCAAGCACAGAAAAGCTGTAATTTCTCAGTGTGGCAATGTTGGGTAAGTGACCCATTACCGACTCCTCCATGTTGTACAATCCCCACTCTTATCAAAGGACCTCTGGTATACTTTGTGAAAATTGGCTTTCTGACATGCAGAACCAAGAGTCTGAGTGCCACTAAATGCAAGTCCTAGCCCATTTTCCCTCTGCTATAGGGAAAGGTCTTTAAGGTGCCTATATTATCCTGGTACTGGAGGACAAGGCAAGATCACAAGTCCAAGTGAACCCAAGCTACTTAGTGAGTTGCAGCCAGCTGGGGCAATTTAGTCAGGCCTTGTCTCAAATTTAAAATAAAAAGAAGGCTGGGAGAAAGCTGAGGATACAGCTTGGGAGAAGTGTTTCCTAGCATGCCCAAGGCTGTGGGTTCAGTCCTCCATACCCCCTGCAAAAAATAAGGACTTACCCTTTTGGAGCCATGGAACTGCTAAATTGTCTTTCTGCTTTGCCAGTTTATAAATTTTGAGCTTCTAGAAGCAAGTTCTTTAAATCCTTAAAATTACCAGTTGCTAAACAGTCGTTCGTTTTCCTCAAATACAAAAGAAGTTGATGGAAGTCAGCCAAGAGAAACACTTAAGCTTGTAGAGAGAAGCAGGCTGTTATTAAAAGCCACAGTGGCCATTAACAAAGATGATGTCATAATTAAATGTCTGGGATCCCTGGGATCCCTGCAGCCAAGGAGAGGCAACCACAATCTTTCCAAATCAGTTAAGAGTCACCTACCCAGTGGTGTTTGGTAAGAGTGACCAGTCTAGCTGTGCGTAGTGGTGCACATTTTTAATCCCAGCACTTGGGAGGCAGAGGCAGGCAGATCTCTGTGAGTTCGAGGCCAGCTTTGTCTACAGAGAGAGTTCCAGGACAGCCAGGGCTACATGGTGAGACCCTACTTGAGGAAGAAAAATAAAGATGACCAGTCTGCAGGCAAGGTAGTTTCCTGCAAAGGAATCTGGGAACTAGCACGGTGCCCCCTGCCTCCAAAGCTGTTGGCAAGCACCAGGGATGTATGAAACTGGTAACTGGTAGGTCTGAGGCTACAGGCTGATCAAGCCATAGCTTCCTGCAGCAACTTCTTTCTTAAGACTTTTATAGAGGAAATGGCAATGTGGCTACCAAGAACCTGTCTGGGAATCTAACCCTCTAACAGAATCTTTAGGTAACTGGATTGCCTGAGAATGACGGGGCCATTGCCATTTTTCCAAGGGAGTTACAGGCTCAAGGGACCAGACTCCAGGATAACACAAGGCTACCATTTGCAGGCATAGCCCCAACCAGTATAAAGGTCTGCCAAAACTAAATGTGCCCCTCTTCTCCCACATCCTCACAATAGCATATTCCTTCCAGAATCCCCTTCCTCCCCTTACCACCGTGGAATCAGAAACAGGCTGCACAATGCCCCCCATCACTTCCTCTGAGATTTATAAAAAAGGACCCTCAACCATAAAAACATACACATACAAGTAACAGTGTATGAACTGAGTAAGTTGTATTTATATATTTAGGAATATACACACACATATAGTACACACAAACATATATATGTAATAACAATTTTTTAAAGAGGCTGTGAATTTGAAAGAGAGCAAGGGGGACATATGGGAAGGTTTGGAGGGAGGAAAGGGAAAAGGAAATGATGTAATTATAACATGAAAAACATAAAAAATGTTTTTTTAAGAGGAGTCTCACTCTGCCTCATGGGTCTGCTGTCTGCCATATGTCCCTGACGTGCTGTCTATCTGCCTATATGTACAACTGTGCCATTAATAACTCTTCTAGTAAATCTCTTACCCAAAAAGACTTTCTGTCTCAGTGCCCCCTTTTGCACCCCACATCTCCATCCTGCCTCAACACCCCCTTTGAACCCCAAGTCTCCATCCTACCTCAGCACCTGCCCTGAACCCCACATCTCCATTCTGCCTCAGCACCCCTCATTCTGCCTCTTTGAACCCCTCCGTGCCCCTTCTTAACCCCACATCTCCAACCTTTCAGTAACTTAGGAAAATCTTTGGTAAAGCAACTTTGGGATTTGTGTGGAGTGCTTGGGACATGTCCGTGTGTATCATCTTTTCAGAGAGTGACCTGTCTTAAGGTAGACCTTTCACACAGTTCATGTACTTCCCAGAGAAGAAATGGTCTTCAAGACATGCAGGAGTTGATTTATGGCTACCACTTTATAAATCTATGGGGAGCCCCTTCCCAGAGATCTCTGGCCTTCAAATCACATACAAGAGGCAATTAGAAGGTGCCAAGGACTCTCTCATTCTCCCTCCCTCCAATTCTTTTCCTTTGATCAAATCTGCTACCATCTAACCTAGGATAATCACAGTAAAACTACCTTGCCAAATACACTCACTGGCTACAGGATACGCCCTGCTTTCAAGAGGCAATTCAGTATAAAGCAAGCTAGGTAACCTCTCTACTTTAGCCCTTTTGTCTGTAAACTGGGGTTTTTTTAAATGTCCCTCACAGAGTGGTTGTAAGTGAAATATAGAATGAAACTGTATATTTAGAGACAAACTGTGGCACACGTGCAAAATGGAATGTTACTTGTTGATAAAATGAATGAGTTGTCGTCATGAAAGACACAAAAGCCTTAAAGTGCTTGAGTTTAAGAACTTAAACTAGGTTAAAGTTAACTGGGTTCTTAAGTGAGAAAGAACCTAGTCCAGAAAGCCTGCATATTCTCTTACTCCAGATGCATGCCATTTGAGAAAAGGTGAAACTGTAGAAACAGTAAAAGATGATCGGTGACTGCCAGAGGTTTGGCAAAGCGAGAAGGGATGGGCAGGGAAGGCCCATGGGATTTTGTACATGTTATAAATTCACATAACAATCTCAGTGAAGATGGAGGAGGGGGAAGTGTCTGCTTAAGTAGCTTTGGAAATTAATGGAGTCTGTAAGACTAAAAGCCAAAAGAATTTCATACTCTGTCTTAGAAAGTTGTTCTCCATAGTTAAGAATTTTGACTCTACTGTATGTGTGTGCTGGAACTAAGAGATTAATAAACAGATGACAGATGTTGGGAGGTGAACTTCTGACTGAGTGAGAATTTATAGATCAGCAAGATGATTAGGCTAGAATGATCCATGTGGTGTGAATTAGAGTTACAGGCCTTGGTATGAACATAATCCAGGCTCCAATAGGTACAGAAATATCTGCAAATATATATTAATACACATTTTATAGTGCATGCTGCTGTGGGATATTCTGTATGTTAAATGTATTGCTCTGATTGATTAATAAATAAAACACTGATTGGCCAGTAGCCAGGCAGGAAGTATAGGCGGGACAAGGAGAGAGGAGAATTCTGGAAAGTGGAAGGCTGAGGCAGAGAGACACTGCCAGCCGCCGATATGACAAGCAACATGTAAAAGATACCGGTAAGCCACAAGCCATGTGGCAACTTATAGATTAATAGAAATGGGTTAATTTAAGATATAAGAACTAGATAACAAGAAGCCTGCTGCGGCCATACAGTTTATAAGCAATATAAGTCTCTGTGTGTTTACTCAGTTGGGTCTGAGCGGCTGTGGGACTGGTGGGTGAGAGCGATTTGTCCTGACCGTGGGCCAGGCAGGAAAACTCTAGCTACAGCATGCTTATGTGTCCTTGCTCTACAAGCCGAGAGATAGTGCAAACTAGGAAACCTTGCACCAAGGTAAAGATGCCAAACCTTGGTTTCTAATACCAAACTCCAGGAAAAGAACTCCAAGCTCTTAGAAGAAATGGCTGCTTCTAGAACCAGAATAGGCAATATACAAGATGAGCATCCTGGAGTGTCAGAAAGTGAGGGATTACTCAACACAAAACAAAACTCTATATTATGGGATGTGTCAAAGAGATACTGAAAGATACTGGAATCAACTGAAAGAGTTCCCAAAGGCCAAAGCTGGAACAACAAAGTCAATAAGGGAGTGTTGGATCATAAGCCAAAGTAGAAAACAATAGTCCATGAGTCTATCCTAATATATATCAATTCTGACACAGACCAATTCACAGGGCAGAATAATTCCAAAGCAGGAGACACTAGCAAGCACTGCCTCAGCTTGGTGGTTGTGATCCACACCAACAGACAATGCCCTCTCCTCTGATGGCCTTCCCCTGAAAGCCTCCAGCCCCACTGTAATTGTGAGAAAAGCTGGACTTGTTCTAATGGAGAAGTATTATCTAAAATACCTGACAAACACTCTCCCAAAGATCAAGGTCATAAAAAGCAGAGGGTATCTGGGGACTGCCATAGCTAAAGCAAACCTAAGGAAATGACTAGACATAATGTGGCTTGCTTGGATGGAATCCTGGATAGCACATGGGCATAATAAAAACGGAGGGAATCTGAATAAGCTACAAACATTAATTGTATAATGGGTCACTCTGTTTGTTCATTAACTTTGATGCATATACCACACTAGTGTAAAAAGTTAGTCAGGGAAAGTAGAGGAGAAGGGGGCATATACAGGAGCATTATTCTATAGTCTGGTTTTCTATGGATCTCAGCTTCTTTAAAAAAAAAAAAAAAAGCAAAATCTAGACTTGATGAAGTGACTGTCTTCCTCATTTGTCTGATCGGGAGGCCTCGGCTTAACTAGCACAAGAAAGCCCCCCTTTAAACGGCAGAGGTGGGGGTTGGGTCCATCCCTTTTTGCTGATTGACAAGAACTTTAGCCAGCCACAAATGGAATGTCAGTTCCTTGGCTTCCTGGAAGCTCACTAAGTCTGTGTTCCTTTCTTCCCCAGGGCATGGCCTTTACACTCGAAGAAAGGCTTCAGCTTGGCATCCATGGCCTGATCCCCCCCTGCTTCCTCAGCCAGGATGTCCAGCTCCTCCGCATCATGAGATACTATGAGAAACAGCAGAGTGACCTGGACAAGTCAGTGGCTGAAGTCTGTTCTCTGTGCCCAGTCCTGAGGCTGAGCTGCCCCACCCTGTGGCCCCCAGAGTGTTTCTAATTTCTCTATAGCTAGGAAAGGCTGGGAGCCCCGAGAGACTTCAGATCCAGCTCTGTCCTTAAAAAGCGTTACGGTCTCCCTAGAGATGAGGCTTACAACAGAAACCCAGCTAAACTGAACCTGGATTCAACTAGCGGAGTCTGGGAGGCCATCTGAGAGATGTTAGAGATGAGTCAGCCCCAGAAGCCTCTATGAAACAGCTCAGCAGTCAGCAAGGGCTTGGAGGAGGGCAGTTCACTGAGCAGAAGGAGATGGGACAAAAAAACTGCAGATCAGTTAAGAAATACAGCAAAAGGAACCGTGGCTAAGAAAGTTCCCCAGCCATACAGACTGTGGTATGCTGGTAAATGTTCCAGAAAGGAGGGGAGGAGAGTGTAGAACTGGAGAGACATGTACACAAATAGCTAGAGAAGTGGAGAAGGGATGCCTTGGGAAGGATCTAGATGCTATGCTGAGGGTCATGGGCAGCAAATAAGAGCACTGCTTCCTCTGAATACTCCTCAGTGGAGACACAACCACAAAGATCTTGTTCCAGAGTCTTCGAGGCAACATTAAGTGTTACAAAAGATGGTAGTCACCACCCAGGTACACACCATGTCAGCACAGCAAAGCCTAGTTGTTCTAAGACCAATTCTAGAATGAGTGAAACCCACTGTCCTGCACTAAATAACTAAAGTTAAGTCTGCCAATCTCTGCCCTTTACCTGTATAACGACTGTGCCAATGACCCATTGGGTTTTATGAGAATTAAACGCATGTCTTTGTGATGTGATTAGAATGTTGCCTGGGACATAGTAAACTCTGTATAAGTTTGTTTTAAAAACTGTGTCATCTTGCTATGGGCTCTAGCAGATATATAGGAAGAAGATAAAGGTTCTCTCAATATCCATAGAGCTAAGTGACTAGAGCTAAATGCCCATGAAGGGCAGAGTTCAGTAGCACATGAGGCTCATTCTGTATCTAGCTCCCAGTGCCTCCTCCAAGGCACCCATAGCTTCTGAGATGCGGTTAACAAGCCTGTCCCTACCCACATCCATGTCCTCACTCTGAAAGCACTGAATCCCAGGGCTATGACTCACATTAACTCCAAGACCGTATTGCCACCAAGTCAAATATTCTCTCCCTTTTGTTCATCTAGTCACGTCATCTTGAAGAGCAAACCAGAAGTTACACAACAGATTAGACTAACAAACTGATACATGTCCAAACTTTGAACCATCAGAAACTCCTATTAAATGTACCAAAAAGAATTAGAGTCCAAGGTAAAATATTTGCTTCAAATATGAAATTATAAAAGCTACACTCTCTAATGCTTGCCATCTCAATGCTTTCCAACTTAATGGGCCTCACTTACTTGCCTAAAGTGATGCTCTAGATCCAAGAAGCAACGAGTGTGCATATTCCCGAGAGCTCTAGAGGGCTTGCTCCTGGCTCACTACTTTCCTAGCTCACTCCCAAGAGACTCTCATTCTGACAGGTGATTGGGAGAAAGGCTAACAGGGCTCTCCAGCCATACAGGCTGTGGTATGCTGGTAAATGTTCCAGTGAGGAGGGAAGGAGAGTAGAGAATTGGAGAGACATGTACACAAACAGCTAGGGAAATGGAATGCCCTACACTGGCAGAGGGTTGAGGGCATGGCTAACCCTGAGTGTAAATCCTCCCTGGGCAAGGCCTCCATTCTTAAGCATAGTGACGTCATCCCGGATCTACCAAACAGTGGTGTCCCTGGATCAGCTGGTTTCTTCTTTCCTTTCCAAGGTATATCATTCTCATGACTCTCCAAGACCGCAATGAGAAGCTCTTCTACCGGGTGCTGACCTCAGACGTGGAGAAATTCATGCCTATTGTGTACACACCCACTGTGGGGCTGGCCTGTCAGCAATATGGTCTGACCTTCCGCCGACCTCGGTGAGTACCTACTAAGGGGGCTAGAGAGAGGCTGGCCTGTAGAGGGTAAGAAATTGCTTCTTGACCTTTAGAGGCTCCCTTGGAGTCAATGGTCCAACAAGGAAACATTAGATTTTAAACACATGGTCAGTAAACTAACACCAGCCAACCAGGAAATGCGCTGAGAGAGAAGTTAGCAAGGGGATATTGAATCTTCTCCACTTCCAAATGATAAATATTCAACATGTTGCTCAAAGTTGGCCTGAGAAGTCATTCGCATTGTTTTAACAATGCCTACCTGTCACTTCTCCATGTCCTCTCCCTTTTCTGTTCATCTCCAGCATACCTACAGCCCTCTGGGTAACTGAGGACAATGAATAGCACTGGATACCAAACACAAACACATGCTCCCTTTCCAGCCCTTAAATCACTACACCTCCATTTGGAGTCAACTTAGTTTCAATACAAAAATGTCACTTTGTAGGCAAAAACTATGGCATTACATTTTCTCCTAAAGCTAAAGGATGTGAGAGAAGCTTTCTAAAGAAATCGTTTTTTGCTTTCATTTTTAGTCCTGAAAGATACATGTATAAATATATTTGTGCCAGAAAAATAGGAAAGGTCTCAGTGTTCTCAGTACAAGGTATCTGATCATTGTAACTGCATAGTTCTTGCATTAGCAATAAAAGGAGGGTCTAGATATGTTATGTGTAATAGAATGTCATAGGAAAGCAATAATAAATGTACAGTGTCCTGTAAACCAGTGGTTCTCAACCTTCCTAATGCTGCAACCCTTTAATACAGTTCCTCATGTTGTGGTGACCCCCAAACATTAAATTATTTTCATTGCTACTTCATAACTATAATTTTGCTACTGTTATGAATTGTTATGTAAATATCTGATTTTTCCCATGGTCTTAGGTGACCCCTGTGAAAGTGTTGTGTAACCCCTATGGAAGGGGTTGTGACCCACAGGTTGAGAACCACTACAAAACAGATACAAAGTTTACATTTATAGAGTAGTTATAAATGAGATTTTTTTGTTTTGCTTTGTTTTCATTTGTTATGGCTTAGTTTTTTATGTTGTTTGTTTGTTTATTGGCTTTTTTTTGAGACAGGGCTTCTCTGTGTAGCCCTAACTGTCCGGGAATTCACTGTGTAGGTGAGGCTGGCCTTGAATCACAGAGCTCTGCCTGCCTCTGCCTCTTGAGTGCTGGGATTAAAGGTGTGCACTACAACCACCTGGTGTGACTAAGTGTTTAAAGACAGGTTCTCTTGTAGCCCAGGCTGATCTGGAAACTCACAATACAGCAAAGCTGTCTGGGATCTCTTGTTCCTCTTGCGTCCACCCCTTGCCACCACACCTGACTACAAACCACTTTTTAAAGGATGTGTTATATAGGGAACATGTGATCATGGATCTATGACACCTTTTGTTAATTTGTGCTGGGCTGTGAAAGATGAACATAAAGAGTTGGGATTAAAAAAAAATTGTCTATGTGGAATGCTGTGCCCTAGGTGAGACATCTATTATCAACTGCTCCAAAGCTCAGGAAACGTCCAGAAGAGGGTGTGGAAAGAACTCATGAGCCAGATGTTTGGGAGGAGGACTGCACAATAGCATCTTCTGGACACGGCAGGGACATTTTATTCGTGAACTCACTGTAGCTGCATTAGGCCATCCCTTTGTGTCATACATGAGGAAGGAGCTCATGAGACTCTACCCCTCACTGAGGAACTATGGGCAGGTAATGAGTGCTGAGAGAGGGAGTCCCATCTTCTTTAGTGATGTAGCCACTAACAGGTTGCCCATATACCAGTAAATAACCCCAACTAATGTCTATATAAGCAACTTTAGTTAAACTCAGTGAGGCGAAAAAAAAGAAGACATCCAAGTAGGGGAGGTTGTTAGGGAAAAGAAGGGTTCCAAAGTGGGGACAGAGGGAAATGAGAGTAATGGGAGTGAAGTGAGCAAAAATGCAGAATATGCGTGTTTGAAATTGCTAAAAAATAAAAAAATAGAAACATAAAAATCTAACTCAGGGGAAAGGGGTAGGGGGATCATATCGGGACCCATGGAATCAAGAGAAAACTAATTAGGGTTAGGAATGCACAGACCCACTCCAGCCACTAAGATGACTCGGTCTCCCTGGGTCAGCAGGTGACATAAGAAGGCTGGTGGTGACCTTGTATAAATGGATGGCATGACGACTCTGTGATGTGGTTAAGGGGGAGGTTTTGATTGTAGCTATGAGGGAGAAAACAGGCACCTGGAATAGTCCAGGGCAGAGAGAAAGTAGACTGGACATGGCCAGTAGACTTGGCCTGGCCAAGGGGGAAAGCAGGAGCAGAGCAGAGAGGGAGAAAGCAGGGGAGCGAGTGGGGGAGACAGAAAGGACCGAGGGAGAGAGACGCATAGCTGACATGGCGGGGTTAGAAGCAGGAATGAGTGGCTGCCGGGGGGGGGGGGGGGGGGGGGGGGGGGTGGGTGGGTGGGGGGGGGGACGACACAGGACGGGACATGAGCTGAAGAAGTTTAGGGCAGGAGGAGAGTTGAGAAGAGCCAGGGTGTCACCATGGACCCTGAAATGTGTAGCAGGTACTTGTGATACTGAGGGAGCCTGGAGGCCAGCATGAGCTTTGGTGTGCTAATAGGCACCTTAGGTAGCCATGTGCCTCTTCTGCCAGTACGAAGGAAAATGGCTCCTTTCATAGTACCCAAAGAATGCTGACTTTTGTCTAAGCACCAGAATTTGGGGAAATGAAGTTTCCTTTGGACCTGACAGACCTAACAGAGGACCATGTGGTGGAGTTTATGAATGTTTCACTGGGGAACAGGGAAGAGAAAACAGAAAAAAAGATAACTACTCTTTTGAAAAGTTGTGTTGTTAGTTGTAGTTGCTGGAAACTCAGGAAGATATGCGGATCTAGAGGAATTTGTCTTTCATTGGTGTGTTCTGATTTGAGACAGGCTGGAGCAGTCATCCTAATGACTACATCCAAGGGTCCGATGGCTGCTTCCTTCCCATCTTCCATGCTCAGCTCCGTGTCACTCTCTGGTCCTGGTCTCGTGATATTGTTTGATTGTCTTTGTAGCACTTGTTCCTGCCTCTAATAATTCTGTATGTGTTTACTTCTGCCAAGAAAAAGTATGGAATTTTTTATTTTATTTATCTAGATACCGATCTTTGTTAGCATGCATGGCATCTACCTCCCTGAGGTGGTAAAACAGGAGGTCCAAGGGTCTGGGTAGAATGGACAAAGATTTCTGCCCAAAAATGAAGTCTCTTTCACGTGATCAAGGGAGTTGGATGGATGGGGAGCTGTTCCTGGCTCAGGTCAAGTAGGATCTGTGGTGCTCTAAGGAGTCAGCAATGGGCAGAGCAGTGGAAGCAAGGTGGGGCTCAATGTGTGCAGAAACAGGATCCTGAACCACTTCGACACGGGGAACCAGGTCATCTTTATGTGTAGGTAGTGAGGGTGCTGTAGCTGGGGACACAGTGTGGGGGAAAAATAGGCAACAACCCAAGCACAAAATCCAAAGATGGACTGGAATGTGGAGAAAATCGTAACTCTAAGGCCAGATACTATCCTCAAATCTTTACGCATCCTACTTATTATCGTCACACCATTGGGAGGTAGGTACTGTTATCTTCTGCAGAATGAGGAAGCTGAGACACAGAGAAATAAGTTACCCAAAGTCTCACAGCAAAGCCAGGACTGGACCTGTGTACTCAGAACTAGAGTGTGAGCAGGAAACTGCCACACTGCTCGCTACACCGCCTCACAGTTCAGGAGTGGGCGCACACAATGGGCATTCAGGGTTGGGAACCATTGCAGTTCTAAGAATGATTGACTGCCCAGGACCTAAGGTGAAGATTAGCTAGATGCCATTTCAGAGCCTCTCCCCAGAGGAAAGATCTAGTCATGCCATTGGCTCGCAGCTGGCTGACGCTAAGACAGGTTCAGGCAGACTGAAATGTCTTCTCGGATTAGTTCCTCACACCTAGTACAGTGTGTTTTTCACTAACCCTTCTTCAGATGACTACCCAATTAAGTGATCTGACATGTGACATTCTGAGCTGTTGCTCTAGGTTTCCATCTGGCCTCTTCCCAGGTGTTAATTTCATGCCAGCCTTGCTCCCAAGGGAGTGGAGACTGGGTTCTGCCTTAGGCCAGGCCTCAGATGAGGCTCAGGGCTAGGAGGGCTTTATAGATTAACATCTGAGGGGAGGACAGTCCCAGGGCCAAGAGGAGGAGAGCCAGGCCCTCTCAGTTTCTGAAATGATAAATATTCCTGCCAGGTTGCAGTTAACAAAGAAATGCTCTGTAGAAGGGCTTGGTCCCATACCAAAGCTATTTAGGTCCAACCAACACTAGAATTGAGGCCTCCAAGACACCTCGGCTCCACATTACTGCAGAGCCTGGAAGGAAGGACCAGAGTATCTCAGGGTACCTAAAAGTCTTGAGTAGCTCTATTAGGAGAGTAGCTATCCCTCATCCCTTAGTGCCTTTCCCCTGGAACAACCTCTGCCTGTGCTTCCGTAGGTCTGACTGACAGGGGCACCCACTAATAGTTACTGGAAAGAAGTGAAAGCCAGAGGGATGGCTGGGTAGATGCCAGGACAGATTTCAACCCAAAAGACAGGTGTCAAGAGGAAACCAATATGGTAGCCAGGGTCCATAAGTGCTCTTCTCCCAAGCTACCCGCCCTTCATCACTGCTGTACGTACCTTCCTCATTCTCTTAGACTCCAGGTGATGCACACACACACAATTGTGGATATAGTATTTTGAGTCTCAGTGTGCTGTTCCACTTGTGTGGGTGAATGGAGGTGTTAGTGAAAAAATTATTCATGGTAGTCAATTAAGATGATAAAGCAAACTTTATTCAAGTGGAGGACATTATCAATAGGTATAGAGACCACTGTGCAAATTCTTTCCCCAAGGGAAAAGATTAGATTCAATTCTAGCAATGAAAAATGGGAATTAGAACCAAGAAGTGGAGTAGGGGTGGGTGGTAATATCAAAGGTAGAAAACTTTTGCTAAAGTAACTTGGCAGAATTCTTCCTCAGAGTGGCTTCTTCAAGAACAGAGAGTGAAGTCCACTGCCTGGCCTATCACAAGAGACGGAGGAGCCTGACTAAAGGTTTGGTTGAAGGAGAATCTATCAGAGAGTTGGACCATGGGGAGCAGAAAGAGATCAGATCTTAAAGTCAGGCCATCTTGGCCTCAAATTTCAGGTCCTGATTGATAGTTATGATAAATGGCGCTGTTTGCAGCACTGGTTACCACGTGGAAAGGTCACGGTCATGACAGAACCCAGTGGTACTTTTTAGAGTTTTATTAGGAGGAAAGCAGGGGAGGGAAAGAGGAAAGCCAGGCCTGGGGGGAGAGAGAGATGGCAGGAGCAGAGCAGAGAGCAGGGAACAGAGAGAGAGAGGGTAGGGGTCTGCATCCGGCTTTTTAAGGCACAGATTGCTTGACCACGTGGTGGCTACATAGTTGCCAGCACCCACTAATGACATAAGATGCAAGACCCCGAGGAGTGAGAGCAGGATCCTAAAATTACAGACTTTTTGCTTATTATAAAAAGTGAGTGAATAGGAATAGAGGTGTCATTTCTCTCCAAAAAACTGCTTCCAGCTGACTTGGTGGGCGTTGGTTGGCTTCTTAGGAGGGTAGGGAAAGGAGGCCTTCTGAGGTAGACAGGTATCCTGGGATGGTGGGCTGTCCTGCTGCCCTGCAGCCATCCATCCCTCTTGGCTTGGCACTCTGGCCACTTTTGGGTCTGACAGGATGCTGATGAGACAGAAAAAGCCTGAAGTAGATCTGACCTTTCCAGATGGATTTAAGCTGGTTTCTGGAGCTTGGGAAAAATTTTGAACATGTTAAGAAGCAGCCATGAGAAGATGAGTGACCATTTGTAGTGTTTAGTACACTGCTTATATTGGTTAGTGTTAATGGTAGAGACAGATTGGAACATCTTTTTAAGCTTTATCAAAAACAGATTATTTAAGGCACCTGTTTCTTTTACTAGTTTAGCATCCAGGAGACAGGTGATCAATTGCTGAGAGCATTTAACAGTAAAAGATGATGATATTAAAGTCAGTTTTTGTAGAGCCTAGACACTTTTGGGTCTGGGGGTGTAAATACCTTTTAGCTGTTACAGTTTCTTACTTGATGATCTCTGGACTCCGGTTCTGTGGTGATCCTGTAACCATTAGCTGAGCAGTGAATTAAAAGAGGGAACTGGGAAGAGAAAAGCTTGTGATGCATAAGAATTTACTTTTTGGAATTAGGAACGAGGCAGAGATCAGGGCCCTGTCTGTGTGCATGAGGAGGAGAAGCACTGCTGACAGGTCTGGAGTGAGGCACATGGAGGGAGCAATGAAATGAAAGCTCCACTGGAAATCTTTTCCCATTAAGTAACCCTGAAAGTGCAATTAAGTCTGGTGAGGTGGGTAAAGCTGTCCTCCCTAGTCCGACAATAGGGAAATGAGGAGAGGTGAGACCCCAAAACTCCCAGGACTGGGTTAGTGACTCTGGTGTCCAAAAGGGAAGAAATGGATCACTTCCATGCTGCGTTCTGGGTTCCTTGCGAGCCTGTGACCAAGCTTAGGTCTGCTTGAGGTCTTAGCTTGATGTTCCCATGCCATCTTGGTGCCTGGGTGCAGTCAGCTGACCAGTTGTCTCTCTAGGTGGCACCTTCAACAAGGCTCAATTGATGGCCTGGCCTGGCAGGGCACGCACTAGCCCGTGTGGCTCCCCCCGACCCCCGTACTTAAAACAGGGACCCAATGGCTTTTGGGGGCCAGCATGCACCAGCACTTAGCAATTCTGTTCTCAGCCTTTTTTAATCTCTCCCCAGTACACCTTAAATGTCACAGATGAAACTTCTGCCTGTGGTTCAGGAGCCTTGCTCTGCAGATGCTTAAGTTTTAGCCCTATGTCAGGGAGGTCTGAGTGACAAGAGTCGGATTTTGCTTCATGTCTTGAATTTTTTTTCCTTGATGTCTGCTGGCTTGAGGACAGCTTTTGGAAGACCTGCCAGGAGGCAGGCTATAAACTGATCTCTAACTAAAGAGCCATCCTGTAAACTTATTTGTATGGATCCTAGCCTACTTTCAGACCCGTCTGTACCTCTCACAGCAGCTTGAGAATGAGTGGGAGGAGTTAAGGTGAGCTAGGGTGAAAGTCAGCAGAAGCAGCCCGCCCAATACTGGAGAGCAGAAGTCAGATAGACAGAAGTGGTTGCACATGGCAGGGGGCCATAGCGGGAGGGAGAAGGGTTCAGAGCTTCAGTAGGAAGCTTGGGGATAAGGTAACTCTTTTCATTTGCCCATTCATTGGGAGAAGTTAGATGATTTCTGTGAAGCCGTTATGCAGCCATATTTACTGGTATCCGCCCCTACGTCCCACGGCTGCAGCCGAAAGAGAAAAAATAAAAATTAAAATAACAAACAGGATCTCAGGCTCCTATTTCAAGTGTCCTTGAGAATAGTCAGAGTGTGAACTGGCATTAACAGCACAAGTTACCCCAACCATCCTCACGATAAGGGTAAGGACTGGGGCAAACATACCGGAGACCCCCCCCCCGGGGGGGGGGCCAGACAGCATCCTATACTTCATCAAGAGAGAATGTGTCATGGTACACAGCTGAGGACACCTCAGGGTCCAGCATAAGTAATATAGCTCAGGCTGCAGGCATGGGAAACGGCGGGGAAACTCACCAGTCGCACATGTGGTGGAGGGAGGTGTGGTGGCAGCGGCGGTCGCAGCTGGGCAAATGAATGAAAAAAGCATAGTAGGCAGTGACAGGTCCTCGGTTAGGTTTCCGACAACATTCAGCCCTGGACGCTGAGTGCGTGGAATTTCCCATCCGAGAACAGAGTCACGGCACCAAATGATAGTTATGATAAACAGCGCTGTTTGCCATGCTGGTTGCAGTGCTGGTTGTGGTGCTGGTTACCTTGTGGAAAGGTCAAGGTCATGACAGAACCCAGTGGTACTTTTTAGAGCTCTATTAGGAGGGAAAGGGGAGGAAAGGGAAAGAGGAGAGCCAGGCCTGGGGGGAGGGAGAGATGGCTGGAGCAGAGCAGAGAGCAGGGAATAGAGAAAGATCAGAGGGAGAGGGTGGGGGTCCACATCCGGCTTTTTAAGGCACAGATTGCATGACCACGTGGCAGGTATGTAGTCGCCAGCACCCACTGATGACATAAGACACAAGACCCGAGGAGTGAGGGCAGGATCCTAACACTGGTAGCTTTGACAATTAGCATAATAAACCCCCGGCCTTTTCTGTAGGAAATAGGAGCAATGAGTATGCTGCATGTGAAGATTTTGTGATTCCCTTTGGCTAGGGCCTGGCCCTATGAGGTACCAGGAGCTCCCTGACTCACCATCCCTAGGATGTGTCATGTGACTCAGTCACCCTCCGTGTACTGGGTAGTTTTATGTCCAGTTGATACAAACTAGATTCATCAACTGGGCAGTGGTGGCACATGCTTTTTATCCCAGCACTTGGAAGACAGAGCCAGGTAGATCTCTATGAGTTCAAGGCCAGCCTGGTCTACAGAGTGATATCTGGGACAGGCACCAAAACAACGCAGAGAAACCCTGTCTCAAAAAAAGCAAAACAAAACAAAAAAAAATGAGTCATGGGGGTGGGGGAGCCTCAATTGAGAAAATCCCTCTATAAGACCAGGCTGTAGGCAAGTCTGTAGGACAGTTTCTTAATTGGTGGTTCACGGGGAGGGTCTAGCCCATTGTGGGTTGTGCCACCCGTGGACTGGTGGTCCTGAGTTCTATAAGAAAGCAAGCTGAACAAGCAAGCCAGTAAGCAGCACTCCTCCGTGACTTCTGCCTTAGCTCCTGCCCCCAGGTCCTTGCCCTGCTTGAGTTCCTCTCCTGACTTCCTTAGATGATGAACTGTGATATGGAAGCATAAGATGAGTAAACCCTTTCCTCCCCAACTTGCTTTGGTCATGGTGTTTCATCACAGCAATAGTAACCCTAACTGAGACATTGCTCAAGAACATGGGCATCTCCGTCCTTTGAAATGCCACCATACTCCATTTTTTGGTCCAGATCCTAAACAAAATTACCTGCAATCTTAAGTAACAAATTCATTAGCAAGTATCCACAAAAACTTAGAAAAGTGTGCTGAGTTTAAAAAAAAAAAAAAAAAAAAAAAAAAAAGACTAATTGGATGTTCTGTGGAAAACACCTAGAGATTTATTTGGATTTGAAAAAAGATAACATCCCTTGGCTCTGAGCCCAGCCACCATCCTTTCCTGCAAACAGATGTGTTTCTGCACCCAGGCCAGTATGACATACATACAGGATATTAATAGCTGTCATTGATTGAATGCTTACAGTGTCTGTGATTGGGCCCTAGGCTAGGAACTCCCACAAAGCACTTGCTATTTTACTGAGAAAGAAACTGGAACCAGCCTGCTCAAGATCTTAGAGCTAACTCAGAAGCAGTTCTCTGTGCTTTTTCTGTACCTGTAGTCATGCTTCCTGTGGCCCTGGTAAACAGGATGCTTCATAGATAAACACCTGCCTTCTTGTAAACTCTCTTGCACAATGGACCTGCCCAGAAGAGAGGCATAGAACTCACAAAAACCCGCAGGCAGAAGGAGCAGTATGCCAGGATGGACAGAGCATTGGGGTTGGAGTCCACAGTAGTGTCAGTCTCCGTACCATAATAATAACCAGGCAACCCTGGAGCCTAGCTACCCTACCTCCAAGCTTGCATTACAGAAACTGTGCACCTCATGGGGCCTGTTGTGAAGGTCAGAGGTGCTAAATGCTTTATTGATGGCAAAGTTCCCCACTAACTTAAATGGTTTTTTTTCCTTCTCTCCTTCCTCACTCCAATCCCCGTAAGAAGCTGTGGTTAAGTTTCATTCACCTTGTAGTTTCCTGCTTCCTGCTCAGTATGTCTAATGAGCCTCATTTTCTCACACTGGAACATTTTTATCTTCACACACACACAAAGAGAACCTCTGGGACACACATCGTATATTTCCTAAATGTGCACTGGAGTCCATTTCTAGCCAAACAGGAAAAATGGGTGTCAATATCCTGAACAAAGTCAATGTGGAAAACAACAGCAAACTGATCCCAGCAAACAGGGAGACCCCCCTGCCAGATACCCAGGACACAATCTTTGAGCACATTACAATCAGGATTTACCCAACTGTCGGTTTTGAATCACACTTACACACACACACACACACACACACACACACACACACACACACACACCCCACCTAGCACAATCAGAAGAAGGCAGGCAGAAAGCAAGAATTAACATCATTGGACCCACCTCACTTCTACCCCCAGGGTGCTAAAGCAGAGATTCCCTGTTCCATACTGTGTTCTAACAAACTCCTCTGCCAAACTATTTCAGCAGCACTGCTGGAAAGGCTCCCTGGAGAACCTGTGAGGTCTGCCCCTGGGTCTCTTTGGCATCTCCTCTGGACCTCCAGGTCTTTGGTCTTAGGAATCATCAGGTCTAGGTTCTTCATGTGTGATCCCCTTCCAGGCTACAAACCCTGGGGCAAGTCATCTCACTCATTCATACTGGGTAAAGTGGCGGAGTTAGGCTACCTGGCTTCTATAATGTCTTCCAGTTCTAACAATTTATGATCCAATTAATGAAACTCTATGATCAAGTTAGCAACGAGATCTTGAAGTAAGTCATAGTCTACATTGTGTGACTGAGATTAATTTTTCCCACCTGTGAAGTTAAGAGAATTTTGTCTGGGCAGAAGTTCTCAGTCCTAGAAACACATTTGAAAATACCTGTGAAGCATTCATTAAAATCCCTGAGTTAGAAAAAGGCTCTTTGGTTTTCAAGGCTCTCCAGAAGGTTCTAACGGGAGCCACACTGCAAACCATCAAGCTGGGTGATCCCTTCTAGTTGGAACTGCTATGACTTTTAGAGAGTCAACAACCTGTGTCTCATATTTTGTAAGCCATACCAGCCCGGACGTATACTTGGAGATTAAGGTCCCAATATAACAGAACTTCTCTCTAATTGAGTGCTCAGTAAATCAAGTTGTTGATCTCCACTACCAGGTTCTCTCATGTCTCACTTACAGGGTTGCTGGGCCAGGGGGAGCTATGTCTCTTCTAATACACGCTGGCATTCTTCTGACTTCCCTGTGTGACTGCCCACCTTGTATTCATAGACGCCCACTCACCTGATAAGTAATTAGTTACAGTAGCAGACATCATGTTCAAGGTGAATCAGTTGAGTGAGTACATGGCTAGCGAGGTCTGGCTCAAAAGATAACCTGGACCAGTTGATGTCCTTCCCAGGAATTTGACCTGGAAAAAAAATGATATAGAGAGAACTTTCTAGTTTGGAAGAGACATGAGGACAGAAAGGATGCTGTGGTTCAGATTTTAGAATAGGGTCATGGTGAGTCAAAGACAAATGCCAACTGGAAAGGAACAGGAAACAGATCAGTAGGTGAAGGGGTCCATGGAAAGGAAACAGAGAAAATGGGAGAGCGAGCCGTCAGCAATTGGTCCCTCTTGCTGCCTGACTGGCCCACAGTTTTCCATACTAGTTCCTGTCCACGAATCTACAATGCACCCTCTTTCTCCAGAGGTAACTTAAGTGAACCTCTGCTGTGAGTAACTAGAAGAGCCAAACTGAAAAGGAGCTCTGAACTCAGATAGATCTGATGACCTTCTTAGATTGGCTGGCGTTGACATCAAAGCGCCTCCATCTTTAGCATGCATGAAAGCTAACTGGAGGACTTGCTGAGATACACATTCCACAGGTCCGGGAAGGGACCAGAAAATGTCCATACCTAACCAGGTCCAGAGATGCTGCTGCTAGAATCACTGGGCTAAGGGGAAGTGAAAGGAAGCTCACAGCAAAATGAATAGAGACCGTTTAAGGAAGCAGGAGTAGGCACTTCCAGGCCCCCACTGCACACAGGGAGAAACAACGGTGAGTCATGAACATGGGTTCTGATGCCAATGCATGTCACCAACAGTGTAACCCTCCGTAAGTCTCCCACCCCTTCTTGGACCTCAATTTCATCTACAGAATGGGGAGTTTTACTAGGGATTTCAAGTGTTAATTCTGACCCTGACAATCTCCAGTTTGTGGAGCAGACTGAAGGCCTGGAACGATAAAGTTACCACTAAGGTTTGTGGTATTTAAGATAAAAATGAAAAGGTAGGTGAAAACACATTCTTTTCATTTTCTGACAAGAGAAAGCTTGCAGGCTTATCTGTAGACGTGTCTTTTTTTTTTTTTTTTTTTTTTCTGAGAGCTCTGGTTCACAAGCGGGCACTTTTCCAAACAGACCAGCTGGGCAGACCAGCATTGTTAAGTACGGTTTGGGGCTGTGACTTGGAATCTCTGCTGGAATGGATATAAGGCGTGAGGAGCCTCTCCAAGGGACATTGTTTAGCTAGTATTTGTCACGAATAGCACAGGAGTGTACTAACTAGTTCCCCCATCCCACGTTGCTGAAACAGTTTGAAGCACAGAGGTGGAGGAGAGAAAGAACATTTACTGTGTGTCCAGATTACACAGACTTGAATCATGGAGAGAACTGGCTTATTCTCTTTAGAGATTGTCAGGACTTGCATTTTTTTTTTAAAAAAAAAAAAAAAAAAAGTACTTGCTTCATTGTCTGGGACCTGCCCAGGATTTTCCCCTCCAAAGGAGCAGCTTGCTCTGTGGACAGGACTGAAGGCACTCCTTGGCCATCTGTGAGTTTTAGCATAGAAGGCTGGATGTGGAGGTGGGAATTGTTGAGCAGTCCCATGTAGACACAAAGACTGCATTCTTCTTACTTAAGCTGGGGACACATGAACTTTATCAAGTAGGACGGGATGTTCTCTGTTTGACTTCCTTTAGCCAAAGGCAGATTTCCCTGGCATTTTAAACAAACTGATTTTGTTTCTCTGTCACTGGCTCTGTCCTTTTCCTCCGCTGTCCCTGGCAATCCCAGCCATGTGATCAAAGACTAATTGTGAGAGGGAATTTCCTCAGTCAAACCAGGAAACACGCACACGTACAAGCAGGAGTTGAACAGACCTTTCTTCGAACAACCTTGATCTCCCATTGACCTGTAAAATGTGCTAAAGGCTATGTTGACTCATGCTAAATTTAGTTCAAAAAGAGCCTCAATTGGTGCAAATGTTCTGGAAGGTTCTAGGATAGAGGAAGACTAACCAATTCCTGGCATAAAACTTTTTGAGAAAAGCAAAAGTTACCTTGCCATAAACAGCCCCTCCTTCACTTAGCCTGCCCCCAGAGTTATTATTGTTTTATTTTCTGGCATTAGACCATTTCACCTATGCAGATCTCTGGAAATCCCCATGTCTTAGTGGGTAACATTGAACTTTTTGAACATGTTGCTTAGAGACTTTTAAGATTTATTTATTTATTTATTTATTTATTTATTTATTTATTTATTTATTATGTACATTGGGGGTTTTCCTGCGTGTATGTCTGTGTAACAGTGTCAAATGTCCTGGAACTGAAGTTACAGACAGTTGTGAGCTGCCCACTGGGTGCTGGGAATTGAACCCTGGTCCTTTGGAAGAGCAGCCAGTGCTCTCAACCACTAAGCCATCTCTCCAGCCCCCTCTTAAAGACTCTTGAGCTATTATTTCTCAAGCCAATACGGATCAGCAATTAAGAAGGATAGGTAATGTTGCAAATGGAAGGAGTGGATCAAGAAGGGCATGTCTAAGGTGCTAGAGACAAAAACAAAATTCAAGACTTGTGATGACTAATCTTGGTTGTCAGTTTCAAACATGGAAACCTCAATTGAAGAATTGCCTCCACCAAATTGGCTTGTGGACATGTCTGTGGAGCATTTGCTTGATTACTAACTAATGTTAGAGGACTCAGCCCACTGTGGGCAGCACCATTCCTAAGCAAGTGGGCCTAGCTATAAGAGAAAAGTAGCTAAGCGAGAGCCTAGAAACAAGCCAGGAAGAGCTTTTCTCAATGGTTCCTATCTTGGCCCCTGCTGGAGTTCCTGCCCTGACTTCCATCTGTGATGGACTGTGAAATAAACCCTTTCTTCCTATCATAGTTTGCTTTCTAGTGCTGTGATAAAATAACATTACCAAAATCAATTTGGAGAAGAAAGGGATTATTTCATCTTATAACTCTCAGGCCACACTCCATCACTGAGGGAAGTCAAAGCAGGGACAGAAGCAGAAACCTTGGAGGAAAACTGCTTACTGGCTTGCTCCTTGTGGCTTGCTCAGTCTGGTTTCATATAGCACCCAGGACCAGCAGCCCAGGGGTGGCACCACCTATAGTAGTCAGGGCCCTCCCACATCAATCATCAATTAAGAAAATGCCCCACCTGCTTGTTCATGGGCCAATCTGGGGGGAGCATTTTCTCAATTGGCATTCCCTCTTCCCAAATGACTCTAGCTTGTGTTAAGCTAACATCAACTAGCCAGCATACCTCCCCAAGTTGCTTTTGGTTGAGGTGTTTATCACAGCAACAGAGAAGCAAACTAGAGCAGGACCAGATGTGGTATTACCAGCATTGTGCAAAAGGTTCCTGGAATAGAGCAAGTGGGAAACCAAAAGGATAAAAGGAAACACTGGGGTCCACAATGGACTTCCTCAGCTCCATATGTTTGGATTATCTCTTCTCCTGGCTCACAGGCTTCCAGGAAAAGAATCATGTATTATACTTTGCTAGATCTCCTGAGCATCTTTTCTTGAAGCCCTTATCAGAGAGAGCACTTGAACAAGGGTTTCTGCAACTAAGAGGACATCTCAGTGATAAAAGCATGTAATAAGGATGCACAAAACCCTTAGTTCAAACTCAAGCCTCCAAAAAAGTCACAGGAAGAGGTGGAAGAGGGAGGAGAGAGAGAGAGAGAGAGAGAGAGAGAGAGAGACTCTTCTGATGAAATTCAACAAGCATTGTCTAAGCATCGTCTTTATGGTCAGTCACCATAAACACATAAAGTTCCAAATGGAATAAGGATATTTGTCCATGGATTCCTGGTCTGTGTCCTTCAAGAGTTTACAGCTCAACTAAGAATGATTCTGAGGCCATATAAACCAATAAATAATGTATAATTTGGATTATCTAGTTTACTAGACACTAGTACTGAGATAACTCATTATGGTAAAGAAATTTTCTTTGTATGATCGGTCCTAGATCTAAGGAACCTTGAAAGGATTTTGGTGTACTTTGGGAAGATGCTCCAACATAGGCCATGGTGTACAAAGATTAACTGGATGAGTTCCAAGGAGATAAACTGCATAAGCAAGGCATGTGGAGGGCTTTGCTGGTAGCCTCTGCCTCCTTCCTAACATCACCAAGTTTCCCAGTTGTCTTTTGTCCTCCCAATTATTGTAAGGATTAAAGGTGCCTTGACCCTTCCAGAACCAATCAGTAGGTCTTAATTATCCTCAGGTTATCCTAATGTTCTGCTTCCTTGCCAGTGACTGATTTAGATGTAGATACTGACCCAATTCTGGCCAAAAAAGATAGACGTGATCTGCCAGAGGACTTCAGGGGATTTCTTTTCTGTTTGGTTGGTTGGTTGGTTGGTTGGTTGGTTGGTTGGTTGGTTGGTTTTTGTTTTTCACTTCAGAAGAAAGCCTCTAGACATTTCTAGACATACTGACAACCGTCTTGGAAGTCTGGAACTGATTGTAACAGTCACTCCACAGCCCCAGTGAATGCAGTCCTTACTACCAACACTACAATGCCAGGGACGGCAAAGTAGAAACATGGGCAATCCAGTCTATAGCCACAAAACAAATCCTGGAGGCATGTTCCTCTGGACTTCTTGTTATATAAAGTAAATTTCCTCTTCTCAACTAGTTAAATAAAAGGCCCCTGTTCCTCCAGTTGAAAACAATTCCCCTTCCTGGTGGAATGCTTGAGTTGCCCCCTTGACGGGTGACAGTAGCCTTTATCTCTGTATACAGAGCATCCAGTACCCCAGGTACTCTTCTAAGCACTTCCCTCATTCAGACTGTAAGGGTATAGAGCGGCACTAGTGTCTGGCTAGCACTGGATTCCGGGTCAGCCGTGGTTTGGCTGGCGGCGGAAGAGAGCGGAGGAATCAGGAGCCATGATTACCGGAGTTAGAATGGGCTTTATTAGAGAGAAGAGGGGATAGGACAGGAGAAGCCAGGCCTGGCAGATAGGAAACAGAAAGAGAGGGGCACAGAGAGGCGCCAGAGACCGAGAGAGACGTAGGCGTGCACCTCTGGCTTTTAGGCTGGGACGCAGTCACCTGCTGATGACGTGCAGAATGCTTACACAGACCCCACAGTATTTCCTATGGAATAGGATGATTTGAAGTTGTTGTGATAAAAACCATGTACAAAAGCAGCTTGAGGAGGAAAGGGTTTACTTCAGCTTGCATTTCCAGGTCATAGCCCATCAAGAGAGGCTGAGGCAGGAATGCAAGCAGAGGTCATGGAGGAATGCTGCTTTCTGGCTTGCTCAGCTAGCTTCCTTATGCAGCCCAGGCCTATCTGCCTAGGGATGGCACAGCTACAGTGGGCTGGTCACTCATATCTATTAGCAATTAAGAAAATGCCTCAGAGACATGGCCACAGGCCAATCTGACCAAGGAAATTCTTCAGCTGAGTTTCTCTTTTCCCAGGAGCCTCTGGGCTTGTGTTAAGTTGACAGTTGAAGCTAACTATGACGTGGTATGTGTCATTTCCCTTTCTGCTGCTGTGATAAAATACTCTGCCAGAAACAAGGCAGAAAGATCGCAGCTCAAGACTATAGGGTCCCATTGCAGGGGACTTCTCCATGGCAGGAACTTGAGGCAGTTAGCCATACTGCATCGGCAGTAAAGATGGATGCATGCTGGTACTCAGTTCACCTTCTCCTTTTCATTTAGCCCAGGGCCTAGCCCCATTCAGGATGGATCTCCCCACCTCAAGTAACTCAGTTAAGAAAATCCCTTACAAGCATGCCCACAGGCCAACTTAATCTAGACAATTCCTCATTATGACTCCCTTCCTAGGTGATTCTAGATTGTTTGAAGTTGACAAAACAACCATGGCAGTGTGTGTAATACTATCGATCCAGTTTTCAGGAGGAAGAAAATGGAGCAGCTGAGTAAATCTTAAAAGGCTTAGCCATCTAGTGTCTAGTAGAGCCACACTTTACACCAGAGACAGTGCCCTGATCAGTTCCCTATCCTTTCTTACACTTCCTGGACTGCTTCAATGAACACCTCTCTCCAGGACAGGAAACTGTCCACTGAGTCAGTCCACCCTGGACAGAAGATATTACAAGATCAGTATGTTGCCAGAATGGGGACAGGAAGAATGACCATACAGAGAGTGAGGAATTTGGATGGGGCTATTCAGGGGCGGTGATAGACAGTTGAGTGAGGGAACACTGGACCAGAAGTGCCTCTTGGAGAGATTTTGCCGAGAACTCACTGACGTGTAAAACCAAAGAACTTGTCAACACCTCAGGTATGAGATGGAGCTATGGAAACAGGTCACTGAGAAGCCGGGATCCACAGGTAGAAGTGAGGGTTTTCAGACTGTGGGCTGTGCTCTGATGAACCTGACAGTGTAGGGAGCAGAGCTTGGGCTCCTGAAACAGAACACTGAGCCAGATCACAACCAACACTACTGAATTCACTTGTTTTTATTGACTGGCCGTACTGGGTTGGTCAAGGTGTCTTCATTATCTTTGAATCCCATAACAGCCCTGAGAAGTCAGAGTGTATTGTACTCCAAGAGGAGACACTCAAAGGCAGAGGGCAGCATGCCCAAGACTGTGTGCTAGTAAGTTGCTGGTCTCCAGCTTGTATTAGTACTACCTCAAGGCCTCTCTCGCCATTCATTTTAAAACTTCCATTAGTCTTACATTGCTAAAATCCAGTGTTTCTGAATCATGTGTATTCTTTAAAAAATTTGGTCAACCCCCTCTGTCCCTAAAAACACCAAAGCAAACACATCCCTAGGCTAAAGGAAATTAGCAACAGGTACCTACAGGAGTCCATGTGTATGAGTCTCAGGCCACTGTCCCTCACAATGAAACAAGGTGTGGTAGGACTGTGAATTACAGTGTCAAGTTAAGGTGATTGGTTATACAAGCTCGGAAAGAAAGCCCAGCTTCTTACACATAGCAAGGACTTTATGGGCCCTCTGCTCTCACACTGAGTTGGGATCCGAATATTTAACAGCCTTTACATTTTAAAACGCACCTCTGGCCAACATACCTATATGCCCCTGCAGCCCATTCCAAACACTGTCAAGCAGCTCCCTGACTCAGGTTCCAAGAGAAAGTGTGGAATTAGCCTCCTAAGAGGCCTTTGAGTAGGAGACTCATCTCTCCAGGAAGCAGTGGGTGGGACTCTGCCTGGGAACAAATTGGTTGGAATTGATTAGCTCTTACAAGCCCCTGGAGCTCTGCATTTCTGTAGCTTTGCCTCCCTGCACAGCATACAATGGCAGGATCACAGATCTATAAATCAAGCAGCTCAAACTAAGGCTAAGAGAGGAAGTGACGCCCTGATTGCCAGTGGTCCAAGTCAGGGCAAGTGACAGGACAATGACATAAGTCTTCCACCCCTTATTCTCAAACCTTTTCTGCCCTCCAGTCTACAGAAGATAGATACTATCTATGAATTGTAACCATATGTTTTAGAGCAAACTCAAATATAGTCCTTTAGACTGCTCTGTGAAGCAGGGGAGCCCACTTTCCCACAAGGAAATAAAGAATTCAAGAGGGTGAGTGACCCTCTCCCACCCCACCCCAAAGCTGTACAAATAATAAAAGAAGAGAACTGAGCCAGGTCCTAGGATTTATAGCCTCCTATTTGCCACTCAGAACTGTTTCCATAAGAAGAGCCAAGAACTCCAACAGGGGAGCCCTATTCATTTGCTAACAGGTAAATATCAACATCCTGCTCCCCATAGGTCCTTCCTTGCCGTACTTGTTAGCTGGAAGGAGGGGTGGATCGATGGAAAATACGTGGAATCTTCTTTTCCTGATAACTTCTGATAGAAACATAGAGGTGTGGGTTGCTGTTATCAATGGCTCCTTAAACACAAAGAGCTATAACTGTAGCTTTGCACAATGAGTCTTAAATTTGTTTAATGTGAAAATAAAATGTGGCTTGATTCACTTAAGAATTTTCAGCAAGAATATTTGCACAAGGCATGATCAATTTTCGCTAAGTGTTCCTGTGATTTAGTTATATATAAGCACTAGGGAAAGAACATTATAGCAATCACAAAGAGTTTCTATGTTAGTAGGATAATTAAAGAATAGACTTTATTCATTGTTTGCAAAACAATGTGGCCCTCAAATCTAGTCTATCAGCTGGGGAGAAATAAACAGCTGGAGTGGAATAAGATCATGACCCACATGTCCTGAACCCTTGGTTCCAAGGTCTACTAACAATGACCAACGCTCATCACAAATGAGCTTGAAGAAATTGCCCTTGTCTCCCAGTATAGGATGAACCCTGGGTGAGCCAATCAGTGCCTCTCATGTGCAGCCAAGCAGAGGGACATAGTTGTGAAGTTGTCATGGTGACCTTTTTACTTATTGGAAGAATAGATGAAGCCAAATGACCCCCTAGATTCAATGGGGATAGAAGTGGGGGTGTCCAGGAGTGAGGAGCAGGGGGAAAAAAAACATATCTTTAGTCAGAGAAAGTATGAAAAGTTTAAATTCAAGTAACAGTAGGAGAAAAACAGAAAGGGAGCTATGTAAAATAATGAAGAGGAAAAGCAAAGGATTTTTATCATCAAAGTGAGAAGGTGCTTGAGAATGAATGAGCTGCACCTGTTTTAAAGTTTCCTAAGAAACTACTTAAGAAAATTACACACTCCAGTCCACCCTCTCAAGATCCCGATCCACTGTCTCAGGAGAGGGCCCAAGGGTCTCTACTTAAAAATGCCCACAACCGGCCTTGCTGCAGGAAGCTTGGGGACTGTATATTATAAACACTGCTCCTGGTCAGCACAAAGCATCCAACAGCTGACCCAAGCAGAAGCCCACTCCACTCCTGGCACCTCTTTGGAAAACTCAGAGAAAATCAAGACTAATTTCTACCTAAGCCTAAGTTTTAAAGCAACACAACAGGAGAGTTTGATTACTAGGTGACTGATAAGTTTTTTTTTTCCCTCCAAATCAGCAACTTTAGTTAGTATGTCTTGTTTTCCTTTATTCTGATGTTCTACCCTGTGTTTTATTAATTGATGAAAACCAACAGCAGCTTTCTATGCCCAGGACCTCTCTTCTTATCCAGATAATATGTCTCTTCCTGCTCCGAAATCCACCTCAAACACCTGTCTTTTACCCGCACCTCAGGTTCCATCCTCCAGGCTCAGTTGCAGACTGCTTTGCTCCTGATTCTGAGTCTGTGGACAGTGCCCTCTGGAATTCTCTGCTGTAGAAATCGCTCTGTTAGAGTCCTGGTAGCTCCTCACAGATCTGCCCTGTCGCTCTGGGCCATGCTGCACAGGGAGCTCTGTGTCTTCTTCATTTTCGTATTTTTTTCCTCTTTCTTTAACATCTACTATGCTCTTTATCATATGATAGAATCGAATGGATGGATGAAGTAGAAATATGTTCTGTGAGAATAAGATTTTGTCTGTTTCACCCCTTGAGATAAATATCTCAAGTATTTACATAAAAGGTTTAGTAAACCATTATTGAAAAAATTCAAAAACTTAAACAAGCCTAAAGAAACAAAAGAATGCACCTGCTGTGTCTCCTAACACAATAACGTGACTTTTCAGAGGAGCTTCCTAAGCAGATGAAAGTGGAGAATGTTATTAGATCTTTGCCAGTGATGAGTCTGAAGTTTAGCTGTGTAAGCCTAAGCTACTCAGAGGGAAAAAAAAGAGGAAGTTTGCAAGCATTTGGCTCATTCATGCATAATTTAGAACAAGTCCACTGTTGGGTAGCCCTGCTCCCAACATTCCTCCACTGATGGTAAACCACAGATGTGGAGAGTCCTGGAGGCTAGCTTACATGAAATAAGAATTATAAAAATAACTTTACTGATTGAAAATTCACTAAATATGCCACTTGATTGTATCGTATCAACTTTTCATACTTTTACCTCATTGGTTAACATTTAATCCAAGGTTGATATTTGTTTAATTTTGTTTGTTTGACTTTTTTAAGAAACAAGATCTTGCTATGTAGCCCAGGCTGGCCTTGCATTCCCTGTATAGTTTAAGCTGATTTCAAGCTCCTGATCCTCCTGTCTCAATTTCCCTAGTGCTATAGTGCAAGTGAGCACCAAAATGCCCAGCCCAAGTACTCTTTGTGGGACTGTTGCAAATAGGACTTTTCCTAATTTCTTTTTCTACATAGCTTATTGTTATTAGTGGAAATAATACTAATTTTATAACTATTTTTGGGTTCTTCAACCTTGCTGAATTCATTCATTAATTCTAATTTGGGGGTGATAATCATTTATCCTTCTTGATGAATTGATTCCTTTACCATCATATAATAACCTTCTTTTACCTCTTTTATACAATTTTGATGTATGGTCTATTTTTTTCTGATGTAAGTATAACCACCTCTCCTTTTTTATTTCCATTTGCATGGAATAGTTTTTATACTCTCTCACTTTCATTCTGTTTCCTTAAGAGAACAGTGAGTCTCTTATAGGAAACATGTGTCTGATTTCTTTATTTTGATGTATTAAGAAATTCTATAGTTTTTGATTAGCAAATTTAATCCATTTACATTTAAAATGATTATCGATGGGTAAGGACTACTACCATTTTGCTAATAGTTTTCTAGTAGTTCTGTATCTTTGTACCTTTCTTGTCTATCTTATGTCTCTTCCTGTACTCTGCTAGTTTTTTCAGTTCATTTTTTTGGGTTTTTTGTGGGGGTGGGTTTCTCTGTGTATTCCTGGCTATCCTGGAACTTGCTCTATAGGCCAGGCTGGCCTCGAACTCACAGACATCCGCCTGCCTCTTCCTCTTGAGTGCTGGGATGTAGTCAGAAGATTTCTTGTGTCCCAGCCAGCCCACAGGTCAGAACAAATCTCTCCCACTCACATCCCCCAAGTAAACACACAGAGGCTTATATTAATTACAAACTACTTATCCATGGCTCAGGCTTATTACTGACTAGCTCTTACACTTAAATTAACCCATAATTCTTATCTATGTTTAGCCATGTGGGCTTGGTACCTTTTCTCAGTTCTGCCTTCACATCTTGCTTCCTTTGTGTCTGGCTGGCAACTCCTAACAGCCTTCCTCTACCCAGAATTCTCCTTATCCTCTTATCCCGCTTATACTTCCTGCCTGGCTACTGGCCAATCAGCATTTTATTTATCAACCAATCAGAGCAACACATATTTACAGCATACAGAACGACATTCCACAGCACTGGGATGAAAGGTTTGTGCCATCTCATCATGCCCACATGGTCTGATAGCTTTTTAATATTAAAATGCTTTGAGTCTTTTCTTCAAAGAATTATATTCTTTGAATCCAAAGGCAACAAGCATTGTGCTCACTATTTTCCATAAATTCTCTTTTAGTTTTCATATGTAATTATACTGTTCTTAATTTGTGTTTTTGTTTTTTGTTTTGCATGTATGTGTTGTTTGTTTGTTTGTTGCTATTACTTGATGGATTAGAAAATTAAGGCTCAAGCCTGACTGATTGCCAAAGTGGGGCCGCTGCTACCACAAAGCCTGAAACATGGGAAAGCCCATTTGAGCCTGTGCTCTCAGGCTTTGAAATCACACCGGCATCTTACAGATGTAGTACTTCAGTGAGGCCTTTTATTCCTGGGATGCAAACCTTCTAGTCATTTCAAAGCAAATCCTTTCTTGGGCATTGACTAGTCTGATCTGAGTGTTCTGGGATTTCTTCCTTTAATGACATGGGTAGTCTGAAGGCCAAACATGGTCAAAACAACAAATTAGGTCAAATATGTCCTTCCTGATTAACAGCACCAGATGAGTGGAGTTTTTGAGACAATAGTCCCAGGCGCTTTCTGTCTCTTACATTAGCTTCCAGTGTGTAAGGTCTGTGGGATCCCAGTGTATGTGTTCTCAGTGAACTTTTGTCCTCTTGGAACCTGTGTTTTTCTCTCTCTCTTATTAAATTCCAGCTTTCATGACTAATTTGCAGTGACAACCCCAGAAATGCTTGTATGATAAATGAAAGAGGGTAAGGGCTTCCGCTTACAAATTGCTTCAAGATAGGCCTCCAATGCCTACTCTTCGAATTGCCTCATAAATGCTACATGAAATAGATTTGAGCTTTTATAGCCTTTGTGTGGGGGCCTGTTGTTTCAGGGTGTCTCCACGTGCTTGTGGGTGCCTGGAAGCTGCAGAGATTTATGAGTGAGTAGGGAAAGGTATGTGTGAGGACTTCTTCAACCTGTTTTGGGAAAGCAAGCAGAAAGGATGTTTTTCTCCAGCTTGCACAGACATGTAAACAAGTGACTCACTAGCTGCCTGAGTCAGGAGGACAGCCACATCAGAATCACGGGGTGATGAGTATTTGCTTCAAATATCAAAAGTTTGAGCTAGAACACATTCTAAAAACCTTACTTCCCAGAGACTCAGATTAGCCAGCGGCCTGGAAGGAGACAGCAAAGAGTTTGTTTTATAAAATAGAGGCATGTGTGAGCCTTTGCCACATTCACAGCCAGGAAAGAAAGCAAAGAGTTGTGAAGTGTGGCTTTTCAGAATAAAGGGGGCCTGAGATCTGTGATTATTATTTCTGGAAGAGTAAATATTACTATAGAAAAAGAAACTCCTTTGTACCCACTTTCCCTGGGTTCCTTGGCATATTATAATATTTCAAGTAATGTTTGAAACTACATTAGCCTTCTCTGGTCTAATTGGAAGCATCTGGGAGCTGCAGGGTTGGCATTTTTAGATTCCACGGTCATTTTCAATGTAGACTAGAGTGTCTGAGCTGAAATGCTATCTGTGTGGCCTTTTCCTCCCTGCCAGCTGCAGAGGAGGCACGTGACACAATAAACATGCAGGACAGTCTACTGGCTTCCCTCTGCTTGGAGGCTTTTTATGGAAGCTGCACTTGTTAGTGTCTACATACCTCCTCTACCCCTCAGACCCTTCTTATTCAAAGAACGTAGATGGAGATGTTCCTCCCCAACCTGTGGAATTCAACTCAGGAATTTTCTGCTGCCAAATCCATCTCATAATCAACAAAGAGGCTAGAGAAATATATTGTATTTGCAAAACCCAGGAAGGCCAAAAATGAGTTTAAAAAATGATTACAAGCTTCTTATGTGTTTTTCTCTGTGTCAAGAGAAGACTGTCTAAACGTTAACAAGATACAGGAGGCAGAGTGGCTTCTCTCTTGCTCTTGCACATTGCTCTGATTCCTTTTTGTTGTTGGATGTGTTTGTGTGGTATGTGTGTGTATATGTATGTGTGTGTGTGTGAGTGTGTGGTGTGTGTAGGTGTGTGTGTGGTGTGTATGTGTGGTGTATGTGTGTGGTGTGTGTGGTATGTGTGTGTATGTGTAGTGTGGGTGGTGTTTGTGCATATATGTGTGTGGTGTGTATAGGTGTTTGGGGGGTTGGGGAGGTGTAACGTGTATGTATGTGTGGTGTGTGTGGGTATGGTGTGTGTATGTGTGGTATATATGTGTGTGGTGTGTGGTACAGGTGGTGTATGTGTATATGTGTGTGTGTGGTGTGTGGTGTGTGGTGCATGTGTTGGTGTGTATGGTGTGTGTGTGTAGTATGTGTAGGTGTCTGTGTAGTATATGTGGTATGTATGGGTATGTGTGTGGTGGGTGTATGTAGTGTGTGTGTGTATGGTGTGTATGTATTGTGTGTGTGTGTGTGTGTGTGTGTGTGTGTGTGGTAAGTGTGCATTCAGGCACATGTGGATGCCAAGTGTTGACGTCAGGTACCTTCCTCAGTTGTTCCTCACCTTAGTTTTTAAGACCAGGCTCTGGCTGAGCCTGAAGCTCAGAATTTGGCTGAGGCCACTGGCCAGCAAGGCCCTGGGACCGGCTTGTCTCTGCACTGGGGTCACAGATGTGCATGGTCATGCCAGCTTCTGCAAAAGTCAGTGCTGGGGTCACAGATGTGCATGGCCATGCCAGTTTCTACAAAAGTCAGTGCTGGGGTGCAGACTTG
Organism: Peromyscus californicus insignis; assembly: GCF_007827085.1. Classification (NCBI taxonomy): domain Eukaryota; kingdom Metazoa; phylum Chordata; class Mammalia; order Rodentia; family Cricetidae; genus Peromyscus; species Peromyscus californicus. The sequence continues at coordinate 112,815,778 of NW_026294562.1, read as the reverse complement.
GTCCTCAGGCTTGTGCAGCAGGCACTTTATCTCCTGACTGTCTCCTCAGCCCCACCCACTGTTCTGAATCCTTCTTATGTCAGCAATGTCTACCCAGCTCCTGGTTGTAAGTGGCAGAGCGACACTTGACTCCCAGACTTGGGACATTGAGTAGATGCTGTACCATGTGCAAAAGAAGTGTCCCACTCGGCATGTTTGGGTTTGTTTGTTTTATTATTATTTGTTGTTGTTACTAGGGGTTATTTTGTTATGTGTGTGGATGTTTTACCTGTGTGTATGTCTGCACACCACTAGCATGCCTGGTGCCTATGGAAGTCAGAAGAGAGCATCAGATCTCCTGCAATTGGAGTTACAAACGGTTATGAGCCACCACATGGGTGCTAGGAATTGAACCCAGATCCCCTGAAAAGAGATCCCCTAATGCTCTTAACCACTGAGACATCTTTCAAGTCCCTTATTACTTGGGTCTCAATAGCTATGTGGACAAGAATTGAAACAATACAACTAAAAGAATGATCTTTTTAAAAAAATGTGGGGGTGGAGTCGGCAAGATGTCTCAGTGGGTAAAAGATGCTGGCTGCAAAGGCCTGGCAATCTAAAGTTGAGCCCCAGAACCCACATAAAGGTGAAAAAGAACAGACCTCATGGAAGTTGTCCTCTGACCTCCACACATGTACCCCCCCCATAATAATAAAAAACGAAACAAATGAAAAAACACTTCAGTTTTTATACTTGGTATCCAATAAATGTTTGTAATGTGCTAGATCTGCAGATCAGCAAGTTTTTAAGAGCAAAGGGGGAAACAAATAGTAATTGTGTCAGGACACATGGAAACCAGAGTATGCAGTTGCCCCAGCTTTGAACCAGGGCAGGAAATTCAGTGTCTCTTGGGGGAATCTGACCTATATTCTTTTGGCAAACATTTCTATGACAAGTTGAAACTTATCAAGAGGCTGTTTTTCTGATGGTGTTGTGTTGATGTGCATGGGTATGCTCCCATCAACTGAATGGGATGGATTTAATGATTCCAGCTTCATTCTAGTGATGAACCAATCCAGGTCTCAGTGGATCTGGGGCTGAAATCCATCTCTATCCTGTTTCAAATCCAAGTTATTGCAACAATTCCAGGGACCTCTGTGAGCCCTGCCAGATTATAGGCCAAGTTTTCGTAGTTGTCTGATCTACTGCCTTTGTTTCGCAGATGGGGAAGCAGATTGAAAAGGGTCTAATACTCTCACAGTCCCATAGCTGGTGGGAAACTTCCACTGCCCTGCTTTGACTGCCCCGTTCCCACATTCAAGGAAAGAGAGAATGAAGTTGGCCTGTGGTTGTCAATTGAACTGTATTTATACAGTTGCATAAGTGCGCACCCACGGGGATCCTCTGGAAGGGGTGGGTATGGTGCCTGCTTTTGTAATGCTGAGTCTACTAAGGGAAACCCATACCACGGCAGCCAGGAGCAGACAGAGAAAGGAGATGGCCAATGGGCTTTCTGGGTCAGCTCTGCTTTGTCACTCTGAGATATAGCTGTCCTATTCTTCTATGCTTGTCTTTAATCCTCCAATAAAGGCTTCATGGCTTCGTTATATACTCTATTGTGCTGCACTTTTTTTTTTTTTCTGATCCTAAATCAGAATGGCCTCTGGACCAGAGACAATTACTTTGTCCTTGTGTCCCAGCATATACCCAGCACTATGTCTACTACAAAGCACAATACACGAAGCCATGCAGGCTGAAAGTAATGATTAACCTTAAGTGTGTGAGATCAAGATAACCCTACTCACCCCAAGGTCACGTTGATGGTGTCACTTAGATAAAAATCACTGCCATAACTTTAAGCCTCTCTCCAAAGACAAGCTCACTCGAAGTTCACTGTCATCGAAGAAGGTCAGAAGAAAGGGGACCTCCCTTGGGTGGGGATGAGCACACACCCATACACTCCCTTTGTAACATCCACCGCAGAAGGAAGTGGAGTCCAAACAGGATGGGTTGTCCAGGACACAGGAAATAAGCTGTGGGGCTTCAGTGTGCTTCAATAAGCAAACTGTTCCTCAAGAGAGAAAGGAAAACCAATGACTGTGTGAGTGACCCACCACTGACACCTACCCTGTTTGTAGGCACCCTGTCTCACACTTCCATCATGTCACACAGACCATGGGTATTGGCTTCGCTTCCTACTCCCTAGGTATCTGGCCTGCAGAGCCTCAGAGATGCCTCGATCTACTTCTTACACTTCTTAGACTGCTTCTCCTGCATGCTGCTGACTTCAGGGAAAGTGCTAGTGGGCTTTAAAAATAGCTTCCTGTGGGCTTTTCAGAGGACAGGTTGCCTTCCAGCCAAAAATGTGTGGAACGGTGGTTTGCTGTCAACAGTGAGTCTTTGTTACACGGAGCTGAACTTTAGGTCCCTCCTCCTGAGTCCACAGCAGAGGGCTGCCTAATGCAATTGACCCTGTTTTAATTAAGTCTTCCTTTTGTGTTGGACTTGGTGCCAAGGGGTCTAAATGAATGCCGTGGATTTCAATGGACTTTGTTGTGCTGGGTTGTCATTTATTCCCAGTTCTATTTGGGGACCTGTCTGAGGGTCACTCCCCAGCAGAACCTCAAGATAAAGGTTAAGAGACTTTTTCTCAAAAAAATAACATCCTCAAGAGTGAACATTATCTTTGTTTTGCTTTCTCTCCAGTGCAATTGAATTCTCAAAGTTGAGAAAACGTTTCTGCCTCCTGATGGAAACTGGAGATGGTGATGTAGTTCACAGACCTCTGTTGGATGGGGGAAACTTCACCAGCATTTAGGAAAACTAACAGATGTTGAGTTTGATGTAGTTCATTTGGTAGCATGCTTATCTATGAAATCCTGGATTTGTTCTCCAGCATCACATAAACTGGGCCTTGGGCTATATATCTATAATCCCAGCACACCAAGGGTAGAGGTAGGAGGATCAGGAATTCAAGGTCATTCTCAGCTACATAACAAGTGTGAGGCTAGCCTGTGTAGCTAGAGTTTTCCTGCCTGGCCCACAGTCAGGGCAAATCTCTCTCACCTGCCAGTCCCACAGCCGCTCAGACCTGACCAAGTAAACACAGAGACTTATATTGGTTACAAACTGTATGGCCGTGGCAGGCTTCTTGCTAACTGTTCTCACAGCTTAAATTAATCCATTTCTATAAATCTATACCTTGCCACACGGCTCGTGGCTTACTGGCATCTTCACATGCTGTTTGTCATTGTGGCGGCTGGCAGTGTCTCTCTGACTCAGCCTTCCACTTCCCAGCTTTATTCTCCTTCTTGTCCCGCCTATACTTCCTGCCTGGCCACTGACCAATCAGTGATTTATTTATTGACCAATCAGCAACACTCTTGACATACAGACCATCCCACAGCAAGCCTGGGCTACATGAGCTCACTTTAGCCCTGCCCATACCGCCACAGGAAATTTCATCAAGGCTTCAGGCCAGCTTGGCCTCTAACACTGATTATCACTCTTGGCCTTACTCAGAGAAGCCTCGCCTCTATTTTGTGAACTGTGAGGAAGGCAGAGACCTAGGACTTCACAAGGTGCTGAGGGTAAGTGTTGACTGGCTGCTTAGCCCTAAACAAGTACTTCCATCACCCCTCCAAGGCTCAGAGAATAGTGTGGTACAAGAGCCAGAAGATGGGAAAAGCACTGTGAAATGCTATTCTGTGGGCAACACACAGCCACTGTTGTCATGGACAACCGCAGATGGTTACACAACCATGGTCACATTAGCAGTCAGACAAGGGAAGAGAAGAGAGATGCTGCAGGCCCTGCCTGTCAAGGCTGAACCGTTTCCTATTGATAGAATCAGCAAAGGGGGAGTCGCTGCCCTCAGTGGTGTGCCCACTGGTGACCCCACCAGGCACCAATGGAGAGTCAGCTGATGATCATACAGGCGGCCCTGATTAAACCAAGTGAGTCACACAATAAACTAAAAGTCATTCATCTGAGAAAGGGACAGATTGGTGGGGTGGATCTTGACAAAAGCTTAAAGGTGATGAGAGAGAGTAGAGGAAGAGAACAGTCAGACTGTGTTATAAACATGCATGAAATTATCAAAGAAATCACCTAACAAAAAGTCAAAATAAGAATGAAATAGTTAATTAGAATTGGGAACATATAGAGAAGAAATTGTGTTGACCCACGACTCAGGGCTGACATAACAAAAATTGGATAGCTGGATTCTTCAGCTCCTAATGCTGCTGGAACAGGTGAGCATAGGCCCGGTGGTTTGAAACAACAGGAATGGATTTGTCATTCTGACACAGTTCTGAAAGCAGGGTCCTGTTCTCTCTGAACACTGAAGGAAACAATCCCCTATGCCCTTCCAGACCTCTCTTGTTTACTGGCAAGCCTTTGCAGTCCTTGTCTCATAGACATGGCAGTCTGCTCCCAGCCTTCATCCCTGCAGTCAGGTCTCAGCCTCTATCCCTTCAGTCTGCTTCCAGCCTCCATCCCTGCAGTCCGATCTCAGGCTCCATCCCTGCAGTCAGGTCTCAGGCTGCATCCCTGCAGTCAGGTCTCAGCCTCCATCCCTGCAGTCAGGTCTCAGCCTCCATCCCTGCAGTCAGGTCTCAGCCTCCATCCCTGCAGTCTGCTCCCAGCCTCCATCCCTGCAGTCTGCTCTCAGCCTCCATCCCTGCAGTCTGCTCTCAGGCTCCATCCCTGCAGTCCGCTCCCAGCCTTCATCCCTGCAGTCAGGTCTCAGCCTCCATCCCTGCAGTCAGGTCTCAGCCTCCATCTCTGCAGTCTGCTCTTAGGCTCCATCCCTGCAGTCTGCTCTCAGCCTCCATCCCTGCAGTCTGCTCTCAGCCTCCATCCCTACATTATCAGTCTTTTCTTTGTAGGGCACTGTCTTCCCTTCTTACAAGGGCAGCACTCTTCTAAATAAGGTCCCACCCTACTGACATCATCTTAAGTGATTATTCCACAAAGACATTCTCTCTAAACAAGGCCACAGGTGTGTGGGGTTAGAATTTTAACCTTTAAGTAGGAGGACACAATATCCACATGGCTTGGTGGAGGCCTTCACAAAAACATCTTGACATAATATGGACTCAGTTTCTAATTGGGAAGGCACAGGACCAGATTTATGTCATTTCAGTACCGCATCCTGCACCACTCATCATCCCTAATGCATGTACTGTCTGGAGAGTACCTTTTGTGTGCATGGCACTGTTTTACAGCCACAAATAAAACAGGTGCAGCCCAATCCTCTGTAAACAACAGTCTCATGGAAGGAGATGTGCATTTGAACTATATCATTTCCTAGCCATCATTTACTCCCATAGCATGTTTTCAGTAATGAAATCTTCTTCCCTGCCTTCATGGCCAGAATTCTAGCTGAGGGATAAAAACTGAGAACCCCATCAAAAGGACAGGGCCTCTCTCTTTTGCTTTCACCAGAGTGCCAGTGTTTTGTGTATGATGTTTTGTGACATCCCTGGGAGAAGGTTGTTGATCAAAGTGGACCATGGTTATGTCATGCTATTGAACAAACAATTCTAAGATCGCAATGCTTAAAACAACGTTCATGGGACTGAAGGATGGCTCTACAGTTAAGAACACTTGCTGCTCCATCATGAGGACCCATGGTCAAATCCCGGCATCCACATCAGATGGCGCACAAACACCTGTAAGTCCAGCTCCAAGGGCTCTTGTGCCCTCTTCTGGACTCTGTGGACCTGTACGTGTGCACATGCAATCACCCAGACACATGCATACATATATAAAACAAACAAATCTTTAAAATAAGCTTCATTCTGTACTTCATCTTAGGCTTCTACACACACACACACACACACACACACACACACACACACTACTTAGTGCTGTGCTCTGTGTCTCCCTCACTCCAGCTCCCAGGCTAATGAAGTAGCTTTATCTAGAACTGTATGGGTTGCTGTGGCAAAGGAAGGGGAAGAGGGTAAACCACACACTGGCCCTTAGGCAGGTTGTGTTGTGTCCACTTCTATTTTATTGATTAACCACAGCAGCCACCAGGCTGTGCTACCTGTCAGCAAATCCTTGTGCCTGGATGAGATAGCATACAATGTCTCTGGGGAACAGAAGCAATTGCTTCCACACATGAGTAGAAAGAAGGCTTTCGGCTTTGGGACAAGAGGAGCAGCCCATAACAAATATGCCTTTTGGGTCCAGTTGATTAGGTGTGTGGAAGAATAGCTTAGGTGCTCAGTGCATGTTTGATGAACATGAATTTATCCCTTTCTCTTTCTCTGTACCCTTACTCGAAAGCTCCGTGCAAGAAGAGCCCTGCACCACCTCGACCCAGGTCAATCCAGTGGACCCTGGTGACCACACATCAGCTAGGAGGGTCTGAGTTCTGTTTCTAGGAACTGCAGGAGGAAAATCCAAACTTGGGAAAGCCACGAATCAGTTGCTATGGTTTCGATCTGAAACAAACCTCACAGACCAGGTGCTAAAACCTTCCTGTCTGTCTTCGGTGCTGTTGAGAATGGAAGGGCCAATGGAAGAAGACAGGTGACTTAGTTCATACCCCTGGAGAGGATTTTGAAACCACAGCCCCCTCCTCTTTCTTTGTCTTCCCACTGCCATGAGGCAAGGGCTTCCTCTACCTTGTATTTCTACCATGGTGTACTGTGCCATCACAGGGGTAGAAGCAATGAACCAAGCCACCATGGACTGAAACCTCCAAAATGATGAGCTGAGCTAAACCTTCCCTCTTTATAAATTGTTTATCTAAAGCGTTCTGTCACAGTGACAGCAAGCAGACTAACACATCAGAGGTCAGAGTATCCTACTGCCAAGCCATTCTCCAGTTTTGCTTTACACAACAGTATCCTGAGTACAAATACAGTATGCTTGTAGGTCTGGATTACTTACTCACAACGACATTACTCACAGCTTCTCAGAACACGTTGCGCTTTATGTAAAGCAAGGCATTTATTCATTAAAAATGGCTTCCATACATCAGCAGCTTGCCATAGTGTGTTTTTCTTACTCCTCAAATTCTAAATCCTAAATCTGCTTCCCTGAGGTAAGTAAGGAAAACTTAGGAGAAACCCTAAGTAGCTAAAGTTATTCTCCCGGTCCACTTAGCAGCTACAGTGGGGTTTCCACCAATGCCTCTGCCCCAGGTGCTCATCTGGGAATCACCAGAAGCATGAGAGGCATTCTGTTCTAGTTCCTCTAAGAAGCCACTGGCCTTGATGTGTGTTCCTGTTGCTGCCTTGACTCTGTAGGCTGTCCAGCACCTTGGCAGCCACCAATTCACTCAAGTTCTGGAGATGCCTGTGTACCTCAGAGCCAGGCAGCACTTCCTAGCACTCCCTTACCACCTCAGTGCTGTGGGATAATGTTTTTGTACACTGGTTTAATAAAATGCTGATTGACCAGTAGCCAGGCAGGAAGTATAGACGGGATAAGCAGACAAGGAGAAGTCTGGGAAGAGGAAGGCTGAGGCAGGACATGCCAGCCTGCCATCCAGGGAGCAGCGTGTAATGGAACACAGGTAGAGCCACAGAAAACATGGTGACATATAGCCCATTAACAGAAATGAGCTGAGTTTAAATGTAAGAGCTAGTCAGTGGTAGGCCTGAGCTAATAGCCAAGCCAGTTTTAATTAATATAAGCCTCTGTGTGTTTACTTGTGTCTGAGCGGCTGCAGACTGGACAGGACACAGGAAAACTTCCAGCTACACCCCAGTTCTCTGGCTGGGACTGCAGAAAGCCAGTGCTATCAGACCTCTCAGACTTACTCTAATGGACAATCAATAGGCAAACAGATATTGCTAAGACTGGTACATCTTAGAGCTTTGTGGTGCACAGGGATTCTGCAGCCTTGCCCTGTCTGTTGCTCACAATCATCCTACAAAGAAACTGAGGTCCCCATTCTTCTAACCAGAAAACTAAGGCATAGATAGCTAAAGCATCTCATCCCAGATCACAGCCCTAAAGGAACCACCTCCTGGTATCTTGGAGACCTGTACTTGAAATTCCCCATGCCTTCACATCACTGTCTTGTGAAGATGCCAGTAGGATGATGGGGCGATCCCCTGAGAGCACAACCTGTGCGCAGGGTACTCACATACAGGGCCTGTTGAGTCCCTGGATCAGAGATCATCACAGCAGCTTCCTGCCTGGATGAATGGAGTGGATTTTGTCCTTTTGTGGCGTATGCTTCCTTCCAAGCCGCCTATGATCTCATTCTCATTGAACATTAGCTCTTGCAGGGATAATAGAAAATATATAGTCCCAACCGTGTGTCACCAAACAGCCCTTTTTTTTGTCCTCTCTTAGGTAGGGTGTTTCTATTGCTGTGAAAATGCACCATGACCATGGCAACCCTTATAAAGGAAAAGCATTTAATTGGGGTGGTTTACATTTTCAGAGGTTTAGTCACTTATCATCATGGTGCAACATGGTGGCATGCAGGCAGACATGGTGCTGGAGAAGGAGCTGAGAGTTCAGTCCTACATCTTCACTCATAGGCAACAGGAAGTGGTCTGTCTCACTAGGAATAACATGAGCATAGAAGACCTCAAAGCCCACACCCATGGTGACACACTTCATACCAACACGGCCATACCTACTCCAACAAAGCCACACCTCCAAATAGTGCCACTCCTTATGAGCTTATAGGGGCCAATTACATTTAAACCACCACATTCCACTCCCTGGCCCCCAAAGGCTTATAACCACATCATAATGAAAGAAATTCATTCAGTCCAACTTCAGAAGTCCCCATAGTCTATCACAGTTTCAACAATGTTTAAAAGTCCAAAGCTCAAAATGTCTTCTGAGATTCATGCAACCTTTTAACTGTAATCCCCTATAAAATCAAAAGCAAAAAGCAAATCACATACTTCCAATATATAATGGCACAAGATATACATTACTGTTTCAAAATGCAGGGAAGGGAGCATAGTCAGGAAATACAGCACCAAAACAAGATCGAAATCCAGCTGGGCATACTCCAAACTCTGCATCTCCATGTCTGATGTCAAAATGTCTGCATATCCAAGTCTGATGTCAAAACGCTCTTCAGATCTCCTACACTGTTTAGCTTTGTTGACTGTGACATATTTCTTTCTTTTGGGCTGGTTCCACTCCCTGTTAACAGCTTTCCTTGGCAGGTATCCTATGACTTTGGAATCTCTAACATATTGGGGTCTCCAAGGCAATTCAGGCTTCTCCTTCACAGCTTCACACAATGGCCTCTCTGGGCCTCCATTCAGGGACACCTCTGACACATGCCTGAACTCAGAGGTGTTCCTTAGTAATGGAGGAATATTCCATAACCCTTTTTTTCTATCCTTAAAGCCAGAACTACATGGCCAAAGCTGCCAAGTTCTGCTGCTTACTGCAGCTAGAACATGGCCCCTTGCTTAATTACATCTTCACCAGCTTTCTGCTTTCCCTGGTTTCCTAATCTGCCTAAGGTTGACTATCCTGGAACTTGCTCTGTAGACCAGGCTGGCCTCAGACTCAGAGATCTGCCAGCCTCTGCCTTCTGAGTGCTGGGAACCACACCCATCTCTAAACTTTTCTTTAGTTCCTTTTCACAAGCTGGAAACTTAGCTGGGTGGGGTCTGATCCTGAAGTCTCTACTCCCTTTATTCCTTTTCTTAATCCATTTATCTCCTTTAACACAGGACTTAGCTCCATTCCACTCAACTCCATTCCTGGTCTTCCTTTTCTCCTCAATTTGTACACTTTGTATTTTTCCTTTCTCAGTTTGCTCCTTTTCATTATAAATCTTCATTAGAATTACCGCTAATAACCACACAACAGAGTCTATATTAGGGCTGTTTCAAGATTTACTCTGCCAAAGGAATTAATCCAAAACTCTTCACTTTAGCCTCAGGCAGACTTTTTTGACAAGGGCAAAAAGCAGCCATATTCTTCACCAAAATATCACAAGACTGGTTTCTAGGCCACATAACTAACATTCTTCTCCTCTGAAACCTCTTGATCCAGGCACCCACAGCCCAAATTACACTCAGCATCATTGTCTTCCAGTTTTTACTAGGATGGGCCATTAAGCAGCACTTAAAGCATTCAATTGCTTTTCTAACCCAAAGTACCAAAGTCCATATTCTTCCAAATGAAAACATGGTCAGGCCTATCACAACAATACTCCAGTCCCTGGTACCAACGTTTGTCTTAGTTGGATTTCTACTGTTGTAAAGAGACACCATGACTACAGCAACCCTTATAAAGGAAAAACATTTAATTGGGGTGAATTATATCTTCAGAGATTTAGTCCATTATCAACATGGCGGCATGCAAGCAAACGTGGTGCTGGAGAAGGAGCTGAGAGTCCTGCATCTTGTCCCGAAGGCAACAGGAAGTGGTCTGCCTCATTGGGTGTGGCTTGATCATAACTACACTGAAAGCCCACCCTGACAGTGACACTTCTTCAACAAGGCCATACCTACTCCAACAAAGCCACACCTCCTAATAGTGCCACTCCCGTTGGGAGCCATTTTCTTTCAAACCACCACATGCCCCCATTGGGTGACCCATATAATGAGAAATTTTCTGCCCACTGTACTTTATTTATGACTACCTTCCTCTGACACCAATAAAAGATACTGCAACTGCCAATCACAGCTTGGGACAGACGGGCTATCATTCTAGCCAAAATGCTAGCATTTGCCAGGCAATTAGTATGCATCTTAGGCCTCCAGGGTGTTGTGCCAGCATTTGAACCCAGACAAGCTGACCCATGAGCCTGCACTGATAAGTACTACTCTGCCAGCAACAGGAAGAGCTACCATTTATTGAGTTACCAGACATTGTACACCAGTTTATAGAAGATACTTTAACACACTATTTAATATGCACTGTCTTATTTAACCACTATAGACAAGGTAGAAAGCAGATGGGGCCCATGGGGCCACTTCTTCCCTTTTCATGTGAAGATCAGAAGACCTAGGAACAGAAAAGTCGTGCACAGCTGTATCACTAGGGACTGGCAGCACCAGGCTTTGAGTCCAGGTGCTGCGGCTGCAGAGTAGGGACATTAACCCCTCAATGTCAGTTAAGCCATGGGCAGCCTTGTCATTTGTCAGTGCTGTGTTTTAAATCCTCACTCCAGCCGCACGGCAGTGGAGCATGCCTTTAATCCTAGCACTTGGGAGGCAGAGCCAGGCAGATCGCTGTGAGTTCAAGTCCAGCCTGATCTACAGACCAAGATCCAGGACAGGCACCAAAACTACACAGAGAAACCCTGTCTCAAAAAAAAAAAAAAAAAAAAAAAAAAATTCTCACTCCAGCCACAGTGACTACCCTATGATCGAGTTTTCTGTATGGAGCCAAGCAGAACTGGAAGGGGAGCTTCCCAAGGAATCGAGGTACTCTTTCTGAGGTCACTGAGGAGGAATGCATTCCTCAACTAATAAACGTCTTATGGAAATGAGAAGAACTATCCCATCACAGTGACTGCTGGAAATTTTGATTTCCCCTGAGTGAAAAGCGGCTAGAACTGAAAATGGTTCACTGGGAACATTTTACAAGCGATTCTTTCTGAGCTGGTCTAGATGCTTTTCAGGTGGATGATGAAAACCCCCCTCACCTCCCTATCCAGGGATTGACCTAACTGGAGCCTAACTAAAGGAATGAAGAAATGAAAGCACGTGGACACAGAAAAACTTGGATGGTAAAGCTGCAGCACCCTGGAAGCTTGGCGTGTTTACTATATACACCATCCAGAGAAAGCAAGCTGCTGTGAACTTTTCTGCACACCATCAGCATTCACACTCAAACCCAAGGATGCTTTGCTGTTCCTCTGAGCCTTACTCAGGGAAGGCTTTGCCCAGTCCCATGGAGCCAAAGCACTAGGGTCCTCAACATGGCCACGCCCATGTCAACAATACACATTCACTCAGGACTTCACCCTCTCCCTTGAGAATCCTTCTGGAGCCTACAATCCTTTTGTTTATTATCATAATCCCTTGCCAACAAGAATCACAGAGGGAAAAAAACCCAAAAAGCTCAAAACACATCCAGGGCAGTCCTTTACTATAGCTTATATGCACATTTTAAAAGCTCTTCATAAATTTCAAAAGGAGGAAATTTTGCAGTCTGATCTCTGCAGCCCCTGTAAATAAGCTTTAAGAGAAAGAGAGTGAACAAGCCTTTCAACATTTCATCAGGTCAGAATTTTAAATGTAAAACTGTTCAAGCTCCCCTGTCCCCTCTCCCTCTTATTGTCAATCAAGAGGACTGATTTTAAGGCACCAGATAATTTTAGTAATCACACTTTGCCTGTGTTTGCAATTAGCCACACACCGCTCCATTTAGCTCTACATCAGAGCATGGCTGGTACCCATTCACACATGTGTGCCCCCGACCCCCACCCCCAAGCATCCTACTGGTCCTCTATCAGGGTTCAGGGTATAGAAGGAATGTTGAGTGGGAGACCTTTCCAAAATAAAACCAAGAGGCCAGAAATGTGTCATGGTCATTACTGTGGGTTAAGTGATTTCCCTAAGTGAGAGAGACCTCAATAAATCGGGAGCTGGCACCTGGTTATCCTAGTTTGAAGGAATTGGCCTCCTTGTTAGTGTAGGAGAGAAACATTAGCCTGTCTGCCCTTCATAGTTCTCGGCTGGAATGAGCCCTTTTCACAAAGGACAGATTAACAAGAGAAAACGGAATTTAACAAGTATAGCCTAAGGAGCAGTTAGAACTTCAAGCTAAAATACTCTTGTAGATTAAACAAAAGAAAGGTGGGGATGGGGTGGGGGTCCTAAAGGAAAGAGATTATGAGATGTCCACAAGTGAGGTAAGCAAGGGTTATCAGTCAGTTTCACTGTGCACATAAGAGGGATGCATCTGTACAAACAGAAACTGTTAAATAAGAGTAAATGTTCTTTACAAAAGGAAAACAAGCCGAGTGTGGCCCACGCCTTTAATCCCAGCACTCAGCAGGCAGAGACGAGTGGATCTCTGTGAGTTCAAGGCCAACCTGGTACAGACAGTGAGTTTCTGGCCAGGCAAGGTGCACAGTGAGTGCCTTTTTCAAATAAAGGAAGGAAGGGAGGAAGGAAGGAAGGAAGGAAGGAAGGAAGGAAGGAAGGAAGAAAGAAAAACCATGCCTTTTTTCTGGGTCTACCCATGCAAAACATAGCTCTCAACACAAAGGGATAAGACATAGCTTATCCTGGAACCACATATGAGTGATCATGGCCCAGGAACATGATTCAGGTTTCCTCAAACACCATATTTCAATATGATAACAGTTGCAGGAAATTCTTATAGTTACAGAACAAAAGGAAGTTATAAATCAAGGCATTCTTCAAATACATTGGATGGAATATCAGGTGGACAGGTTACAACACAGAAAAAAAAACCATTTTTTAATCTGTTACAGGTTTCAGATGTTATCTAATCGCATTCTTAGCTTTCAGTGGAATAAGACATCTGTTAATACATCCCAAAAGTATTTACCTGAAAAATCAAAGGATGTTAGGTCAGACACAGAGAACCAAAGACAGAAGATAATCTGGCAACATTCCAACCTCCGCAATCGGAATTTTAATCAGCCTTGTAGAATACAGGTGTTTTGGGGGGGGTTTTGTTTTGTTTTGTTTTTGTTGTTGTTGTTGTTGTTATTGTTTCCTGAAAACTTCAGTTCACAATGATATAGCTCAGAACAGTCTCTAAGCAGGAGAGGCTTATTTAAGAGTTGTCTAGTACTCTTCACCTGGAAGCCATCAAGCTTAATGAGTAAGTTAATTCAGATGCTTACACGGCCTGCTTCAAAAACAGAATCTTATACAACCAATCTTCAGTGTATTTCTTTTCCCTGGCCCATCCACCACCCTCTGTGCATTTCCTGCACTGCCTAGCACCACCCACTATCACTGAGGTCACAGGTCCCTTCAGGGCTCACAGACAAATTGCCTTAGTGCCAACTCTCACCTAGATTTACCCAACAGTTTCCTCCTTCATCACTTGAACAGTATCACCTGCTGACTCACGTCTCCATTTGTTCAAAGATGATGTACTCAGCACGTATTATAAACTAAGCTGGAGGGAACCATGCTGAACGATAATAAAAAGAGATGCAGAGCTTGTCCTTGTGATGCTTACAATCTAACGGTGGAACGTTAGCCAAGGAGCGGCACAGTAAATATGTCTGTGCATGCAAGGATAAGAGACCATGAGCTGCTAGCAGGAACCTTCTCCCTTGACTTGGAAATTATCAGAAGAATGGGAATGAATTCATAACATGAAGAGTGAGGAAGCCCAGTAGTGCTGGGCAGAAGAAACAGCCTGAACTGAACACCTCGAGCGAAGTAGAAGTCTGGAAAGGAAGCCAGCATGGTTGACAAGTTGAGAATGAAAGGAATGAATCAGTTTTATCTTGTCTTTGAGTCGCAGTTGGTGAAAAGCTAGGTCATAAATTTGGTCTAAGACGTGTTATGTTTGAGTGCCTTTGACACGTGTCAGGCAGGCAGTTAATAGAGGTCTAGAGCAACTCCTTCCAAGCCCAGGATGATTTTTGTCCCCTCTGGGTATATCTGCTAATGATTGGAGACTATTGTCATTGTTGTTACAGCAGAGGAGCTGCTGGCACACAGTGGGTAGAGGCAAAGGATGCTGCCAACAACCCTGCAGGGCTCCGGGCAACCTCACCCACACAGCAAAGCATTCTCTAGCCCAATGTCAATAGCATCCAAAATGAGAAATTCTAGTGTTCAGATATTTAAAAGTTGGTGTCCAAGTGCCTCTGGTGTTAATGAGAAAACATAGAGGAAGATTGAAAGTGGGCTACAGGAAGTATTTGAGGAATGTTATCACAAACATGGCTGGACCGTCAGTACAAAAGAGTAAACAAGAGCACTCAGAAAAGGAGGAAAACTGAAAAAAAAGGAGGGACGGGGATCACAGAAGCCAACATTTGCAGGTAGGGGGATAGTAAAAGTATCAGATTCTATCACAAAGCCGGAGGACAGACAGAAGCAGCTCGACTGTTGGGAGTACTTGCTGCTTTGGCAGAGGCTAGAGTTCAGTTCTCAGCCCCTTCCTCAGACAGCTCACCGCTGCCTGTAACTCCAGCTCCAGAGAATCCAGCACCATCTTCTGGCTTCCAGGGGTACTGCACATACATGGAGCACATACACACATGCAGACAGAACACTTATACACATAAAATAAAAGCAAATAATTCTAAAAAAAAAAAAAAAAAGAAAGAAAGAAAGAAACCAGAGGATGTGAGGGCTGAGAAGTGTTCATTGTTTCTAAAGAGATGGAGCCATTGCAGGTTTGATAATGCGAGATACTAATAAAAGGCACACTGCTGTGGTGGGAATTAGAAGGTGGGACAAAGTCCAGGCAGCTTCTGCAGGCAAGTTTTCTTTTGGTTTGGTTTGGTTTGGTTTTGGTTTTGGTTTGTTTGTTTTTAGTTTAGTGAAAGAAGAGAGGAGAGAGAAGTTCCAGGAAGGGATTGGCATTCAGGACGCTGTATGGGGGTTGCAGAGATAGCTCAGTGGGAAACAGCACTTTCCATGAAAATATGAGGATCTAAGTTCAATACCCAGCACCTACATTAAGAGAAAAAGCTGAGGGCAGCAATGAGGGAGGGACCGGCAAAGGTCGCTCTGGGGCTTGCTGGTCATCCAATCCAGCCAAACACTGTCCAAAAAATAAGGTGGAAAATTCATGATTTCAACCTCTGACTTTCACATAAATGTGTGACAGGCATGTGTATGACCATTACACACACACACACACACACACACACACACACACACACACACTTATTTTACTTTGGAAATTCCAACATAAATGAAATAAGCAGGTCATTATAATGGATATCTCTAGTATCCACTATATGGATGCTGGATTGTAGCTTTTTGTTCTAAGCAAGTTAACTAATTCAAATTCCAAGCTCCATCTGCCCAAATCAGCAAGAACTGGGGTCTTTGCTCAGTTTTGTTTTTGTTTTTGTTGGTTTGTGTGTGTGTGTGTGTGTGTGTGTGTGTGTGTGTGTGTGTGTGTGTGTGCCCCTGTGTATTCATGGCCAGTCAATGATAGGACTTTTTGTACCCAGACTTGAGAGTCCCTGAAGTTTCTTCCTTTCTGATTTCCCCCCTGCACTGTCCAGCAGCTCTTCCTAACCCCAGCCCTGCTCTCA
Source organism: Peromyscus californicus insignis (assembly GCF_007827085.1). Lineage (NCBI taxonomy): Eukaryota > Metazoa > Chordata > Mammalia > Rodentia > Cricetidae > Peromyscus > Peromyscus californicus. Next base: position 112,799,628 of record NW_026294562.1, on the reverse strand, counting down.
GGCACTCAACCTGTAATTCTGCCCTTCTGTTATTCCAAGCTGTTTGAAGACTGGCCTGTGCTCAGACAAAAAGCTGCAAAGCTGCACATCTCAAAGAATAGTTCCTGCTTTCAAAGGCATCTGCTCCTCCAGTTTCTACCCCTACTTTGCCAAACTCCATTGCTGTATACCAAAACCACATATTTCATAGCATGACAGTAATATAAATTGTTTAGATATGAGTGATTTTATAATAATTGTCTTCTGAAGGGTTATTCTGTGTCACTACCAGAAGCCAGGAGTCTAATTTCACTTCTAAAAAAATAGAGATTTGATATGTAAATTGTATGGGTTATCTACTAGAATGAAAAAGAGAAAGAAGGGAATCCCACATGAATTCTCTCATCTCTAATCCTAAAACAGAAGATTCATACCCACATCCTTTAAGTCTAAACATTAAACATTCTAAATCAAGGAACAAGCTAATAAACATAGTATGCTCTATTGTCTTGCATTTGGGACTGCACCATCTTGGTAGACTAGAAGGCTAAGTTTGTTTTTTTGTTTTTTTGTTTTTGTTTTTGTTTTTTTGAGACAGGGTTTCTCTGTGTAGCTTTGCGCCTCTTCCTGGAGCTCACTTGCTAGCCCAGGCTGGCCTCGAACTCACAGAGATCTGCCTGGCTCTGCCTCCCGAGTGCTGGGATTAAAGGCGTGCGCCACCACTGCCCGGCCCAGAAGGCTAAGTTTGAATTGGGTATTGCTAGACTCCAGTACCATAGAGAAAAGTATCTCATTAAGCACCCTTCCCCTGCTTCCCTTCCCAGCTACATCTCCCATTTTAGAGGCCTGGTGTACACATGTCTGAACATCCCTGTTTAGCCGCGAATTTCGCTTTGGCCCCACTCCGCCCTCTCCATACCCCTCCCTCAGAAAGCCCACCAAGCGATGGCTCCTCCCCTGGAGCTACTCAAAGACCATGCCTACAGAGTATTTAAGGCCCCCTCCTTGGGAGCAGCAGCGTGATTTCTCCCCTGTCCCCCAAGAGATCTCCTAGGAATGCTTTGCTCAGATCAAACCTGGTCTTATCAATTTGGCTTGATTTGGCTTATTGCATCGGTACAAAAACCCACAATCAGGGATTCAAAATCCCAACCCACATGTCCAAGTTCTGGCCCTGGCCATGTGGTCTGCGCTTTGGACCCATACAGTTGCTAAAGCAGTTGTGGGACTAGCGAGTCAGGGCGTTCTGGGACCAGATCTAGAGAGAAAAGAAGAGAAGATGCATTCTCTAGAGAAGATGGCTCCAGGCAAGCATGCCCTTGACCCGGCGCACTCCTGGTCCTATGGAGAGAAGCAATTAAAGAAAGGAAAGACACTAGAACCCTCCTGAGCTTTGAGACAAAACCCATCTTCCTTGGGGCTGGGGGCAGAAGTCAGCAATGCAGTTGATGGCGGTGCTCATGATCTTTGCTCTGTTTCTACACTGACTGCTTGGTTTCTCCATGTGTACATGTTTGTTTTTCCTAGTGGGCTGTTTATCACCATTCATGACAAGGGTCACCTTGCAACAATGCTGAACTCTTGGCCAGAGGACAATATTAAGGTATGATCCTGGTTTTATTGCTAATGTCTTGCTTGTTGGAGGAAGCATGCCGTCTGTGTTGGTGTTATTTCTACCTATAAAATGAGCCATTGTGACACTGAGGGCAGGATACTTCCCCCTTTTTCCAGGCTCTGATCACACACCAGCTGTAGCTGCCACAAATGCATAATAGAAGAGAGATTTGCCTTAACTGCACATCTAGGTGAAATTGTTCTTAATTAACATTAGTCTAAAGAACTGTTCAGCACGTGTTGAGTACCTACTGAATGCACAGTGCCAATTTCCTTGTGGATGTAGACAGAAGTCAAGCATGGACCTCTTCTGGAGTAACGAATACTTCATGATGAAAACAGGACAGTAACACAGCAGGCTAGCCAGGTGGAATGTGACCAGAGCTAAGAGAACCACACAGAGAGAGCTTCAGGTGACCACAGAGGTAGAAGGACTGTCATCTCGGAGAATTCTGAGGTGATGTCATAGGGAAATCACTTTGGAACTGGGCCTTAGATTGAGGGTTATGAAGATGTCAGTGAGGACCTTCTGCATAAAAAGTTTATGGTAAGCAAACTTGGGTAGGTGTGCCCCAGGTAGCACAGAACAGAGAGTATATGTGCAGAGTGACAAAGTAAAACTGCCACTGCTTCTCAAATATCAAGTCTCCTTAAAATTTTTAGGAAGAAAAGGATGAGATTGCAATATGGAATACAAACTGCACAGTGCTCCATATGGAGGAGTCTGAGGGATCTGGCATCTGAGGCAATTAGCTTTTCTGGAAGCGACGTAAGTGAAGCTGATGGCCCCTTAGTGAGGGAGTTTCCAGCCTGGGAGTCAAAGTACTGGAGTTAAACACAGGGTAACCCTGGGGCCGGCTGTTCACCTTACCCTGGCTCCCCTGGCAGGCTGTGGATCTCTACTGTTTTTTTTGTTTTTTTTTTCTGCAAGGTCCCGCTCCCTCCACCCCTGCTTGTTCCCGGAGCCCATGCCTTACCAGAAGGTACCGAATAGAGCCTCAACTGGTTTTCCACCCAAATCGGGCTCTCTGTAGGCAGTGTAAGCATTTAGAACAAGAGTAGAAAAGGATTAGGACCTCGGCTCTCTGCAGTCAAATCTGAGCTACAGCCAAAGTACAGTCCTGGCCACCGGGAATAATTCATCCTCACATCTCCATCTGGGTGTGACTTTGCCCTGTGCTTATCCACTTGGACTCCAGTTATGTGTAAGGCCTTGGCCTTGAAAGTTTTGGCCTCCCTCCCAGGGAAACATGTTTCCAGGGTGTGTCTAGGATGAAACTCTAGTAAAATGTTGAGGACATTAAAGGAAGCCAGCTCACTTAGTAGGGAGTTAACTTTAGGCCAACCTGAGTGGGCACAAGGCTGAGGTCCTGCCCACTAATCTTTTCCACATGCCTGGACAGCTCAACCACGGAGAAACCTGTGCATCAATAGACCCTCCGCAGATGCTTGCCAAGGTGAATAAATGCAGTCAACGGATGCATTAAGCATCTTCCGTGTACCAGGCACTGTGCCAGAATAGAGATAATGCATACAGTACTTTCAGGCAAATTAGGAGCAATCGGAACAACTAAAGGGAATTCTTCTTCTTCAACTGGAAGTGAAAAGGTATCTCTTTCTCCAGGCTGGCACAGGGATCGAACCTCGGTTGTTTCCTTGGCCAGTCCCAATATGCATGATTATTATCAGGTCCTCCTCCAAGAATTCCAAAATGAAAATGAAAGGTGCCTTGTCTCTAGATTCTTCGTGTTACAATTGAAAACCCAGGATATAAATTCAAAATAGAACCATAGGAGCTAAGTGACTATTGACTTCAATAAACATTTTGAAACCCTTCTAAATACTGAATACTAACTACCAGAGGGGTGGTGACAGTGATTAGGGGAATAGACACAGGAACCTTAGACTCTCTAGAGGAAGAATGCCTAAAGTAGGCCCCAGACAGACAGCCAGACCTCTCAGAAGGGTGTAAGATGCGTGAGCTGATCTAGGCTGGCGAGTGCCATCTGACTCAGTTGTCTTTGGCCACCCTTCAGGGAGCGCCTCCTCTGAGGGAACTCCCTGGAGCTCTGTGATAAAGATGTGCAGGACCAAATTCAAGGAACTCACACTCTGCTTAGATGGGCTTACCTGGAAACAAGGGCAGAATGCCGTGCCTCTCCTGCCAAAGAGAGGAACATACAGGGCAAGGTGTAGACAGGCCACAAGCTGTCCAGCCTCCCTCCCCTTGAGGATCCAAAGGGGCCAGGTAAATGCCTGGGACAACCCCCACCCTTTATTTCTGTCTCACTTCAGAGAGGTTCCAGTGACCATATAGAGAAAACAGCCCTGATTTGTAAGCAGACACATAGGGCTTCTGATCATGAGTCTTCCCCTTGCCTATTGTGTGTGCAGATTGACTTTCCGAGCCTTGGAGTCCTGTTGTGGATTAATCATGATGATGCCCATGGACACTGAAGAGCACACAAATGAGCATTGTCCTTATAGGAGGTATTGGAAGCAGTTGTACCATCTGTGGCTATATATGACCAAAGGGCAGCCAGGGAAACAGAGGTTTCTTCTGGGAATCAGAGGCCACAAATGGGTAGTCACATAACTTGTACCCAGATATACTTGGTTTGGCCCTCAGTGCCTGTTAAAATTTTTGAATTTATAGGCAATATTTTTTTTTAATTTATTTTAATTTATTTTGCAATACAATTCAGTTCTACATATCGGTCACGGATTCCCTTGTTCTCCCCCCTCCCGTCCCCCTCACCTTCCCCCCAATGCCCCCCCCCATTCCCATCTCCTCCAGGGCAAAGCCTTCCCCACAGACTGAGGTCAACCTGGTAGACTCAGTCCAGGTAGGTCTAGTCCCCTCCTCCCAGGCCAAGCCAAACAATCCTGCATAGGCCCCAGGTTTCAAACAGCCAACTCATGCAATGAGCACAAGATCTGGTCCCACTGCCTGGATGCCTCCCAAACAGATCAAGCCAATCAACTGTCTCACCCATTCGGAGGGCCTGATCCAGTGTGGACCCCTCAGCCATTGGTTCATAGTTCATGTGTTTCCATTCATTTGGCTATTTGTCCCTGTGCTTTATCCAACCTTGGTCTCAACAATTCTCGCTCATATAAACCCTCCTCATTCTCGTTGATTGGACTCCCAGAGATCCACCCAGGGCCTAGTCATGGATCTCTGCATCCAGATCCCTCAGTAGTTGGATGAGGTTTCTAGCACAACAATTAAGGTGTTTGGCCATCCCATCACCAGAGTAGGTCAGTTCGGGCTGTCTCTCGACCATTGCCGGCAGTCTGTTGTGTGGGTATCTTTGTGGATTTCTGTGGGCCTCTCTAGCACTTTGCTTCTTCCTGTTCTCGTGTGGTCTTCATTTACCATGGTCTCCTATTCCTTGTTCTCCCTCTCTGTTGTTGATTTTAAAAGCATATTTCATTTAAAACAATAAAAATAAAAACACTTGGATTTTTGGCTTCTCTGGAAACTAGGCACTCTGAATATAGAGCCTGTATCATGGTGTGTAAACAAGGGAACAGGAGCCGACTGGACTTCCCCTAACCCAGCCCACACTCTACCCTGCCCCACTCAATAGTCTTTCTCTGAAGGTTTCCTCCCTTGTCACCTGAGGTGCCCTTTCAGAAGTTCAGAATGTTCTGAACTGCGGTCTTTTCTTTCTTGTTCCCTAAAAAAGGGAGGGTGAAGATCTCTCCATTTCCACAGGGACTCTCTGCTCACCCCCCCCCCCTTTCAGAGCTCACACGGGGCATCTTCCCAGGCACTGAGGGAAACACTCAGGATGGATTCCTTCTGAAATTCCCAAGCTGGGCCCTGAAGGATGGGGATGGGGAGGGGACATTGCTGAGAGGAGCATGCAAGGGTCAATTGGACATTGCTGAGAGGAATACAAGGTCACCCACAGGTGAATGCAGGTCTCTAAACTACATCTTGTAGCTAAACTCCCCTCCCCCTCCACAAACACACAGCAGCAGCTGATTCAGAGAGGCATTTTCTCAAGGCCTAGGAAGTCTGAGGAACCCAGAAGGGTTAACTTCAGAGGACCTTCTGAATTTGGAAGATGAAAAATGAACTTTCTGTGGTTTCGCAGCTAGAAAGCCAGGAAACTGAAATACAGGAAAAGATAATTATGAGGAACCTGCTGCTTAAGGCCAGGACTACCCAAGCTTTGTAGCCTTTCTTCTTCAAGGAGGAGAAAACTGTCCAGTGTAAATCATACAAAGGAGTGAGAATCGCTGCCCCGTCTCCTTCCCACAGTGCCCGTTGCCTCCAGCAGGAGAAAGGCTCAATGAGAACCTTCTCTCCGTGTCAGCTCCCCAGACTCCTAAATATCTCTCCCCACCCAGTACTAACACCTCTGAGGAGAGAGAGCTTTGAGGAGTAGAGCCAACGCAGCAGCCTCTACCATGAGGCACCAGCACACGGGTGTTAAAACATGGTCCAGATTGCTAGAGCCATGTGCCTATTACCATGCACAGGCCCAGGGTGTGGTGAACACCTTCTGTGTTGGGGTCAGAAACTGGACTTGCTGAAAATCTCTGAGACAGAAATGAACTTGTCAGGAAGGGCTCTTTGTTCAACATCTTGGTTGAACACACTGGAAGGAGGTGGGAACACAGATTGCCTGTAGTAGGGTCTGGAGGAAGACTCAGCAAAGCCTACGAGGCAGGCTTGGAAAGGGGTGTGAGCAAGGTGGCTCAGGTAAAGAAAATTCTACAGATAGGCTGGTGGCTAAGATCAGCAGTAAAGAAGAAACTCCCTCATCCTTGAATAAGAAGCAACCTTGGGCAGACAGTACCAGTCCCTTCATGCAGTATTGTTATACAAGTGCCTTACACAGACCGACTCCCTGAATGCTATTGACAACCACAGGTCTTCTTACTGTCTTTGTTTCAGAGACAAGGAATCTGAGAGGCTAGGTTCTCTGTGAAGAGTGGAACCAAGACTTGAAACTAAAGAATGTGTGTTATTTATGTTATGGAGTAGGGGAAAGAGGATGAGACAGAAGGGTGAAATGAAAGGAAGAAGAAAAAGGGGTTGGAAAACTTTTGCAGGCAGCCCATAATCCTATTAATAAATCTAAAACAGCCCAAGAGCAATCCAGGTCAGCCTTTGGTTAGTTAAGCTAAGGGCCATACCCAACAAGTCAGGAAAGGTCATAGGTCTGAGGAAGGCAGGCCAGAGAGAACACAGCATACCATCCTTCAAACCTCTCCATTTGTCGAAGAAACAAGGGACGTCATGACTTTTCCAACATCCAAATAAGGAAATTGGAGTTCTGTCATTCCAGACATTGTTGCTGGCTTTCCAAAACCAAAGACACTGCCCAGACTTTCCCTAAGCCCTTGGCAACCCACTGAACTGGTTAAGTGGTTCCCAGCATTAATTGGATTGCTATCAGGGACAATGAGAGGCAGTATCTTCTCTCCGAACTTAACTGTCCTGGCTTTGAATCCTGTCCAGCCGAGAACCACTTGATGCTCTGTTGGAGCTATAGTTTCCCTGGCTAATTGAGTACGTTTCACATTGCTGGCCTCAGAGCCAACAGCTAAGGAATCAAAAATAACACAACCGAATATTGCCCCTAAAAAGCTTACAGCTTTTATGAAAGACATGGAAACATGAATGTTTATAGTACGAGGAAAAGAGTGATAGCTACTCTGGGCAAGGAAAAAGGCTCTGGGAATTCAAAGGAAAAGAGTGAGAAACCCAGGAGGGAAGCTTCATGGAGACAAGCGAATTTTTTTTTTATTTTATTTTATTGTTTTGATCTTTGAGACAGGGTTTCTCCCTGTAGCCCTGGCTGTCCTGGAACTAGCTCTGTAGACAAGGTTAGTCTAGAACTCAGAGATCCACCTGCCTCTGCTTCCCTAGTGCTGGGATTAAAGGTGTGCACCACCACTACCTGTCGAGACAAGGGAATTTTTAGCTCTTCCTTGAACCACACAAAAAATAGTAGAATTCCAGTCAAGGAAATGAAAGAGTTGACAAGTAAAATGCCACCTATTGCAGGACATATATATCCCATACAAAACCAGAAATATTTCAGTTTAGGATGGAGCATGGAAAAGACAGAAAACTCCAAAAGGCAGAGTGGAAATCTTAAAGGTCAGGCAAAGAAAATTCCTGATCTTTGTTTTATAGGGGCAAGAAACTGATACATCCAGATATGCTCTGTAAACATAAAATCGGATGGGGAGACTCCAAGAGTGAAAAGAACAGTCAGAAAACCACAGGGTGGTGTGAGTGACAAGCAGATTGTCTGGTCAAAGGCAATAGAAACGGTGTGAGGATCACAGAATAAGAGCCGGAGGCCTGGAGCAGGCAAGGTCAACAGAACTTAATAGCCAACTGGGCATGATTGACAAAGCTCAAAGAAAAACCAAAGAAGACTGGGTGGTCTTGAGCTTGGAAGATGTGGGGAAATAAGAGAGGAGGTGAATCAGACCAGCAGTTCTTCCTGGGTTTGTACCGGAACTCTGAGGGGGAAGATCAGAGATGAGAAAAGTCAAAAGTGGGGGTCAGGAGGACTGTGAGGGCTGATGACCCAAGCTAGCACATTTATTAATCATAGCTCCTAATATACTCTTCAAATGAGGAAGCAGCAAACAAATCCATAAAGTTCATCAGGCAGCAGAATTATGGGGAACTCAGAGTAACTCTAGTTCTTCTTTGCAAGATCAATGCTGGTACAATAAGCAAAGCATTTCACATCTGTGTCTGGAATATTTAGCCACAGCTTTACAGGGAAACTGTCAAGCTCCAGGCTCTGGCCTTGGTAGCCTCCAGAGCTCTGGCGCCAGTCCATTGCTGGCCTTGCCAAGCATGACCCTGACAGAAACAAAAGCCCAGAGCTCCTTGTTCCATGCACAGAACCCCAAAGAGCCTTTGACCTTACCTAGCCCCTGACAGGAAGGGAGCAAAGTAAAAAATATCAAAGGAGAGAAGAATATAAGAATTCATTTAGACAAGGAGTGATGGGATTTGAGAGGCTTATTATACATACAGATGCACAGTAGTATTTTGTGTGAATCTTGGTACCCAGTAGGTTCTTAATAAGTGTTTGCAGAGTGTATAAAGGTGACAGGGAGTATGTGCATTAGATGTAACAAGTGCTAACTATTCATAAGAATGAAAAACTCTACTACATATGTCCAGCTGGAGAACGGGAAGAAAGATCCTCCAGAAAAAAAATTAATATAAAGACTGAGAGATATATATTCCTAAGAGTGAAGAAGCCACTAGCCAGAGGATGCACTTAGAGATATACAACAATAACTTTCAAAAGGTATGTTAAACAATATAAAGACTTAGGTGTCCATAGGGGCAGTTAGAAATCAGTGAAGGTCCCTATCTTAGTTATGGTTTCTGTTTTTGTGATAAATCACCATGACCAAAAGCAACTTGGGGAGGAAAGGGTTTATTTCATCATACAGTTTTTAGTCCATCATGAAGGGAAGACAAGACAGGAACTCAAGGCAGGAACCTAGAGACAGGAACTTAAACAGAGGCCATGCTGGAGCACTGCTTACTGACTTGTTCCCTCATGGCTTGCTCAGCCTGCTTTTTTTTTATAGCACCTAGGACCACCGACAATGGGCTGGGTCTTCCTCCATCAATCAACAACCAAAAGCATGCACTACAGACTTGCCTCCCAGCAAATCTTGTAGAGGCATTCTCTCAGTTATGAGTCCCCTCTTCCTAAAGTGTCTAATTTGTGTCAAGTTGACATAGAACTAGCCAGCAGTCTTTGATCCCGGAAATACCATGATAAAAATGAGCTTCAGATACAATGAACTTGACATAGGTTGGCAGGAGAGACAAAAAGTAAGAAGAGGGTCCAAGCAGTCTGCGAAGCTATTGTACCAAGTCAACCATTTGCACAGTAGAACTGAGAATTGATAACAGATGGAGAGGCATTCCCACATTAGAGTTGAACATGTTAGTGGAATTCCCTGGGATAGTCCCAGGCTGGGAAACTACACTCATGGCCCCTCATCATTTTAGGGTTGTAAGAATAACACATCAGAGTAGATAGCTGCGTGTGTTTAATCTTGTGCTGTTTGACTTTTCCTGACATAAACAAACATTCACCCCAGATAGGGCACTAACAACAGATCAAAGAAATTGTCCCACCTAACTATACCTTAGTGAACCAGTGAGTTTATTGTGGAGTATGGCTGAGGGCCTACTTAAGGGAGCATAAGGCAGCCTGCATCACTGAAAAGCCCACTCCAGTATAGTGGGAACTCACGAAAGCTGCATCCCTGGAGCTCCCTCCTCAACTTGCAGGCAGCTTGGCCATTCAAAGAGTCTCTTCTCCCCCCACCCCCACCCCCACAATTATCACTGCTTACGTCATCTTTTAGAAGGATCCCCTGACTTCCTGTAACTTTCAGGGGCTTCCTGTAACTTTCTCATCCCTGAGCCCTGTGTGTTGTATTTACTTCCTGAGTCTTATTGGCCTCCTTTCTCTCTACAGGAGGGAATGTTTTAATTCAGAGCAAATAGGTACACAACAATTTCCCTCTAAACAGAGCAAAGAATTCCCTCAGACGGGGAACCCAAGTCAGTAAGCTTTGGTTTGGACAGACCAGACAGTAGAGAAATGGAGTTTGGGACTCCAGAGGCAGCATGAGGGCACAGGCTCTAGCTGGAAATTCTGCCAGGAGGAGGTCAAAGGCAGGTAGACACTGGATGCTAAGGCAGGGCAAGACTTGCCAAGAGCACAGATGCTTTATCCCAGGGAGATAGGGTGGCAAAAACACCTTTGAACCAGAAGCCCAAAGCCTGACTAAGAGGGGTCCCACACTTGCCAACGTGACCTTGACAAGTTATCTAGACCTTCCAAGATAACTAACATGGGACCATCAACCCAGTTACTGGAATTTGACTGATACATGGCAGGTATATGTAGATCAGGAAGGCTTTCAGCTTCAACATGCTCACTTGTCAAGTGGAATAACAGCATTAGCCATTCCTGTGCCCAGACCATGAGAGAGGGAGGGGTTGTGAGATGTGGCTTGTGATCATTCACCACAGAAGTTATAGAGCAATTTGAAAGGGAAATGGATTTTCATGGGTCTGCTGCACTCTTCAAAACTCAATTCCTGAAGAGAATGAGTGTTTTTAGAATCTTTGCACCTTTTTCTACAAAAAAAAAGAAGGCAGAAGCAGCCCATGTGTGTTTTACCCCTGGAGAGATAAACAAGTGGGAAGAAACTTTTGTGCACTGAACCACACCAGGGCAAGAATGGGTCTTCATCTCTATCCTAGCATTGCCCCTGCATAGACTAATTCAACCCTTATCTGTTCATTTCACAATGGAGTCATGTAAGACATCTATAGCTCAGAGCCAGTCTTCAATCCTGGAAAAGTCTGGTTTCAGTAGATGGATGAGATGCCTATAAACAAAACTCTTCCAGAGACACTGGGAGTCTGTGATAGTGAGCTTATTGCAATGACACATAAACTTCATTGTCACTCCATGGAGTTCCCCTTGTCCTGATGCTCATGACCCCTGACTTCCCATTCTGCCATTCATACAATTTACACCTCCTTGCCTCCTACACACACTTCACACAAGTCTATCCTGGACCTCAACTTTCTTATTTGTACCGGGCTTTTTCTTTTAAGCTTCCAACCAGCTCCCAAATCATGACACGGAGACTAATTATTAGTTTTGAATGCTCAGCCCTATCTTAGCTCTTATTTTAATCTGTTGGTCTTTGTCTGTTTTGCCTCGGGGCTTTTTACCTTTTGTTCCCTTCTGTATTTCTCACTTCCACTACTTCTCATGTCTGGCTGGTGACTGCCTGGCTTCCAGCCCTGGGCATGTCCCTCTTTTTCTGCCTTGTTCTCTCCTCCTTCTTCTCTTCTCTAGCCTAGATTTCTCCTGCTTATTCTCTCTTCCTGCCAGCTCCACCTATCCCTCTCCTGCCTAGCTATTGGCCGTTCAGCTTTTTATTAGACCAATCAGGTGCCTTAGACAGGCAAGGTGAAACAAATGCAGCACATCTTTACATAATTAGACACACATCCTTACATCATTAAGCAAATGCAATATAAATAAATACAACACACTTTTACACAGTTAAAGTAGTATACCGCAGCATAAACAAATGTAACACATTTTTGCCTAGTTATAGTATTCCGCAGCACCTATCAAAGGTCTTCCATTCCACCTGCACCCTCACACTGGCTTCTTGTCTGGTGTGTGTGCCCTCTCATCTACAGAACTTACAAGAGTGGGTCACCCTACAGGAATATCTCAATCTCTACTGTCCCTGCACTGTCTTGCTGCATTCAGGCTTCTGTCTCAAAGCTATAACTGTTAATAAATATGCTCCCTCTCTCATTTGGGTCCACACATATTTAATTTTATAGGTAAGCAAACTAAAGTTCCTTCCCCCCACGATATGTCTTACTAGCAAGCAGGCGCTTTGTATTTATTAAATGAATGAATAAATAAACATCCATCATGATCATATATAATCATATCTATCATCACCATAAGCTCCATCAACATCAGATCTTAAAGGTAAGATTTGTACCAGAACTGTGTCTAGTACATAGTTGGCCCTCAGTGATTCTATGCCAATCATCATACAACCAAAGAATCTACCTGATTCCATGATTTGTGATTCTAGGAAATGTTACAGGCTCTGTTCTTTGCAAATTGGCCTCAAAATGCTGCAGCTGGAGCAGCAGCATAAGCTTTCTTACATCTCTCCCTTCCCGTCTCATGCCCCAATTTTAGGCTGAGACTGTCCAGTTTCTCTAAGAGAGAGAAAGAGAGACTAGATGTGATTTCTCTCCAGCTGTTTCTACAGCTCCCACCCCAATCTTCAGAATGCAAGGAACACTGTCTTTCTGTTATTTGGCCTCCATGAGGGTTCTTGACCACTTGCCAGAAGGGACCAGCCACCTGCAGTTGATGAATCCTCTCTGGCCTTGTCCCAGACAAGCTGCTTTATTCCCAGCAAAGGCAGCGGGTATCCAGCTGTCAGGCCTGACTGCTAGGACTTGGAAATGAGTGCTTTGTCATGGAGGTGTGCTCCTGATTGAAGGTACCCTGCTGTGTTTTTCAGGCTGTGGTGGTGACTGATGGAGAGCGCATACTGGGCTTGGGAGACCTGGGCTGCTACGGCATGGGCATCCCTGTGGGCAAGCTGGCCCTGTACACAGCATGCGGAGGGGTGAATCCACAGCAGTGCCTTCCTGTCCTGCTAGATGTCGGCACCAACAATGAGGTAACAGGCTGTCTGAGCCAGGAGCTCTTGAGCCAGAAGGAAGATGAGGTGGTGGAGGGGGGTGGGCACTTTTGTGGAATAATTATATCCACATGGGCTGTTTCTTTCCCAGGATCCTCTCGACCCCCACTCTTCCCACATGGTTATGAAGCAGAGGACTTTCCTCTCCCACCCATTCACTTCCCCCTTTGCTTTTTCATCTTCCTCCTCTGTGTCCACGATGCCCTGGACTTACTTCTTCCCTTGCTTCCATGATCCCATGTAGCGGGCAATCCTCCTTGGGGCCACTCTGAGAGAGCAGTCAGTGGTGAGACGAGTCTGTGTTCTGTGTTTTCAAGGCAAGTGGCCTCAGTGCATGAACTGAAATTCAAAAACAAGGCCCCCAGGCTGAAATGTCTGAGACAAGCAGATGAGTGTTCTGCAGCTGAAGCAGAGAGGACCTGAGCCGAGCCACACACAGGTCACTCCTGCTGCAGGATTCAGGGGCTTCGTCACCGAAGGAGCTTAACCCCCAGGCAAGAGTTTGTCTGCTCCTGGTACCACCCTGGCACATTGTCTCTGGCTGTAATTTTCTGCCCTGTGGTTGGCAGGGGAAAAAAAGTGCCTTTGCTGGCTCACACCTTTAATCCCAGCATTCGGGAGGCAGAGGCAGATAGATCTCTGTGAGTTCAAACCCAGCCTGGTCTACAGAGTGAGTTCCAGGACAGCCAGGGCTACACAGAGAAATCCTGCTTGAAAAACAAACAAAAAGATTCCTCCTTTTTTTTCTTTATTTCAAAATATTTGCTTAATTCAAACTTTTGAAACAATTTAGTTCTTTCCACAAAGGAAACAAAATATATCTCTGTCCAATTGTCATGTTTTTCAAATTATAATTTCATTGGAATATATGAATTATATAAAAATGAGTTCCATTGTGGTATTTTCATATTCGTCCATAATATACTTTAAAGGAATTCCTTCTAAATAACATATATTTTTGAGTTTAAAATCAGTATGTGTTCTTCTTTTAAAAATCAAAATCCAGAGATACATTGAAAGTAAAATATCAGTCACATTATCAGTATATTTATATAGAGAGAGCATTTTAATGTTTTGGATATATGTTTATAAAAAATATGTTTATACATGCACCTCTTTAGACCTGATCACCTACAGCAATACTGCCATTTCTAGAACCTCTTCCTCTTGCTGTGCCTCTTGACTGGACTATGGGAAAGGGGGCTGGGTGGTGGCGCAAGCTTTACAGCTGCTCAATAAGGCCAGACCTCAAGGTTTGCTCTAAACCAGGTTCCCTTCTTCCAGCCAGATGTTCAAGTTTATACGAAACAACAATTAAAGCTATCCTCAGACTCATAGAGGTCATCATCGCCTCTGTGTAGATGAGTAAGCAAACCTTATTTCAGTCATTCTTCCAGCACTCCTGATGAGACTGTCACCCTGTCAGTGCCTTAGAAGCTGGCCCTGAGCTGGAGCAGAGAGAGCCTGAGATTAATATGAACTGTTGTATCCCCAGGAGGTACTGGAGATCCTTTGCTGTTGAAGGTCCAGCACCCGCCAATGTGAATGAAGTTCAAGGCTGACTTTGATTTGTAACAAATCCGTCAGGAAGGATTTCCAAAAGCAAGTGGCAATCAAGGACCAGGACCTTACACCTAGTTTGAGCCTCAGAGTAGCCTCTGTCACTGCCTTCTCTTCCCACTTCAGGAAACAGGTCTAGAGGGTTTAATTGCCTCAAAGGGATTCTAATCAGAGCCAAGAGCCTCTGCCATATCACACCCCTGCTGGGATTCAGTTGTTTTATAAGCCAACAACATCTCTTGACTTTTATTACTAAAGTAACTCTAGAATATATTTCAAATTCTTAAAAGAAATGGCATCTCTCCCACAGATCTATATTTGTGCCCCCTTTTCAATATTTATCTAATGACACATGCACATACAGATGTATTTATTACTTAGTTGTAATCATAATGCACTGTATTTTGTTCTCATCTTTTCAATCAAGGTTATTTTGTGAGCGCTCTCTCTTTACTTATTTAATCAAAGTTTATTGAGTGTTTAGTAGGTGTCAGGCACTCTGGTAGGCATGAGAGAGATAAACGAACCAGGTCTGGGTGAATAGTCTGTCAGTGTTTCAACACTGTCACAGAATGGATCATTTTAATGAGTTGTGTAGTAGATCTACTCAAAGTGTCTGCTTCTCCTGAGTGCTTTACTCCAAACATGAGAACTCCATGTTGCCAAGTGAACTAACATTCCAAAGACAGTGATTTATCCACCTTCAAATGAGTTTGCTATGTCATGTCCCATAGTAGAGTTCTTTGTTAAAAATGTGTTTGTTTGTAAGACTTACACAATGACACCAACTAAGATACCAGTGTAGACTGGGGAAATGTCACAAGGTCCCCTCCTAGGTGAAGAGCTACAGGCAATAAAGGGTGCTAGGAGAGTGAGAATCAGTCTTCTCTAGGGACAATCCTTCTGAAAGGCTATCCAATTCTAAGTGGTCAGTCCTAAGTGCATATACCATATACGTATGAGCACAACACTAAATGGATGCAGGAGAAAATGTGTGTGTGTGTATACATATGTAATATGTATAATATATACACATTCATATATATTTTTTATATATTTGCACACATGCATGTATTTATATATGTGTGTATGTATATATATAAATATTTATATATTAAAGAAGCGTTCATGAAGTTGAGAGTTCAGAGGGAGCTGAAGGGACATGGGAGGGGCTAGAGGTGGGAGATTATGGGGTTGAAATGATGTAAATACAATACTGGTGTATAAAATTCTAAAAAATAATAATAAAATAAATTTTTTTGTTTTTGTTTTTGTTTTTTGTTTTTTTGAGACAGGGTTTCTCTGTGTAGCTTTGCGCTTTTCCTGGGACTCACTTGGTAGTCCAGGCTGGCCTCGAACTCACAGAGATCCGCCTGGCTCTGCCTCCCGAGTGCTGGGATTAAAGGCGTGCGCCACCACCGCCCAGCTAAAATAAAATTTTTAATGCGTCTCATTGCAAGGCATTTTCCCCAAGAGTCTTAAAGTGTATCTCCCTGAGAGCAATTCTGGGCTGTAGGGAAGCAAAACTGAGCCTTATCACTTCCACTGCCTATAGCAGTACAGGGAAAATGCTGTTGTGAGACGCTTTTGTGTCCAAATAACAAAACCATCACTGTGTATTTCTCTATTTAAAAAAAAAAAAAAAAAAAAAAAAAAAAAGCTCCTGAGATGACAGCAATTTAATCAGTGTCAGAACACCTCTCTGAGCTCCATGTTGAAGGAAAACATCTGCTTTCTACATCCCTAAAACCGAGTCACTTTTACCTGCCAACACCAAGGACGTTTGGAAAAATAAACACATGGAGCAGTGAGCCCATGAAGAAGGATGCCCCAGGGTTCAGTTCCAGGGGCTCAGGGGAGAGGAACCCCTCAGTCATGGCTGTGTGTGGATGAAACCAAGTATAAGATGGTCATATTGTTCAAAGTAGAAGGCACCAGAAGCACTATCTCATACAAGTCCTTCATTCTAGGTAGGAAGAGTGTAAATGCTTTTCTAAGGATTCGTTCCAAAATCCTGTGCACATGGTACTCTACAGTGAGGTTTTTTGGAGCACCCCAACAGGCTTAGCTCTCTGGTTGCCATCCTGAGCCCTAAGAGTCTTTTGCTGCCTGAAATCCTGAACCTCTGACAGAGATGCCGTGTGGCCCTCTGGAAGCCACTGTGTGGCTGATGAGAATGTTGGCATCTGTAGACAGACTCAGGTGAAGACTGACCGCTGAACCAGAAACCTTGACTTTGAAGACTTGGTGAGAATGAACAGAGTTAGAGTCACTGGCTGTGCTGGGATTTGCTGATTCTTCTATTTTGCAAGCCTATTTATTGTCTGTGACTAGAAGACTCAACTTCCTGGTGTGCTACTACCAGAGAGCTCCCTCTCTGCATGCATGTGTGAGGATGCTACTCCCAGAATCTTTGCAGCTTTCTCCTGGGCTTGACTTAGTATTCCAAGAAATAAGCAATAGAAATAACTACAGTTTTGAGAAAGGGTGCTATGGCCATGGGTGAACCCCAAGCTGTGACCTCAGGACACAGATGATTTTCATGACCTCTTAGCATGCCTGTTGCTATTCAAGGTAAATATTTTTTTAACCAGAAGGTTTATCTTCCAACTTAAGTACAATGTTCTGTGATATATCCAGCAAAGAGGAGGAAAAACTATTTGTTTTCTATGATAATTTGTCTCCAGGGAAAACCTTAGAAAGGCAGAGCTAGGCAAACAACCCCAGAGGATGTATTCAATCCAATTCCCACAGCAGAGGAAGAACCACTTTGCCTTCTTTGGGTAAATTCCTTCACCTACAATTCTAATCACTGACTTGTTCAGTTCCAAATGGAACTTAGTAACCATCTAACAGAGAGAAAAGATTTAGCCACCAAATTAATACTTAGGTACCAGGGTACCTTGTACATACTGGAGCTTGGGAATGAATAAATTCAGTCCCTATCCTGTTCTAAAATAATGACTTAGTCCCTTTTATTCCCACCAGTGGGTTTTGGTGACCTGAGGCAGTTTACTTCACCTTTACAAGCCTCAGAAGTCCATTGGGAGGAAGCTGAAGTGAGGGATTCCCAAGATCTAAGCTTTGACGCTAACGCTCTGGCAGCTGGTATCAGTTAACACAGTTCACAGATTTGCTGTGTGCTGACACTGTGCAATCTCTGGGGAGATGTAAAAGAGAAAGGAACATACTTTTCCTCAAGAAATCACATTATGTGACAGGACTCATTATTATCCTTTTTCAACACAGAGGAAAAACAAAGCAGCAAAGTTATATTTCTTGCCCAAAGCCTCTGAGCTTAACTGACAGGGTGTGAATTCAAACTCAGATCCATCCAATTCCAAAACCCAAAACCCCAGACCTGCTAGACCTCGCCAGCTACTGCTAAACTCTTCTGGCGGGAACAGACAGAAGTAAGGACAAGAAGCTGGTGCTTAGCTCCTTTGTCCCCACATCAAATGATGGGGAAGAAAGGATGCTACCATGAGAACTAGTCTGAGTCACTTCCTCCTGGCTTTGCGCAGTTGTTTAAACCACTGAACTCCAATGTCCTGCTCTGTAAAAACAGGAATGGGACAGTCAGACACCAGATTCAATGAGGACATTTCTCCTCGCAAACTCTATGCAAGCATAAGATGAATTTGTTTTTAGTGTCATCTCTATATGTAAGTTTCCCCCATTTTTGTAGTTAGTTTTGAAGTATTTGAGGCATGGAACATCCTATTATAAAACTAAAATACAAAGATGTACCACATTTTTTTAATCCATTCTTCAATTGATGGGCATCTAGGTTGTTTCCAGGTTCTAGCTATTACAAACAATGCTGATATGAACATAGTTGAGCATGTGTCCTTGTGGTAAGATTGAGCATTCCTTGGGTATATGCCCAAGAGTGGTATGGCTGGGTCTTGAGGTAGATCGATTCCCAATTTTCTGAGAAACTGCCATACTGATTTCCAGAGTGGTTGTACAAGTTTGCATTCCCACCAACAGTGGAGGAGTGTTCCCTTTGCTCCACATCCTCTCCAACATAGACTGTTATTAGTGTTTTTGATCATGGCCATTCTGACATGTGTAAGGTGGTATCTCAGAGTCGTTTTGATTTGCATTTCTCTGATGATTAAGGATGTTGAGCATTTCTTTAAATGTCTTTCAGCCATTTGTGATTCTTCTTTTGAGAATTCTGTTTATCTCTTTACCCCATTTTTTAATTGGATTGTTCAGTATTTTGATGTTTAGTTTCTTGAGTTCTTTATATACTTTGGAGATCAGTCCTCTGTCAGATGTGGGGTTGATGAAGGTCTTTTCTCATTCTGTTGGCTATCTTTTCGTCTTATTGACAGTGTCTTTTGCCCTACAAAGGCTTCTCAGTTTCAAGAGGTCCCATTTATTAATTGTTGTGCTCAGTGTCTGTGCTGCTGGTGTTATATTTAGGAAGTGATCGCCTGTGCCAATACGTTCAAGAGTACTTCCTACTTTCTCTTCTATTAAGTTTAGTGTAACTAGATTTATGTTGAGGTCTTTGATCCACTTGGATTTGAGTTTTGTGCATGGTGACAGATATGGATCTATTTATAATCTTTTACATATTGACATCCAGTTATGCCAACACATTTTGTTGAAGATACTTTCTTTTTTCCATTGTATAGTTTTGGCTTCTTTGTCAAAAATCAGGTGTTCATATGTGCATGGATTAATGTCAGGGTCTTCAATTCGATTCCATTGGTCCACATGTCAGTTTTTATGCCAGTACCAAGCTATTTTTATTACTATAGCTCTATAGTAGAGCTTGAGGTCAGGGATGGTGATAAGGCAGGGGCTTATTACACTGCATCAGGGCTGCAATATGCGTCTGGGTCGGTGGATTAAATAGTATGTCAGTTCTTACCTATGAGTAGAAGAACCCACCAAAGCTGCATGTTAAGAGCAGGGACTCTGGATTTAAATACTGACTATTGCTCTTACTAACCGAAGGTCTTGGGGCAGGTGGCTCAACCTCTCTGTATCTTGTGGCTTCATTCATAACATAGGAGAACAATAAAAAATGAAACCCATCTCTCAGATCCTCCTAGAAATACATATGTAACAGCTTCCTAAGAGGAAACTCCTGAAGACTGAAGAGAGAGAGAGCGGTAGTTGGACCTTCAGACTATACAACACTGACAAGACTCTCCTAGAAAGATGGAACGTTAAGAACTCTGGCTACAGAAGAACCCAGAAGAGTCTCTGACAAGCAAAGACTGCGTCAAATGGCCTCATTTAGGAAGAATGCTCTGCCCTAACTCCCCGCCCCACACACACACACACACACACACACACACACTCATCTCATTCCTGAGCATTCTGGAGAGAATACGGATGTGATGCAATGTGTGATGGCCCTTAAACTACCCTCTTGCCACAGACTCTGTTTAGAGAGTTCAGAGTCTTCCTGTGGCTGCTGTGACATCACAGTTAAAGTCCTCAGCATGTGGCACATCAGAAGCTTTAAGAGCTGGAATGCCTGCCACTATTTAACCAGACATTGTAATTCACAAAGCTCTCTCATATTCTTTCACACAATCACCATAACCACTCAGTGTGGCTACACTTTACCCTCATTTGGCAGATGAGAAGAAAGTTCTGGGAGGCCATAAAAGCTTTCTCAAAGTCACAGCAGCCTGTCATAATGGAGGTAAAACTTGGCTCATGTAGTCCTTGTCTTCACAACTTGCAGCATCAGCTCAGATGGAGCCGACACATGAATGTGTCCATGAGCTCTTATTCTGGATGAATTAGACACAGAAATAGGAAATCCCAAGAGGCTCTAGCAGAGAGTTATTTCCTGTTCCCCAAACATATCAGTCACCTTCCCCTCACTCTGCTTCCAACCTGGAACCTTCCTTTGTGCTCATCTGCCTGGAGACCCAGCTAACTCTTTAGAATCTGATCATCTTTTCCGGCCTGATCATTTCCCCCACAATACAATTCCCACTCACCATTCAAGTAATGTCACTTTCCCACTCTGGATATTCATATGCTACACTATCTCCCAAGGCAGTGCCATCCTTCTCTGTGACAGTCAGTTTACTGATCCACACCCTCAGTACCCTGTGAACACCCTCACAGAATCAATCATTCTCACTGATCATTATAGCTCTCCAGGCTGCAGTCAGGGGTGTTGATGAGTTGCACATATTTTGACAGTCTTGTTTATTTTTTTAACTCTTATTTTGAATTATTATACATTCAGATGCATTTCTCAGAAAAAAGATACAGTGATCTGTATTGATTACTTTTTTGTTGCTGTGATAAAATACTATGACTAACAGCAACTTGTTCCAGAAGGCTAGAGCTTATAATGTTCATGAACATGGCATGGTGATGGGGCAGGAGGCTGGCTGATCACATTCTGTCTGCATACAGGAAGCATAGAGAGAGGAAGAGGAACAAGAATATAAACCCTCAAGTCCCAACCCCAATGTTGTGCTTCCTCTAGCAAGGTTTCACCTCCTAAAGGTGCCACAACCTCACCCCCAAAGTCACCACCAACTGAGGACTAAGTGTTCAAATATGTGAGTCTATATGGGACATTCCTTATTCAAAGCACCACAAGTCCCTATGCAACTATTCAGTTTTCTTCAATGGTAGCATCTTGTATACCATCAGGAAAATGACCTTGACACAATCCGTGGATCTTATTCACATTTCACTAGTTTTGCATATATTCATATGTGTGTGTGCGTACATGTGTGTTTATTTACTTCCAATTCTGTGACTTGTGTAGATTCCTATATCACTAAGGCAGTCAAGCCATGGAATACTTTCATCATAGGGATATCTCATGCTATCCATTTGTAACCACACCCATGTCCCCATTTCCTCTCTCTAACATCTGGTGATGGCTCTCCATCTCTATAGCTTTATCATTTCAAGAATGGTACACAGATGGAATCAGACAGTATGTAATCTTCGGGGATTGGCTTTCTTTCAAATCATATAGCTTGAGATTTATCTAGATTTGCCCATTAATAGACATTTTGGTTTTTTCAAGGGTTTTTATTTTGTTTTTTGGTTTGGTTTGGTTTTTTGCTCTTACATGATGAAGCTTCTACAGTTATTAAAATAAATGTGTTATACAGGAGTTTGTCTACTGATCCATAGGGGTATGGATGAAATAGAAAGCTCAGTGGGAGAAGCTAGTCAGGCCAATGTAAACAAAAGAAAAGACCCAATATGCATGTGGCTACTGTGATGGAAAGTGTTGTTGCAAGAGGTAATGGAGAGTCACCTGCCAAGGCTAAGGGATAAGGTGAGCATTGTTTTTTAGATGAAATTTCTAGTTGCATCATTCTACCTTTGTATCCACAAGACCTAGCATAGTGTGAGGTACATGGCAGGTAAGATTTTACTGAATTAATTAATGTTTTATAAGTCATACTGAGGACAAGAGGATGAGACCCCCATCGCCAATCCAGATGCTACCTAAGGTCAGCTTCAAAGGTTCTCAATCAAGAGCACTTCTGCCTTCAAGAATACCTTTAGCAATGTCTAAAGACATTTTTATGGTCTCAACTGCGGGTGTTGCTAAGTTCTGGTGGGTATAGATTGGAGATCCTGCTAAAAATCTTTTAATGTGCAGGTCAGCTTCCAGAATAAGGAATTATCTAAACCAAGGTGTCACTAGTGACACTATTGAGAAACCCTGAAATAAACCCAGAACCTATAGCCAGGGCTTGAAAGACTGTGACTGATAGAAGCTCACCTGCCTCAAAGCATTGTTCATTCCTAAAGTGGGGATTGCATGGGAATCCACCCTGAGTCAGGGGCTTAGCCTCCAGTCCCTTCCAGGGATTACCCTAGGTGGAGGTAGGGAAATCAGGCAGATTCCTACTTTCTTCTCTCCTCCTACCTCCTGTCCTTCCCACTAAACCTGGACACTTGCTTTGCAGAAAACAATAATAAAGCAGGAAGAGTGAGCAGGTTCAGTAAATGGATGCTCTCTATTCCAGGAGCTTCTCAAAGACCCTCTGTACATTGGCCTGAAACACCAGCGTGTTCGTGGGAAGGAGTATGATGACCTACTGGATGAGTTCATGCAGGCTGTGACAGATAAGTAAGTGGACTGACCATGCTGTCCCTTTTAGAGAGAGCTCTTAAGAAATATCGTAGCCAAAGTCAACCCTAGCTTTGGGAGAATTACAAAAGAGCCTGTGACTATATGCTTTGGGGGTGGTCTGAAAATTTTAACTTGACACATGCACTTGAAAGTCTGGAAGCCACGTGGGGTGGGCCTATCTCCAGGATAACCTTCAAGAAGGCACTATGATGTGGAGATAGCTAAATACCTGTTGTTTCAGGAGGGAAACCCTCTTGGTCTGAGCTGCTCAGAGCAGTTTGTATACAGACACTGCTCTTCCAGTGAAAAGATGTTACCCTCCTGATAAAATGGCTTTGGAAAGCAGCTCACCATATTCATCTTCACACACACACACACACACACACACACACACACACACACACACACACACACGGTTAGGTCAGTTTAGGGGAATGTTAATAGACCAGTGCAGCAGATTCCCCAGATCCAAGCCTTCTAGCTTTATGAGCGCTCATGTCTTCTCTGGAGACCATAATGTTGGCATCTCCACTCTCTGCCCCTGCTTATTCTGCCAGCCACCATGGCCACCCACACCCACTGGCATGCTACCAGGAGTTCTAGCAATGCCCTCCACAAGCTGGGCAAGCCAGAGCTTCTATGACTCAGTGGACCTATGAAGACAAAACATATTTCATTCTCCCTTGAAAAGAGATAAAATCATATTGTGGTTCTGTGGGGTGGGAAGGATGCTGCAGACAAAAAAAGAAAATTAATAGTGGGGCACAGGGTGGGAGCAGAAGTTCGAGTAAGCTGGAGGATCAGGGATCCAGTGCATACCTGGAGAAGCTTAGGCTTTGGAACACATGCTACACCATGAGAAGAGAGCAGAGGCAGAGTGGGGTAGGGGGAAGGGGGGGGTGAGATAGATGAATCAGGCTTGGGATTCTTCCAGAAAGAAGGGAGTTGAGAATGTACTCAAAGGAAATAACACAATGGTGTGCCAAAGGTCTAGGCTGAGAGAGAAGGGGAAAATGGACATGGAGAAGCAGGAAGCAGGGAAGGGATGAGGAAAAGTGTAGGGTCGGTAGATGGTAAGTCCTGGTGAGAATTCAGAATCATTGCACTGGCTACCAGGCAGAAGAAACTGGTTGAAAGGAAGTAACACTCTAAATGCTGCATGTCTGTAGTCAAGACTGCAGAGGAAATGCACCACTGGGACGCAGCCACCAAGGAAGCTAATTCACAAGTTGGTGCGTTAATAGAAGCATAGCATCTAGAACAAAGGAGGTGATTCCCACTTCCTTCTTCCCCTTTCAGACTATCTTAATGCCATCAAGTCCATACAAAATGTACCTTCGAAGAACAATAGCCGTGACAGTGTAGGGAAAGAAATGCTTGGTTTGGTAGTGAGAGGCTCAGCGGCCACTTTGTCTGTATCAAGGGGCAGGGCTACTTCTGGACATCTGAAAGCTATTCTTGCAGAAGAGAATTGGATTTGTTTCTGTGTGTCCAAAGGAGAGCCAAAGGGTACAGTGCCAACAAAGGTCATTTTAGGCACAAAGTAAGTGCCACGATACACTGAGTTCTGGATATGTGTTCTCTGTCGTGGAAGGAATGCTAGGATATGTCTTTTGGTGTTTTGGTGGTGATAGTATGGATGGGTTCAAGCAGCACGTGCTTTTGAATGTTTCTTCCCACTCTGTTACTCTAGTTTGACCTCTTAAGAATGCCATGTAGCTGGCAGGATGGGTACTATCATGCCCACTTTAACGGAGGAAGAAGCTGAGACCCTAAAATAACAAGGCCACTGTCTTGGCTCACAAAGTACTCACAAAGTACTTTGCAGGACTGTGAGGTGGACCCAGTGTGCCAACTCCACCTGCAGGCTCTTTCTTATAATGTTTTGTGACCTGAGCAAAGGGAACGGCATTGCCTTAGAGAGCCTATTTTTTGCTTCCTGTTTCCAGGGCTCATCACTTGCTTATGAGTCAGTAGTCATCCCATGATTCCCCAAAGAGAAGTTTTGCTATTCATGTGAGAAGGTTAAATAAACTAGGATGTAAGAGGCTTTTCAAATCACCATCAAAAATCAATTCACAGCTCCACAGTCACACAGGCAGTCTAGGGTGAGCCCTTAGGGAAGGGTGTGCATCAGCCACCAGGAATGTGTCCTTCTGCAGAAGAGATGATGGATGGGTTGACAGTTCATTGTTTTGACTTTCTAGCAAGCTATAACAGATGTTTCTGTAGATATTGTAGATGGAAAATGAGCTGGTCTCCCCAGGTACTCTTGGGAATGTGCTAGCCGGGAGATGGGATGCCTGGCCTGGGGGGTGAGTCAGAAGGCCTGAAGCCAAACACACTGGATTTTAAGAAAGAACTTTGGGAATGTGTGACTCCTGCCTTCAATGTCCTCATTGCTGCCCAAACACCCTGCCAATAAAACACTTCCTCTGTTCACCCTTCCCTACTGAGACGTCTGTAGATTCTGGGTGATAAAAGAGGGAAATGTGAACAAGACTTCACTCTGGCTCCATTCCTGTCCTGAATGTTGGTCACTGAGGAAGACACACCAAAGCAAAGGAATATCCAGTTAAGTCTGTGAACCACTGGGGCTGGGGTGTAGCTCAGTTAGTAAAGTGCTTTGCCTAGCATGCTCGGTGGTCTTGGGTTCAATCCCTAGAGCCACATAAACCAGGCGTGGCAGCACACAAGTGTAATCCCAACTTTTAGGAGGTGGACGAAGGATAATCAGAAGTTCAAGGTTATCCTAAGCTACAGAACAAGTTCTAGGCCAGCATGGGTCACATGAAACCCTATCTTAAAAAATAAATAAATAAATAAACAAACAAACAAAAAATAAATCTATGAACCACAATAGAAAGCTGAGTGTAGTTCTCAAATCAGAGGCAGAGTGGCATTCCAATCACTGGTCATTCTGTCCTTCTCTCCTCTCCTGTGTGGTAGGACTCAAAGCATCATAACTGGGTACTGTTCTCCTCAACAGTTTTTGTTTATATTTCTTATTTGTGTTACTAACAGGGAATTCTCTAGTTTAAGATTGTTCCTGGAAACCCAGCTCTGCCTGATTTAACAGATTTCTGATATTACCTGCAGCTTCGGCTTTCAGGCAGGCCAGGAAAGGAAACCACCTCCTTTCCCATTAACTCCACAAATTCTAGGGTTTCTTTATTTTTTTTTTGGGGGGGGGGTCTCAAGACAAGGTTTCTCTGTATAGCCCTGGCCATCCTGAAACTGCTTTGTAGACCAGGCTAGCCTCAAACTCATAGAGATCTACCTGTCTCCACCTCCAAGTGCTGGATTAAAGGTGTGCACCATGCCCAGCCCTAGCTGCACAATTCTAAATCTTTGGATTCTTCAGCTGCTTGGGTTTGAGTAATAAGAAAAACACCTGATTATAAAGACCTTCACTGTACAAAGGAAGCCATCTACTTTTTTAGCTTCATGAAATGACTATTTTGTCCGTGTCTTTCCTCTGTATGTGTGTCTCTCTGTCTCTTTCTCTGTCTCTGTCTCTGTCTCTGTCTCTCTCTCTCTCTCTCTCTCTCTCTCTCTCTCTCGTACACACACACACACACACACACACACATACACACACACACACACACATACACACACACACACACAAGGTTCACAGCATAATAGAAGTCACTATTCACAATTAATGATCTTTGCAGATAAGATATATTTATAGACAGCTTTCAATCTCCCATTCCTGAAGCCAACCACTACATACGCTCACCTCTAATGCTGCCTTTCAACCTTGATGTGCACCCCTGACCTTCAGGAACCAGGCTCCTGCACCCTGTCATACATTCCCAGTACTCCTTCAGTCTAAGTGGGACCTCCCCATCCCAGTGCCCACTCTGTATCTTATCCTACTTGTTTCTGCCATTATGTTTGGTGGGTGACCTAAAGGTTTCAAACCCAAATATCTGAAAAGCACAACTTACTATCTCTACTGTGCCCTGATTAGATTGAGAGAGAGCAAAGAAAGATGGGTGCCAGGGTAGTTAGAAATTCCCAGGAAGTTACAAAGTTTTAGTAGTCTCAAAAAAACAAACAAAACAAACACAAAACACCACCAGACTGCTGTGACCTGTAAGGTCCAGATATCTTCAATTCTGTCAACCTGAAGTTACTGAGTGGAAGGTCTTATGATGTGTGTCTTTCGGTTTCTTTCCCCAACAAAGAGCTAACTGAGCTTGTAGCTAGGTGTCTTCCATTGGAGGACAGAGGAAGAGAATGGGAAAGCAACTTCCCTGGAGAAGATAGTGAGGTGCAAGCTTTCCAGAAAAACAGTTCTTCCCTCTTAGGTGGCTTCAGTCTCAGCTGCCATCCCCAGCAAAGCTAGTGGACTAATGCATTGCTCAGCTGTACAAGCTCCAAACTCAGTGATTTCTAGGATCAACTGAAAGCAATCTAAATGGCTTGGTAGTTTGGTGGGAGAGTTCTTGCTTAGCAGTCATGAGGGTCTGACTTGGGTTCCCCAGCTCTACAAACAAAGTAATAACAATTCTGAAGTGTAGTAGAGCTAGAAAGTTTATTCCAGCTTTTTTCTTGGTTACATTACAGGTTCTTGATTGCTGCAAGCTGAGATAACTTAATTGGGTAGCTCACTTATGATCTCACTACTGATCACTAAATGTGACTACACTTGGCTACTCTAGAAATGTTGAGCCTGGCTTTTCCTCACGGTCTCAAAGACTCTACCTCGTCCTACGGCTGCTTTGTGTGGCCTCTTCTAACAACTTAGCTGACATTTTTATATGTCAGTCTAGTATTCCCAGGAACACCACGTAGAAGTTACCAGGCTTTCTTAAGAATGATACCTGGGGACTGGAGAGATAGTTTGGTAGCTAAGAGCATTGGATGCTCTTCCAGGGGACTAGGATTTGATTCATAGCACCCACTTGGTGGCTTACAACTGTCTGTAAATCCAGTTCCTCCAGGGGATCTGACACCCTTTTCTGGCCTTTGTGGGCACCTGGAATGCATGTAGTGCACAGACTTACGTGCAGGCAAAACAGTTATACTCATAAAATAATGAAATGTGGTTTTTTTTTCAAAAAGAATGATACCTGGAGGCAGAAAAAATGTAAAAGCTACAGGAGAGGATAGAAAGTGTGCTCTGCAATGCTGTTTTCTGTACACAACATGGCTACCACGCTCATGAAGTCACCACAGCTATGGTTACCTACACAAGACCTACACGATATCAATAGCCAATTCCAGCCTAAATGAAGAAGGGGGCTCTCCAGGACCCACTCCTTACTGAGGAGCTATTGGCAGCTGATAGCTGCTGAGGGAGGAAGAATCATTTGGGGTTGGTTTGTTTTTGTTTTTTAGCCTGTAGCCACTGGTAGGTTTCCCATGCCCCAATGCATGGTCTCACACCTGTGAACATTTACATGGGCAATACTGATTGGAACTAGTGGGTTATCAAACAGAAGAAGGAAGTAAGAAGCTAGGAGGGGAACACATTGGGTAACTGTGGGGTAAGTTAGAGAGTGACGAAATATTACCATATTTCATTCTATATATGTACAAAATTCTCGACAACAGATAACATATAAAGAATGACATCTGAAACTGGCACAATATAACTGCCACCACATTGTACTAATAAAGCCCAATCATGGGTACATACTGAGTTCTAAGAGAGGAGGTAACATAAGGGTACAAATACCAGGCATGGTTCACTGGGAGCCACCAGCGAATAGACTACCACAGCCCATCATCCTGAGAGGGACAAGAAATAGGGTACCAAGAGTACAAAAGATGCTCTGAAAATACAAGAAAATAATGACATAGTTACATATATATCCAGGTAAATGTATTATATGAAATCAAAAGGCATTTTTACCTAGCATTTGCTATATTCCAGATACTAAGCCAGGCTGGTAAGTAATCTGCAGATATATAAAGATCTCTGCTCTCAGAAGAGCATGGAAACACATGCCTGTAACCAGCACACATGAAGATGAGGCAAGAGGATCATGAATTTAAGACCAGCCTGGGCTACATAGTAAGACCCTGTATCAAAACATCCTGATCCTGTTCTCAAAAATACTGCATTAAAAACATTTCATCTGTATCTGCTGATGTTTAGATAACTTGACTTTCTATGATTTCTTTGACTCAGTGTCTATGTAAGTCAGTAGTTCAAGAAGAGTGAGTGTTGTGAGCTTCCAGCCCATAAATGTTAAAGTTGAGGGAACAGTTATGGCCACCTAGGCAGAAGGAAGAATGTTGTGGGATAATGCTTTTGTACACTGGTTTAATAAAATGCTGATTGACCAGTAGCCAGGCAGGAAGTATAGGCAGGTGAGCAGATGAGGAGAATTCTGGGAAGAGGAAGGGCTAAGTCAGGAGTCACCAGCCAGACACAGAGGAAGTAAGATGTCAAGGCAGAACTGAGAAAAGGTACCAAGTCACATAGCTAAACATAGATAAGAATTGTGGGTTAATTTAAGTGTAAGAGCTGGTCAGTAATATGCCTGAGCTAATGGCCAAGCAGTTATAATTAATATAAGCTTCTGAATGGCTATTTTATAAGCAAGCTGTGGAATTGTGGAGGCTTAGTGGGACCAGATAAACTTTCAGACTACATATGGAGCCCAACATGGGTTTGTTATATATAATTTTACTATATTAAAGTTAAAACCTTGTTTTTTGATTAGACAGAAAAGGGGAAGTGCTGTGGGATATCTTTCTGCATGCTGTAAATATGTATTGCTCTGATTGGTTGATAAGTAAAGCCATTTGGCCTATAGCAAGGCAGCTTAGAGGCAGGCAGGAAATATAAGCAGATAGACAGGAAGAAGAAAGGCAGATAGGAGAGACATGAGCCAGTCACCCAAGGAGCAGCATGTAATGGGATACAGGTAAAGCCATGGAACATGTGGTGATACATAGATTAATAGTTACAGGTTGATTTAAGATATGAGAGCTAGCTAGCAAGAGGCCTACCATAGACTACACAGTTTGTAAATAATATAAGCCTCTGTGTGTTTACTTGGGTCTGAGTGGCTGTGAGACCATGGGTGAGAGAGATTTGTCTGGACCACGGAGGACTGGGCAGGACACAGGAAAACCTCCAGCTACAGAAGAAAGAAAAGAGAGTATGACTCACCACCACTACCTGAACTGTGTCCAAGTACTCTATGAAATTTGAGATTAGGCTGGGATCGTGTTGGTAGATAGTGGGGAAGGTTAAGCACAAGGTCTCATTCCTGCTTCTAGCTTCCACTGTTCGGGACTCTGTGTTCAACAGGGAAGAGTGTTGTGGTGGCACTGTCTTCCCTGAGCAGGTAGTAAGGTGTGTAGCACATATGAAATGCTACATAATACATCTTGGATCTATGAGGACTCTGTGGTCCAGGCTTCTGATTTCATGAGCATTTACTCCGACTGGTCCTGCAACTCCTACAACTCAATAGCAAGTCAGAGGCTAATGCAGCCTCCAGCTTATTCTCCATGTGTTCAGGACATTTCCAGAGTTAAACCAAGTTTATCCCTCCTCCTCTCTCTCTATGAAATGAAAACTGATTCTTCTAGTGTACAAAAATATGCTGGATTATGCTCCCTTGGGTACATCCAACTCCCTCCTTCCCCACTCCCTATCTACTGCAGAATAGAACAGAGGATCCAATAAAGTAGGTGTGAAAATGCTGAACTAACCCCCTACACACACACACACACACACACACACACACACACACACACACACACACCTCTAACTTTCCTTCTGAATCACAAGGGGTGCTTATAAAAAATGCAGAGTCTCTGAGTTGAAACATGAACATCTCTGTTTTTGAAGTTCCCCTAATAACTCTGGTATAAAGTGGTCTAGCTTCATTTCTGTTGATATGATAAAAATATCCTGACCAAAAGTAAGATAGGGGAGGGAAAAAAGAGTTTATTTGACTTACAAGTTCCCAGTAACAGTCCATCATTGAGAAGAAGTCAAGGAAGTAACTCAAGCAACTAGACATAACACATCTACAGTCAAGAGCAGACAGAGAATAAACTCATGGGTCCTTGCTCATTTACTGCCCAGCCAGTCTCTTCCACTCTCATACAACCTAGGGCCCCCTGATTAGGGAATAGTCTCACCAATAGTGGGCTGGGTCGCAATCAAGACAATTCCCCCACAGACATGGCCACCGGCCAACATGATCTAAATAACCCCACAACTAAGAGTCTCTTCTCAGGCAATTCTAGGTTGTGGTAAGTTGACAGTTGAAACTGACCAGTACTGACATAAGCAAAGAATCATCTGCATGCATATAAACCAAATTACTAATAGTGATTACCACTACAGAATGAGATTGCCTGAGATTTTTGTTTATCAAATTACTCATTTTATCATGCTTATTTATTTACATACAGATACTTCTTTTGTAATTAAAAAAAAACTTTCATTATGAGGTTCTTTGTTAGGGTTTCTATGGCTGTGAAGAGACACCATGACCACAGCAACTCTTATAAAGAAAAACATTTAATGGGGTGGCTTACGTTTCAGAGGTTTAGTTCATTATTATCATAGTAGGACATAATGGCATGAGGGCAGACATGGTGCTGGAAAAGAAGCTGAGAGTCCTACGTCTTTTTTTTGGCTTGGTTGTCAGACCCCCTGGAACTGGAGTTTTTTGAGACAGTGTCTGTCCTAGATCTTGCTCTGTAGACCAGGCTGGCCTCAAACTCACAGAGATCTGCCTGGCTCTGCCTCCCTAGTGCTGGGATTAAAGGCGTGTGCCACCACCACCCAGTAAGTCCTACATCTTGATCAGCAGGCAACAGGGAGTGAATTGGGTCACTGGGAGTGGCTTGAGTATATATGAGACCTCAAAACCTTTCTCCACAGTTACATACTTCCTCCAACAAGGCCATACCTACATCAACAAAGCCACACTTCCTAATAGTGCCACTTCCTCTGAGGTTATGGGGGCAATTACATTCAAACTACCACAATGTGTTAGAAACCAATTCTCACCCAGAGATCATTTCTTATTTTTTATTTATTTGTTTGTTTGTTTGTTTGTTTGTTTATGTATTTTATATGCATTGGTGTGTGGCCTGCTAATAAATTAGTGTGGCCACACTAATGTCTATGTGAGGGTGTCAGACCCCCTGGAACTGGAGTTACAGACAATTGTGAGCTGCCATGTGGGTGCAGGCAGTGCTCTTAACCCCTGAGCCATCTACCCATATTCCCATTTCACATTTTTAAAAAATACAATTAATAAGCAAGTATCTATTCACTCTCTTGGTAAACTGGATACTGATCTAATCTAGATACCTATGGACAATAAGCAATTCACTTGCTTCAAGTTACTTAACATTGTCAACAATGCTAAGTTAGTCAGCTCTTCATCACTCTAATGAAATACCAGGGATAATTATAGAGGTGATAACTATTAATAGTTTTGGAGGGTCCAGTTCAATATCAGGCAGATCTACTGCTATGGGCCTCTAATGGAGGTACCATCATGGCACAGGGTATGTTGTAGAGTAAACCACTTTGTCTCATGACCAGGAAGAAGAAGATGAGCCATGTCTCATAATCCTTCTGGAGGGAAAGTGCCCCATTTTCTAAGGACCTAAAATATGGTGGTTTGAAAGAAAATGGCCCTGAAAGGAGGTGAGACTATTAGGAGGTTTGGCCTTGTTGGAGTAGGTGTGACCTTTTTGGAGGAAGTGTGTCACTGTGGGGGTGGGTTTGAGCTCTCCTATGCTCAAGCTACTCCCAGTGTCACAAACCACTTCCTGTCGCCTGCTGATCAAGAATGAGAACTCTCAGCTTCTTCTCCAGTGCTATGTCCCCCATGATGATAATGGACTAAACCTCTAAAAATATAAGCCACCCCAATTAAATATTTGTCTTTGTAAGAGTTGCCATGGTCATGGTGTCTCTTCACAGCAACAGAAACCCTAACTAAGACAGAAGTTGTACCAGGGGTACTGCTGTTATAGGCCTGACCATGTGTTTGTTTGGAGGAATTTGGACTTAGGTACTTTGGATTAGCAAGGCAGTATAAAGCTTTAAGTGCAGCTTAATGGGCCATACTAGTAGGAGCACAGAAGACAGTGGTGCTGAGAATGATTTGAACTGTGGGGGCCTGGATCAAGAGGTTTCAGAGGAGAAGAATTTTATTATGTTGCCTAGAGATCATTCTTGTGATAGTTTGGTGAAGAATGTGGCTGCTTTTTGTCCTTGTCTGAAGAGTCTTCCAGGGGCTAAAGTAAAGACATTTGGATTAATTCTATCAGCAGAGGAAGTCTCAAAACAGCCTAGTATAGACTCTGTTGTATGGTTATTGGAAGTAACTCTGATGAAGATTTATAATGAAAGGGAGCAAGCTGAGCAGGGTAAATTACAAAATGTAAAATTTGAGGAGAAAAGGAGCACCAGGAAGTGGAATGGAGCTAAGTCCTGTGTTCAAGGAGATAAACAGATTAAGAAACGGAATAAAGGGAGTGGAGAACTCAGGGGAAGATTCCACCCAGCTAAATTTCCAACTTGTGAAAAGAATTGAAGAAAGGGTTAGAGCTGGGTGTGGTGGTGCAGAAGCCTCAGAAGGCAGAGGCTAGTGGATCTCTGAGTGTGAGGACAGCCTGGTCTACAGAACAAGTTCCAGAATAGCCAAGCTTAGGCAGTAAAGGAAACTACTGAAAACAGAAAGCTGGTAAAGATGTAATTGAATTGGGGTAGCTTACATTTTCAGAGGTTAGTCCATTATCACCATGTGACATGGTGGCTTGCAGCCAGACATGGTGCCATGTTCCAGCCACAGAGAGCATGCACCTTAATAAACAAAGAAAGTAGATGAGAAGGAAATCTTATTAAAGCTGTTCCAATTAGCTTACTCTTGTTTTCTCTGTTTTTGTTCAAGGGCAAGGTTAGTGCCTACCTGTCCTCACAAGAAGGGCACTATAGAGGGACTAGACATCAGTCACCATTGTAGATACTCTCTAGCTCCCAATGGTGAATGTGCATCCTCTTACTGCATAGGCTAGTCATCTGGTTTCTCCTTCTAGACAACAGTTGTCCAGTTGCCCCGTCACTCACCAGAACTGAGCCACCCCCATAGCTCTCATCAAACCTCAAACCTCAGCCAGTTCAACCTAACCCCAGGGGGAAAGATGAGACACGTGTGCTCCCAGCTTCTCCTGGTAGTTTTTAAAGCAACACTACCAAGGGAAAGCCCCTTAGCTTCTGGCAGCCAGACCACAGTGAAAGTGTAAGGATTGTGTTTTCATTTTAAAAGATTGTAGAAAGAGCACTGTTTGGCTCTAAGCTCTCACTGTAACATTTAAAGATGGTCCTCACACACTGTGTGCTGACAGTCTCCAAATACAGTCTTGTTTCCCCCTTTACCATCATCTGTCCCAAGATCAGCTGACGTAACTCGCAGTGGAGCATAGCTAGTTTTCAGTGAGAGGTTCTGACTCTGAGGAAAATCAATATATGATGGTATCATAGATTGTAGTAGCCCTGAACAGAGATATACAAATAATCAGAGAGGCTTTGTGGAGGATACCAGTGGCCTCGTGACTACTGGAACACACAGTCTATGGGAAAATGGGATCTGTTATCTGTGAAGCTCCAGGTGGTTGAGAGAAAAGGATGTGAGGTTTATGAACAAGAGTTTGTGGAGTGAGTTGCTGTAACTTAGAAGGAAAAAAAAGCTCAGGAATGACCTCTGACCTGTGAGAGGTTGAAAGGTCAGCAGTCAGCCACCACCCTCTTCCTAGATCTGAGATTAGATGCCTTGTGTGATTGCCTAGGAACCAAGACAAACAGGGAAATTCAGGAGGAAATCCAACTGTTCGTCAAGTGTTTTCTGTCTGGCCTGGATTTGCCCCCTAATAATGATTGAGGAGTGGCCACATTTTCCTGAGATGTTTGCTGGAAAATTGCTGCTTCCTGAGACTGTCTTGATAGTTGAGGGGATTTCCCCTCAGTGAGGTCAGAAGGTCATGCAAGGAGCCCACTAGTCTGGCTTCCAGGCAGGCACACGAGGGCCTTTCCCAGTCTGGGCTATGGGAAGGAGAAGGTCTCTGAGGTCCCTCCCTCACACTCCAGGCTGGGATACCATCCACAAGTCCTCACCAAACAGAGCCTCAGTGACCCCAAATCACCTCCAGCATCCAGAAGCCTCAGTCAGGGCCGTATTTGAAATTTCTACGTTACATATCACTAGAATCTGGGTATCTCTTTCTTCTGCCCATTAGCTATGCACAAAATAAGTTCAGGTCAACTCCCAGCCCACAGAACGGTCCTTCACAGTCTTGAAGATGTTCACTGTGCCTCGGTCCACTGTCTTCTCTGTTTTAGGCTCAGTGGGCCCACTATCTAGTCTATGATCTCCTGCTCCCTTGCCTGTGGGTTAGCTTCCCTGGCATCCTTGTGAATCCCTCTTCAACCTCTGCCTCCCCATGACTTCCAGAATAGTCACCCCCTCAAATATGTCTGTGGGTAAATTGTGGTGAGACAGCTAATGTCTGCTCCATATCTGACCACATCTTCTACCTCCTCCCAGCTCCTGCCTCCTCCCAGCGTCTTAGGATCTCCCCCATCCTCTCCTCCTTCGTTTCATCCCTCATTTCTTATCTCTTACCTCCCCTCCAATCTAGCTCATTTATCTCCTGTGTACACTTCCCATCTCCAACACAAATCTATCCTTCAGTCTTGCATCCCCTGGTGGTTGCCCCACCACATCCACTTAGAAGCCAAACTTCTTAAGACAATTTATCATTGACATTCCTCTTCCATTTTCCACATTAACCCCATGCGTCGCGGTCCCCTTCACCACTCCACTGAACACAGTAGTCTGCAAAGCTCACCAGGGTTTTTCAAACAGTGTCTCAATGGACACTCTGGATCTCTGTTTTACTTGACAGCCCCAAGCGGCACTCCTGATCCCAGTCTGTCACATGGGTTCTGTAGTAACTGCCCTGTAGGTCTCTACTTCTGTGGCTCCCCTGATCACTGTCCTTACTGAACTCTTCTGGGCCTCTTTCTGATCTTATGTGTCCTGGGATTTTGTTCTCAGCTTTGCTCCCTGCCTGTTATATAAACACTTTCCTTAGGACCCTCATTCAGCCCTGTGATGTCAACTATTCACACAAACCCCAGTTAAATTCTTCTCCCTCCTGAACCACATGCACAGCTCTCTGCTTCATAGACAACTCCATTCAAATGCCACACAGAACCCCAGGCTCAACTGTCCAATGTAGTAAGTTTAGCTCTTTCCTTATCCCTTACCTTGAAGAGTCCCCCTCTTACAGAGCTCCGTCTCCTCATCTTCTGCCTCTGCCCTGTTATCAAATCCTGTTCCTTTTCATCAGTACCTACAGTGTGTCAGGACTTTATATGCATTATCTCATTTAGCATTCATAACGGGACCTATAAAGAGGTGTCATCATCCCTCTGCCTTGCAGGTGGAGACTGAAATCTGTGTCAAATTGCTTATCTATGATCATACATGTAGTAAGTGATGGAACTGAACTCTTGATTTCAAAACTCTCACTAGTCCCCCATAATCTGCCTTCCTTGTGATTTATTATTTTTACTTCCTGAACATCTTTTCCTCAATTCCCTTTTCCCCTCCATATCCCCATTGTCATACACCAACTCCCTATCATCTCCATTGTGCAGAACTTGTGTGTGTCCAGTGTGCCCTCCCAGCTATCCAACTATCATCTACTCTGCTGCAAGAATGAACTTCCTGAAACACAAGTCAGCTTCCTGCCCATGCTCCTCTGTCTTCTTTAGGGTTACTATTGCTGTGATGAAACACCGTGACCAAACAACTTAGGGGAGAAAAGGTTTATTTGGCTTATGCTTCTATATCACTCACTGTTCATCAGCAAAGGGAGTCAGGACAGGAACTCAAACAGGGCAGGAATCAGGAGGCAGAAGCTGATGCAGAGGGAGTCAGGACAGGAACTCAAACAGGGCAGGAACCAAGAGGCAGAAGCTGATGCAGAAGCCATGGGGTTACACTGCTTCCTGGCTTGCTCTTCAAGGCTTGCTCAGCTTGCTTTTTTAGGACCTAGGGGTGGTCCCATCCACAGTGGGCTGGGCCTTCACACATCAATCACTAATTAGGAAAATGCCTAACAGGCTTGCCTATAGCCAGACCTTATAAAGGCAGTGTCTCAATTGAGTCCCCCTCCTCCTTTCCCAGTGACTCTAGACTGTGTCAGGTTGACACAAAACCAGCCAGCACAGACAGGCTCAGTGGGTCTCTGCTCTCCAGAAGAATGTTTGGCTCTTTGTAAATTCACTTTAAGGTGTGAGCCTGGATTCCACCCAGCCTCATCTTCCCCAAACTCATCTCTTTTTACTCCCCTCTCCCAAGATTAAGCTTTATGCATTTTTCTGTAAATCCAGGAAAATTCTGCCCCATTCTACATGTGCATGCTGTCCCTCTGCCTAAGACCTCTCTCTCCTCCCCCGTCCACACCCACACAGTCTGTCTGGGAGCCTTTGCTTTTTCTCTAAGCTCCAACTCTGAGTCCCTGTTCTTTGGGGGCCTTACTGCCTCCCCCCAAAAAACAGAATTGCCTGCCCTCCTAAAGTTTTCCCACATGTCGGCACAAACCCATGTTATTGCCCTTGCCACGGTGGGCTGCAATTATTTTTCCATTTTCCAGTGCCCCCTTCTAGCTGTAAGACCTTTGCATTCTAGCAGGTTCCATTGCTCATAGCAGATATTAAGACCAGCTTTGTGGAATTGAAGTGTTTAAATTGTATTACATCTGTTTATCTGGGAGGAGACTGTGCTGTGGCACACATACGGAGGTCGGAGGACAACAGGTAGAAGTCAGCTCTTGGGGAATCCTGTGGAAGAGGGGGAGGAAGGATTGTAGAACCCAGAGGGGTCAAGGACACCACAAGAAAACAGCCCACAGAATCAACCAAACAGGGCTCATAGGGGTTCACAGAGACTGAACTGACAATCAGAGAGCCTGTACGGGTCTGAGCTAGGTCCTCTGCATATATGTTATGGTTGTGTGGCTTGGTGTTCTTGTGGTACAGCTAACAGTGGGAGTAGGGGCTGTCTCTGACTCTTTTGCCTGCTTTTGGGACCCTTTTCCTCCTACTGGGTTGTCTTGTCCAGCCTTGATATGAGGGGACGTGCCTCGTCTTACTGCAACTTGATATGCCGTGTTTGGTTAACATCCCTGGGAGGCCTGCCCTTTTCTGAAGGGAAATGGAGGAGGAGTGGATCTGGGGATAGGGCAGATGGGGAGGAGGACTGGAGGGAGAGGAAATTGTGGTCAGGATGTAATATATGAGAAAAGAATTTTTAAAAAGTTACTTGACTACAAGGAGGGAGAGAGAGAGAGAGAGGAGGAGGAGGAGGAGGAGGAGGAGAACTCAACTCTCTCCTTCCACTGAATGGATTTGGGGAATTAAACTCAGGTTATCAGTCTTTACCCACTGAGCCACTTCACAAGCCCTGAAGTGAATTTTTCTATCATACTTAGTGTATAGTTCCAGGCATAAAGGATACCCTGCTCATTATAGTACTCTAATTAAATTAGAAAATGTTAATAAATGCCATATAATGTGGCATATGTTATTATGGATAGGAATAGTGTATAGTCGTTTGAAAGAAAATGGCCCCCAAAGGGAGTGGCACTAATGCAGGTATGGCCTTGTTGGAGTAGGTGTGGTCTTGTTAGAGGAAGTGTGTCATTGTGGAGGCAGGCTTTGAGGTCAGTCCACTTCCTGTTGCCTGAATATCAACATGCAACAGCTACCTCTCCAGCGCCATGCCTGCCTGCACGCTGCCATGTCCCGCCATGATGATAATGGACTGAATCTTTAAACTGTAAGCGAGCTATTACAATGAAATGTTTTCTTTAAAAGAGTTGCCATGGTCTTGGTGTCTCTTCACAGCAACAGAAACCCTAACTAGGACAAACAGTATATCATGTGATTCCCTTAGGAGAAAGAATTCGCACTGTCCTAAAAGATAGTTCAGGGAGGGCTCCTGAAGGGAGATGGTGTTGGAGACAGGGCCTACAGTTTGAATAGGAGTTGACCTAGACATCCAGAAACCTAGGCTGAGAGACCCATCATTTGAAGCGAAGCCATGTGCAATGGGACACAGTGGTTTAGAAGCAGCAACATGTACCCAGAGTCTCTGGATGCCTGAGTGTCTAATGAGCAATTAGACTAAGTCCAAAGTGAACACACCTGTGGACGTGAACCTGACTCCCACAGGCAGAGGAAGCTGCTTAAGGGTTTTTTGTTGTTGTTGTTTTGGTTTGTTTGTTTGTTTGAGATAGGGTCTCTCTGTGTAACCCTGCGTGTCCCTAGAACTCTGTAGATCAGGCTAGTCTTGAATTCAGAGATCCTCCTGCCTCTGCCTCCCAAGTACTAGGATTAAAGGCATGTGCCACCACCACCTGGCAAGAGGAACTTTAAAATCTTTTATTTTTTGAGAACTTCATGAACATACCTAAATCACTTCCACCCGTCCTTTGCCCCTCTGGCTCTTCCTCCTCCCCACCAAATCCATGTACTCTTTTCCTTTAATTATTCTTGTTACATGTGGCTAAGTGGCCTGTGGAGAATGGGTGGGGGAGGGGAGCCACCATAGAGGAGGTAAGAACAGTCATTGGAGGGTCCCAGCCAGCGACAGCAATGCAGTCATTCCAGAGAGCGATGGCTTTGCTCTGAATCCCCAGCCCCAAATGCACAACGTTGTTTGTGCAGGAGCCACATCCCTCAAAGTGCACTCTGCCTCAGGTGGGAGATGGAGGGACACATCAAGGTGAAGTCTATGGTCAAATAAGTTTAAAAACTGCTGGGTTAAACCTTTTTCATCACGCATAACTTTACAAAGCCTTTCATATGCACTACGTCTGGTACATGTATTATAGAGAGTTACCCAAGCCTATTTTACTAGAAACATTTATCTGAGAGCATTTCAAGGGCATACAGTTTAATGGAATGTGTAAAATGTTTTAAAGACCTAGAGTTTCATGATTCTGCCAGTTCTAGTTTCTGGAAGAAAGAAAAGAAATAATTTTCCATGGGGTGATGACTGATAGTTTCGCTGGGCGCTAGGCCAAGGGAGACCTGCATGAGGTTTTCATAGGGAAAACAGAGCAGACTCCCTTGGGAATATGAGTCGTAGCTTTTAGTCATTGGATTCAGATGCAGGCTGAGTAAGCTCACCTGTTCCTTCCAGCTCCCTCATGTTTATTCAGGCCTGAAAGGGGTCAGACCAGGTGTTTGAAAGAATGACAGGCCCCAGTCTCTAGAACAGAGATGGGTCTGCAGTCTCTGGAACGTTCTGCAACAGAACCCCTCTCTGTGCCTCTGGTCAGCCTATGAGGGGAAGAGCCTCAGACGGCCCTGTCCCAGGGCAGCTTGGCCCCAGTAAACTCTGTTGGCCTTGGCCTAGGTCTCCTTAACCTATCTCACAGACACAGGTCACCATACACAGCCTGGGGGAGAAATCAGACATTCACCCATCTTCCTGTGCCTATAAGAGAGCCCTAGCCCTGGAATGGAATGACTTCCTTGATAGGTCAAAGAGCACTTCCAGAATGCACCCCGAAGTGGAGAAGTCTGGGAGTCCCCATTTGTCTTGGGAGGGCCTCTTTTTCCAAGGCAGGATTTTTCTGTGGGAGGAGAGTCAGATGTTCCTCTGCTGCTGCCAGGGCTGCAGGGTGAATAGTTCAAAGGGACAAATGGGGACAGATAAGCAGGAGCCTCTCG
This sequence comes from Peromyscus californicus insignis, assembly GCF_007827085.1. Taxonomy (NCBI): domain Eukaryota; kingdom Metazoa; phylum Chordata; class Mammalia; order Rodentia; family Cricetidae; genus Peromyscus; species Peromyscus californicus. The sequence continues at coordinate 112,759,333 of NW_026294562.1, read as the reverse complement.
GGTCAGAGTGTCTTCTGGCAAGGCAAGAATAAAGGGCGTCAGTGCACAGGCTCCTCTAAGACTGGGAGAAAGCCCAGAGTAAGGGGCTCTGAGCAGGGCGCAGACGGAGGAGACTGGGCCGTCCTTCTGAGGTTGCTCCTGAGCGATGGCCACCTGCTGGTCTGCTTGTGTAAGTACAGAAAGGACCCTAAGACTGAGTCTCCAGATTTCCTTGTCATTAGTAACTCCTACTAGGAACTATGAAGGGCCCCGTCTCCTGCCTCCCCCACCATGTCTTAAAGAAATGTCTGAGGGAAATGCCCAGATGTCAAACCCAACCTCAAGCATTAGGTAACCTATGCCCACTTCTAATGGCCTCAAATCAGGGAACTGTGAGCCAGAGAGAAAGAAAACTCAGGCAAGACTCGGTGTTTGTCAGAGACAACAGAGGAAAACTATGTTTCTGGCTCCCTGTTTAGTGTTTTCTGCACCATGGATCATTCCAACTTGGAAAGAAGCTAAGCTCCGCTACCTGTTGAGTTTTATCTTTTATAAATCTGGGTTGCTTTTGACACAAAACTGAAGTACATCCAGATTAGGGCCACTCAGGACTTCCTCTCTGGAAGCAGTGTGTGCATGGTAAGGTAGTGTGAAGACAGAGAGTGTGATCCAAAGCTTGGTGTGCTGCCGAGCTGCTGGTACCCCTCAGAGGTCAACTATTTTGTTTTCGTTGTCCTTGGAATTTCGTAAGTATCTAATTGATGATTAACATTTGAATTTATGATCAATAAATGCCTGTGTTTGACTGTACATGAATGAATTGAGAGCCATGTCTTTTACCTGATCTGTTTAGATTTCCGTGTTGAACTTTTGGTTTTGCTCTTAACCAGGTTGTAATAGTTGAACAGGATAGGAGGTAAATTCACAACCCCAAAATCCCACCACTTCTTTCATGTGTCTACTCTTTTCCTAAAACATTGAACGACAGTGTTGGCTCATCACAGGTTTTCATAAATTTGGATGGATAGAAGACTACTGGGTGGTGGATGGATGGATTGATGGATGGGTGGGTGGTTCCTGATTCATACTGGGTTGGTTTGACAGAAGCCATACAGGAGAGGCTAAGGGATTAGGATAACACCATTGAAGGCTCCCAGGTCATGATGGAGAGAAAGAGCAGATACAGTAGAAGCAAAGGAGGGTAGAAGTGGAGAAAGGAGCCTTAGTCAGAGGCTGGAAGGGGACAGTGTATGAACTGTCTGACTGGGGCTCTTCAGAAGTGCTAGGAACTGTCAGGTTATTAGGTCCATGTGGCTTTTATGCAATTCCAAGTTGGAATTAGATTAACCTGGATTGTTGGGGTTTTGTTCTATATCCCATGGAACCCAGGGGAATTTCTTGTGTAAAATTAAATGAAACATGAAACAGATATACACTGAACAAAGGTATTTATAATTTTTGCCTTATTCTTACCTTAGTAAATGGGTGGCAGTATTGCTTCAAGGTCAAGTGTGTGAGTATATATTAGTATGTGATGGATACACATACATCACTTGTTTTGTTGTCTAAGCTTTTCAGAATTTTAGCCCCAGGCTAGTTGTGAAACAACACTGAAAGTGTTATGTAAAGTAAAATGTCAAGACATTCTGTTCTCTACTCCCAGTCCAAATATTTGCAATTCATAACCTGAACAAAAAATCACAGTAAATTTTGGCTTGACATACATGACATTATATTTATGAGTGGGTGGTTTTATTTATTATTTCTATTCATAGTGCAATTGTCCTTCAGTATCCAAGGAAGATTTGTTGTGGAATTCCTTATGGATACCAAAACTGTAGATGGTCGAGTCCCTTATGTAATGTAATCTACATACATTGTCCTATATAATTATTACTTGTACATTACTTATGATACTTTTTACATTATAAATGCTGCATGTAAAATGCTTCACACTCTTTAGTAACTAATGATGAGAAAAGAGTCTCTCTATGTATTGGATCTTCTTAAACATTTTCAGGATGGGATCAATTGAATCCATGAATGCAGAATCTACAGATGTGAAGGGCTGACATATTATCAGGAACCAATGTGTTGGTTACTGTACAGTGCTGCTTCTTAAAGAGTAGTAAACTACCGGGTGGTGGTGATGAATGCCTTTAATCCCAGCCAGGCAGATCTCCTTGAGTTTGAGGCCAGCCTGGGCTACAGAGGGAGTTCCAGGAAAGGCGCCAAAGCTACACAGACAAACCCTGTCTCGAAAAACAAAAAACAACAACAAAAGAATAGTAAACCATGGACTGAATTATTGAGAGAAATTATGGAACTACTTTCTAAGACCTAGAAAAATATGGCAGTCTGTATTTAATTATACACAGAGATAGCAACATGGAGTGTTGATAATCATACCTAATAATACAGGGAAACTCAAAGAGAAACTTGTCATAGCCCTCTCTACTACTGTCCCATTGAGCTACACCTGGACAAACATTAAGTCTTCTGAGGATCACGCCGAAGCCCAGGGCCAGTGTTGTACACTTTCCATCATCCAACCCAATCCCTCACACCTCAGTCTTCTCCCCTTTTCTGGAATCCTCTGGAGCTAGACCTGTGATTTAAAAAGTCTCCTACATCCCATTACTCTGACTGCTCCCTGGCCTGGCCTGGTTGAAATTTAACTTTCCTCGAGACCACTACTTCCCCTACAGCCTTCTGTGTTGTCCCTTACACATGGGATTCTCTTACAACTCCATTTTAAACCAGCTGTGACTAGTCCTCCCTCAAGAACTCATATAGAAGGAAAAGAAGCCTGGGTGATGGGCTAAGAAGGACAGAGAGTCCTAACCACCTCATCAGTACTTACTCCGTGAGTGAAAATAAGAATTGTGACCAGAAGGCCAGGCGGTGGTGGTGCACGCCTTTAATCCCAGCACTCAGGAGGCAGAGGCAGGTGAATCTCTGGGAGTTAGAGGCCAGCCTGGCCTGCAAAGCAAATTCTAGGACGGCCAGGGCTGTTACACAGAGAAACCCTGTCTTGAAAAACAAAAACAAAAAAAGAAACGGGGCCAGGATGACACTTGTACTTAGCACTTTGCAGTCTACAACTCACGTGCCGGCTCTAGCTAATAGTGCCATATTTGCTAAGTACAAATTTCAATTTGTGTAATTGGAATTTGCTGAGAGACTACACCTCAAGTTTTTAGACCACACACAAAGATGACCATGTATGGTAATAAGTAGTCAGTTAGCCTAGTCATGGCAATTATTTTACAATATACACAAATTTCAAATCATAAATGTTCTATGTTTTAATACAGAGATGTTTTATTTATCAGTTATACCTCCACAACACTGAAGAAGATCACCTTCATCATTTAATCCTTACAAGAGCCCACAGAGGTTGACAAGGGAGATAGCGTTGTGCCTGTTGAACAAACAGGAAGCTACAGCAGGCCTGAAGGTGAAGTTACACGTACAGCTCACTCAGTTGTATGTGGAGATGCAGGCCAGGCCCACGAGATGCCTGACTCGGGCCTGGCACTCTTTAGTACCAGGATGCCGCAGTGGCCATGCTCTGCTCAGGACTCTGTGACATGAATCCATCCATCTCCTAGTGTCCCCACTAGCAGTTTGAAGACTCTTGAAACACGTGGCAGATACACAGGTTTCCGCAGTCACTGGCATCTATATCCAACAGAGTAAGCCATGCTCAAAAAAAGGAAGTCAAAATGTGTTTTCTGGGTCATATCAATGCTACTCACTCCCTTATAGGCAGGGACTTCATCAGAAAGTTGCCACCAAATAGATCTCACACATCCTTTCTAGAAGGTAATAAATCTTTCCATAGCTGGTCCCAAGTAGGCCTCATGCTTGTGATCCACATCACATTGGCAAGAACAGGCTCCTTCTGCCTCTCACGCACCCAGCATGGATCAATCAGAACTTTTTTTCTGAATGAACATGACCTGTTCCTGAAATCACAGATTAACTCATGGGATGTTAACTATTGTTTATCATGTACTAATAAACTAAACAATTCATACCATGCCTGCTTAAAGGAAGCCTAGGAGACACAGCTACCAAACACCAGAATGAAAGGACAATGATAGATTAAACCTACATGCAAAGCTCTCAGGCTAAGGACTCTTTCTACAAACAGCTAACAACTTCTCTCTCAGCTTCCCAGAAGGCAACACATATTAAAAAGAAAAAGGGATTATGAAACACTGATAAATCCAATATTATTTTTATCAAGACCATGAAGCCTAATAGGCATAGATTCCAGTAAGTCAAGTCGAGCAGCCTTCTGGACTTTGCCTTATCCACCAAGGCTGTGTTTCTTCATTTTCTAGGCTTCTGGAATCACACCATCTAGGGTGCTTGTTGAAAATACAGATTCCTGAGCCTCATCCGACTGTCCCTGAGTGAGGCCATCTGTGAAATGGACCCTGTGATCCATGCTTTCATTGGGCTTACTGTTCTTCTATTTCTGGAGGTTGGGGAACGTCTTCACCAGGATAGCAGTGGCTTCACGGGGTGGCCTTTCTCAGCCTTGTTTGTGACTTGCTGGAGAATAACACATGAATGTAGAGGAGTGGAATGAATGACTTCTAGCCTCGGGGTCTGGAAAGGGTGGGAGCGGGCTTCGGAAGCTTCCAGACCCAGAGTGATTCTGCTCACTGCTGCATTTGGAGTCAGCTTTCTGCTGGGATCTTGGACGGCCACATGCTGCAGAGAAGGCAGGACCTTTCTCAGCCTTGCTGATACTCCTACAGTGTGCATGGTGGTTCGTGGGGAGTCCGTAGTCCACATTAGATACAGTGAGGTTGACTTGGTAGACTGTGAAGCCCTTGGCCCCTACATGCTCCCATTCACATACGTAATGGAGCAGACGAAGGTCTAGTTCTAGGAGTTGCTGATCCAGCCAGGTGAAAAAAAAAAAAATAAGAGGAAGGCCCCACATCACCCTTACCTCTTGTCCTGAGCCTCTTCTGTATCCGGTTCAGGGAGGTTCTGCTCCAGGAGGTAATCATACATTCTTTCCTGCCTCTTTCCCCACCCTGCAGGTTCGGAATAAATTGCCTCATCCAATTTGAAGACTTTGCCAACGCCAATGCCTTCCGTCTGCTCAACAAATACCGCAACAAGTACTGCATGTTCAACGATGATATCCAAGGTACACTTTCACCCACCTAACAGAGTCCCTGGGTAATAACACTTTTTCACAAGGCTCACCCAAGTGCCAAAAGCAGAGGGGGGAAATGTCATCTCATAGCTGGTTTGCTGCCAGAAGCTGTTAAAGAAACAATATTAGACTTGGAGTCAGCTTCCACTTGGCTGATTCTTAGCTCTGTGACCTTGAACATATCTCTCCACTTGGCTAAGCTTTGGTGTGCTTAAGCACCAAATGGAAGTCATTACTACTTCAGAGGTAGGTAAGAACTGGATGATTTCATATTTATAAGAAATTCTGAACACTACTGTCAATGACTAGCTACCTGAACTTGGAAAATCACTTCTCTGACTGTAATTTTATCATCTGTTCTGAGATGACAATAACTACATTAGGAAAGCATTGTAAAGAGAGCCAAGGCTAGAAGGCTGGAAGCCTCAGTGGGTAAAAAAACACTTGCTACCCAAGCATGAAGACCTGAGTTTGGATTCCACATTCACATAAAAAGCCTACTGCACATGCCTATAACCCCAATGTGGCTGATATAGGAGAATCACTGGGGTTTTCTTACCTCCAGACTAGCTCCCGTTTCTATGAGAGGCCTTGTCTCAATAAAATAAGGTACAAGTGATACCCAATGTCCGCCTCTGCTTCTAGGCACACTGACACCATGTATGTACACCACACATGTGTGTACATACAACACATATGGGTACATACAACACACATACATGTACATGCACACATACATACACAGAGAGACATACACAGAGCGAGAGCTTATACACAGAAAATAGTACTCCATGACTTATCAGATCAAAACACCAATGTTCATAAAAATGGCTTTCCATGGCCATAATATCTTGCCCATAGACTTTTCAAACACAAGGTGCATCCCTGTCAGATTGTCATGACAAGTCCTTCCCTAAGCTTGGCTGAAAGTTATAAGCTTGAAAGACACTGGCAACCAGAGATACAGAGCATTTCAAAGGTCAATGTAAAGCATCTTTTAACTCCATGTCACTTGGCCACCTGTTCTAGAGCCTTAAAAACCCCACAGGAGGTTGCTTCTTGCTTTGGAGGTGCCCATATCTGAAGGTGGAAAAAAACGGAGACTTCTCAGCAATGCTGTTATCTGACCCAGGAGTTCTCAGTTGAGAATGGTTCCTAGATTTTTCTAAGACCCAAGGGAAACCTTGATGGCTCCACATATCTTGTTACTTAACAGATGAAGTTTGGTGAGCCAAGCCTGTTAAACCAACAGTACATGTCAGATGAAAAGAAAGAGCTGGTATGGAACGGTCTCATTCTTGAACAAAAGTTAGCTGACATTCTACAGATGATTCCTCACCCTAACCCCCCGAAATAAGAACAACTCTTCATCAAGATGGTTAGGAGTATACAAGAGAGAACATAAACCCAATTTAAAGTTTATTGCTGAATATTTGTGACATACTAGGCACTGTTCTGGGAAATGTACACCTTTAAGCCTATGATATACTAATTTCTGTGTCTTCTGAATGAAAAAACTGAATCACAAAGAGAATAAGTAACTTGCCTACCCAGTAAGTGCCCAGTTGAAAGTTTAGTTCAGATATCTGGACTCTAAATTCCACATTCATAACCACTTACTATATTGCTCCAGGTCTAAAACCACAAAGCCAAATGTCTTTTTTTTTTTTTTTTTTTTGGTCCACATTATAGGGTAACAGGAATATGATAAATGATTTTTTTCATTTGTTGTGAGTTTCCAAGGGATGATATAATGCAGTTCTAGCACACTATTAGAGAACTGAGTTCAGACATTATTTCAGGGCCTGGGGACTAGATGCCCAGAGAATGGGAGATCTAGAAAGAAAGCTCAGTTTCTCAAACTGTCCCTCCACCCCCCGATGCCTGGGCCTGCAACAGGCACTGGTGGGCTGTGCCAGCTGCATCCCAACAATCCAGGTACTCTCCAGCTTCAGCAGTACAGTCCAAGAGGACTGGCTGGAGCAGAAGAACATTCTCTCACTGCCTGCTAGTCAACTCACAGCCAACCTAACTGGCAAATGTGCACCTCTGGCCTCGGAGGAAGCACCTGCTGGCTGGCTCCCCTGTTATGCCACTCATACATGAGTCAGCAACAGGTCAGCCATATTCAGAGTTCCCAGGGCCACCAAGTAGAAAACAAATCCATATGGTCAGCACATCTGGTATGCAAACTCCAGATGCACCATTAGACAGATAGATTTGTAAACCTCAACATGTTATTATATCCTCATAAACATGCACAGGAACACAGCAGGACCTTGCTGTCCATCCACCTCCATCTCCCCCACACTGATGCTGGAATGTTCCTCTAACATGGAAACAATGACTCACTATGCTAGCCATCCCTTTGTGAGAAACTACACTCATTTGCTGAAATGCATGGGTTGGGGAGCAAGGACTTCTTCCCTGTCCTCTAATCGTCCCTTCAGTTTGGTTGGTTGGTTTTTGAGATAAAGTCTCATGCAGCCAAGACTGGTCTCGAACTCCTATTCCTCTTGTCTCTACTTCCCAAGTACTGGAGGTACAAGAGTATGCCACTATGCCCAGCTTTTCCCATCCCCTTCACCTGAGGAATTCCTTTATCCTTCAGGACTCAGCTCAATGGGTAACCTGCCCAGAAATGGTCTCATTTGGGTACCCACCTGGGTGCTCTCCTCTAGCTATTCTTACCGTGGTCAGTTCTACATCATTATAACAAATACATGGGAAACACGACCTAAAGAAGGCAAGATTTATTGCTGCTCACTTTTGGAGATGTTTCAGTCTGTGGTCCATTGTTTCTGGGCCTGTGATGAGGCTGAGCATCATGGCAGGAATTAGAGCAGAGCTAGTTGGCTGATAGCAACAGAAAAAGGTGAGAAAAGAGCAAAGGGGTCTCAGGACCAAGGTCTCCATCCTTGAAATGCATGCCCCTGGCAACCATTTCCTCCAACCAGGCTCCACTTCTTAATTCTCAACATTTCCCAACAACACCCTAAAAATCTGAATCTATCAGTGGACACATTGGTGAAGTCATCAGAACCCTCATGATCCAATCACTTCTCAATGACTGAATCTACCAGCCAGGGCCAAGATTTTAACACGTGAGCTTTTGGAAGGTACATCATATCCAAAACACTTTACTCTAGATGATTCTGCTGCATTCTCTGTCTCCCACTAAATGGTAACCTTCTGGAGTCAGGAACCATGGCTTGCTTATTTTTGATCCCCAGTTCCCAATGCAAGGATTGGCACATTGGATGCATGACGATGCATGATATCACACATACAAACAACATTCTCATCATCACACCTATTCCTGTAGAAATGTCTATGCTGGTCCCTGCCTTGCGGCCTCTCGCTTTCCTGGTTGTCATACATATGCTCACATACAAATGCACCTCACATGTGCTCACACTCAGATGTTAGAGATGTATGCATGTAAGTATAATTTCATATGCATGAACAATTTTTAAAATTAAACCAAGTCATTTGTTTAAATTTATTGAGTTCTCAGTCTTATCTGACTCCCAGACAAAGCCCGCTGGAGAGTTTTCTGGTTCTTACAAAAAAAAGGGGGGGAGGCAGGGAGAGATAAATTTCCTATTCTTTTCTCAGAAATTAAGACAGAAGTCATGAATTTAGAACTTATGAGAAGAGCTGGGAGACAGAACCAGAATGAGAGGAGCTCTAGCAGATCATCACAGCCTTTGGGGATCCCAGCCTGATATGTAAATGTGCCCATGTAACTAATCAAAATGTGGAGAGGTCGGCATGGCGATCCAGCCACATCTTCCTTCTCGGGAAGACTTGTTGCCTCAGTTGATGCAGAGCCTCAGCCACAGAAAGCCCCTTACCCACAATCCTACCTGCCACAGGCTACCCTCCCCATGGATGAAGAAATGTGTCTAATCACTCCATCTCTGCTCTGGGCTGAGCTCCTAGTGGGGTTAGTTGAGGCTTTGAGGTCTACACTAAGTCTCTATATCATCCTGTTCTCTCTGTCCACACAAGCACAAGCTTGGATGGGTACAGTCCATCCCAGCAAGATGTGGGAATAGTCTCGGAATCTGCCTGTGACCAACATGCTGGAAAGACTGGAACCAAGTAGCCCTCATGAAAATGAGACTAGAGTCATGATGCCTGCTTTAAGCCTAAGCCCTGCTTCATACCCTCAGTGGAACAGGGGAAGATGGAACCACAGTCCTCAGGAGCCCCCAGGCTGAGCTTCCTGTGGGCTCCACTATGTGTGACATCAAGCACCTGATTTGTACTGTCTGAATCAGACCCCAGGGGACCCACAGGATTGAACTCTGGAGCCAGAGCACAGACAGACTTCCTTCTGTTTGTCTCCTCTGTCCTCACCCCAGCTCTGGCTCACAGGAATCCTTGACCCAGGCCAGGCTGGTTCTTGATGAACAGGGCTGCCAATGCACTGACTCATTGCTGGCAGCCTCTTCAGGAATTTTGGAATAGGGAGAGGCTCAGGTGACTTTTGTTGTTTCAGCTGAGACCGTCTCTGTTCATGGGGGAGAAGAGAGAGGCAGGGAAGGGGAAGGGAGGTGGGAGTGGTCATGCTGGGGAGAGACTAATTTTGACCTTGGGAAGGATAGCTTGCATGAAAGGAATCGGGTACAGAATGCTGCTGACCTAGTGACCTTGGGGTCTGACCTCCACTGCAAGCTAATCACATAGTGTGACAGGGGGACAAGAAACAGTCAACTCATCAACTCCAGCACACACTCCACCCTACCAAATTTACCCTTGCCTCTAGTCCTTCTAAATCTTCAAGGACAGATAGCCTGACAGGATGCCTGTATGCTATGCCATCCCTTCACAATTTTTGTGTGTTTGGTTTTGTTTGTTTGTTTGTTTGTTTGTTTGTATGTTCTTAAGATAGGGTCTTGCTGTGCAGCCCAGGCTAGCCTTGAACTTGAGGTGATCTTCCTGCCTCCATTGCCTTCCTACTGCTTGGGATCACGGAAGTGCATGCTCCTAAGCCTGGTACTTTCTTACTTTCAAGTTTCAGTGTATGAGCCAGGGTATTTAATAGGCATCGGACTGAGATGGGTCTGTCTCCGAACCCTCATTTTTCTGCTCTGTGATTCTAGCCAAATGGTATATTGTTCTCATAGCATTCTTTACTTTTCCTCTGAAATGAACTAGCAACTGTGACTAATAATCAGAAAATATCAGAGCAGCCTGTATGCTCTTCCCAAGCCAGTGAGTTGAAACCTATGCCAGTTCATTGCTAAGTATCTCCAGCATGACCTAAGCTGCACTAACTGGTGTGTGTGTGTGTGTGTGTGTGTGTGTGTGTGTGTGTGTGTGTGCTGTGTGGTGTGGTGTGCACAGGAACAGCCCGTCAGCAGTACTCAGTTCATGGAACCTATTACTAATATTTATAGAGCATACATTGGGCAGGAGGAATTGATGCAAATTCGAAGAGTGTGTGAGCACAGTGCACTGAAGCCTGATGAAAAAGGAGACATGGCCGCCATGCTTTTCTACACCTTTCTACGTGCTCTCTGTTCCTTTTTTTTTTTTTGGTTTTTCGAGACAGGGTTTCTCTGTGTAGCTTTGCGCCTTTCCTGGAACTCACTTGGTAGCCCAGGCTGGCCTCGAACTCACAGAGATCCACCTGCCTCTGCCTCCCGAGTGCTGGGATTAAAGGCGTGCGCCACCACCGCCCGGCTCTTTTTTTTTTTTTTTTTTTTTTTTTTACATTTATTTATTATGTATACAGTGTTCTGCCTGCAGGCCAGATGATTGTGAGCCACAATATGGGTGCTTGGAATTGAACTCAGGTCCTCTGGAAGAGCAGCCAGTGCTCTTAACCTCTGAGCCATCTCTCTAGACCGCCCTCTCTGTTCCTTTTTAAATTTTATTTTATTTATTATTGTTGTGTACAAATGTGTGTGTATGACGGTGTGCACACTATATTGCACATGGAAGAACAAAGAACAACTTGCAGGAGTCAATTCTCCCCTTCGACTGTGGGTTTGGGGAATTGAACTCGGGTCATTGGGCTCACACAATAAGAGCGTTTACCAACTGAACCATCCCATCATCCCCACAAGCGCCTATTCTTACACCACTGAACTACTGCTCTGTGAATTTTCTACTAGTTCCATGAGTTGGCATGTGCTGATTCTTCCACCTAGAACTTTCTTCCTGCTCTTGGCTAATTTTATTTGATACTTAAAGGTGCAAATGTGGCCTCCCATGTGATACTACATCCATGGTTAGACCACAGGCACCTAGGTGACCCCACTCTTCTCATGACCCAGGACTGGGCAATGGCTTTCCACGATGCAGACTGTCCCCCCAGAACCACCAGCTGAAGGATGACCTCAGTGGACACAGTTGGCTACAGATGCCACCATATGCACAGACAGATGGACACAAGTGGCTGAGCTCCAAAGATTTTGTCACCTTATTTGTCCTGTTTACAAAACAGCAATGTCATGGAAAGCCACCAAGGATTCACTTCCTACCTCGCCCACCACACACATCCATAGTCCCAGGCCTTTCCTCGGTCTCCCTACAACAAAATTCACCACCCACTCCCATCTCATTTCTCCTCAGCAACCACAGCCTTCCTACTCACCGTCCTGTGTTCTGAGGCTGCTCATTCCTGGGACCAATCCCAGACCGACCCTGGATCTGAAAGCGGTTCCTCAGGAACCTTCTTCCAGCCACCAGGCAGCTAAGGACCTGGAGAAGCTAAGAAAATGGCAGTTATCCCTCCAGGGCCTGCCACACTACGGCAGGAGAGGCCCACTCTGGCCTTGGGAACTGCTGTGATTAAGTGGGTTTCTTAATCTTTTCCCACCCACAACCCCTCAGAGGAACTTTTAGAGGAAACTCAGACTTTTGCAGGACCCTGCATCCAAAAGTATATAGAATGAGTATTCAAACATTTACTGATATCAAATCAATACAAAATTTATTTTAAAACAATTCTTTGGTATGCCTATAATTTTTTACCTTTTATCAAAGATGAATGCAAGTTTTCATGCTAATGGTATGGGTACAATTAATTAATTTTAAAATAAAATAAAAAAGTAAAAATCAAATCATGGCTGAATATTTGACACTGCAGGACACAAGTTATCTTCAACATTTTTCAGAGTTGATGCATTTTAATTTTAAAATTGTCAGTGCTGAGAACTCTGCTTTATATAAATATGGAGTATAAAATGGCAGAAGTGTGTCTAGGGCTGTGTCAGAAATTGTTGGAAATTCTGTCTTACTCCCAAGCCCAAATTCATTGAACAATGATTTATAAAGTTCGAGTCAATAACTCTAAAAAGCAATTTTAAAAACATTCAAACACTCTAACACAAAGCAACCCAAAGATGTACAAATTTAGTATTTACATCCTGAGGAATGACAATATAAAAGTATTATATCTTCTTTTTCCATAATTAAACCATATTTTTCTCTAAGAGCAGAAAACTTGGTGGGCACAGCAGAGACGCTGCAGTGTGGAACAGACACCAGCCTCCAACCTGAGCCAGGGCAGCTCAGGCAGCCTTGGTTGGTGTTGTATGCTAGGACCACACATGCAGTGCTACTAAGTGGGCATGATGTCGTATGATCAGAACCAGGGCTGCAGAGAAGCCCCACAATGCAAGAGAGGCGAGCACTGCCAGATCACCTCAGACCTAGCCCGCGCTTGGCTCTGAATTAATTTTTGATTACTGCACGTTCAGAAACGTTTGACTGCCGCTGCTTTTCTCAGCCTCTACCTCAGTACACGCCTCACATGGGGTTACAACCCACAGTTTAATATTCTGTGCTCTAGGGCAGCCCAGGGCTCTAGAGAAGTCCCTTATGACACAGCACGGTTGAAGCAGCCTCAAAGGCCTTGCTGGGGTCTGTAAAGAGGACTGGGACTCTTGTGAAGTGATGCCGGCAGCTCCCAGAGAACAGCCCTTCTGTTGCTCTTTCTGCGTCCTGTGCTTTTGATGGCCCAAGTCGGCCCTCGAGGCATGCGAGCGAAAGAGTAAATGAAGGCAGTGGCTGGCTGCTGTGGGAAGGGAAGTGATGTGGGTCATGGCAAAGGTCTGTGTAGCTTAGCAGAAGCCATCCAGTCCTCAGA